>NW_026776151.1:0-676903 GCF_947086385.1 Phlebotomus argentipes
ACCTCTTGTGGCAAAATTGACACCAAATTCGTCCCGAAAACCACCCGAAAAATCACGAAAGCTGTCCGAATGAGCAATCACCTCAATCCATTGCTAGATGGTGCTGCAATCAGTGAGAGACAAAATCAAGTTGGAATGGATTTGTTGAGTGTCCTTTTGAAATTCTGAGATTTGCCTCGATATTAAAGGATAATCACGTGAATAACACATTCAATTCCTTCATAGAGAATACACTACATCTGATTCAAGTCAAGTTGAGTGATACTCCCGATGTGAAGGAGAGAATTTCGCTGGCAGAAATGTTTCAAGGTAAAAAAAAATCAACATGGAGGTTTTTTTAGAACGAAACTTGTGATGTAATTGCGATCAATTTACAGCTTCAAAGGTGCCTGATTTATCCTTAGTGACTGAATATCCTGAGAAAGTGGGATTTGATGCTGTCGACTTGATGGCAATGGAGATTTTGATCGACCAGGGAGTTGATGTGGATTCCATTGTTGAGGACTTCAATATTGCAGAGATCAATGTTGATGCTTCGGATTTTGGTATTTAATTTACCTTAATTTCTCTTTAAAGGCGTATTTTGATTGACACAATGACTTCTTTGTCAGATTTCCTGGACAACTATCAAGAGGTTGCAATGTTTCCTGATGCTTCGCCGCAACTTTCCCCGCCAGTGAAATCTCCTGAGGAGCAGCAAATCTGCGAACCTCTTTATTTCACTATTCCCGGGGAGGACAACGCAGAGGTGCCTGCTCAAGTTGCTGAGCCCGCAGCGACGACGACGGCTTCTGTCGAGGTCCCGAAGTTTGTGATCTTGAAACCTCCGCTGCAAGTTGTGACGGAATCTTCGGAGGACGAGCAGGAGATCAATTTGGGGACTGATGCGGAAGAAATGCCAAAGGCCGAGATTACGATTCCTGTAATTCCCGCAACAGTGACAAAACCCAGAATAAGAAAGCAGATCTTCAAGAAGCAAGCACCAAATTGCCAGGAACGTCCAATGTTTACTCCAATCGTGACGACGCCTAAGAAGAAAAGGAAGAAGTCTGCTGCTCAAGTGAAGAGGCAACTCTTCCCGGCTGACATCAAGGGGGCTGCAGAGAAGGAGAACATTCCTCCGGAGGATTCGAGTCGCGGAGAGATGCCAAGGCAGGAAGCGTCACCAAATGTGTCTTCAAAAATCACCATTGCGACTCGCCGAAGTCTTCGTATTAACAATTTCATCTCTCGCGAGAGCAACAAGGAGATCTACTTCTCCTGTGACATCTGCCCGAAGATCTTCAAGGAGAAGAAGATGATTGAGAAGCACCGCAAGAATCACGCCGCGAAGTCGCCGCAGTGAGTAGAAGTTTGCGAAATACGTATTTACGAAGTATTTACGTCGTGCACTTGGTTGTGTTGATTATGATTTGATTAACGTGGAATCAGCAGTTAAAGAAATTTAGCATTATCAAGACAAAATTTCTTATGTTCATACATTTCTCATACATGATGTATTTTAAATCTTAAAACACAGGTTTTTTAGAATTAAAATAATTTCCTGTCAAATTACCATCGGATAAGTTAATAATTTTCAGTAATTATCAAAGTGAATTCTTAAACATAGGTAATATTTTAAAAATCTAGCATTATTTCGTGGTAATTTCCGCCAGACGCCAAAAGAGTTGAAGAGATTGAGTGGATTAATAGTTTTGTCACGTTAAAGACATTATTTTCACATCAGATAAATCAATTTATAAGTGAGTGGAATGCTAGAGTCGGCTAGAAGAAGCAAAAAGTTAATTTACAATGCATTGATTTATTTGATATCTTTATGTTATGGTGTTTCCTCTTCGACAAATTAATTCAGTTGAACAAGTCAATTAAAGGGCAGTTTGAAGCAAATTTTATTCTGACGTCATTAAAAGAAGATATTTAAGTATGAAGTGATAGAAATAAACCACATCGATTCGCAATATTTGGTCTTATTTGTACGAAAAGTTTAAATAATGTTCTATATAAGAGTGAAATTGACGTGTTACGAAACTGTTTCGTTATCACGTGAAAAGTCTTGCAAAAAAGAGAGAGACAGACAAGATCAAATGAACACACTTCTAGAACGCGTTGAATGTAACGCCATGGCTTTAATTTGATTGTCAAAATTTACGCTTAGGAAGGAGAAGAATCTCTTGAGACCCTGACCATGATTTTTTCCCATTTAGACGTGTGATAATTAGTAATTAATTAATTTGTGTGTTTGGCCAGCGTGTTTAATTTAAATTCTGTTCACTTTGTGGGTGTGCGGAATGTGCGCGACAGAAGAGAATCCTTTAATTCCTCATGCTGTCAAAGAGTGATTTAGTGGCTGTTTTTTTTTATCTCCTCCTCCCGCTGTCTATAAATATTCTTTCGATGATCTCTCTCTGTCTCTCTCCCTCTATTCTTAATCCCCACTTTTCGGGGTTGATTTGAATGCTCTGCAGGTGTTGAGCGAACGTTCCCCAATGAGATTTTCACACTTAAGAATTCTGGGAGGGCGCAAGAAGAGTGTTTGTTGAGAAAAATTGCCAGTGAATTTGGTGGGGAGAATTTCACTGGGATATAAAATTGTGATCTGTCGCTGATGGTGTCAATTGCATTTGCTAATCTATCGTCTCTCCAGTGAGTGTTGTTGCCACAGTGATCAAGTCGCGTTGTATTCGTTAAAACACAGTGAAATATAAGACATTGTTTGAATTAGTACGTCAATTAACTAAATAAGAGTTTTTTTTCGCCTTTATGTGTGTCTTGAGTGAAAAGACTCAAAGATTGTGAGTCTATTTGATCATTTGGTGAGTGAAAATTTACGTGAAAAAGGAACAATAAGTGCAAAGAAGTGACGATGAAGATTCGCGGATCACATCAATTGTGCCATTTGCTCAGCCTATTTGTTCTTGTTCAGGTGTTTGAAGGTAAGACTTGTGTTTTTCCTCACTAAATATATATTTGCTCTAGAATTGCACATCACGTGAATTGCACAAATTTGATGATAAACGAGAGAGTGAGAGAGAGAGAAAAATATGCTAAATTGCTTGGCTCGTTAAGGGAAAATATCTTGTCACCTAGATTTAAATCTCATGCTAATTCTCTCCATTTGGTCATTTATATAATGCATGTCTGAAGAGTCTGGCGTCAATATTGTGTGTTTTGAGAGGTGATTTTCCCCAGATGTAAACTGTGTAAATTTAATATTGAATATGATCATTTTTTTTTGGTGTTATATTTGCTCTCAAATTTTACTGCAAATAAACGTGATGTGCGCATGTTCACGCGTGCAAATTGACTTGTATTGAAACTGATCGTCAGGCGATTTTCATGTGCTTTTCAGGTGATTGCCATCGCTTTGGATACAGTCAAGCTGAGCAGAGAAGATGGTCGAGGAAACATGGAACGTGCTCGGGAAAATATCAATCACCAATTGCTATCAATTCCAGAAGGGTATTTAGAGCAATTCACTTTGCCTTGCTGCTGAACTTGAGGTCTTCCTTTCCTCCTTTCAGGCCTTTCACTTACCAATGCCAGCACTGGAATTGGTGGGTTATCACAATTTACTTCCAGGACCAATTTTGATCCACAACAATGGCCATTCAGTGTCTTTGACGATTCCCAAGCCAACCAGTGTGCAGCTTGAGCAGGGAATTAAGCATCCCTACATATTCGGTGGCAAACTCAAGAGTGAATACGAACTGGAAGGTCTGCATTTTCACTGGGGCGACAAGAATAATCGCGGTGCTGAGCATGTTCTCAATGATATTCGCTATCCCATGGAAATGCACATAATTCACCGCAATCGAAAATACAAAGATGTTGCTGAGGCGCTCAATTATGGTGATGGATTGACAGTTTTGGGATTCTTCTATCAAATTCAAGAGCACGACGGTGGAGAATTGGCGACTATTGTGAGGAATTTGAGTCCAGTGTCTGATTTTGATCGGACTTATTCACTCAATTTCACCTTTTCGCTGTCTTCGCTCATCTCAACGGTGGACACGCAATTATTCTACACGTACAAAGGCTCCCTCACAACTCCTCCGTGCTCTGAAGCTGTCACGTGGATTCTCTTTCCCGATCCACTGCCCGTTTCTGTGTCGCAGATGAACAAATTCAGACACTTGTCGAATGGAATTGAAGGATCTGTGCTTGTGGACAACTATCGAGCGCTGCAACCGCTGGGAAATCGAAGAGTTTTCGTGCGGAAGGTGAATGAGAGAAACACTCACTTGAATACGATAGATAAGAACCTTCACTACAACAAATGGGATTGGCTGTATTAATTGATAGATTGCTTTGAAGTTGTGCTGATTTCTCTATACTGAGACGCCCCAGAATTGTGTAGATAATGATATTACTTGTTATATAAAGGGTGGGAAAATGTGCAATGACCAGACAGAAAGGTGGCAAAACTCCATTGAATACTTTTGACCTCTCAATAAAATTATGCCTTATCTTTATGATTTTTCGGGCTCCGTCAGACTCATAAAGTTTCGTCTGCGCAAAATGTGAGCATTTTACAACCTCACGGTGCTAAAAAAGATTACTTGAGAATACTTAAATGCTGATAGAGCAAAAAATTGGGCATGCATGAGTTGTTTCCATGCATTTCAGTAATTAAAACCATTAAAACAGATTTCAGATGAAGTTTATTGAGTGCTTAAGTAAATGGTTTTGAGATGAAAGTTATAAATACACAGTTACTAATATTTATTAATAATTGTAATATTAGAATTGTTCTTGCTTCTTACATTATTATTATTGAATCTTGTTAGAGAGCAAATATGATTAGAAATAAATTTTATGAATTTGTGTTCAATATTCATTTGATGTTAAAGATCTGAATGTCCTAAAGTCAAACACTGCGGATCATCTTTGAATTCTCCGACATTTTGCAAGACTCCGTGCGGTGCACACTGCCAAGGATCATTTGTGTCTTGCAGCCACTTCTGCAGGCGTTCCTGGAGTTCCGCCTTCACCTTATCCATGGCTTTGTTGGTAAAGAGATTTCTCAATTCTCCCGGATCTTGCTTCAGATCATACAATTCCCATTCGTCTCTCTGGTAGTATCGCTTGAGGCTCTTATACCACGGCAGAGGTTGTTTTGTCATGGTCCTGTTGAGGATGTCCTGGAATGTGGGCGACACATAGAAGTCCTGATCAATTGGAAAGGGTGCTTGATAGTTTAGATTGTGAATCAGTTTGTAGCGCCTTGTCCTGATGGCTCTCATTGGGTAATTCATGGTGACTTCGTGATATGATTGACTAGCGAAGATGGCTGCGTCGGGATCATTGGGTGGTTCAGCAGTGATGATTGGCAAAAGGGACTTTCCGGTTAATTTTGTCTTGGCTTTCTTGGGATATTGCACGCCGTACCAGTCCAGGAAGGTTGGAAGTAAGTCTAGAAGGCTGGTTAGAGTGTAGCTAACTTCATTTTTACGGGCATCTGATGCTGGCGATCGGATAAACATTGGTTCAGCAATGCCGGGATCGTAAAAGTTCGTCCTTCCAGACGGTAGAGGAGGACCATTGTCTGAAGTGTAAACCACAAGGGTGTTGGAGTCAAAGCCAGCGTCTTGGAGCTCCTTCAGGACAAGTCCGACGCCTTGATCAAGGCGTGATATTGTGGTGTACTGCGCAGCGACGTCTCTTCGAGCTGGTTCGGTGTCTGGAACGTAGAAAGGCAGATCAATCTCATCCCAGACATAGTAGATTGGATGCCAGTCCGGAATGAGACCCATTCCTTCCTCTCCACTTCCCCAGCGTTCGCAGAAGCTGCCATACTGAGGCGTCACATGTCCACAGCGATGCGGATCATGAAAGGAGACCATCAGGAAGAATGGTCGAGTGTCGTTGGACGATAGGAATTCCTTCACGAGGTTCTTGATATTGGTGATGTTTCGGCCGACTTGATTGATTGGAAATTGCTCTTCTGTTCTCTCAAAATCGAATTTGTACACTTCAGACGGCCCAACGTGTTTCTTTCCAATGATTCCAGTGCGAATATTGCCCTTGCTTCCCAGCAGATTAGGCAGACTGACGATGGAATCGAAGGTGTTGAAGTGATGAACACCCTGGTGAAGACCATACATTCCATTCTGATGACTCGGCAAGCCGGTGAGCAGAGCTGCTCGGCTTGGAGAGCAGCTGCTGACTGAAGTGTAGGCGTTGTTGAATATCACACTCTGCTTCGCTAAAGCATCGAGGTTTGGGGTTTGGCAGATGCGATTCCTATAGGCGCCCATCTCGAAGCCACCATCATCGGCTGAAACGGAATGTTAATTCAAACAGGGTGCTCAGCCGAGACTCGTAGTTTGTGGGCGAACGGCGAGACAGTCGAGACACTCACCGAGGAGCAGCAGAACATTTTGCTTCGAAGGTGGCTCTAGTTGTATTGGACGTGGCACCTCAAGAATTGCCGGCTGTGCAGCCGATGACAGTGCCACAGAAACGATAAGGAAAAGTAAATATTTCACTATCATTTCATCAGAAAATTTCACGCACATCCACATCAATTTCCCAGAGACTCTAGAGAGCGCGAGTCACAGAGTGGAAGAAATATTCTCTCTATTTGGTGGATTCTGTGATGAGAAATATACTGAGCAAGACACGTAGTGAAAGCTTTCAGCGAAAGTAACTGAGAGACACTGAAGGCGTCTTTGGATATTCTGTCAATCTTCACGTGATCCAGAAGGCGGGGTAAAAAACCGTGATTTTATTATCTTTTTTGCCAGTGTATTTTATTTGAGCGTGTTTTCTTATTCCAGCCATCATGACAAATCTCAAGCGAGACGAGATTCTCCTACTCTTCGACGTGGATGGCACTTTGACGGGTCCCAGGATGAGAATAACTCCTGAAATGGAGGATTTCCTGTACCTCAAAGTCCTCCCGAAGGCGACACTTGGCGTCGTGAGTGGATCGGATTTGGAGAAATTGTTTGAGCAAATCAGTCGCGATAGAATTCAGGAGTTGGACTATGTTTTCCCAGAAAATGGACTTGTTCACATTGAGCGTGGTCAGGAGAAGAGTCGACAATCGCTGCAGAATCACTTGGGAGAGGAGAAGATTCAGGAGTTTGTTAATTTCAACCTTCAGCATCTCTCGACGATCAAATTGCCACTCAAACGTGGCACGTTCATTGAGTTCCGAAGTGGAATGATTAATATCTCGCCAATTGGAAGGAATTGTACGCGTGAGGAGAGAAATGCCTTTGCGGAGTACGACAAGGAGCACGAAGTGCGGAAAGGAATGATTGAGGTGCTGAGGAAGCAGTTTCCCAATATTGATCTCACTTACAGTATTGGTGGTCAAATCAGCTTTGATGTCTTCCCGAAAGGATGGGATAAATCCTACTGCCTTAACCATGTCACGAAAGGTAGAAACTTCAAGGAGATTCACTTTTTCGGCGATAAAACCGATCCAGGTGGAAATGATCATGAAATCTTTGCTGATTCACGAACTGTTGGACACAGTGTCACATCTCCGGATGATACCAAAAGAAAGTTGCAGGAACTCTTGGGAGTTTAATGTGAAACTGAAGCCTTTTCACAAATATCTCTGATTGTAAATGCACTTTATCACATAAATTTGTGTTGTTACTGTGTACAGAAGACGCTTATTCACCCTTGTAGATGGGCTTTCTCTTCTCGGCGAATGCCTTCAGGCCCTCAAGACGATCAGTTGTTGGCATTACTTGGGCATAACAGGCCTCTTCAATGGCAAATCCCGTGTTGATATCCACCTGGATGCCATTGTTGATGGCTTTCTTGGCCATTCGCACGCCAACTGGTCCATTGGGGAGGATTTCGGTGGCAATCTGCAAGGCTCTCTGGTATGCGGCGTCTTTGGTGTCATTCTGAGGCACAGTGTGAGTGCAGATTCCCATTTCCTTGGCCTCCGTGCCATTGAATACCTTCGCCGTGAAGATAAGTTCCTTGGCCAGGCTGGGACTGACAGTTCTGGGAAGTCGTTGAGTTCCTCCAGCGCCGGGAATAATGGCTAAGCGTGTCTCAACGAGACCCATCTTGGCATCAGCTGAAGCACAGCGAATGTCACACGCCAGAGCCATTTCCAGACCGCCTCCCAGGGCAAATCCGTCAACGGCAGCGATCACGGGCATTGGCAGCTGTTCAATCTGCGTCAGCATCCCTCGGAGCTTCTTCACGAACCTCACCACTTCCTCGGGTGTCATCTTGGAGCGCTCCTTGAGGTCGGCACCAGTGCAGAAGGCTCCGGGAACGAGACTCCTGAGGACAACCACGCGGCAGTTCTTGTCATGCCACAGAGCATCCACGGAGTCGATCAGCTTGTTCACGAGGGATTGTGAAAAGGCATTCTTGGCACTTGGACGATTGAGAGCGACTACGGCGATTCCTTCCTTGTCACCCTTGAGATACTCCAACTAGAATTACAGGAGAGGCGATCAAGTCTCGATCAGGATGATCAGTTTAGGGAGATTCTCACCTCAATCTCTGTCTCCTTGGCAGCACTGAAGTGTCTGTTGATGATCGGGGAGAAGGTTCTGAGGCTGCGGAAGTTCCTGAGGAGTTGAGCCATTTTTACGTAATAACAACCAGAAGACTGATAACTGCCCGCGGTGATTTTGACTCGCGCTGTCAAGCTAAATCGGTCGTAATCAGACCTCGAGCGCCCTCAATCAACATGTGGGGAAGTTACATTCATGTTGCTTTAATGTTCAGAACTTCAAGTGCATCAGAATTAGGGTCATCGTGTAATAACACATAAGAATACCTTGTGTGGTCAAGATTTTCTTCTTAGAAATCAATTAATAAAGTGATGAAGAAGATGCGATGTAAGGTTATTTTTATGCTCTCAATTCTACAGAATATTTTCATACTTGATTTCACACCTTATCTATGAATGTTGTTTTGAATATACATGTCGATCAATTTCCTTGGGTTTCCACATCATCAGAAATATCAGTGAACGATGATATCGAGTAATGGAGCTTCGCCCATATATCATTGCACACTTCTTTGTCATCACTGACCCAGTGTATTAAAAAACCAATCATAAATTTCCTTTCAATGACGCACATGAAGAGTTGAAAGGTCAATAAAATGTAAAATCATCACACTATCAATACATTAACAGCATTTGAGGTGGCAAACGAGGTTTTATAATAAATTAGATGTAGTCGTGGAAATGCTTTTAGAGATTGTTATCAGATTGCGGGGGAATTTTCCATATTTTATTTTTGGAATTATCGTTGGCTTATTTATTTAACTTATATATTTTACAATTCATCCTCTTGATAATACAAATAATATTCTTTTATCATTGATAATCTATACCTGAAGAGAACTATACAATTTTGGTTTCTGCAACTAAATCATTCACACATATTTACTTAATAGAAAAAAAGGTCCTTCAAAACCATTTTAAATTAATTTATAGAAATTGAACTCAATGTTCAAGAATATATGTTCATTTAAAAAAAAACTGTTGATGCATATCAACACATTTTGTTCGTTGGTTTTTTTTTTAATAATATAATTGTGACTATTAACCTTATTATTTACACACTTTTGGTAAAAGAAATCTTCCGCACTACCTTTTCTGCTAACACTTTTTTTTTATCCTGTGGCTCTTTTGTGTCTTTACATATAAAATTCTTAAATTCGATTTCACATCCTTCTCAACGAAGGAAAGCGCTTCTTTTGCAGTGCGATCTTAACATCTGTGACTAGCCTATCTTGTTCAGTGGCACCTCTTCGGCTGGTCTCACTTGATCTGTTGGGGCTGGTCTTCTGGTTCGCGTTCGGCACATTTTAGTCTTAATACCGCAGCAATCTCGTCTGCAGATGACGCCAATTGCCAGTCCAACAATGGCTATTATTATGATTCCTGCGAAAGTGGAAAATAAGGTGTTATTGAGGACTTGCAAGATAAGGTTTTGTATTGCCGATGGGATTACCTATGAGGATGTTGTTGATAGTTTCAGCTGAGAGTTCAACAACGCCTCTGGAATCGATTCCTTTGGCTGGCGTGTTTGCCACACTGTCCTCTGTTGTTGTCATATTGCTGACCTCTGTGCTGTTGTCCATAGATATGATCCTAACTTCGCTGGATATTGAACTGAGGTCCTTTCGATTTTCGGGTGCAGCGGTTGTCGATGATGTGGACTCAGAGGACTCTGCGCTGACTGATTTGGTGGTTGACGGAGTGTGTGGCGTTGTGGATGTTGGTGGCGGTGACACTGTTGATGGTGGATGCGTGGCGATGCTCTCCTCAAATGTCGATCCCGATGCCAATTCGAAGCAACTCAGGATGAATGTGGGAAAGCGTATTTCATCTATGGACACGAGATTGTCACATAACTCTGGAATGTTGTCCTGATGCAATGTAATGCTCTGGAAGTGCTGCAGACTCTCCAGTGGTTTGAACACATCCACATTCAAGTTCTGCAGAGAGGAGAGAATTGAGAGATTGTCAGAGGAATTGGATGGACGAAGAATGTGTGGGGGAAATCAATTCACCTCATCGATGGGATTGTTGTAGAGATTGAGTGCCACCAAACCACTCAGATTTGTGAAGGTGGTGAGATGGAGATTGCTGATATTGCAGTCACTCAAGTCGAGTTCCTCCAGGCTCGGTGCATTCAGCAGTGATGCATCTTTTGGAATCTCCAGTGGATTTCCACTCAGGTTCACCTTCTTCACGTCTGGTGAATGGGCCAGGGTGTCCGGATCGATGTGCTTGAGATGATTGTGTGACAGGTCGACACTATCGAGCCGGTCTAGTTGGGCAAATGCCTTTTAAAATATGACAATTATCTCTCCAACGAGGTGTGTCTTTGGGTCGCGGGGACATGGACTTACCATTTTATCAATGCTGGCCAGCTGATTGCCACGCAGGTGGATTTCTCTGAGGTGCGTCGCATTGCTGAAATCATCGATGTGCACTGTGGTGATGAGGTTGTGATTGAGATCGATAAATGTGGTGTTTGGCGGCAGATTTGCGGGCACTTGTGTCAAATTTCGCCGACTGCAGTCAACAAAGGAGTGCGGAAGGCAAGAGCACTCCGTTGGGCATTCTTGCGCAGGAATTTCCCCATCCGCGTCACTCTCCTCGTCGTCAAGCACTTCCCCTGCAGTTGACTCAACGGATTTTTCGCTAAACGCCTCTTTCACCTTTTCCGCCAATTCGGTGATGTTGAATCTCTCCATTGACTTATCGGGCGCTTTATCAGTTTGATTTTCACTCTCTTCCATATAATCTTCATCCTCATACTCTTCATACTCCTCGTCCGTGACATCTGCCTTTACTATGCTACATCTGCAACAGGGAGTTGAGAATTCATTAGAAAACATTTATCTTTCGTTGCGCAATTCGGCACACATCTTATTTGTGAGATTGTTGAATGTTAATTCAAATATTGTTCTTGGGATTTACTTGGACTCTTTGTCTCATTTTCCAGCGACTGATAAAAACCCCCTTTTTCTTTCCATCCAATCCAATTTGGCAAAAGATAATTTCACGCGTTTAATGATGAAACAGCACCCATGAAAGCCCAGACACTTTATGGATATACAGCATCATTGTGTGTTTGTTGGTGGAAAAAGCATTCCTACCTTTTTTCGTCTCTAATATTCATCACTTGATGGTACTTTTGAGCTCAAGAATATTATTTATAACACCCAGTGTCTCCTACAGTGGGAATATGTTTTTTTTTTGAGGCGATAAGGTGCGGAAAAAAATTGTCACGAAAGTCGCGTGGTTTTCGTGAAACATATGGTGAGTGTTGGACATTCACGCAATGTTATGGAGAATTTAATTATACATGGAAATATTTGAAATAATAGCATTTTTACGCGCTCAAAGTCTCTGCAATAAGGAATGAATTTTGCATTTTGCAGCACAATTCTATTGATTTTCTCACACGATCATTTTGTCCTTGACCTCCGGGCAATTTATACATTTGAGTCAACGTCAAATACTGTGATTTGATGAACTATTGAAACACATTGTGCTAATAATAACGAGATAAGTTTAGAAATTTGAATATCCTATTTTCTATGGAATGAAAAAAGAAATTTGGTGATTCGCTGATTATGATGAATTGAAAAAAAAATCTGCCACGCCTCCATCAATTCGAAGATTTCTCACCAAGGAGAAGAGTAATCTATTGAAAATGTTCCGCTTTTGATTTCTTATCGTGAAAATGAGGAGAAGAAGAAAAAATCTGACCATAAATTACCTGTGGCAAAACTTGCGATTTCAACACTGTATCAATGAACCTTATTGTATTTACTTCCTTTAGGCTCACAGTGTACATAAGGAATTTGCTAAAGACATGCTTTCAATCAAAATTTAAATTTCGAATTTTTGAGTGTGTTTAAAGTAAAGAAAATCCGAAGTCAGTGAATCATAAATGAAGTGAAAGAGAGTCAGTGTATAATTTTATGGGTTCATGTGAGGTTATCGAGTAAATTGTCGCTCTAACTATTGCTTGAGGTCCTTTTTTCAAATTGACTAATGGAAATCTCTGGATTTCATTAAATATTGAATTGAAAAATCGTGTGTAGAATTTCTCATGATGCATAAATATTGAGTCATGGTTGTTTGATAGGTAATTTGATGTGGTTGGAATGTGCTTAGCTTATTACTCACCTCATTGATAAAATTCCTACAAATACAATCAGTCCAAGTGTTAATTTGTAATCCATTTTTGCTGGTGAAACAAAAAATGCAGCTTCTTCAATATTTGCTATTTCTTTTCACAATTCTTTTTATTTCGTCTCGCCGTGAATTGGTTCAATTTATTCTCCACTGTCTTCTTGTGTGTGTGTGTGTGTGTTTTAGTTGAGAAATTGAATTAGATCAATTTAATTGATACACACGCAAAGATTGAAGTTCACTGATGAATTGGCTATTTTGTCACGCTGATGAACTGTTTTCTGGGCCGATGATGAAGAGTGGTTTGGTGTGCGCCAAAGCCATCCGGCAGCAGTCAACTTCACGGAATCACTGAATTTCATGTGCGATATCGAAGATTGTCTGAGCCACAAAAATGTTGCCTTTTCCTTATCATATTACTCGGTGTAAAGGTTCTGGATTTTCTCCCACTCTTTTTTACGTGTTATACTGCGTGTCTCATTTGGGTTGCATAGCGTTTCTCTGTTAATAATTTGCTATTAACTTTTATTGTGACTATGGCTGAGGAGATTATTCGGGGGGCCGTTTTTATCTTATCAAATTAATTTGCTGAGCCACTTTCTGACCACTCCTCTCACTCTCCGGCAAACTCACAGTGAATCCCTCGCGCAAATGTTGCTGTTCACCTGCGATTCTAAGCATTCTACACCGGCGATTGAGTGTTTTATTTTCTCTTGATATTACGTGTGTTCACTTGTGGTGTGGTGAAAATTGTATCACACACATTTTACTGAACAGCAACACAAACACACAGCTAAAAATAGGTAATTAGAGAGTATATCTGAGATAAATTACCGGTTTTTTTTTGTGCACACTCGTGGTCTGTCTTTGCCGGCAAAAATGCTCAAGAACTCAGCATGATGAGTGTCTTTTTTGAGCCGGTTCTTGCAAAATATACTTCACGACTTTGGCCACTTTCTCACCTGTTTGAATTGGTAGGTAATCGTGAATGAGTCTCTCTTGAGCACAATACGTTGCTATTTTTGCTGGTGATGAGTCTTGTGCAACACGTGGAGAATATGATTACTTAACACGCTTTTACTGTTGGGAGTTTGTTTTATCACATTCGGGCTGATGAGTGCACAATTTAAGGGGGGGAAATATACTTATGGCAACTTCATTTCAGGATTCTTTCTCTCACTTCTCAACTTTCCCACAGAGGCACTGAGCAATTTTAATCAATCGTTTTTGAATGAAACTAAACACACAATGAGGGTATCGGTTCAATGGCTGTTATTTTTGTATATGAGAAATAGTCGTGCTGATGATGAGAGTGTTGTAGAGCTAAAAAGCACGCACGAGAGATAGTAAAATTACGTATTTATAGACAATTTCTCACTACATATCACTTTGTGAAGAAGTGTATATATTCACCCCGATTCAACACAACTCACAAACGAGAGACTTTCAATCTCATATTTCGAATTTTAGAGACACAAACGATGGACATTCTTTGAACCTTGTCCGGTGTGTGGCTCTGTTGGTGATTTGATGTGTATCGGTTTTGAGAAGTGAAATTATATATTGAGTGCGCTGCTGCTGAATGGGATCCTCTGGCGATGGTCCACACTGAGTAATCACTTTTGGCGAAGGGAAAAGATGTAGATAAGAGTGTAATCTCTCTCTTGAGGCGTTGGTCTCTCAGCACTCCATTCTCTCGTAGCCTCAGTGACTGACTGACGGACGGCAACTATTCGACGGTCGAAGGCGATCCGATAATAATTCTGTACGCTGTGTGTACTTTTGATGATGTGTTGTGTGTACAACATATAATATTCCCTGAGTGTTTTCCTCCCGAGCGTGTGAGAGCGACTGAGAAATGCGCGCCAAAGCGAAAGAGACGATCCAACACAAAACCATCGCGTGGAATACAATGGGAAGGAGAGATGATGAGAGGTGGATAGAAAGAGAGAAGGAAGGAAGAAGTTCGCTGAAAGAATTCTATAGAGAACACTGTGAAATTCTACGAGACAGAGAGAAAAGTGTAAGAGAAAAATGAGATGAAGTGCAATTTTTTTGTAGGATTTGTTACTCAGAGTGACTCTTTCGGGTGAGTATGGTAAATGTGAGAAAAATGCATCTTAAGTCAAAGAATGTCCAGAAATATTCATGTGTGTGTATTGCAAAGTTAAAACATGTTCTTTTTGCGGTATTGACAATTTTTAAAGCACAACTTTTCACATGCAACACACCAAAGAAAGAAATTGCAGTGAGTTTGTTGCTTTTTCTCCATGATTTCTATGCAATAGCTGATGAACCTTTGAATTTGCCCCGAGCAATAATAATAGTATTTACTGTTTTGTTGGTCAAGAGTGCAGTTTTTGCCTAGTGTGTTAATGATTTGTTATGGCAGTTTTTATATAATCAGTAAAATATTCCATTCTGTGGTAGTTTGTAACAATGGAAAAGTCAATTCCTCAAGTTAATCATGTCTTTTTCCAAGAACGTCTCTCTCTCTCTTTTGCAATTACCAAGAGTTGTACGGCTTGACTCATCCCATCTGTCTGCATTGTTGGCTATTGTGCGAAAGGGAAATTGGTCAAGTGGTGAGGAAAATGACCGGAACTAGAGAATTGCCCTTGAGGCTTTTTAATACCGTTCGAATCCTAGGCGAAGCTGAGCTTCATTTCATCCTTCGCTCTCGAGTCAGTGAGATGAAATACTTGGCATAGTTTGAGCCAACACGAATCATTGATTATTTTGCTGTGAGTTTGTGTGGCATCATGTGTAGAATTTCAATTTGTTTAATTCTGTTTGATGTTGAGGGAAAGAGTACATATATAGATTTTCTGCAAATTAGATATATTTTTTGATTATGAAGAGAGAAAAACGAATCGGTTATGGTGTGAATTTCAATGCAAATTAGCAGACAAACACGTTGTATTGAGAGGAGAGAGACATTGAGTTGATATTGTTCTACTCATTGACCTGTGACGCGTGGTTGTTTATTTAATAGTTCAATAACAGTGTTGTATTTCCATTCATGAATAAAACAGGGTGCAGAAATATATAATTCAGCAAGAAGAGAGGTGTTAAAATGCAGTGGAAACACACACTTGTGTGTGAAAATTCACAAATGCTGGAGAGCCAGAGCGTTGGCAATGCTGCACTTTTCGCATCATTGAGTCGTAATTATTTGAAATGTCGATTTTTGAGTGGCAAACTAAAGCTGTATGTTGTGTTGCAGAAAAAAAACTGCGGTGAAGAGAGGTGAAAAGACAGACAGAGACAGAAAACGTGGCATAAAAAGAAATGTTTGCCGGCCGGCTGGTGGTCGAAATGACGCGCCAAGAATCGTACGATTATTTTGGGGATCTTCCAAGAAAGTGGGAAAGAGACGGTGTGTGGCAGAGAAACCCAAGAAGCGTGTAATAAAGTGAAGGAAAAACAGCATAAAAGAGTGGAAGGTAGAGGAGGAATGAAGGAAAGACGAGTGATAGAGGAATGAATAAATGAATTTACCTGGCATTCAGCCAGTTCATAATAATTTATGTATTTCATTTTTCAGCACACATAATTCTCACTTTATGTCATACAATGGCAGAGATGCAAAATGCAAGTAAAAAAAAGTCTTGAAGATTGATCACATTTTTTGCAAATTTGCTGGATATTAAATTACCTATTGATATGTGTTCACAGAAATGAGATTAACAAGCTGTTATTAGCGTGAGTTTTTTTTGTGTGTGTGCAAAACTCCTTCCTCGCATATTAACGGCTTTTTGGCGGCAAACATTAAATGAAGGGAGAAAGAATTTTTCTCAACATTTGGCCAAAGTTTACCGGAATGATTTGTAAAATGAAATAAACGCTTTAATTCTTTATTTATTCTTCACATTGCCCCGACCTTTCTGGGCTCTGATGCAGAGTGTGGAAGACATAAATACCAGAAGGCAGTGGTTTGGGGAGGATGAAGGCATCTCTGAGTGTGTTACTTGAGTCGTCAATTCATAATTTTCATACGACTTGCATGTGGTTAATGTGGCGAAATCACACCGCAAACGAGGAGGTGTGCAAAGACGAGGGGTTAAGAGCCAAAAATGTTGGTGAAAGATTAGGGGACTCGTGAGTTATGGATTTGGCATTGCGGATCATCAATAAGCACAGTTCGATGTGATATTGAATCATGCAGCAAATAGCCATTTAATGGCATTGCAGTACAAAATTGGCTGCCAAGTTGTTGATCAATTTGAGAGTGTAAAAAATTCCAACTAATTCCTCCACTGAAAGCTTGCTTGAGTGAAACTTTTCGACTTTATCATTTCAAAAAGTTGCTAATACTTTTTGCAGAAGCACTCGAGAGGAGATGGGATAATTGTTGGAGTGTGTTTTGGGGAGTCAGTCTTGGGAAATTCATTGGAGTGTGGCTGGAAAGTTGAGTGTGATGGCTAAAGTGCACGCACAAACGCAGGGACGTCTGCATGGCGGAGATGTCTTGAGAACAAGGGGGAGGTGCTCTTTGATAGTCGTCCAACTTTCCGATGGAATTTATTGCAGCAGGAAATGTGAAACACTGAACAATATTTCTCATGGTCTCTTGTGGCGCGTCTCGGGGTATCAAAGGAAGTTTGGGCGGGTTGAAGGGATGCGTTGAGTTGTGTCTTGGCGTGGGGGTTGTTTTTGGCATAAACCACCATTTCACCCACTCCCCTCGCCCAGGTTTGTCTTCGCATCAGAGGATTTGGCGAGTCTTGAGAGGGGTTGAAGTGAGTCTCCGTTTCAACTTCACTCTCTTGAGTAATTCTTACACCCTGTGTTCATCAATGATGTTATACATTTAAAATTCTGTTTCGGATATTAATTTTCATGTCTCTTTTTTCGCAAGCCAAAGTGCCATTAAGTAACGATAATGGGGACGCACCGGAGGGTGAGGACTTGTCGTGTGATTGAAGGATGTCTGGGGCTGGAAATGATGATGGGAAGTGAAAGGGAAATTTGCACGATGTCGATGGACAAATGAAGAGAGAGAATGGATGGATGCACTTGTGTATGTGTGTTTTTCCCATGGGAAACAATTAAATGTATATGAAAAATCATCAACTGAATCCTCCAAATGGTGCGCGCCAGGAAGAAGAATGGACCCGACACTGGTGGGAGACAGAATCAGACACGGAATGGCATCACGAGAGATGGAGCAGGAGTGATAACAGATGAATAGAGTTTCCAGCTAATGGAAATCATATTGAAAAGGGCGAAATGGAGGGAGAGATGCTGCGGATGGGTGGCTAGAGAGTCCTAATGGAATTTCTGTCAGGAGAGCGAGAGAGGGAAAAAAATGAGATCATATCAACTGACGATTATTATCATTAGAATACAAGTGAAAGAGACAAGCGAGAGAATTTAATAAATTGCATCGAGAGTCTTTGCGCGAATCGTGGGCCAACGAATCATCACGGATGGGCTTTTTTTCTTTGGCATAATGAAATTTTTCACGCAACAACAGGAGAATTATGTTATTTAATTCAATTAAGGTGTTACTTTGCTCCCAATATCTCTCGGCTTATTTAATTATCCTTCCTAGTGAAGTGGCTCTCTAGGCGAGGTAATTAATCATATTTTTAAGGGGAATATATGTAGTTGAATGTTGAAGTGTTATTTTTAGAAGATCAGCGAGTGAGAAAACTGAAATCTTTCATTTAAGATAATAAATAGTTTGGTTGTTGCTTCGTGTGAAGTGTTTGCGGAATTCCGTGTGTACTTTTTAGTGCTTAAATTGTGGGAAAAGCGTGCTACAGAAAGATGTTTTAGTATAGAAAATTGATTTTTTCTCTGTCTTATTTGATGAATTGTAATCAATTGTTGTAGTCAAAAATTACTCAATTTACGTACAAAGATGAATTTACTTTGAAAATTGACTAAAAATCTTATGGCGAAAAGAATTTAGCCTTTTAATAATAATAACTTTAGCCAACAACATTGTAAGATGAGCGTCTTGTTCACGGGTTTTCATCAAATTCAGGGGGATTTTCCATTTAAATCGGCATGTTGCTCAGTGGAGTGAAAGAACAGCAAATTGGTAAATGTGTGCTTCATTCTGTGACGGAGAGAAATTTGCGTGGTGAAAAGAGGACCAAATGCTCAGCGAATAAGAATCAATTGAGGAGGGTGGAACATAAGACTTTTCCTCATTTCTCCCCTTCCTTTTAACGATGCTCAAGGATGCGCGCGGGGATTTGGCGCGGAAAGGGCAACGGAAAAATCGTGCCACACTTTTGACCAGAAGAGATTACATTTTCCTCACTTTTATGTGTGTGCGAATGAGTTCGGGTGGAACGATAAAAAAGGATTTCTTGATTGAGTGAGATTTGTTTAGAGATGATTTAATGGTTTGGAAGTTATGTCACACTTTTATGATTATATCTCCAGTTTTATGTTGCTCACTGTCAAGATCAATGCTTAACTTTATCGGGTGATTTCCTGAATGCGTGTGTTTTTTTTTCTGCCGGCAAATTGTGCTCAAAAGGAGGGTGTTAAATTGTACATTTCCCCAGTTGTGTCCAAGGGGAAGATAATATGCCTTAAATCTGTGCATCACTTTAGAATCCTTCTAAATATCTGACAATCTTCCTTCTTATTGACATTTCTATTTCGCGATAAGAAGATGTGCAGAGCCTCCAATGCATCCAGTTTCTCTTTATTGTGGAAGCTTTCTAGATCACAATATCGCTTGTTATCAATTGCTAAAGATCCAAAAATTGCTGATTCTGAGCCAAAATTGTTTTGAAAGTTTCCTAATTAAACATTTTCCAAGTTCAAATTAGTCTTTTTGAGGTTATGTTCGGACTCAACAAGATTTGCAGTATTTCTTGGCATCATATGCATGCAAATGCGGTCTCTCGGACTTAAGCATAAGAATTGTTACATTTCTGTTGAGCTGTACACCACTTCTGCTTGCATTTTCTCCTCCTTGGTTGTGCCCTTCCCAAAGACGCTCCAGACAATTTCTCCTCTTGCTCTGATGTGTTGCATTGTTATGCCAGTCTGGAGATAAGTTTGTTTGATGAGAGATAAATTAATTTTCATTGACAGACAATTCAAATCGATGCATCGACAAGATTCCGATTAATTCGTGAGAATGCATGCGCAAAATGGTTAATAAATGCTGCAATTGCCAATTGAAATTTCTCTCTCTATCTCGCATTTTGTTGGTCACACAGTGAATCAACTTTATCAGATTGATTAAGTTCCAATGCGTTTTTTTGCGGACCACTTTTTGTCGCGAATTCCCCAAGAAAAAGGCGGGGAGGAGGACAAAGTCCTCCCGCCAATTGAACAGTCCATGGTTGAGTAATCGCTGAAATCGTCATTCCAAAGGCTCACCAGCGAAAATACAGTCATTAATCTTTTACTGTTTTTGGTGTTGTAAATCGCGTGTTTCTGACGCCATGCGATCAAATTCCAATTGTTATATTGTTCCACATCCACCCTTGATAAGACACTTTCAAAGTTGTTCACCGACGAAATAACAAAAGTGCTGCTTGATTGATTAACATTTGAGGGGATAATTTATTAAATGTAGTATTTATTTCTTTAATCAGCTAAACTCGGAGAGACACTCAATTCAATTCTGCCTTCCTTCCTGAGTTTTCTCTCCTTCTTCTCTGGTGTTTTTGTGTGTCCTAATGTTTGGAGAGGATTTAGACACGAAGCCAATACATTGACGATCGAATGCGATTGTATTCTGGCAGATTCTCCACAGGACCAACAGCTGCAACCGCCGGACAGCGATCGTAGATATACTTCATGGCCACATCGCGAACATTCTGTGCATCGACACTCTGCAAAGAACAACAGAAAAAAAACAGCCTTCATTTAGTATTCATTCGAGTGAATTGCACTAAATTTCCCGTACATCAATGCGCTTCTCCAGTTCATGAAGGGGAATTCGTCGATTGTAGCACAGCAATTGCCGTCCAATGTCTTCACACACTGGCGTTGTGCCTGAAAAAGTGTCAATTGTCAGTCATTTCATCCTTGAACAATCCTCTGTTTTCTCTTACCGTCCAACTGCAGCAGCATGTTTGTCTTCAGGAGGTTCTTCGCCCTGTCCACTTCGCTGTCTGTGATCATCGTGCACAGCCTCATCCACTCGCTCTGGACATTGAACAGCATGTCATCGCACTGCAGCGGATCACACACAAAGTAGATGCCCCAGAGGCCGGTGTCCTTGTAGCAGGTGTTGAAGGACTGGAAGCTGTGGCAGAGACCCTCCTCGGCGCTGATACGTGCCAGATGGGAGGCGTTGTTCACGCCACCGCCCTGGGAGCGATCCCACGTGCCGATAAGAGTATTGGCCACCATCAGGGGTACATTGTCCTGATCGGTCCAGCCGCATCCCTCCACAGCGATGGCCACATGAGCCAGAGGAATCGAATCGTCTCGCACGCGCACCTCAGAACCTAATCAAGACGATGATAACTTATAAATATCTTTAAAACAAAAACCCTTCATTGCACTTATCTCACCAGTGAATCTGCATGGGTGCAGCTTGGGAATCTGCCCATCGTACGTGTTCTCCAGCTTTCCCAGCTCCTTCTGGGCCAAATTCACGAGATCCTCGTGACGAACACCGCCAGCGCCGGCCAGGACAACTCTGGCCGCCTTGTAGTGCGTGGCAATGTAGTCCTGCAGATCCTGTCGACCAATCGACTTGATGTTCTTCGTGGGACCCAAGATGGTGTTGCCCAGCGGAGTGCCCTGGAACGCAGTGGCGTGCAGATGATCGAACACCACTTCCTGCAAATTGCTCTCCACTTCTTGCATCTCCCGCAGAATCACACCGCGCTCGCGCTCAATCTCGCTCTCGCCCAGCTTCGAGTTCTGGATGATGTCAGCGAGGATCTCAACAGCCTTCGGCACATCCTTGGACAGGCATTTGGCGTAGAAGACGGTCTGCTCGCGAGACGTGTAGGCATTCAAGTGGGCGCCCAGGTTCTCAACCTCAAGCTCCAGGTCGGTCTGGGAGCGCTTGGAGGTGCCCTTGAAGGCCATGTGCTCCAAGAAGTGGGCCACGCCGTTGTTGCTGTCGCTCTCGTAGCGAGATCCAGCGTCAATCCAGAGACCGATTGTGGCAGTCGGAGCTCCAGAGTCCTCGGTGGCCACGCGCAGGCCATTGTCGATCGTCGTGACGTTCGTGGCGGGAAGATTGACCAGAGCAGCGTGCAGATTCGATGCCGAGGTGGCGCGTCCTCGCCGGAACTGTAAGAAAATTGAGAAAACTCTTGTTCAACATAACCTCAAACACAACTGCAAGACTTTGTCCTCAATTCAAACACTTCCTGAGGAATATTTCTTGCAGGAAATAAAAGCTCCTTGTTACTTTAATAGCATGAATTGGGATCGAATGTCTTTTCTCGTAATTTAACGTGTTTTTCACAATTTTCCTGGCCATTACGTAATGGAAGAAAAGTGGAGTGTTTTGCCTGGATTTCAAGGCATTCCTGCACCACTTGGAGTCTTACCTGCAGCAGCTGAGGACACTGCTGTGTAGCGCGGATCACATTGGACAACCTGAGCAATCGTGATGCCATTTTTGGGGCGCTATTTTACGGAAAAACTCTATCGATGTGTCTCGAGTTTTTGTGAGGACTGACAGGTCGATCTGGCGTGAAGTGTGTCGCGAATCACGTGAAAATCGATATATTTGGCGGTCGCGCGATATTTTTGCTTCGGCTCAGTCCTCGCAATTCGATTTTTAGGAGTGTTTAGGAGACATCCGGCGATATTGCGTGTTTTGCTCGGTTTCTATTGTTAATTTCGCCACTAAATCATGTCCAGCACGTTTTATTCGAATGACGCCACTCTCGAGGAGGACGCAGAGACCACATCGCTCACGCAGGACTACCTGCCAACGCTGGAGGAGACGTGGAGTGAGCAGGAGCTGCAGAGATGCAAGAAATGGATTGTGGATAGTGGCTTCAAGAGGATTAGCTTGCAGTTTCCTGACTCACTTCTGCAGCACAGTGTGACCATTTATGGGCAGCTGAATGGGGAGATTGAGGCGGAGTTCTTCATCCTGGGCGACACGAGCTACGGCAGCTGTTGTGTGGACGAAGTGGCGGCTTCTCATGTGGACTCAGACGCTCTGATTCACTTTGGCCAGGCGTGTCTCAGCCGGAATACGAGACTCCCTGTTCTGTATGTCTTCCTGCACTTCTGCGTCAAGTGGGAAGACTACCAGGAAAAGATAATGAACACTTTTCCCTGTGGAGATGAGAAAGTGATAATCTTTCCGGACACTGCCTTCTATCACGCCAAGGAGGAGCTTTTGCAGCAACTGGCGGAGAGGACAAATGTCAGAGTCGCCTCTCTGGCTGTTGACGATAGCGTGAAGGCAAACTACTTATGTTGGCATGTCCAGGATTTGGAGAGTATCGACATAACGCAGTGGAATTGCCTGTTCATTGGCGAGGATGATCAGACTTTCTTCAATCTCTCCCTGGCAATTCCCGCCGCCAAGTGGTTCATCTACGATCCCAAGCGGGAGACGCTCTGCCCAGCGACGCCCAGGACATCCTCGTGGTTCCGTCGACGATACTACTACGTGGAAGTGTGCAAGGACGCCCAGATGATTGGGATTGTCATGGGAACACTCACGTCTTCGGGTTACCTGGACATTGCCAAACGGATTCAGACGCTGGCCAAGGAGCGCGGCTTGAGGAGCATCCTGATCTCTGTGGGCAAGATAAATCCAGCCAAGCTGGCCAATTTCTCCGATGTCGACTGTTTCGTGCTGATCGGATGTCCGCAGAACAACGTCTTTAACTCCAGGGACTTCTACAAGCCAATCCTCACGACATTCGAGGTCGAACTGGCGCTGAATCCTGCCTGGAAGGACACCATTCCGGACACTTATTGCGTGGACTTTCAGGAATTGCTGCCCAATGGGAAATTTCACAGAGAACACGATCCGGAGGAGAATCTCGAGAGTGACGTGAGTCTCATCACTGGTCGTGTTCGTGAGCGCAATCAGCGGCCAAATGGGGCGCCGGCGGAGGCTGAATCGGCGCTTCTGGAGCGAGAAAGTGGCGCTCTTGTCAGCAATCGAGTGACTGAAGCGTTCCGGGAGCGCTCGTGGCGCGGTCTGGATCCGGCCTTGGGACAGGACGAGCCGGCGCGCATTGTCGAGGGACGTTCCGGCATTCCGGTGGCCTATGAGGAGCACAAGGACGAGAGGAAGTGAATTTGCGCATTAAATTTATTCGCCAAATGATCATTTCACCAATTTCTTCACGTAACAATTTGCTGTGGCATTTTCGTGAGGCGCTGGCGGCCTTAATTCCACTTCTCCTTGCCAATCTCGGTAGGCCTGGGTGTGCACGAGTGTCATTCCAAGCTTCTCTGCGATTCGGGCGGAGAAGATGCTCGTGCAGACCGCTCCAATGGCTCCAAATCCCTTCTCCAGGGCATTTTCAGAGGCTTTCTGCATCAGCTTCTGTCCAATGGACTTCCCGCGGTGGCCGGAATGGACGGAAAGGACGCTGAATTGAACGCCTTTCGGGACATCGAGCCGACGACAGATGGCTGAGTGCTCTTCCAGGTCATGCAAGAAGGTGAGAATTGCGCGCCACTTGCAGTCTGTGATTTGGGATGTCTGGATCTTGCGCTCTGGCAAGGTGGAGTTGTCCACCTCGTGGCACAGAAGCACGCCAACGAAGTCCCCACTGGAATTCTCAGCCACAATACTCAATCCGGTGGGAATGCACGATAAGGAGAACTCCTCGTCAGCTTTCGTGGGTTCTTTGGGTGCAATTGAGAGCGTCAAGAGTTCTTCTGGATAGTAAAACTCCCGGATAAACTTCAGCACTTCTTCCTCGTCTTTCGTGAGGGCAACGCGGAAGGTGAATTCAGTCATTCCGAACTTCTTCACATCTGCAATATAACTGATCGCTTTGGGAAACTTCCACGAACATATAATCATAAATCCTCTTCTAAAAATACATTTTGGGCTCTTGACTTTACGCACACTTACGCAAAAACCGCTAGAGAATAGTTTTTCGAATAGTTCTTTTTCGTTATCTTCGGTATTGTGTGAAATTAAGACTTGATAAGATTGCTGCTTCTCGGATATTTAATACAAAGTTCAGACTTTGCACAGAACGATCATTTCTCATAAGTTGCGCCATTTTTCCTCCTGGAACAAGATTTCGGAGATCTTTTGCTTCATGAGGAATGTTCTTGCTCGCTCGGAGGATTCCTCTTTGTCTTTGGCACACGGTTCAGCCTGGTGTCAATTTGGATCTCAATATTCTCCTGAAAATCTTGAAACTGAGGAAAAATAGAAGGAATTCGAATAAACTATCAGAAGGAGGGATTCGCAAATTTCCGATATTAATCGATTATCGCGACCCGAAATCGGCGCCACGGAACTGATTTTACAAATACAAGATTTATAGGAAGATACCCAGCTCTTACGCTAATCTGCTCCTCCTTTAGGTATCGAGTCTTATCAGTCTTATCGTCGATGTCAATTTTCAATAGAAATTGGCCTTATTTCCAGGGTATTAAAGTGGTTCCTGGCGATGACTGTTCTTTCTCATATTTTACGAAATAAATCGCACTTTGCCGTCTTCTCATCAATCTTTGTGAGGAAGACAGTAAAGGTTGAAAGTTTTCCCATCATTTTCGTGGAGATTTAGAAAAAAGGGGGTTTTTTACAGGAAAAAATAACCGTTTGGATTTGGATCTTAAAAATCAGCTGTTTTTTGATACCTTCAAAGCCTTCAAATGCGTGACGTCAGTGAAAATTGTAAACAAAACGAGGTTTTGCAGTCAATTCTTCGTCACGCGTTTCCAGTGAGTATTTCGCAACAAAATGAAGAAGAACCAGCGAAAGATGACCAAGGAGTTCCGGAAGATGAAGGTTCGCTGCCCGGACAAGCAAAGCAAGGCGGAAAACTCTGCCGAAACTGCATCAGAACTGCACGAGGATTCGGACGAATCTTCCGCTGGTTCTGGCAGTGATTCGACATCCGAGAGTTCAGGTGGGGAGGATTTGGGCTCTCCGCCCACCTTCAAAGTGGCCATGTGGGATCTCAACCACTGCGATCCGCGGAAGTGTTCCGGACGGAAGCTCGCCAGGCACAGGCTGATCCGGAATCTCAAGCTTGGCCAGAGGTTTGTGTCTTCATTGAGAATGTCTTTTCCACTTGAGCTGCGCTAATGTGAGTTTCTTAGATTTCCCGGACTCGTTCTCACGCCCATGGGCACGAAAACTGTGAGTCCCGAGGATCGTGAAATTGTGCAGAACGCCGGAATCGCCGTTGTCGACTGTTCCTGGGCGAAACTCGATCAGACGCCCTTCGGCAAGATGAAGTCTCCCCATCCGCGCCTGCTGCCCTTCTTCGTGGCTGCGAATCCCATCAATTACGGGAAGCCCTGCCAGCTGAGCTGCGTCGAAGCCATCGCGGCCACGATGTTCATCACGGGATTCAAGGCGGAAGCCAACTGGTACTTGAGCAAATTCAGCTGGGGACACTCCTTCGTCTCCCTGAACGCCGAGCTGCTGGAGAAGTACGAGAAGTGCACGACGGCGGCGGAAATCGTGGCCGCCCAGAATGATTATCTGGAGAATGCGCAGAAAGAACAGGCACAGAAGGCGCCGGATTGGCCAGTTGTGGCATCTTCGGATTCAGAGGAGTGAAAGTGTGTCTTGTTTGCTTGTTTTTACACCCAAATATACACAATTATTGTGGAAATCGCGGCTTTTTCTCCTTGGCTAAATGTGAGGTTAGGACGTTTTGTTTTGTTTTTGATCAGGAGGAAAATCCCTGGGCGTGGGAATTTCGCCTTTTCCTGGGCTTTTCACACTGAAAATGTCTGGCAACGAACAATCCAACACTTTTTCTAGTCAGCTCAGTGATGAAAGAGTTCGAGATAATCTCATGTGGGCGGTAAATCGGCATTTTTCCAGTCAATCCCGACAATCTCTAACCTCACTCTTCTTCCAGAGTCGTCCCTGCTTCCTCTATAAGCACGAATTCAAGGATTGCAAGAGCTACAAGGCCAGATTCAATCAGTACTTCATCTACGGAGAGTCCATAGATTGCTCACAGTGGGGAAAGGATTACGAGGATTGCCTGAAGTATGAGGAGCATGATGATTTGGCTGCTGCGCGGCGACTTCTGGACAGCGAGGCTGAGCGGAGGCAGAAGAGGATGGAGGCTCACAAAGCCAATGACGTGTGGAAGAAGAGATCAACTCCGCCAACGGAATGGAACGCTCCACTGCCAGAATGGTTCACGAAGACCAACGAGAACACATTTCTCGCCCTGAAATCCAAGGAATTGCAGGATGGCGTCGAGATGCCGGCGAAAGAAAGCTCCTTCTGCTCTATAATGTAGCCGGGAATTGACAAAGACAGCTTCTAGTGTAACTTCAATGAGGGAATTTAGTGAAAAAGTCGAGAAAATGCAGGAATTTAAGCGTCTTTCTGGATCGACACCAGAGTCTTTCCCGGCCGCTTCGCCTTTGTCGCCCGCTTGCGCGGACTCGCGTCCTGGGAATCAGCGATGCACTCGTCGTCGCTGGCGGGCTTGGGCGTGGAAACTATCGCTCTGGGACTCTTCCGCGTGGCGACAGACTTCGGCTTGCGCTGCACATTCACCACAACGTCCGCATCCAGGCTGATGTCCAGCTCCAGATTCACCTTGTACAGCTTCTTCGTCTTCCCCGTGGTCTTGGTGACTTCCGTCTTGGCTTTCGCAGTTTCAATTTTCTTCCTGGGCGACGGCGAAGGCGCAACAGCCGGACTTTTCTCCCTCTTCACGCGCGGCTTTCTCTCCGGCGAGACGGAATCTGAGTCTCTGGGACGCTTGGGAGATCTCTTGGCGGCATTGATGGCCTCCTTCTTGGCCTTCTTCAGCGGCAGCGACACAGCGGCAAACTCCAAGTCGCCCGAATTCGTCTTTCCCAGCGTCTTCAGCGCCTTCGCGAACATCTGCCGGCACTCGTCATAATCCGGCTCCTCGTCGTGCTTCAGATCTCGCACGTGCTGCAGGAACTCCTCGAGAGGACGCGGATAATCGCCCGCGAAGAGATCCTTGAGTGACTTTCGCACATCCTTCATGAACTTCTCCTTCGCTTCCTGCACTTTTGTCGGCACTTTGAGCGTCTCCGGCGCCTCCCAGGGCAACTTCGAGGCGCACCACTGCACGAGGTTGTAGCCCAGAATCTCCAGGTCGCCGCGCCTGGTCTGGACGCCCAGATGCGCGTCCCGCGACGTGTATTCAATCGTGCCGTTGTGCATCTGCTTCGGGTCCGGCTTGAAGTCCTTCGTGGTGAAGTGCGTGGCCAGACCGAAGTCCACCAGGTACGCCTGGGCGCCGCCGCCCTTGCCGAAGCCCAGCAGGATGTTGGCGCCCTTGAGATCGCCGTGAATGTACGTTGCCTCGTGAATGTACTCCAGAACGTCAATCTGCAGGGGAAGAACGACTGTTTGGTTAGCATTTCTGACGCTTTCCGGGCTCTCGACTCACCATCTGGATGGCCAGCCGGTAGACGGTGTGCAGCGGAATCTGGCGGCCGTTGTTGATGAAGATCTTCCAAATATCACTGCCGTAGCGCGGCATCACGACGAATCTGTGCTTCTCGCCCTGCAACTCGTGCGATCCTCTGCCCAGGAGATACGGCATGCCGAGATTCTTCAGCTTCCTGGCCTTCTTGAACGCCTCAACTGGAAGACAAGTCTGGTCAGTCACCCCGCCACGCGTGAGCCCCACAATTCCCACTCACTGTCGGCAGTCTTGGTGTTCCGGATGTAGAAGTGCATCTCGACGAACAGCGGCCCATTTGCGTACGGCTCAATCTTCAGCACGCTCTGGTAGTCGTCGGTGCTGCGGGGCGCCTTCTCTGCCTCGCAGCAGGAGTAGATGTCCCCGAAGCCGCCGCTGCCGATCGCCGGGCCGACGAGCCAATCCTTCTTCTCCAGATCGCGCAGCACGCTGCCCAGCGTCAGCTTCACCGACTTGCTGTAGCCGTTGGCCTTCTTCCGGGGCCGCGCCGGAGCCTTCGCTTTCCCCTTCGATGCCATTTGCCGGAGCGTCCGTGAAGAACCCTTCGTTATTTCGCGCACTTCCCTGAACAGCCAAACACTGCTGCCAACCATGCAAACCCAGCAGCGCCAAAGGGCGAAATGTCGCCAGACGAGCGACGGAAAGGTCCGAGGGTGTCTTTGGAGGAGTGGAAAATGGCTTTATTACAGGATTTAAGTATATTTTCCGCACTTCTTCTTTTGTCCTTGAATGAATAGATTGAAATACCCGAAATTCTTGCTTTGCAAACGCGATTTTCACTTCGATTCAGCTTCATTTTTTCTCAGTACATCTGCAGACTAATTCCAATCCCAGCCACTCGTGGCGCTGCACGAGCCAAGATTGCAGAAAATAAACAATGATATTTTTTTCATGCTAAAACAAGTGCATTTCTGCGAAAATCACTTATAAACGCTAGTATAATATTCCTCCTCGAGGTCATAGAGATCAGCCGCCATGTCGTCTCGCAGGTTCATCAGCTTCTTGTCGCAATCCGCTTGTGTGGAGCGATAGAATTGGGAATTTGTGGTGATCGCCTCGTTGACTGAGTGGAAATCATTGAGAATCAAATACTGCTTAATGTCCGAGACCAATTTCATGAGACTCTCGCCCGCGCGCACTGAAACAGAGCCAAAAACACAGAGAGAAATGAGTCATTTCGATCATGATGCAATTTTCTCTGTTAATCACCGATATTTGCCGCCCGGACTTGCATCTCATATGTGTCCTGCTCGCATTGGGTGATCTTCGAGAGTTGACTATCATTTTCACCCTTGGCAAGCTTCAGTATCTCTGCAAAATTATTGACTTTAGTGTGTTTTGAGCGTGTTTGTTTACATTTTCGCCACGCGCCAACCTTCAAAGTTCTCCTGCATGCTCTTCACGTCATCCTTCAGGCGCGTGTTGTAGGACTTCAGCAGGGCCTCCTTGGAGTTCGGCAGGTTGCGCTGCGTGCCCATGACCCCAAATGTGCCCAGAGTGATGCAACAGCGGTGAGAATTTCAGGGCCGGAGAAGCGATGTTGTGTGAACTTTCACAATTTCACCCAAATGTGACGCGATATATCGGTGAATGTCAGTGTAGTTCCAGACACACACCCATGTGGCGCTGTGTCGGCCAAACTCGCGTGGACCAATCAAATGCACACAACAATTCTGACGTCGACCAATGAAATAAATCCACGCTTTGATATCAGCGCCTCAAATTGAGGTGCGAACAGTAGAGGAACGTTAGTTTTTCAGTGAACATTGCGAAGAGTGGAAGGAATTTGTTGCAATTATTTGCCAGTTTCGGTGTGAATTCTGTGAATTTCCTGTGCAAACGCTGTGCGTTGGAGCTCTTGGACATCCCCTTGTGGATTAATTGTGGTGAAATTGTTGGAAATCCGCTGATTATTCGCTTGAAAAGCGAGGTAAGTTTTTTGGGGTGTTGCAATGTGGCCGGCATTCTTGGGTTTTCCCATGAAAACGCGGTTTTTGCACAAAATACGCCTCTTCCCGGCTGGGAGGGTGCTTCTGGGGTGTCTTGGGGGGCCAATGGGGTGTGCTGTGTGGGTGGAAAGGGGGTTATTTGCAGGCAGAGTGATGAGAACGTTCCAGACTACGTCATCAAAAAGTAATGAAAAAAATGAGGCCAACGTGTCGCATTGAGAGTGCAAAATTCCTCGAAATTTCCAAGAATTCCGAAGATTGTTGCAAAGTTCTCAGAATTCATTCACAATTCTCCATTTTGCGGGGTTGAATCGGTGCATTTGGGTGGCAAGAAAGCCACAGAAAGTGGCAAATTCTCGTGATTTTCCCTCCGCGAAGTGACTGGAAAGTGGCTGGAAAGCGCGGGCAGGTGGTCAGAGGAGGCTCTGGAATGCGCGCGAGAGCCAGGAAGCGCAAGGCATAACGGTGAAATTAACCGCTTCGTCATCAGAATTGCTCGTCACGTCTCGTGACCTATTTTTGCACTCCACTGACTTTTCCCCCCTCTTTTCCCGCCCTTCCAGGCTGTGCAGCAGAAGAAGAGCTGAAGATGAGAATACTGCGATTGCTGGCCGTGGTGGCCTTCGTCGGCCTGGCGCTGGCGGAGGACAAGAAGGAGAAGGACAAGGACATCGGAACCGTCGTGGGCATTGACTTGGGCACAACTTATTCATGGTGAGTTTTCCAGCCTCTTTTCCTTCATCTCTTGTGTGTGTGTGTGTTTTTGTCCATAGAACGACTAGAACTGCCAATGCGCTGCCAAAGCGTGGCCGTCTCAAGATTGGACTACATTGAAGGCGTATTTCTATTTCATGGCGACTCTTTTGCATTGCGTTGAATTGTCGTAAATTTTAAGGAAATACACAAAACGCCCACGATTTTTACACTAAAGTGATTCGATTTTTCGGGTGTAAATTTGACAGGTGTTTTTTCCACGCCTACCAAGATTTTCCCGCGATCTTGACGTGGAAAATTGACAACATAACCTCTAAAGTGAGAGTTTTTGCCTTTTCAGGGGTGAAATGTGGAAAATACTCGAAATTTGAGGGTGAAATTGTGTTAAATTATTGAAAAATTGATCAAATTGTCAAATTTTCAATTGATTTCCTTCATTATTTATTGAAATTATGACTATAATATTGCTTAATTAATAGAAACATTAAAAATTTGATTTCTAAAAGGCGATTTGAGAACATTTTATGTTGATTTTTTGATAGAATTTTAATTAAGACACAATTCTTAATATTTTTTCATACTTTGGGACACTTTAGTGGAAAGTCGTTGCGGAAAATTGTCTGTTTTGCTCGTTTTGCTGGTGAAAGAGATTTACTAATTGCGTCATTTCTCTCTCTCTCTCGCTCTAGTGTTGGCGTTTACAAGAACGGTCGCGTGGAGATCATTGCCAATGACCAGGGAAATCGCATCACGCCGTCTTATGTGGCTTTCACGGCCGAAGGTGAGCGTCTGATTGGCGATGCGGCCAAGAATCAGCTGACGACGAATCCCGAGAACACCGTGTTCGACGCCAAGCGTCTGATTGGGCGTGAGTGGAGTGACACGACGGTGCAGCACGACGTGAAGTTCTTCCCCTTCAAGGTGATCGAGAAGAACAGCAAGCCGCACATCCAGGTGGCCACGGGATCGGGCAGCAAGGTGTTCGCGCCGGAGGAGATCAGCGCCATGGTGTTGGGCAAGATGAAGGAGACGGCCGAGGCGTATCTGGGCAAGAAGGTCACGCACGCCGTGGTCACGGTGCCGGCGTACTTCAACGACGCTCAGCGCCAGGCGACGAAGGACGCCGGCGTGATTGCGGGGCTGAATGTGATGAGAATCATCAATGAACCCACGGCGGCGGCAATTGCTTATGGGCTGGACAAGAAGGATGGCGAGAAGAATGTGCTGGTGTTCGATTTGGGCGGCGGAACCTTCGATGTCTCCCTGCTGACCATCGACAATGGTGTGTTTGAAGTGGTGGCGACGAATGGCGACACGCATTTGGGTGGCGAAGACTTCGATCAGCGCGTCATGGATCACTTCATCAAGCTGTACAAGAAGAAGAAGGGCAAGGACATCCGCAAGGACAATCGTGCCGTGCAGAAGCTGCGTCGTGAGGTGGAGAAGGCGAAGCGCGCGCTGTCGGGAAGTCATCAAGTGAGGATTGAGATTGAGTCGTTCTTCGAGGGTGAAGATTTCTCTGAGACGCTGACGCGTGCGAAGTTCGAGGAGTTGAACATGGATTTGTTCAGATCGACAATGAAGCCAGTGCAGAAGGTGTTGGACGATTCGGACATGAGCAAGAAGGATGTGGATGAGATTGTGCTGGTCGGAGGATCGACGCGTATCCCGAAGGTGCAGCAGCTGGTGAAGGAGTACTTTGGTGGCAAGGAACCGTCGCGTGGCATTAATCCTGATGAGGCTGTGGCTTATGGCGCTGCCGTGCAGGCTGGCGTGCTGTCTGGTGAGCAAGACACCGATGCCATTGTCCTGCTGGACGTGAATCCACTCACGATGGGCATTGAGACTGTGGGCGGCGTGATGACGAAACTGATTCCGCGCAACACAGTGATTCCCACGAAGAAATCGCAGATCTTCTCCACGGCGTCCGATAATCAGCACACGGTGACGATTCAGGTGTACGAAGGTGAGCGTCCCATGACGAAGGACAATCACTTGCTGGGCAAATTCGATCTCACGGGCATTCCGCCGGCGCCGCGTGGCATTCCGCAGATTGAGGTGTCGTTTGAGATTGACGCCAACGGCATTCTGCAGGTCACGGCGGAGGACAAGGGCACGGGCAACTCGGAGAAGATTGTCATCACGAATGATCAGAATCGTCTGACGCCGGAGGACATTGAGAGGATGATCAAGGATGCGGAGAAGTTTGCCGATGAGGACAAGAAGCTGAAGGAGCGCGTTGAGGCGCGAAATGAGCTGGAAAGCTACGCGTACAGCTTGAAGAATCAGCTGGGCGACAAGGAGAAGCTGGGCGCCAAGGTGTCAGAGGAGGAGAAGAGCACGATGGAGGAGGCGATTGATGCCAAGATCAAGTGGCTGGAGGACAATCAGGATGCGGATTCGGAGGAGTTCCGCAAGCAGAAGAAGGAACTTGAGGATGTCGTGCAGCCAATCATTGCGAAACTCTATCAAGGACAGGGCGGCGTTCCGCCCACGGACGGCGGAGATGAGGATGATCTCAAGGATGAACTGTAGGCATAAAAAGTTTGTGTTATAAGGACATTAACAACTAATTTTTAGGGAGAGGAAAAGCTGAGTCGAAAATATGAGGAAAAAATAATTTATGAGATCCAAAAGTAGGAGAATTTCGCGGATTTAAATTGATCACAGCTATTATTTATTGTATAAAAACAGAATATCTCTTTAAAATTTTTAATTCACCGTCAAGTTCAGTGTTTTCACAGGAGTGTCCTGGATGAAGGACATCCAGAGGAAACATATGAGATACAATTTCCGTTGGTATTTTCTTTCAAACACACCTGAAGAAGAAGAAAAAAACAGATAGAAAAGGAGGAAATATAAGTTAATTGACTGATTGTGTGCGTGTGATTTATTAAGATTATGTAGCGAATGTATGAAGAGAATTTTATAAATAAAATAGTGAAAACTTAAATGGAGACTTTTTCCCCTGAAAACTGGAAACATGGCAAATGTCACAATCTCTGACTGGACAATTGAATGTCTTCGCGGCTGGAAGCTTTTGGCGGTGTTTCAAAAGACTTTCAGATATAATTAACTGGAACTCGGAAAGTGCAACTTTTGAAGTAAATTTCATAATATATGCAATGAAGAAAAAAAAATCAGTGGAAAATTGATGAATTTTTGTGTCATTAAAATTCCACCAGAGAAAATGTTCAACATTTCTTCAGTGGATAAGAGAGAATCCATGAGATTTAGCGAGTCACTTTGGTGACATCACAAGTTCTTCGGCGTGCGACAAGGGGGAGATATTGTGGTAGGAATTCTCCAATTGATTAATGAGGTTCAACATAACCTCAAAAATATTACTTCAGAAGCTTCAGAGTCAAGTTTTGAGTTCAAAAATCACTATTTCAGCCCATTTCGAGTCGATTATAGATGATTATATCCTTGTTTTTGCATATAAAAGGCTATGAAAGGGATCAATGAGGATTTCTATACCATTTTTTTGAGGTTATGTTCGGAAAAGAGACGACAAAGAATGATTTTAACCACTTTAACCTGATTTTTATGATGATTTAGCACTGAATTCAGTACAAACACTTCATAAATTACAATCTTCAGCTCATTTCGAGTAGAATTTCGTGGAATTTCTTATTTTTAAACCCAATTTTAGGGGGAAAAAGAGTTAAATAGACAGTCTAAGGACTATTTAGACCAGATCAGTCCTATTTTTCCCTTGAAATTGTGTTCAACAAAGGAAATTGAATGCAATTCTGGACGATTCAACGCGAATGAATGGATAACTCCATTAAAAAGGATCATTAAGGATATATTTCTATTGATTTATTTGAGGTTATGGCTGAAAAAACAACGGCAAAGAACGATTTTAACCTTATTCTCACGATAATTTAGGAATGAATTTCAATAAAGAGTTAATAAAGTGTTATAAATTTGTGGAAATGGAAGAATATTCCTGTCTTTGCCGTGTTATCTCCCCCTTGGCGTGTAATTGTGAAGGCAGGACACACACACAGGATGTTCGAGCTCACGCGCAATTCATGCAGTTTGTCCGGCTGTGGAAATTTGCTCCTTCTGCAGCTGAAAGACACACATTTTGCCACGCGAGCCGGAATATCAGATAATGAATAAATCGTGTGTCTCCTGAGGAGAAGGAAGCCGAAGGACGAAGTGCGTCATTCGCTGTGTCATCTTGGCCGATTCTCCTTGAGTGCCTCGCGGCGGTGAAATTTTCCAGAGGACCTTTTGAAAGCTCGCGCGTCGCGGCTTTAGTTTTTGGTGCGGAGAAAAAGTTTTTGGCGGTTCATCTCGACAAAGAGGAGAATTTATTTTCTCCTCTTTAAATTAGTCAATTCAATTAAAATTTGCCACCCTCAAGGATATGTCAAGGGAAAAGTTTGCGCAAAGTGAGCTTTTGTGCCACACTCACTTCCGCCTCCCTTTTTTCTCCCTTCTTCTTCTTCTTCACCATGTGGGAAAAGTATGTGTCGCCTATTTTTTTTGGGCGGGAGAATTTAATATTTTTCGTCTCTTTTTCCTTGGAAGAAAAATAATTTTGTCGTAAACAATTCAGTGAAAATATTTCGCCAAGTGGTGAGGAGGCGGAGAAGCGCACACACACAATGTGTAATATATAATATTGGAAAAGTTTTCAAATTACTGAAATTTTTGTACTTTTATAGGGTGAAGTACATATGTATATTTGGCACAAAAGACTCTCCCGACGAATGGAGATTGTGTGGCATTCGCTTTGGCATCGATTGCACTCGCTCTAAACGCTGCTTTCCAGTGAAAAATGCTTCTGAAGAACTGAGCAAAAGCTTCCCAAACTCACCTCACCGCACATTTCATTGCGCCCAAACGAGGAAAACCCAAAGCGTATCGCCGAGATTCAATGGACAATTGCAATTTTGAATTTCACCCATTTTTTTCGACCATCTCTTGAGGAAGTTTCCGCATTTTATGAGCTTTTATCCTTGGCTGAATGTGGAAAATGATGGATATTTTTCCAATTACGCTCAATGACTTTGTTTTGAGCAGTGCGGCTTCGCCAAACTTATGTTCTTACATCCAAGGGGGAGATATTGCAGTCAGAAGTGGTGTCTTAGGAAACGATTAAATTAACGTGATTCTTGATTCTTAAATTGGAAAAAAATCATACTAATTTTTTTCTAGGTTTTAAATCCTTTTTTGAGACAGATTTAATATTTAGAAAATAAATTTATGTTCAAAAATCAAAAAGACTGTTAGTTTTTGGCAGATTCAAGTGATTTCTAGGTAAATAAATCACTATTTTGGACCTTTTAAGTGAAAAAACAGTGAAAATTGTGCTTTAAAGTCTGACATAACCTCAAAAATGACATTTTTGACGAGATTTCGATCGTTTTTAACTTGAAATTGAAAGGTTTTCAACTATTTTGAGTTCATTGCAACTGATTTTGCCTTGGAAAAGTCCTCAACTGAGTTATTATTTTGAGGTTATGTTCGGATAAGAGAGATTTCGTGTGAATTTTCACATAATTAATTAATGATTAATGCACAAACAATCAGTTATCAGTCGTATTTGTTCTCCAAAATTGTATTTAAAAAGAAAATTGCATGCAATTCGTGTCGATAACTTACATTATTTTCCCCTTGACGAATACTTATACATTTGAGAACAATAATTCAGTTGAATTCATTTCTAAATGACAATTTCAATTCAACAGCAAAGAGATAAATTTTTAATTTAACACTTTCAGTGTCAATTGAGGAGGAAAAAAACGGAAATTCCTGATGATTCACATTGTGAATAGTTTATTCGATGAGCAATTTTATTGAGGAGGTGGGAAAAAATGGCAAACAAGCAGAAACTGGAGGGATGAAAGTTGCCACTTTTATAGAATCAACAATTAGTGATTTTGCTGCTGAGTTTCCGCATTTTCCCGGAGTGGAAAATGACGACACTCGCTCGCCTCGTCAACTCACAACTGGCGAGCTTTGCGGACGGAATGTGTACCATAATTCAATATCGGAATTAGTGATGCAACCCAGAAAGCACAAAACAATTTACATAATTGAAAAACTCCGGGTCACAATAATAAACTAATTAATTAAATTGTACACTCTCTCGTCCGAGGCTCGTCGCATTTTGGCTGATGCGACAGGAGTTAGTGAAGCCGAAGCCATGAAGTCCATGAGGTCCTTTCTCAGGCGCTCGTCGCAGGTTTTTGCACTTATCGTGGAGATTTTCTTCTTCCTCCTCGCGCGCCTCGTGGGAATTCTGCCCATCACGCTGGACGCGCAGGAGGGAAAAGTCCGCATGAGTGTCCTTCTGGTGCTGTACTCGCTGGCGCTCGCCGTTGTGATCACCATCACGGTGCCCGTGAGCATCGTGGTGCTGCTGCAGATGATGAATGTCTTCGACGACACCATGATGCTCGTCGTGTCCATCATCGAGTACTTCATGGCTTACGGCGTGGCCGTCGTGGTGCTCTTCACCAACATCTACATGGCGAGTCGCATGGCAAGAGTGGTGAACATCGGCTTTCCCATGTACAAGAGTCTGCCGCAGGTAAAGCTCTTCAATTCTTTCAGTTGAAAGCGACACAGTGATTGATGCGACGATTCAGACTCTAAATTGGATGTCAGACTAAAGGACTCGGCAAATAGACAGCATTTTGCTCTCTCAATTCCATGAAATTCAGCAACTATTCGTGTCCTTTTGACTCTTTCAATCGACTTACAACCTATTTCTCTGGGCTAAAGTGACATTTAAACGGCGCAAACGAGCAAGAACCAATGATAATTAGTGACTCAAGTGAGAAAGGAGAGCTTTTTTCCAAGGAGAACAAGGCAAAACAGGAAGAAATGCTTAATTAGCGGCAAATCCGGTCGTTCTAGAAGAAAAAAACTGAGCTAATTTGAGCAAATAAAGAATTTTTGTGCTCTTTTTAAAGGCTTAAATCCTTTAATTCAATCTTGTCGTTTCGATTTCAGAGTGAAAATACGACTTTCACAATTTGCGCTCAGTTCTTTGTGCTCAGTTCAACACGAAAGAAACTTACGTGGGAAAACGCACTAATTCTGGAGACAAGAAGTTAAATTTTGTCTGCATTTAGATGCTGAACTTCAATACGAACATTTGAATTGAGTTTCAAGAGATTTTTAATAATTTTTCTTGCTTGCTTTCTTTCGTTTTGAAGTTATTGACACTTACCGATGAGTTTAAATCAACAGTCTAAGGATCAATTAATCCTTATCAGTTCTATTTTTCCACTAAAATTGTGTGAAGAAGAAGAAATTGCGCCCAATTCGTGTCGATAAGTGTCGGTGAGTGTCGATAACTTCAATCACTTAAACGCAGTGGGATAATTCCTTAACAAAAATGGAGGATGATTGAAAATATCTCTTCAAATTTCACAGAATTCATTATTCAAATTGAATTTTTTGTGCTCTTAAACAATTTTATGAGATGCTGAGAAATTCTCATACAAATAATATAGATTGACAGTCATATATATTTGGAGATTTTGTACATATGATGTGCACATCAAAAAGCATTGTGGAAGGTTGGATAAGGTTTCCATGTATTACATTTCTTGTGCGGAATCGTTTGCAATTTTTTCTGATGACTCTGGGATGGATTTCACTTTGGGGAAAAGTCTCAAGCGTTCGCTGTGGCAGAATTTTAAGAGGGGATTTCTTAAATCCCCCCCCAGAAAAATACACCTTCAATCCCTTTAATTTGCCCAGGTTGCCGTGGAGAAATTGCGGCGTCGCTTCTACATTTACGTCTTGGTGATGACTTTTGCCGGAATCTCCTCGAGCGCCATGAATATTGCGCTGGTGAGCAAGAACAGCGACGCACTGTCCTTCTTCCTGCACGTCCTGTACTGCACAGCCATCCCCATCACGATCCTCACCACGTTCGTGAGTCTTTACTACGGCGGCATGCTGATGGTGATTGAGAAGTTCAAGCATCTCAATCGACGTCTCGTGGCCGTGATCGATCAGCTGGACGACGTGGTGGACATTTATGACGACAAGCGGCGCTCCTACAAGATCACAAAGTCCTGCGAGCTGTCGGACGCCTTGGATGCGCTGTCCATCGAGCACGACGAGATCTGTCGCTTCGCCGTGAAGTTCAACGAGCTGGGCTCGGTGCAGATGCTGGTGTTCATCCTGAACGCCTTCCTCAGCATTGTGTCGCAGGCTTTCTTCTCCTACGTCAACATCGTCATGTCCATGCGGCGGAATGAGTCCTTCCACGTGAACCTCATCGGCGGCATGGCTTACGCCATCGTGAATGCGGTGCTGCTCTTTGTCATCGTCAATGCCACTTCTGAGGCCATCAACAGGGCCAAAGCCACGGGCGTTCTGCTGCACAAAGTCGTCGCCGGCTGCCTAGACATCCGTCTCGAGCGCAGTGTAAGTGTTGCACAAGAGGCCAGAGCCCTAATCACCTTTCCACCCCCTTTTCCCACCCCCACAGATTGAGATCTTCTCCATTCAGCTGCTCAACCAGAGCCTCGACATCACGGCGTGCAAAATGTTTACCCTCAACTTTGGCCTTATTTACTCTGTTGTCGGCGCAGCGACGAGCTATTTGATCATCCTCGTGCAATTCGAAATGATGCGGCCGTCGAGAAATTAGTGCATTGTGTAAAATTGCACACTAATAACCAAATAGCTGCAAACACAGGATATTATTGATGTAATCAGCGTGTAATCAACGGAAAATAGACCACATGGTCGCATTTTTCCGCTGTCATAGTGAAGAATTTGCACGAAAAGCACTTCAATCTGCAAAATAAGCATTTTTTCTCACTCTCTGTCGCCATTATTGGCATTTCTTTATACATTCAAGGGGTTGCTAATGTCAATTTTGAATGCCACTGATTTGAAAGGGTGGAAAATGAGAGATTTCAGAGCGAAAAGAGGACATTTTGAATCAGTTGCAAAAGAAATTATATTCTGAACGACGGACAAATACTTGAAGAGAGAAATTAAAATTCGTGTTAAATACAGAAAATGGGAAGAGATTTTTTAAGAAAAATGTATTTTATCTTATTAAAATATTGAAATGAAAATTTTCCCAAATAAAATTGCAAAATATTCAATTATAAAGTGTTTTTGGTAAAATATTCAAATTATTTGATAATTTCTGCCACTTTTTGCCACCAGAGGGCAACAGTTGAGGCTTTAAAAGCACGTAGAAGTTCCGATTGTATTTTCAAAAGGCAAATTTAGGAGTTTGAGTTCATTTTCTGCCACTTTTTAAGTAATCTTCAACATTAGCAACCCTTTGGCCTACTCACACTCTGTTCGAGGCGATATTCCAGCATTTCTGCACGACAAGCGCTGAGAAGAGACAGAGTTTGGCGGATCTGCAATTGAGATATGAAGTTTTTGAGGTGAGAAATTCCATTATTTCCCATTATTAAAAGTTTAATGCACTTTTGCTGGAAAAGTCCCTGGAAAGTCGCAACTTGGAAAATTGTCAGTATCAGAGTTTCATCGATATAATATTGTTGCAATATTGTATTTACCTGCTTTTGGATCGCCATTGAAGCTTGAATGACAAAGAAAATTTGAAAGTAATGCAGAAGGACAAAGAGCAGCTCAAATGGAAGGACGGAGTCGGTGGTGTTCTCCGTCGCCAGGACCACGTAGACGAGGAAGAGCTCCACGATGATGGTCATGAAGCTTTGGGTGATGATTAGGAGGAGAGGCAGCGTGCAGAAGTCGTGGAGCTTTGCAATGAGACTCACAATCTCACCGAACAGAGTGGCTATTTCGTCAATTTCATCGCTCAAATGCAATTGATGCTGATGCTGATTGAATGAGAGTCTCGTGCGCCCTTCCCCGCGCTTGGGGGTGATTTTCCCCGTGACTTCCAACAAGTTCCCATTGAGTGACATCCAATAGGAGGCCAGGAGCAGCGAGGCGCCATAATATGCATTGGACAGGGTGGCGAGCAGCACAGAGGGAAAAAGTGCCACGAGGGTGTGGAGGAATGCAATTGGGGTGAGTTCACCGCCCAAGTGGTGGTGCACATTGAGCCACGTTGCAGCGAGCAGGGTGATCTCAAAGAGGACGCTCTTCAGCAGAAAGAGAGCCACTAAATTCCTCCGGAGTGGCGCACGGTGTTGATGATAATTGTCGGCCATGTCAGGGCGAATGGACGGCAATTTGCGGTACAATGTCACGGCGCCACGGAGGAATTTCGCAGTGTCCTCGCGACGACATCCCATTTGCATGATGGCAATCATCAGGAGTGCCACGTAGCCGCTGGCACACTGCGTCATCCAGCTGATGCTATTCAGGCCTGCGGTGGAGGGCGAGTCTGTGCCGTGACTCAGAAAGCTGCCGCTTAAAGCACACCAGCTAATCGGATACACAATGACGAGCAGCGGCAGCAGCAGCGCGGCGAAGAGGGACGACCACCGGCTGCCCTCTTCCACGGAGAAGGTCGCAAAGTTGACAGCGAACGGGGCCAGGCCGACGATCCTGGAGACCGCAAACAGCCCGCGAGCGCCGATATTGAAGAAAACCGCCGACCGCATCGCTCGCCCGCGTTTACGCAGAAAAACCCTGATTACTGAACCTCCGGACAGTCGCTGTCGCGCATTTAAGAGCCGCTGCAATCATTAATCTCCGCGCAAGGTGAGATATTACACCTGAAGTCTGTACAAAGCACTTCAGGCACTTCGAAAGTGTCACAAAGAGATATTTGAGCTTGTCTTTGAGAGTAAAGATGGCGTCAATCAAATGAAATACTGGATTTCAGCTGTTTTTTCTTTAGTTTCTGCCTTAAAATCCCTGTGAAAATGCTTTAAGTCAACAATAAAAGAGATTCTCAATAAATTGTGAGGTTATGAAATATCTTTGGGGCTTTTTCTAGTCTTCAAAAGGCCATAATGAGCTTAAAATAATTAAAACATATAGAAAGACATTCTTTAGCTTGCGGAAAAGATATTTTTGAGGTTATGTTTGACTTTATTGCTGTTGTTTATAGTTTTCCTCTAGAAAACTTGTCATAATCTCGTATTTTTAGCATAATAGGAATGTTTTTTCTTAGTAAAATGTGCGATGAAATGCAATTAAGAGCGCTAATGAAATATGGCAAATATTTCAACACTTTTGAGCACATTTTCTTCCCTTCGACGAGAGCGATAATTGAATATCTTAAAGATAAAAATATACGCAAATCTAACATTGCAAATATCCGAATCTTCCGAAGAATTGCCGGCCAATATGCTGAGTCTGAAATTAATAAAAATTCCCCATGGAAATGTTTATTGGGATTCCATTTGTCTACTCGTACACCATTCCTTGGCAAATTCCTCCTCCTTGTCTCCGCCGTCATTACACGAAATCGGCTGTTGATTTATGAATTTCCTCTGTTTCTCACATCAAATAAATTATTGAGCTCCGAAATCACGTTGTGAGTTTTCCTCCGGGGCGCGCGTGGGAAGGGTGCGTTTTTGGGGGGAGACACAGAATCACTAATGCATTTACGAGCGATTTATATTTTCCCAATAATAAATTCATTATTATGTACAAGAGCAACTCCCACGGATGGAATTTCATTTAATTGGGAAAATGGAAGTCAGTGAAATTACTTTGAAAATTCGCACATCAATTCTGATTGTATTTATCATGCGTAATTTTATTATAATTATATTAATTATATTGTCGCTCAAATTATCGGTGGTGGTTTTTTCTGTGGCTTCGGAAATGTCACTCGTATGGCATTTGTGGTGTATTAATTTGTATAATTGTCGTTGTCATCTGTTGGTCAATTATTCACGGCAAGTGATTAGATTGCCAGGACATTTCGAAAGAGAGCACAAATTACCATTTATTGATTTCATGCACTTTCACAAATTCTACAAACGGCATCGTTTTTATTTTAAAAACCCATTGAAATTTGTTGTTGTTGTTGAAATGATGGAATAAAAATAATGCAATTCGAGCTGAAACACAATTACATGGGAAGATTTTTCCTCCAATTTGTGTTTACAATGAAATCTGAAATGATATCAAATTGATCAAATATTTTAATTAATATGCATTTCAAAAGCATAACGTGCAACTGGGATTTTTGCATTCAAAAAAAAATACACCATTTCATAGAGCATCAGAAGTTTGTTTGTGCCATTGTAGTGAGTTCTGTAATTTTCGTGTGTAATTTATAAAATAAATTTGAATTTCCAATTAAAATTGTTTAATATGAAGCTTGGTGTGGATTTTTAAGCGAACGACCGGGGAATAGTAGACATATCAAAATGCTCAATGTTTAATGCAAAAATATACATTATTCACGTTCTGAATGAATGCATCAAATGTATTTCCTCCGCCCATCAACCCGGGTGCATTACATAATTTATTAATTTGTCAATTTGGACGAAATTTCCGCTTGAACGCACGCTGCGCGATGGAGACGCCTGGTCATTGGAGCTTTCATTACATATGTATGTTGTGTGGAAATTGCCTAGTTCAAGGGGCTTTCCGAGCGTTCAGAATTCATCAATTAGCACGAGACTCGCCGAAGGAATCACAGTTGCTGCGCTTGAGGCAGAAAGTCAGCCTTTAATTAAGCCAAGGGGAAAATAATGTGCTTTTCTGACAAATTTTCACAGTTTCTCTTTCTGATTTCAGACCGTGAAAAATGATTTAAATGTTTCTGGATTTGTATGAACAATTTCCGTCAAGAATTCTTTAAAAAATTCCGACTAAATTGTGAGGTTATGAATTTGGCTTAAAAATACTACAAATCTTAAGGTTTTCACTAAATATTTTGGCATAATTTGCCATTTTAAAGCATAAATCGCGGAAATAACTAAGCAAAGAAAATTTTTTTTGGATGTTTTTTAGATTATGTTTGACCAATCTAGAGTTTCTTCGAACGCAAATGCTCAATTTTTCCAAGAAAAAGATAAGTATTCCCAGTTTCAACACAAAATTGATGATTTTGAGGTTATTTTATCACCAGAATCTATTTAAAACCAATCACATAACCTAGAAAAAAACGATAAAATAGATTTTTCTGGGCAAAATAATCAAGAAAATAACTGAATTTATTGAAACGGAAGCTTTTGCGATACAAATATTCTATATATTTTACCATTTTCAATTTCAAACACTTCTTTTAAAAGCTGTACACCACTTCCGACCACAATATCTGCCCCTTGACAGTGAACTTTCTTCAACTCTGGAGACGATTCGCTCGGTGTAATGAATGTTAGCTTCACTGAAGCTCTCAAATGCACGCTTACACTTGTGAGACACTCTTGAGAAGCCGAAACCGCGGAGGATTTCTCGGATTACCGGGCGAAACTTTCCGCATATCAATAGACGCGGAGAAATATGTGGAGGAGTTGAGTGAGTGTATATAGTGAAAATTTTCGTGAAAACTCCTCTTAGTCTCGTGCTCTTCACACTCCCAATTTCCAAATTGTCATAATTCTTCGCTCACGCCGCGTCTTCAGTCTGAGCTTCCCATTGGAGCTGATCGCGTCGCGCGAATTTGCCTCGTGATGCAAACATTGCATGTAAATCCGGAGCATTGACTTGAGAATTGGGGAATTTGGGGGAAATTGCATTTTCCTAAGTTCAACACAAATAGTGACGGGTTAATTTTATGGTGACGTCACGCGTATAAATAATTAACTTAATTGATTGTTTCGCAAGTGAACATGTTCGCAGTGTGACGAGCTGTCGGACTGTGTTTGTGTGTGTGTGTTTGTGTTTGGTTGTGGGCGAGAGCAAAAGCACAAGCGACACGCTGACAATATAATAAAATGCATAAAGTTTTAGTTGCAAGTTGTAAAATTTTCCAGCACAATTTATTCAAATTTCGGGAGTTGGGCGAGAGAGCACAGCGTTATTATTGAAATTCTATATAGAATTTCGAGCACGACAAAAACCATATTTTAGGGTTTAAAAATAGAGTCGGAATGGGAAAACGTGGCGCTTTGTGCATATGTGTGGCGATCACACATGGCGGCGAGAGGAGTAAAGTGTGGCCAAAATATTGTTACAATCCAATTCAGCGACTCTTCTTCCTCTTGCACTGCAAACCCCAAAACTTCGCACTGTGTTCACCATATTGCATAATCCCGCGTCCACTGTCCATGCGAAAGAATACATGTGCGCCAAGGGGTTGCCAGCATCGCCATTTTGAGTGTTCTGCTCAAGATTTTGATCTTAGAACATGAAAAATTGGCTCGAAAAGGATGAACTCGAGAAATTCTATGCGGGATTTTGAGAAAGGGTGGAAAATTAGGGTGGAATAAATATATTTAAAGTATCAAAAAGTCTAATGATAGATTTCAGAGCGATAAGAGAATATTTTAGAACACTTTGGAGATCATTTGTAGAAGAAACGTGAGAAAAAATTTTAGACAGTTTTCCCTCTGGATTCCTGCAGGAAAGTCCATTATCATTAAGAGACTTTCTCTCATTATTCTAGATAATATTTTCAAAGGATTTTCATTCATTTTTCCTAGTTGAAGATTCCTCAAAGACGAAGAAGATGCAAAAACGACGGATTTTCAATGATTTTTCTACGGGAATCCTGCAGAATCGCCTTCAGCTTTTGTCTGACATTCCAAATGATGGATTCTGTCTTGAGACGTCTTTAAGAAATGATGTATTAAATAACAAATTTTCATCAGGAGTCTTAAATATTTTCATATGTGCAGAAATTATGAGGTTTTTCCCAGTTCCACACGCGTTTTTAACGTAAAACCTAGTCTAAAACCGTAAATATTCGATTAAAGATTGAATATTCAAGCAATTTGGTTTATTCATTGGCGTTTTCAAGCTTTTAAGTTGAGAAATTCGTCATCTACTGTCTCTAAATTAATCTTTTTAATCTTTTATTCACTATTAGCAGCCCCTTGATGTGGGCAAATGGGGGCTCTTGCTGGGGTGTCATTTTGGGGCGCAAAAGCGCCAAAAAAGCCGACACACACCAAAAAATCTCATGTGTGCACGACTAGGCAATTCTGTTAGTTGCTATTTTATCGATTTTCCCCATTGGAATCACCTCAGCTTCAGTGATTCAATGCAAAGGACCACAATAACGTGGGCGGCTGCGGAAGGGGCGTGCGAAGGGGTGGCGAGTGCAGTTGGGGAGGCGGAATTATCATAGTGCAATCTACCATGCACATGTATATAGTATTAACAAATTTAATGGCACGTTCGTTTTGGTGTTAAATTGCTGATGGAAATTTAATATTGCCTTGATACAACAAATTATTTCACTTGCAATAAAGAAAGCAACAGGTTGACGACGTTATTGCTGATTGCGAAGCCGTGTTGGCGCGCGTGTGGAAAAAGAAATCTAAATATATAGTGGTTGACTGGAAAATTCCTCTTAATTTAACGTTTACCACTCCGAAATTCTCTTCTCTCTCTCTCGTTTTAATGGTGGAAATTTGCTGTATTTCACCCACGCGCTGCTCAATTGAATAATGTCAACATTTGTTTAATTAGAATGTCATTAAGGTAGATTGACACAAAAATCCCCACGATTTCAATCATTTTCACTTGTCATTGTGCAAAAGCAATTAGCATAATAGAGAGACGAATTGCTATGTTTTCCTGTAGCCAAAGATCCATCTGTTACGCCTTGGCGACCCCGAAAGGAAGACATTCTAAGCCACATCATCACTTCTGCATCAATTGATTCGAAATATCCTCGTGTGTCAAGTTTACCTTCTGCAACACATTTTTTTTCTTTTCCCCCCCAATTTTCCGCCTTCGCCCATCAGCCCAACTTTGACTCCTCGTGTGACTTCCCACTTCTTATCTCTCGGTACCCTTCGTCTTTTGTAGCGAAGAAACGGATTATGGAGAGAAGAAATGCGATTTGAAGTAAGACAGGCGTAGAGTCACATTCTATTTGGCAACTCTGCTAATACAATTAAAGAGACGGCCTTTCTCACGAGCTTTCTCATCATTCACACGCCGAAGAGCTTTGCTTCATGACTTAAACATGTGGCATCGCAAGACATTTCGGGGGTGGTTAGAAATTTAGCCCGGTTTTTGACACGATTTTGATAAGACTTTCATGAGTTGTTTTAAACTGAAAATGAATTTATCAGGAGATATTTTTAGTCGGAAGTGATTTTTGCCTTCAAAAACATAATTTTATGTGCATAATTATGGAAATTTAGGTTAAATTGCAGTTTTGAAGTCGAACATAACCTCAAAAATCTCAATTCGGATCTAAAGAATGTGTTTTTCATGAGTTTTCCTGACATTTTATGATTTTAATGACTAAATTTATGTTCTTCACCAAGGAGTAAATAATTAACAATCGGTTAGTTTGCTATTTTAAGGAATTGGACAAGTTTGTTTTGATACATAACCTCACAAATGATCGAAAAATCTGATTCTTTATAGTTTATTCAGTTTACGGTCTGTTTTCAATAAATTTAGCTAAATTAAATCGAGAAGAAGGTTCAGAAGTGCCAGAATGACACCAAATTGTGATTAAATAACGATTTTAGATCTCACACTTCTTGCAATTTCCATCACGACTGATTATAGTGGGAAAGAAGTGCGGCGTAAGAGGAAAATAGGTCATGTTTATGAAGCTCGACTGAATTTAAAAGGGCGTGAGAGAGGAAAATGCCTGTAATCCCGCATCTCAGATTTATTAAAATCTATATGCGTATAAAGAAATGGGAGGTCGGAAGCTCATAATTTATGAAGATCAAAAAATCGATGGATTATTATGTGCGGCCGCTTGACGCAACGTGGGGCGCCACTGTCGGCTATATATATATATATCGTCAAATGCTTGTGCCTCTGCTCTCGCCTGTGGTATTGAGAAATACACCGTGGTTGACATGATGAGTGATACATTATGTTTTCGGGGCACTTTCTTTCCACTCTTTTTTTCCTTCCATTCACAATTTCAAGCATCGGGAGCTTAAAGCCATGCGAGAGGTTGTCGTAATGTCCCTTTTTTTCCTGGAAGTTCGGGGGTTTGGCTGAAGGGTTTGTAACTTTTCCTTATGATACCATTTTTCGGTGAATCAGACGCGGTGTGGGAAAAGGTGGACATACATTTTTTGCTCTTTGTCATTCGCCTCGGAGCTTCGCAGGCCATTGTCACTCTATTATTTTTTCAACTCATCGTGATCATAGCAATTGAGGACTCTCGACCGTCCCGCCGGCAGTTCGGTGAATGTGACGTAATTGAGTGTAATACGGGAAATTGGATGGATTAATAAAAAGGCAGTTTCGCACAGGAGAAGGAGAGAAGGGTGAAAAGGAGTGAAAATGTCTCAGCGACGCGGCCAATCGATTCCGCCCTATGTGTACGAAGGCCATTCGCCGAACGAGAGGAATCGCTGCACGGCCGCTCTGTGCATGTCCTGGAAGTTCTTCACATGCCTCCTGTCCCACATAACGCTTGTAAGTCGCGCCTTCAATCACTTATCCGGCTGGGATTTGCATTACAGCTACAATTTGTGATCGCGCGAGAGATAAAATTTCGCAAAATCAACTAAAATAGACTCAGGGAGGGTGAATATGACGAAAAAGAGAGGATCATTTTATCCTGTCCGTCCGTCCGTCGTTATAATCGTGACTGCAGTGCCTAAACGATAAGATATATCCAACTCCGCCATTTTGAAAAAGTAATTTTTCTCGTTTACTCAGACTCTTTGGATTAGATCGGTCATAATTTTTAATATGTTACAGTTGGTATTAAGACATTTCCAACGAAACCACACTTCAGGCGCTAAGTCTTCCTGGACCCTAGCTTTTAGGATTCAAAGTTTGAAATAAAAATTGACTATAATTCTGGTTCTAATTATCCGATTTAAATGGTTAAGATCGCATTTGAAAGATCTCGCTAAGAGCAATTTTTCACTTACACTTCATAATTTGATAGAACCACCGCTAGAGGCGCCAGAGTTAATAAAACGATTTTCAAAACTTTAAATTCGAATATCTTAGAAGAAAGCTTATGGATTTTCTTTAAATTGTAGTATGTTGTAGTTGAGGTCAAGACCTTTCCAATGAACTTTTTCTTATAAGGATTGATGTAATAGAACTGAAGTTATAGCGGTTTAAAGTTTCAATTTTGGATGAACTTTAATTTTGGTTGAAAAGGTCTTGCGAAACTCTACAACTATTTAGGACAATAGATGTTTATCATTGTGACATTTGATGTTGGCCACAAAAGAAAAGCTACAGCAAATCTCAGTTGAGCACAAGCAGACGCCAAGCGTGTGCTTTGCCATAGTTTTCAATGGATGAATAGTGGAAGGCGAAATGATTGCTCGCCATGTTTCCTGGTCTTCCTCTTTCAGGTGACTCTCGTTGTGTCTTATTGTATTCTGGGCGCGTTCACCTTTGAACATCTGGAGGCTGACAATGAAATTTCGGTGAGTGGCTCCCATTCTGTCTCTCAACCCCTCATCAGCGCCTTGAATATCAATAGACGAACAGATTTTCGTACACTCGCTCCTCCTCCTCGGGCGCCGCCGCCGCCTCTCGCCACCTGCTGCCGGCGGCAATGAAAAAAAATCACCCGCAGAACTATTTGCTCACGGGCGAATGTTTGTCAGCACGAATTCATCTTTTCGGGTGGGCGAGGGTGCTCATGTGTAATAGAGACGTTCGACGATGATGATGATAAATACTTGTTGAGAGGATTTATCAATAAACACTCTCCCAGCTCCGCACACGTCTATTTTCGAGCAATTTATTAAGTCTCTCTTTGTCTGTGGATGTTCATTTTCAGGTGAAACGAAGCATCGTCTACATTCGTGGCAATCTGACGGAGGATATCTGGAGAGCCACAACCGGAATTGCCGTGCTGCACCAGGAGAACTGGACCATGACAATGGAGTACAAATTGCTGGAGTTCGAGCGGGAACTCCTTGAAGCCATGAAGGCGAAAGGATGGGACGGCAACGAAGATGAAAAGCAAATGCAGTGGACGTTTGCAGGCGCTCTGTTCTACTCAATAATCGTTATTACGACAATTGGTCAGTGGAAGAGGCAAACTTTGTCAATTTCTCGCTTTGCAATTTCACAAGGCTTCAACCCAATAATGCACATCCTTCCATTTTGCCATTGGAAAATTCATACTTCACGCATTCCACGGTGATTTTGGTTTTCCAGTTTGAGTTATTATCTGATTAAATGCTGATTCTGGCTGGACTTAGTGGCAAAACATGCATAGAGCGATGTGTGGCTGACCGCTTTCCGTTTCACAATCGGATTTATGAACATTTGCATTCTTTTACTCCAATCATCTAAACGCAAATTTATTCTAATTTCGCGGTTTTACGCAACCACTGAAATATGTAGCTAAACTTCTTTCTAAATTGGATTATTTTTTGTTTATCAGCATGCATTAATTTTGAAAATTCGTGCCAAACTTTTGCTTCACTCGAAATTTATGGATTAATTCTCTGTAAAAACTGAGAAATGTTAAACTTCACACACTTCTGGGTTAAAATAATTATGGGGAGGTTTATGGGCGGTGGAAGAGAAGAGAAAGTGTTAATCAGAATACCATAAACTATTTAAAATTACATAACACATCTCTAACATTCCTCAATTTCAGTGGGAATTCATGAAATTCATATGTGTAGTATTAAATGATAGAGAAAAGCGTCAACTTTGGTCAAAATCCTGGTATATTTCGGCACATTTGTTGGTGAAACTTAACACATTGTACATGTTTGTTTTTGGTCGGCTGAAGAAGAATGATGAGATGAAATCACAGGCACTCAATCGACGGATTTTTTCTCCACCTTTCTCGTCTGCTCACTCGGAGCTCCGGAGCGGAAGTCGTCAAACGGCGGTCTATTATATGGCCCGAACCCACCAGGACCGCCAGGACCACCAGGTCCGAAGCCTCCAGGACCACCTGGGCCACCGGGACCGCCTGGACGCGCGCCAAAGGCGCCAAATCCGCCATTCGCGAGACCAGCGCCGGGTGGGAAGTAGCCTGGGGGTCCGCCTGGCCCACCAAAGCCACCAGGACCGCCGGGACCGCCGAAGCCACCGCCCGGGAAGCCTCCGAGGCCGAAGCCACCGCCACCGTAGCCGCCGGGGCGATTGTACGGCGGGGGACGGCCGATGATGCCAGTGGGGCCGCCTGGTCCCACGAGCACTCCGTTGGCGGGATTGCCTTTGTTGGGCCTGAAGAAGCCGCCCGGACCGCCGGGTCCGCCGGGGCCGTAGCCCCCGAAGCCGGGGCGTCCGGTGAGGCCAGTGCCGGCGCCGAAGCCGCCCGGGAATCGATTGGGGCCATCGATGCCCGTGCCGCCGTTAATCAGGCCATTGTAGTTGGGTGGGATTTGACCATTTGCCAGTCCGAAGCCATTGAAGCGCTGCCCCTGTTGATTTCTTTTGTGCATGGCAAGAGAAATGGACAATCTGAATTAGGGGTTGTGTTTTTCACTATCGCACTCCACACATCACGGGGGAAAACAATGTGATTGAGAGCTCTGATTCTTGCGAGAGGTGCTTTTGTGTGAAAAGTTTCCAGAATGTGTGGATGGACTTAAAGAGGTGCTATTCAATCAATGGCCAGCGGGGAAAGTATGTAATGCTGTCTGCCAGAGGGTGTGAATTGGGGTAGCTCATGTGTGAGGAGCACATAATGGGAAATGAGGAGTAAATTTGCCATTCATCAGAGTTACAATTGAGGGAGGCAAATATGCAGAGATACACAATATCCCAACTGGAGGATTCTCCCACCCACAATTACCCATATTCATTGTAGAACTCATCCTTCTGGGAATTCGGAGAGCCGAGAGGTCGAGGCGTTGTTTGCTCCACTCGATCTTCCTCTATTTGGTAGGGGCGCGAATTGGTGGGAACACGAATGCGAGCACTTCCGCCCTGATAGTCCACTCGATCTATTTGGTCACTATCGCCGCTGCTCCTCGACCAGGACCATTTGTCGTCCGCGGCGTGACTGTAAGCCAGCGCCAGGAGGAGAATTGCACAAATCTTGGCTGAAAATGCAAAGTATTTCGTACACACAAAGTGATGGCGGAATTTGTGCAGAATACCTACAATTATGCATCATTCAATCACATGTATTCACAAGTCGTCAGAGACTTGTTGCTGCTGTCTTGAAGTGTTTCAGTCGTCGCGAAGAATTCCGCATAAAACTGGCATCAAGAATATGTTTGAAGTTCACCACGGAAGCCTGAAACAGAGAAAAGTTCATCATTGAAGTACAAATGCAGGGAAAATGCAAATATTTGCGCGAATTGACGAACTCAAGGGGCAGATATTGTGATCGGAAGTGGTGTACAGTTTTAAAGGAAGGAATATTTGCATTACAAAAGCTTCCGTTTCAACAAATTGAGGCCTTTTCTAATTTATTTTGTCTAGAAAAATTAATTTTATCGCTTTTTCTAGGTTATGGCGACTAAATAACCTCAAAATCATGAAATTTGTGTTGAGGCTGAGAATATTTCTCTTTTCCTCGGTAGAATTGAGCATTTGTGTGTGAAAAAATTCCACATTTGTTAGGAAACAGCCTTAAATTTAACCATAACCTCAAAAATGTTTGAAAGAATTGTCTTTAATTAGTTTTTTTTCTGGATTTGCGCTTTAAAGTTGCAAATTTAACATCATTTTCGAGTAGAAACTTTGCAATATTCTTCATATTCACTGATTTCCAGATTTCAAAGAATTTAAATTAAAACAATAAGAATTTTAAGGCTGGATTCATAACCTCACAATTTTGTTAGAATCCTTCTAAGCATTTTTAAAGAGCAAAACAAGCAAACCAAGATGGAAATTGTTCATGAACAAATTCCTGGACTTTAAGAATAGTTTTTAGAATCTGCAATCTAAGTATTTGAAGACAGAAAAACCTGGATTAATTTTGATAAGTCAGAAATCAGTGTGAGAAACAATTAAAAGAGTTGGAAATGCGATGGAAAATGCCTTTTGAGGCGTTCGGAAGTGTTGAGAATTCAGCAGAGAACCGTGAAAATGTGTCAGAAAGTGGTGTACGGATCCAAGGCACACTATCTCCCCCTTGGATGGAGGAAAGTGAGTGGAAAACAACACTTCACACACGCATTTTTCACGAGATTCTCTTTCAACGCGGCGTTTGAGGCAATTCTATCATGGAAATTGATTTGTGATGAGAAAAACTCCCACACTTTATGTCCAATTTAGTGTACTTAAATAGTTTACGACTCTATAAACAAATTGTTTTCAATCAATCTTATTAGGTTTTCCGCTCATTCGGCGCGCGTCGGAATCCGTTTGGTCATCAATCAATTTTGATGCTTTGTTTAATTATTCCAATTGGACACGATGATGGTTGTCTGCGCCCCAAAAGCGCGCTTCGGGTATTAATCAGGGACGGTTTTATAATCTTTGTCGTATTTGCTAATTCCAATAAGCACACTAATCCTCAGCATTAATTATTTCTTTTCAACACATGGCTTTTCTCTCGCCCTTTTCGCGCTCAAACAAAACACGCACAACTTCTCACTGGTAATTCAGCTGTTCGGGATCGATTTATATATAGAAAGGGAGTTTGAAGACAGAAGGAGTGTTAAAGGTAATAAACTTCTCACCCATAAAATAATCACTAAACTTGTGCTTTTATAGTTGATGTTGGCGTGAAGTTTGCAGAAATAAAACTGAAGTGGATCCAAAATGAGACCAACATCTTATATATTTTTCGTAATATAGACATATTCCTTCACTCGGGCGCCGCGCTCGCGAGCAAAAGGGGGAGAGCCTTGATAATTTTCATACAAGTCAACACATATACTCTCAGTCTTTTTCGCATTGTGCCGTGTTATGAGTATATTTTATTGCTGTTACGTGGATAAAATTTAACATAGATTGAGCGAGGGAGAGAGAGAGAGACATAATACCACGACATCAGTGCTCTAATACCTCGATGATTCTCAAAAGTTGAGCCACACGAATTGGTCACAGTCGCAACTTTCGCTTTCGCGATCACGCCAGAGAGAAATATCTTCGGGTGAATTGAACTCTCTCACACACGAGCGTGTGTACTTCTTTTCTGCTTCGATGTCATTCCAATTAAAATTCAGTTCCAGTTCCGAATCTCTCATGCAGCACCGCGCTTGGACTGCTCAATTCCATGCTATTATCGCGGAATGTTTCCTCTCACATCACATCCAGGGGAAAAAACCTCGCCAAGACCGCTAGACAACATCTTAACCGTGAATTTCTATCAACGCAGCGATCAAAAAGAGCTAAGAAACCAGAGTTGAGAGGAAAAAACTCATTTCTTAGCGTGTTTTTGCTAAAATCTTAGCAATCTGAGGAGAGAACAAAATACATAGATGTCGCAGCAAGCGAAAACACAACAAATTAATTGTATAAATATGAAATAATGACATTTAGCGCCATTTTCCACTTCGGCGGGTGAATAAAAAACTATGAAAAGCCAAAATTTAGCGTTAATAAAGCTGCGAAATTTGCTAAATTTTATTCAAAATTCTAAAAATGCCTTCAAATCGTCCGATTAAGTGCAAATATTGCTCTGTACTTATTTTTTACTACAATATGACAAAATTAATAGAAAAAATTGAAAATATTACTTTTAAGAGTCAATTTTAATAGTTTTTCAGTCGATTTTATCCAAACAAGTTAAAAAAAAATCAACTTTTCCGTACAGTTTTCAAGTGAAAAAATTTAAATATATGAGAAATATTCATTAAGAGATTGAAAAAACATTTTAGAATGATTCTAAAAATTTGAAATAATTTTCTGTAAAAGCATTTTATGCGTTTAACTGCAAAAATGATTTTTGACGAAGTTTTAACAGAGTTTTAGAGGAAAATCGATTAAAATCTGTCGAATTTCTCACCTGAAATTGTCTTCAAAAATGCAAATTGCTCACAATTCATGTCATACTTCAACGTATATAATAATTTGATATAATTTATTAAAATGAGCTAATAGAAAAAGAATTGCTAAAAATTTCGCTCAAAATTGACGTGTTTTCAACTCTTTTTCTTCGTCTTTTAGCACTTTTTAGCTAAAATTCCTGCTGTTTTTTTAGCTTTTCTGCTCCGCTGGAGATTTAAACAAAGAATTTAATGCTGCGTCGGAAAAGTCCTGTGAAAATATGGCATCTGGCGTATTTATCCTTCCAGTTGAATTGGCGCTGAGGGAAGAAATCAATCATCAAGTCCTGCAACGCGGAATTCATGGGCTCAGATGGTCAATTTTCGCACAAATCCACTGTGGATTTTGCCAATCGATAATGATTATTGTGCGGTTTTATTTAAACCCAGCAACACTGTGAGAATTTCCGCCAAGACGCCGACCTTCACCCACTTTCAGGCACATCAGCGTTCTTATTGAGCATCCATTAATGCTGGCGAAGTGGCGCGATTTACATTAAAGAAAAAGAGCCTCCATTTGCTGTTTCTTTCTATCAATTCGCCGTCTTACCACACATGCACTGAGATGTCTCTCTGCAGCACCTTGATTTTTTGTGAGCGACGCGGGAAAAACCCACGCATTGGTAGTAAATAATAAGTGGGTGATTTTCATCCAAGTCTACTTCATAGCCATGACCAAAATATGCTTCTTCTCGGGCGGGGAATTATTCTGTGAGAATCCTGACAGTTTCCTTGATTAGTGAACAACATTATTATGCACTGTTTTGGGTGTGGTTTGCTGTCAATGAATGGGAAAACGCATTAACGCGTGATTTCTTTCAGTGCAGAAAAGCAAAAGTTTGTACAAAATTTATGTGAAAAAGGCACTAATTAGGCAACACGATAATCATCAATAAACATTTTTCGAATGCCAAATTACTGCAGAGAAGCTTGATTGAATATTTTGAAGAACACACAAACAAAATCTCGGTGAAAAGTTGTGCGTGTAGAATAATTTATTGATCCATCAGATGATGAGAGTGTTTAGCATTTCACGTTGGATTTCCTTCCCCGAAAAATTTAATTTAATTTCCTCCACGCTAATAATTAACGGGCTGAGCGGCCAGGTTGAGCTCAGCGCCGGACATGAACAAATAAGCATTCTTGGGAGATTTACACACACTTATAAATCACCTTGTTTCCCTCGAAATTCCCACGAAAATCCGCCCATGACAGTGTCATTGCTGTGATGGCAATAAAAGCGCCGCTTTTTTGCACAAACAGCTTTACTCTCAATGCACTTCATTGACAAAGTCACGCCAATGGAATTGATGCGATGATTTTGCGCGGAGCTTTTCATCATCATCGACGATGATTAAAATTGAAAGCACACAGAATTGCAGCACAAAACTGCGGGGAATGTTTATTGTGAGAAAAACGTACATTTAGTGGAATTTGAGCGATAATCTGCTTTTGATATCGCGAAGAAAATATCCAAACCATTGTTGCAGAAGTGGAAAACGAGCTCGACAATCTTACACATCACTGTTCGAGACTCTCTTTCTCAATATCTCGCTTTGAGCAACTATTTCTCTACGATGTGATTTTTTTTTCCGCCAACCATTGATAGTTTCCGGCGGTGTTTTGTGCCGCTTTGCACTTTAATTAAATTCAGTAATTATGTAAGAGAGTCTCATTTGGAATTTAACACTTTGTCGCTCCGACGATTGGGTTCCCGTGGTGGTTTTGGGGGCTCCAGAGTCATAGAATTAGATGAGGTAGAGAGAGAGATGTTGTTATTGAATGCAGAGGCCGCATTGTGTGAGCTCTGCGGAGCATGAAGTCAACAGAAGCCACAATAGATTGGGAATTTCGTTGAAACATCATCTGGGAAATTAGACGGAGGCTTTCCTCCTTGCCAACAAGACAGGGACAAATGTTGCGAAATGAGCTGACATGCAAGAGACACGGAGAGTCGCATGAATTTCTCAAGTGCTCCACGTCTTCGTCGTAAAGTGAAAGAAACATAATCATTGATGGAAGCGAAGGATTTTCAGCAACATGGAAATTTCGGAGGTTACACACGTCCAATCGCATGGGTTTTTCAGACACCCTCGCCATTTAATAGAATAATTTGTGTGTCTGCAAACTTTTGCAGCACTCCTTCTTGCAGCTGCAATCCAAAGTCACACAGCTCTTGTAATCACTCAGAATCTCAGTTTCGTCCATTTTGAACAACCCTAAAACACATTTTCCTCATTTGCTCAGTCTTTATGGCATGAATCGGCCTCAGATTTTAGTAAGGTATAACTGACGTTAAAGCCTTTCTAACGAATCCATACTTAAGGCTCTAAGTCCTTACAAATCCTAGATATTAACGACCAAAATTTTAAACTTTAAACAGCAATAACTTCGGTTTAATTGATCTAATCAGAATAACTTTGGATTCATTGGAAAGGTCTTGCAAAATTTAATCTTAAACGTGAAAATCATAACTTGGTACAACCACCGCTAGGGGCGCTAAAGTTGCAAGAATGATTTTTAAAACTTTAAATTCGTATAACTCAAGAACTAGACCACAAATTTTCTTTAAATTTTAGTATGTTGTAGCTGAGATTAAGACCTTTCCAACGAATCGTCACTTATGAGGATTGAACTTATAAGAGCGAAGATATGGAGGGTCAAAGTTCAATAGGTCAAATCTTTATTTGCTTATATCTCAACTGTTTACCGACCGATTTCGATTATCTCTTCACCAAAAGACATATTTAGCCTCCCTTTAGTAGACCACATTCATCATTAGTCTGTGACGACATCACGAACACCGCCATATTGAATTAACTTTGAACGCCTGTATCTCGACAACTTTACTAAGTATACGAATAAGATTCTATTATGTTGTAGTTCAGGTCAGGACGTTTATTAGAACATATCATACCTCTCATTGGGAATAGTAGAATTGGAGTTTTGGCGCTTCAAAGTTTTGATTTTGTATGTTCTAAAACTTTGCTTCTCTTTGTTTGAAACTTCTCGCTGAAGCTTATAATTTGCCTCAAATCGAGTTCGCCACAAACCCAGCTTGTCTCCGTGAGCTGAGCTGACTTTCTCTCTCTCTCTCTCTCTCTCTCTGTCCGTCTCTGTCTCTAGGGTACGGTCACATCGCGCCGAAAACTCATATGGGGAAAGTGACAACGATTTTTTACGCCATCCTCGGAATTCCACTGATGCTGCTGTGTTTGTCAAATATTGGCGATATCATGGCCTCGTCCTTCAGGTGAGTTCGGAGTGAATTGTGTGCTCTGCTGCTCCCGACGTGCAAACTGACCCGCAGGGGAAGGTTGTAAATTTCAGGGCGAAAGTCTCACAGCACAGAAATGGGCGAAAAATTAATAATAAATTTGTTAACATTGCAGATTTTTGTACTGGCGTGTGTGCTGCTTTGTATGCACCAGAGAGCCGAAACGCTCTCCGTCGAGACGCTTGCGTCCTGGCAGAGGAACCATTCGTCAGCCGGGGTATTTTGCAATTTTACTCGTGATTGAATTTACTCTCTCTCCACCTCTTATTCCAATTTCCCTCCCCCCTGAACAAGTGTTCGTGCACATTTCCCATGAGTGGAACACACGAGACTTCACAGATTTCACATCCACTCTCCTGGAATACCACACTTATTTGATGTAGGGCACATTCCCCGCGAGCTGTGGGTCGCCTCAATATCCTTCAGCTCCGCAGCACATTTTATTGCGGCAAGGAGATTAATTTGAATGGCGCATTTTATACCAGAGGAAATTCATAGAATCTACTCAGTTTTCAGGAATTTATATTCTATTTCCTCTCCTTGACTTACTTTTGTGGGTCAATTCGTGTTAATAATTAACCTTTTGCCATTCGATTTTCATGGGTCAATTTCCCGCTAAACCTGAGGAATGTTAAACTTCAAAGATGTTAAAGCTTAACATTCCAGGAAAATGGTGAAATTTGCCAGAATTTGTGGTGAAATATTTATACAAATGGTTAATATTTTATGTGTGACCCAGAATACCAAAGACTGCTTTAAACTCTTTTATCACATTTTTAACATCCATCATTTGAGTGGGAATTGATCCAATTCAACTGTTTCAACGTGTGCTAAAGAGGTTAGATGATTGAACGTAGTTTATAGACTCAAAAGCATATCAAACTGAAGAGATTTTCACAATATAAATCGCGCCTTTCCTCACAGACACTTGACATAGTAAATTTGAGCTTCGGATTGAGTCAAGAAACCCATTCGGCTGACATCTCAAATATATTTTGACGTGAGCAATCATTTCGTTTCCCCCAACATTTTGCTTCTTTTCCGCTCTTTTTTCTCTCTCAATAGACGCCAATCCATTCGTAAGACGGAACGAACAATTTCGCAGAAATCACGGGATTCAGGCTTCGAGCCCAGCCTCAGTCACGCATATTCCGACACAGAACTGCGCTACACTACGACGGAACGTGCCAGCGCGGCACATCATGACTACAACACGCGACATCCGCGCTTCAATCGCGACAAGAATCGCTTCAGGGATCGGCACACGGTGGAGCGGGAGCGGAATGTGGCGCGAGAGCTTCGCGATGATGAGTTTGGCGATCTCTCGCCGCGCCCGAGTCGCTACAACACGACAGGCGTGATAAACAGGGATTCTGGGCATCACCGCAGCGATCCGCGCTTCCACGGCCTTCGTGGCCAGTCGCTGGACCGGAAGCACAACCGCCACGAGGCGCCGGACGCGGAAATTCCGGTGCTGTGCAACAGATATGCCATCGATGACATGGATAAGGGCGCGCCGGAGGCCGGCGGCAGTGACAGGGCGGCGCACAGGCGTCGCATGAGGGCCAGACACTATCAGCCCATCAGTGGGCCGAGGAGCCAATCTGTGCCGCGGCCGCTGTACGCGAATCGCCTCGAGCTGCCGGAGATTTCACCGCCATCATCGCGCCACAAGCACTTTGCGGAGGACATGGACGATTTCGAGGAGCCGGAGCTGCGGATTCAGGCAATTAGGAAGGCAAAGAAGCGCGACAGAGCCGGTGAGATGGCAAACAAGCATTATGGCTTCCTAATCACGCCAAGCATGACTAATTAATTTACTAAAATCGAATGGGTGAATGGCTTTGGCGGAAGAGCACGGCATTTCTCATCTCTTGCGCCCAATTTGACCGATGTGTGACATGACAAGTGGTCCGTGCTATTTCCACACAAACATATAACGAATGAGATTCGCTGCGGTTAATTAAAATTTGACTGACACATTCGTGCCAAGTTGCTGACAAATTTGTGTGTATCTCGCGACATTGGACTAACATTCATATTCTCATGAGTAATCCACACTTTTCGGGGAGTTTGTCCTGGCTTCACTCAGACTGCAATGCTCTCCACACAGCGCCGCCATCGCCCCGAATCATGTCACCGATGGGATTTGCAGTGCACCGACAGGCGAGATACGAGGAGGGAAATTCGCTGTACGATGACGACTGGGACTCGTACGGGGACATGCCGAACCGATCACGTCCCGTCCCTATTTGGCTTTGTGTCTTCCTCGTAATCAGCTATATTATCGCCGGCGCATTTCTCTTCTCCAGCTGGGAGCCCTGGTCATTTCTCGACTCCGCGTATTTCTGCTTCATAACGCTCACGACCATCGGTAAGGCATCACTGCAAGGGGGAGATATTGTGGTCAGAAGTGGTGTACACTTCAGCAGAAGTATACAAGAAGTAACACACTCAGAGCTTAGTCTGCTTTATCGACACTAGCGTCAAGTTTAACGTAAAAATTGCGAAAATTAGTGATTCTCTGAAGAATTGGGTGAATTTAAGAGCCCAGGAACTACATTTTTTTCGCAAGATATCCGCCATTTTGTGCGTTTTGAGCTGTTAAGTAATTCGGCAAATTTCAGTTGAGCGCGCTGTCGTCGCGAACCTCGAAAATACCGAATGATTCTTCGATATATCGAGGATAATCGGTCTTGATATGAGATTGTGGCTCAATTTGCTCAGTTCACCACACTGTCATATTTGGGAAACGGGGAAAACCGATGATAATAAGTGGCTTAAATGAGAAACAAGAGATCCTTCTGCTGTTAACTGTGCGCAAAAGGAATAGGAAGAGGAGAAGAAGGTAAAAACAGCCAATTTGCTGAGTTTGAGCAACTCTTTGAAGGCGTTAAAGCCTATTCTAGTGAGCCAATTCGTGCTTGTCAATAATAATTAAGTCGTGGTCTTTCGATTTACATCAGTTTAACCCCAAAATTGGGTGGAAATCCGACTTTGAAAATCTGTGCTCAGTTCTTTGTGCTCAGTTAATCACAAGTAAACGCAGTGGGATAACTCCCTTATAAATCAATTCTCATTCAGATAATAGCTTAACACTAAAAATCATTAATATTGTGAAAAAGTCCTTGAATAGGTTTGAAAATCATACTTATGAACTTGTTAGTTAGATTTCAGTTAGTTTCCAGTTATTTTTAGCCTCCATGAAGTCGTGGGAAGTGTTTGTGATGTACAGATTCGGGGCCATATTATCTCCTCCTTGCATCAAGTGTAAAATATGCAAAGAAAAACCCTCTTCGGCATCAGAGGGCGAATAGTTTTCCTCAGCACGTATCAATTATGTAAGACGACGATGTGCCGTAATATCTCTTCTCATTTCGAAGGTTTCGGCGATTATGTCCCGGCGACTGGTGTGAAAGCCAATTCGGAAGTGTCAATAGCACTGTGCTCACTCTATTTGCTCTTTGGCATCGCACTCCTGGCCATGAGCTTCAATCTCGTGCAGGAAGAGGTAATCGCCAATGTAAAGAGTGTTGCTCGTCGTTTGGGAATACTCAAGGAAGAGGAAATCGATGATTAGACTCCACCGGATAAGGCTTCGGCACTCTTGCAACATTTTCCACGCCCAGAATCTTATTAAATTTTCATTACTTCACTGTACTAAACTGGAGTATTTACATTACATTATATACAGCCCCAAAAATTTGCTCCACTTCCTATATGATTGTGAATTTTAACACTACATGTCTGTCACCTATAAATAGAGAAATTTTGTGAATATTTCAATATATCCTTGGCTAGAATGTCACCAACTTATTGGGAATTATCTCCAAATTCTCTGGTTTTTCTTCAGTTGAAAAAAAAATCCCATACAGAAGTGGTTTTTGGTTCATATTTGATGAAAATCCAAAGGGATTTTAGACAAAATTGACGAATTGATTGACTATGTGAGCAAATCGTTTTAACACTAAAGGCATAAAATAGTCGTAAAATTTTTTAATAGCAAATCATTGCAATTTTCAATCATGATCGAAATTCATTGTAACAACTCGTAACAATGTGAGGGAAAAAAAACCATCTTTGGGGGCAATAATGTCCCATCATGAATATGATAAACTCCCACGCATTTTCCTCCCCCCCCCAATTTTAATATTGTATTTAATATAATGTACAAGGATGTTAGATGATAATAAAGCTTGTATTTTTTATTACCCGCAGCATTAAAATATGTCGATGCAGAGCAAGGGAGAAGAATAAGGATAAAATATGTACACAAAATGGGTGAAATTTCTTATTTTATCGGCGCGAGGATGTGTAAAATATGCGCTTTCACGTTTAAGTGATGCTTACACCACTTTACGAAAATTTACGATTTGTTTTATTGATTGATTTTATAGCTATTATGTGCCACACTCATGGCTAATATTATTCATGTGAAATATGACGGAAATTGGCTGTACGGCAAAATTTCGGCATCACTTTTCGACGTCACGGCGCTTTGGCTCCGATGCATCGCAATGTTCTGCATCAATCTTGACTGAGAATACTTGCGATAATCTCAGCTTGGATTCCTTCAGCGCAAGGACACTTCACCACAATTCGCTATGGAAACGAAATGTAGAAGATAGAGAAGCTTAGTGCGATTTTAAAAAGCTCCACTCTCCCCTAAGCATACATACAGTGGACGACAAAGGAATAAAGCAGCTCAGCTTCAAATGTGCTGCCAAATCTTGTGAAATTTCTGCAGAAATTTCCGTGAAGCTTCTGTGAAATGTCGGAAATTGCTTTCCAGTGAAAAATTGCGGAAATATGCAAATTGTGGACATAATTGAGCAGGTAAGTCATCATAAAATGCAAAAACGGATGTTCTAAGACATTCGTATGATGGAAGGGAATCTTAGAGTATTTAAAGACTTGCGGGTTACTCTCGAATCGACGAAAACTGGGATCAATTCTCAGTTGAACTGGCGCTAAACACAGTCAGGAGTTATTCTTCTTTATCGATACTAGCGACAATTCTGCTTCGTGTGTTCAGCTGTCAATTAGTTTGTTTATTTTATCCAAAAGCGTGAAATTTTACGATAAAATTGCAGAATAATTAAATGATTTTGAGAGCCTACGAAATTATTCGCAAGATATCCGCCATTTTGCTTTTCCTGCGTTGTGAAATATTTCGGCGCATTTTCGCCCGAGCGCGCTGCCGTCGAGAAAACCAAAAAATCGGATGAACCTTCGATAGATCGAGGGATTGTTCGCGTTTTATGGCTTAGCGAACTGTCAGTCGTTTACATTCGCGCTCTAGCTTATCCTCTCGTGGATCACCAGCAAGTCTGTAATCGCTCTTGAGCTTAGATGAAACTGTGGTTCATTGATCAACATGTATTGATTAGCAAAGCTACAGTCGCGGGTTCGAATCCCAACGGTTGTCAATGTTCGAAGACATCAGCAGTTCTGTTATTATATTTCAAGCTGGGCTTTTCTGGTTGGTCAGCAAACTGACAATCGAATATGTCTTAAGCCACCTTAAGTAAGTAATCTTAAGATTAATCTTCTTCTCTTCTAAAAGTGTCTTAAACTATCAAAATTCGCCAATTTACCCTGAAAGTAAATGATTTATTTACATTTCTCGTGATATCTTGAGGTTTTTCGATGGTTTTTCGGGGAACTCGGAGGGTGTCTTATTTCACTGGCGCCCACTGTAAGTATGGACGTCGAAATATGCGATGCCCCATTTTGCCTTGATGCGGATTTTATTTCTCCTTTCCAGCGAAGCCTCTCCATATTCTGGAAAACATTGGCGTATTCTTCAGATTAGATTGACGCTTATGTCAGATTCACGGGCTCCGTTTTTCGCCCACCTTTTCAGCACACACACGCGTTGTATTGATTTTGAGAGATGGCGAGGAAGAATCGCGCGGTGTCAGCAAATATTGAGCCACTTTGTGCTCGTCTCTTTGCTGCACTGTTTCGATAGTTCGCCCATAATGTCAGTCAACAGTGCTCATGATCCCTTGATGGCTTTTTTTCCATCCATTGACTTCACCTCAACACCCCTCGGGGCCGCGGAGGGTGGAAATTTTTGAACGACAATCGAAGAAAATATCTCAACGCGCGCGGGATCGAAAGCTGTGCGATGTGAAAAGTTCCTCCGCCACATCGCGTGCTAAGTGAAGTGTCATGAGCAACAACTCAAATCACTTTGCTCAATCTCATAAACTTATCATCCCTTCACGAGTCATCACCATTGCTGTGCTTTGGGGCGGGGTGAATTAACAATGCCGACACGGCGGATTGCGGAGTCAATGCGCTCCACTTTCCCCCCGATGTTAATTAATAATTCTGGCAAATATAATTATCAACTTGTAGCACAGATGCATCACTGAAATCACCCCACAAGCCGCCAATACAGTGAGTCTGCGGCACGTATTTTCATCATTATGCTGAACAATTATAGATTTATAGCGCCGCGAGGTGACGTCACAACTGTGATTTTTCCAATTTGAATTGGCACAGAAAACTCACATGGCTCGCCACTCTGTGTGTGCGGCAGAAATAGCCGTGGAAATTCCTTGGCTGGCTGTGAAAATGAGAAAATTAATGTTTCAGAGGTGAATACGCGCTCACTTCAGTGACGATATTATGCGAGTTGACGCTGCTGAGATGGCATCAGCGGCACCATGTGGCGCTGAAGTGGAGCCGAAAAAAAGCGCGGGGTTTCGAGACAACAAACACCGATGAGCGCAGATAAAAAATGTGACGGAAAATTTCGCAATTGGGACGTCGAACCCAACATTACACATATATAACTCAGTGGAAAAAAGAGGTGTTTCGATCAAATGGATCTTCTCGCTTGGCTATAATTTAGGTTTAATCATTTTTTTTTGAAAAATCTGACACACATTAGGTGATGTTGTGAAATGTATGACATTTATTTACAGTATGTTCTTTCAAACTATTGTCGGGGTCAAAGATGGAGATGATGTGCATGAAATTTCTTCCAAGATTTCTCGATTTATATGTGAAAACATCAATTTTCTGTAGGAATTTTATAATAAATTGTCAAATTTAGATCAAAAGCATTGCTAGAAAATGAATTTTGTGACTTTTTCACTAGTAAATCAGATTTATCATGTCGATTAATCAATCTCATCGTATAGAAACTCTTTTCGATATTGTTTCTCGTCTTTTTTCAATGATAATCACAAACAATATTCAGAGATTTTAAGGAATTTTATTTGGTACTGAGCTAAATTGCGTATCTCATTCATTTGAATGTGTGCGAAGATCGCGACTTGGTCTAAAGACAAGACACGCGGCGTCGCGAAATGTCAGTCTTTTTGACTCTGATTGTAGGGATTTTGGAGTGTTGAATCTTAAAGCATAGAGAAGCTCAATTCTGTCGAGATCCTTTGCTCTGTATTTTATTAAAGAATTTAAGAAAAAAGCGTCAACAATCATAATTCGCCGAGTAAGCGCGAGAAGTTGGGAAATAAAGGATGAGACAGTTGGGAAAGAAAAGCAGAGGTCGCAACATATTGTGTGTGACAATATATTATCGTACTGGATTTAAAGTTTTAAATTTACACACGTACTTCTCGTGAAAAATCAAGATTGATGGACAAGTTTATTGGCTGCTGTGGTGAGATGGGGACGCCTGGTGGTTTGCCTCGCGCGCACTTCCAATAACTCAAAAGTGCGTGGCGAATAAAGAATGTTGTATTTGAAGTCAATTAGATGGACAGAAGGAGAAATGGGAGATGATGTTGGAGGTGTTGCGCAATGTGGACACATTTGTGGATTCTGATATGCCATAGTTCTTGATCTCAGAGCAGATAAATCACTCGGCGTCCCCACGGAGTTCAGTTCCTGCGCCGCTGGCGAGAGTGAGAAATATCTCAATACCCAGCGATATTGTACAATATATCTATCATCGTAATGTATGTGAAATACTGCCTCGAATATCCACTTGAAGTGTCTTCTGAAGTCAGAGATGAATGTGGGTGCTTTTTTCCCCCCCAATTTTCACTGTCCAATTGCAATGCACAATTTGTTGTCTCATTTCACATCAATATTATGCTACATCTCGTGTCACGCTACACCTTGGCCACTTTCTTGGGCAGCAACGACGAAATTAGAATGAGAAATTGCTTGTGTGCGGCAATTAATCACGTTGGAAATTGCAGGCACGATTATATGAAGTCATTTGGCACTTTGTGGACAAAGTTAATGGGCCAGCATTACAGACCTCAACAATTTATTAACATCTCCCGATGCTCCATTCGCCAGTGGCTCAGATGCCATCCCAATCTATATGGCTTCCACCACGTAAGATAATAATTAAATCATTTTATACTTTGTGATATAAATAAATGAAGTGTAAATTCATCATTCTCACCACTCTGGCCATAGAGTCATGAAAAATAAACAGTGGCATTTTATATCACGAAATGTGTTGCAATTGTTCCACACATAAACATACATAATAAAGCCAAAGAGAACATGGAAGAGGCCAAATCTCTTGTGGGGGACCCTTTGTGAACTTTCCTTTGATAGTGTTACAAATTTATGGTTGAGAATTATTGTGTTAATTTAGGAAAATGAAATAGACATGTGCAGAGTCTATTTATAAATGATCGTTCCGTGTTCAAAAATAATCCACACGACCGCTCTATATCGCTTCTCCGCCCATTGAGGCGCTCTTCTGGGTCGTCTTTAGTCTGTGTGCTAAGATCACGAGAGGCAGAACATTGCGATGCTTCGCGCCATGGCATCGACGCGTGGTTCGCAGCGAAGATTTTAGAGTCGCTGAAGGAATTTTTCGCCAGTGCGATTATAAGTTGGACAAATTCAGTTAATTCTCCCCCGCCCAAATCCCAGCGATATATATATATATTGTGCTTTTGTGAAAGGTATTCAAAATTACACTTAATTGGGCAAAATGCAATGTTAAAACATGTGTCGTGACAGTATCAAAATAATTGAGTTGTGATGGAGTGTTGCGGGTGGAAATATGTATGGAGGTCAATTAAAATTTTCAAATTAAAGCAATTCCCATCCCTATATTAAGCGATTAATTAAATAGGCTTTTATGCCACGGAGAGAGCCTCGTGTTGTGATTGTATGTAAAGCAAATGCCAATCGATGCATAATTGAGAGTATCCCAGGTAAATGCGATGAACATTGGGTGTCAGAATGAGGAAAATCCCATAGGAAGATCACTCAGGCTCAATTCTCCTGGAATTTGTGCAATTTTGTTGTGAAATTGCTCCTGAAGATATCCGTGAATCGATGATGTGTTCCTCAGGAAAGTCCAAGATGCAGATATTGCGGTCGGAAGTGGTGTACAGCTTCAAAGGAATGATATTTGCACCACAAAAGCTTCCTTTTCAAAAAATTATGGGATTTTCTACATTACTTTGCTTAGAAAAATCAGTTTTATCATTTTTTCCAGGTTATGGCGATTAAATAACCTCAAAATCATCCAATTTGTGTTCAAGCAGAGAATTTTTCTCATTTTCTTAGCAGATTTGAGCATTTGTGTTCGAAAAAATTGCAGATTTATTGGAAAAAAGCTCTAAAGTCAAACATAACCTCAAAAATGTCACTCCAGTTTAGAAAAATCTTTCTTTTTTAGTTATTTTCGCGGTTTCTGGTGTTAAGTGGCAAATATAACCTCATCAATTTCTAGTGGAAAAATTGTGATATTCGTTATATTTACACATTTTCAAGCTTGAAGTATTTTTTAAGTCAAATTCATAACCTCACAATTAGGTTAGGTTTCTTCTGAGCCTTTTCTAAATCCAAAATTGGCGAATTAAGACAGAAATTCGATTCTAAGACTCAAGATCCTGCACAAAAGTGTGAAAATGTGTCAAAAAGTTGTGTACAGAATTCAAGGCAGATTATCTTCCCCTTGGGAAAATGCAATCTCATGCCATTGGAAGTATTTTCTGAATGTGTTCTGGTCCACTTGGCAGACAATCTATGTCAGTGAATGGCGATTTACTCTGAAATAAGAGGGATATTAAATCGTCCAGCGAATTGTTTATCACATATTCCAACCTTGCATTCGACAATTTGTTTTAAGTTGGATTTATTCAAATAACAAACAACATATTCCACTTGATTCCATGCTCTGCGCCAATGCTAAGAGTGTTAGTTTTCAATATGCAGCTTTCGCTCGTTCTATAGGGGAGAAGTGCCATTGGAACGTGATCGGCGATTTCAGTTGAAAATATGAGAACATTATTGCTATAATGGTTATAATGTCGACATCGAATATGGCCTCAGGACGGGCGTTTAGGTCACTTGAAATTCGAACATACAAGTAAAATAATAAAGGACTTTTGTGTAATGGGGAAAGTTTTGTCGGGTAAATTTTAGTCTGAAATGCCGAAAGATGAAAATAACCATTTAAGTTTAAATTTTCAATCTCAGCTCACAGTGTGTCTTGAGATCCCATACAAATATTGAGAAACAGACCAATTATGCTCCTCTATTTGACCCTATCGAAGTCGGATCCCTTTCGTCCCATTTTCATCCGTTCCGCCTCGCAATTGCCACTGTCTGCTCAACTCCTCGACAAACACGCCCAACATTCATAACTCATCAATCTGATGGAGACAGGTAGCTGATGATGTATGATTTCACAGCCAACATTCGCATAAATCGCTCTGAAAGCCAATCGAAATAGCCGAGAGAGTATTTTTCTAATGCATCCCTGAATACATAACATGTCATGAGCACTGCAAGTGAAGATTGAGCTTTGTCAAGGGGGAGAAAATACGATCAGAAGCTGTGTACAGTTCAGCAGAAGCACAAAGAAGTGGAAATCTTTAAGTTTCACTCGATTTAACGTATATTTTCTAGGTTATGTTACTCATTGAAGACAAATTAATTCACCTGAATTGAAATTATTTCCACTTATTAGAAGAATTATGTGTTTTCAGTGAATGAAAATCATTATTCCGGAAACTGAGTGGCGAAAAGAACGCTACAATTAAACATAACCTCAATTTGTAACTTCTTATTGCAATATTTGCAAGAAAAACAACGATTTCTAACCTCATTTTTGGGCAAAATCAAGTTATTTGTGTATAAAAGATTGCGATTTTGGATTTTCAGTCCAAGAAACACTGCAAAGAGTGATAAAGTCAAACATAACCACAAAAAAGAGTTTCTTTTTAATCATTTCACCATTTTTCGAAGGTTCCCAATGGTTTTTTTTTGAGGTTATGATCGAAGAAAGTTATTTAAAGCAGTTTTATGCTGAGAAAATTCTCTTTCTAGCTTATTTTCTCCCAGAAAGTTTGAATGCTTGAGAATTTCTCAGAACAATAATATTCACTGTAAATCTTCTCCATTATACATAGTATGCTATATATAACATGAAATCCTTTTTCAGTAGCAAAATCCTATTGTAATAACACTTTCGAGTAATTACACAGCTCTATTGCAGAAAAAGTGGCCTTTATTTGTGGAAATAAAAATGCTGAAGCTTCCTGTTTGCTGGGCTTAACAGGTGTAGTCGCTGCCATTCTCTCAACATTCACCCCGTGAAAGCTCAACTATATAGCTCAGCGGAGAGCACATCTTCCCGGGCAAAGCATGAAATATGGTAATACAGCTCCTGCAGTCGACTATGAAAGCATATTGTGTGCTGCCTTGGAATGCTGGCGTTTGTGCGGAGCTGCAACAAATCTGCTGTTTCCGGTCGTTTGTATGTGAACGCCATAAAGAAATATTTTTTGAGCTCTCGCTGCTGCGGCCGTGCGGTTACTTTCGCCACCCCTCGTCTTGTAGGCGCTGACAATGGGAGGCTGTGCTATATATCTCAACTGCATTCACACCGAAGCATCTCCTCGCATCCTGCGACATCCACACACTCGCGCTGCACCCATTATCCCCACATGATCCTCGCCCTTCGCCTTGCGCCGCACTCGCCTCGTCCTGCAGCACAGAGTATCGACAATTCTGAAAGATTCAGTGTGCTACGAATTTATGCGACTGGGGAAAAATACAGCTCTCCACCCGACCTCCACTGAACCCATAATTCAGACTAGGTGTGCAATTATTTTCGCCCTCGTACATCATGTGAAATATTTATTTCGCACCACTTCAAGCGCCGAAGCCACTGAAGCTAATAGTTTTGTAGCTCAGAAGACCTTTGAGGAAAAACTCTGGAGTATTTTATAGTGTTCTGTTTCGTAGTTAAACGCCTAAAATTCTAGGAAAAATTAAGAAATTATTCATTAAACTCGGATTTTTTCTCAATTAAAAAATTTTATCGAAAATATATTAAAATAATCGGTTATTTTCGATTTTATGAGTCTAAAAACTGTCTTAAAACTGTAATTAATAGATTGTAGAAGTTCTCTATTGATATTTTTGTCATATTTTATTGGGAAAAGTGACATAAAAAGTCAGCAAATGATTATAAATGAAAGAAAAATAGTGATTTTAAGAGAAAAACTGCTATTTAGAAAGGAATTGAATTACAATTGAGAGGATTTAAGGAGAAAGTAAGGTTAGAAATGTCCTGAATAAATGTGTATGACAAAAATGTCAAGCGACGGTTAACTGATGACGTATTCTCTGGACAGAGAGCTGACTGTCTTGTGTCTGTCCACGGACAGTCCATTGATTTCCTCAGAATGGAAATATTTTATCAAGAAGTGTCCGCTGACGAACTAATTTGAGAAAACTCTTTAGAATCACTGAAATACATTTGCTGAGCTTTGCACTATAAATCTCACCATAATTTCTCTCCATTGTAGTTCTTTTGTTGTTTTCTTCTGTTCTGTGCGGGTTTCTTAAAAGTAATTTGGGCTCTAAATGTTATCATTTGATGTGGTTTGACTGAAGCTTCGCGCAAGACACGAGTGGGTGTTTGAGATTTTATATTAAGTCTTCCTCTTGGCAAGACTGCTGCTGAAAGAGATTGAGTTTCACACTCCGCGTGTACATTTAGTAAGTGGTTCTGGATACACTGAAGGCATTAAGTGAGCGGAGAATAAAAAAGAGAATAATTTAAGGGGGAAAGAGAGGAAAAACAGATTCTCTTCCAGTGACTAATCTATGGTCGATAAACCCATAAATCTGCTAGAGGTGTTAAACACTCAATCTCAATTTTACACCTCTTCGTCCCTTGTGTGGCGCCTCGAGAGGATCTGCGGTGACTATTAATAGTTTCAGGACTCATCGTGATGTTTCACTACAACTTAAATTTCAATCTGCTCGTGTAAATATGTGTAACGCCATGTAATAGGAAGTGAGCGTGTGCCATCCGGAGGGAAACTGTGTGCAAGCACATAAGATAAGGTTTTGTGTGCGGGATATGCAAAATTATGCTTCTTGCAGTGCTGCTGCCAAACAATTACAAAGTTGAAATTATCTGTCACACATTTGCGGAGTTTTTCCCGAAAAAAAAAAACAATCAGCCAGATTGTCGGACAAAAAGCATGGTTTGTGGTGAGAAAGAAAAGGTATTGTGGCTTGCACAGCATTTGCCGCAGTTTGACTTAGAACTTTTGATAGATTGCATTATGCTGGAAAGTGGGAGGGAGGAAATGTTGCACTTCTCGAGAACTCGATACACTCGTCCTAATGGATTTTCACGGCGAACGAAGTAAATTGGCTACATCGTCTGAAACTTCAAAAGTCGTCAAGTTTCACTAATGTATCGGTGGCGGAGGATCTTCAGTGAATTCACAGCTTATGATTGACGTTGCCAAATTATGAGCCGTGTCATCACCTAATGCTTCAGCCATTGATAGGTTGAAGCTGTTTAATTTTTTTTCCACTTCAGTGCAAGTTCCGAGAAAACACGTGATTAGTCGACAGCTTTTCGCTTTTCGGTGTGTGCCAGGAAAAGCCAGCGAGTGTGTGAGTGTTTGAAGAATTGGGAACATTTGTAGACACATCCTGAGCCTTGCATATCTCAGTACAGGCAATTGCGAAGGAGTAGCATTCCGAGTGATGATGTAGAGCTCACAGTTCAGTGCTTAGTTAACTGAGCAGTAAATGAATTTTGACTGTGTACATTTCCGTAGATTCCACGGCCTCTGGAGCCATCCATGGCGAGTGTCTTTCATGTCCACTGAGTAGATTGATGAACGAATGGCGGAATGTGTGTAATTGCATGGCGAATGGGAAATGAACGACAAGCATTTATTGTGTTCCACCCACTTTCACTCCCTCCACAGCCATGTGAATTAGTGGATGAATGTTTTGCGCCAACCATTTTGGGCTGATTTGATCCCACCATATCGGAATTGTCCAAGATATTCGTCGTGCGGCTCATAAATAATTTTACGTGGGCAACAGGCGTATGATAAAGCTCTTGCCCTTCACTGTGGACTTGTAGGCATCCTGATTATTCATTATTACCACTGTGGTAGGCAATAAAGCTTCCCCAAAATGGGAAAATGAGGAATTGAAATCATGGATTATACTGAAATGAGGCTCTTTGAAAGCGCCTAATATTTCGAAATATCACTAAATTTTACACTATTGTAATTGTCTCTCAAGCCCAGGGAAAAATAATATGCTTTAAATCAATCTTCTTTTTTGTTGACATTTCTATGGTGCGATAAGAAGATGTGGAGGGCCTCGAATGCTTCCAGTTTTTTACCGTGGAAGCGTTCTAGATCAACAAATCGACTGTTCTAATTTACCGATGAACTTAAAAAAGCAGATTCAGAGTCAAAATTGTCCAGAATGTTTTTTAAATACGAATTTAAAGGATTAGAATTTGATACATAACCTAGAAATTTGATAATTACCATTCTTTCTACGTAAAAATAGAAATATTTCCAAAGAATTTGGATAAATTAGCATTAAAATAAGCACATCAGTGAATTATCTCCCCCTTGTGAGAAGAAAGGGTGTGACAATTCACTGTGCATTCGAACAGGAAAAAGGAATTCCTTGGCTGTGACTTGGAGGAATTGTGTCGTCTAACTTCACATTTAATGCAGAAGCAATTAGAAACAATTACGACACTGTGCTGCGAATCCAATGCAACTGTGAAAGTTTAAGCATTTTCCCACCTTCCATTTAAATTTTGACCTATTTGAACTTCGATTACGCTCTGAATGCGACGGAGAACGGAGGGTAATAATATTAGCATCCCCTTAAAGTTCAGCAGCGATGAAATGTTTTAAGACACTCTCTGACTCCGCTGCAAGTTTCAGCAATTGTAAATTGCAAATGGACATAGTTTCCTAAACAAACAGCTACACATAGTGGCAATTTTGCTCCGTGCAAGACAGACAGAGAGAGAGAGAGAGGAAGTGAGCTTCCATCACTCCGCATGGCAAGTTCGTCTGCAAGCGCCACATAAGCCAAGAAAATATTGGAATGATGTACATTGCTTGTATGCAGAATCTCCGGGGTCGAGCGCAATATCAATGCTCCGGCCTTATCTTGTCTGACGTTGCGGGAAGGAGTCATGAAGGGTTGTATGGTCAGCACGGGGGTGTGATGTATGCGGCATGGAAGGAAAACAGAATGCCAGTGGTTTTCCCAAGCACCAAATTGCACCTTCACAATGACAGGAGCAAATCCGTAAAGTTTCCCCCACCAAACTTCGCAGCACGAACAATCCACTGCGAACGAAGGAGTCCAAGGAGTCCAAGGAGGCGAAGATATTGATTGCAATTCACCAAGAAAGTTGTGCAATTGAGACACAAATTGAGGCGACAGATAATTGTTTATAAATTGTAATATTAATATTGTATTAATTCGTAAAAGTTACGAATTGGCGTTGCAACTTATCGCTTCTCGCAGCTTATATTGGAGGACACCAGGAGGCGCTAATGTAAAGAAGGAATTAAATAATAACGTTATGGCAATGTTAGGCGAAGTTAGGAGTGTATTTACTACGAATTTTAGCTGTCAAAACTGTCAAAAAACCATTTCTTTGCGGATTCTTTAGAACTACTGTTTTGAGAATGTTTTCGGAGAGGAATATTTTTAAGAAATCTTAACAATAAATAGAATCAAATACTTCTAAACACTTTCTAAAGTCAGTTAGTTTCCTTAGAAAAGGTTAAAAGGCTTGTTAAAAGGTGTCCGGAAGCACATAACCTCAATCTGATGCATTAAAATGTGCACAAATTACAAGATGAATTCAAAAAATCTGTGCTAATCAATCTTAAAACATGATTATTGCTTAGTTTCTTGGATGTTCAAGTGTTTTTTCTTGCCTTTGTAATCTTTCATCGCAATTTAATGGATTCATAACTTTTACAACCTATATTTAAAATGTGAAGAAAGTAAAGTTGCAACGACCCCTAAAATCGCTGTTATTTTTCCATTATCCTGTACAAAAAGGATGATGAGCATTAGTTATTCAAACTGTTGCTGGGATGCAATGTGCATCCTTTAGTCCTTTTCGCTTGAAATGTGACAGAAAATCCCAAAATCCTTCCCTGTCGGGTTTTAGGGCGAAGAAGCATGTAAGTTCGTGGCGTATAAATCACGACAGGTGACATAAAATGCTGTAAATTCTGTGGGAAAAGCTGAAGCAATCCATTAATTGATTGTGTCTTGGTTGTCTAAACAATTCTTTACTTCCCGTAAGATCCAAATATTGATAAAGCCAGAGGTTTTGCAGTGTTGAATAATGGAAGAGGTGCAAATAGAGATGAGAAGAAGGGACGAAAGTCAATCCTATTACTATTTACATACATTTGAATTCCTGCAGATTCTCTGCATATGAAGATTTCCAGGTCAAAAGTTCTTTGCCTGGATTTTATTTTACCACTTTGATTTTCTTCTGCAGTAAAATCTATTTATGGCAGAGCAAGTTTTTTTTGTGCCGTGAAATGAAATGCAAAGGCAAAAGGATGTGAGAGCAATGAAAGGAGTGTTTAGCCGCATGTCTCGGCGTCATTATCCCCAATTTAAAAGCCAATACTCTGCCTTAGATCAAAAGAAGTGTATTAAAAGACGAGTGGATAAAGCTATTTCCTCTATTGTATACATTCAATGTCTGACGAATTAAAACAATTTGGAGATTAAAAGCACATTAACGCTCTTTCACCGCGTTGGAAGTTGTGTTGCCACATTTCCAACCACTAATATACGATGAATCGATTATAGAATAAACTTCTAATCAAGACTTTTGCACTATTGAATATGCATCAAATCTCTGAGGGTTTTTCCTTACAACATACTTTTAGTCTAGTTTGCTAACTTTGCCGAGATGCAAATCAGAAAAGCACTCGGAATAAATTCAGAGAGAGAGAAAAGAGTTTTGAACTTTCGACCACGAGTTATTTATATGATTGAAACGTGCGTGAAAAGTTCCTGGCTGAAATTTCAATCTTCACCAGTTGATTATTGAGAAAGTGTGTTTGAAAGTTTCAACGTTAAAATTATACAATGGACAATTGCAGGTAATACAAAAGATACGCCAAAGTAAAATTCAGTAAATCAGTTAAAATTCGACGGTTTACTCGAAAACTATCGAAAATCGAGAAAGTTGCGTTCATTTGCAAAATTTTTATACAAATTGATAATTTTCTTGTGTCCTCTTAGTGATTTTGCATCCTTAAATTCGCTTTAAAAATCACTTACATTAATTGACATTTGTTGGGCATAATTTTGTAGGGTGAAAAATATCAAAAATAAAACTTATCAAAAAACCGAAATTCTCAAAGAAATCTATGAAATTACATGAAAAATTCATTATTAGAAGAAAAATCTCACAATTAAAGTTATAAAGGTTGTAAATTATAAGGAAAATGTACAGGAAAAATGTGAAAAATTGCTTTTTACAAACTGTTTAGGCAAAAAGCACAAAGAAGACTTTCAAAAACCGATTTTTTTTTCTTAATATCATGAGTTCTTGAACCAATTCTCCTTCTTTCACCAATGAAATCAACAGAAATTGTTAGAAAATTATTGAAATTGATCAATTATCAATTTAATGGAAAACAACAGAGAGTTTAAGGAAGAATTTGCTACTTTTCGATGCATCCGTCGAATAGAACATTGTTGCCTTAATTTATGCTTTCACGACCATTGATATCATCTCAATTCCTTTTTTTTATTATGTCTCCATTCACAAAGTGTTCTTCTCAATCCCGCCACGGTTCAGCGAGCGCAATTGCAGTGAAAATCGGCACAATGTATGTCACGAATGCATCCAATTCTTATGTACAAAGTATAAGAAACACTCGCCGTGAGACAGAAAACGAATCCACAAATGGCTGATGGTATTTTTCTCAATTTGACACCCGTGATTTCTCCACCCCAAGAGAGAGACGACACGGCGATTCCTCATGTTTCTTATTAGAGTGAAATGAAGTGTTTGTTCGTGTTTATGAGGAATGTTGGGCGAGTGAAAAATTCTCCTCATTGCCATGAAGAATCTTCAAGTGTCATTCAAATATTTCTCTTATTTTGACTTCTATTTATATACATATTTTGGCTGAGATTTTTATTTATTTCCCTGTCACATGAACGCCCCACGAATTTTATGGGTCCGTTGAGACTTTTCGCATCGCGAGAAGTTGGGTGATAAATCTAACCAAGCATATTTTCCCATTGATTTGCAGTGACATTTCTGGGCATGTCATCTTCTGCAATCCATGGAGCAGCGAGGAAAGCCACTGGTGAAAGCAATCAGCTCCTTGGCTTGGACGGAAGTCGTCGGCGTCATCACATGAGATGCTGCCGGTGAATTGATTCTGCACGCGGTGTTATCGGACAGCGCACGGAGTAATTGTCGAGAGAGAGAGTAAATAAATAAGAGTGGCGGAGAAAGACGAGAAAGAACTCAAGTATAAATAGATGGAGCGCAAGAGATCGGTGAGACGGCGCCAGAGCCAAAAGTTGCCTTTTGCAGAGCGCGCAAAGGAGCATTGCCGGAAGTTTACAGCATTTATGTTCAGCAATGTCGGAATCATTTTGCTAGTTGTGCTCTACACAATCGCTGGTAAGTTGCACACAGCTCCAAATGACTGTCCACGACTCTCCTTGGCCATTTTTGGCTTCACCCTCAAGGAGCAAACTTTCAGGACAATAAACCGCAATGGCGCGCTCATAGATTCCACAGAGTTATGCACATGTTTTATGGCACTTCATTATAATTTCATTGGAGGTGAACGGAAAGTCCAGTGAATTTGAGCATGAATTTGCTTTTGAGTGCACTTTTATTGATCAATTTGATTCGAATTTAGAAAATTTTTATAAATTCAACCGAAATTCCCCTTTTTTTGCAACAATTCCATCTGTTTTATTGGACTTTTCCCAAGATTGTTGGACTTTTATGGGTATTGTTTGGGTGAATTAATGTACTTCTGTTTCAGAAATCTGTATTTCTCGCATACTCAACATTTTATAGTGGGAAGAATCTCTGGCAACTTTGAACCATTTCACAAATACAGTGGTGAAAATTTGTTTAAGACACCTGCAAAAATTTAGGTCAATTGAATAAACAAATTGGATTTGTATTTTACACTTAACAAAATACCTGTAAACATAATTTGGGCAGCAATTGTGCGGAAAAAATACAGCAAAACAGTTAAACAAGTTAAGCAAGTTGATAAATCTTAATCAACGCGGTTTATTTAAGACTTATTTAATATACAATCACACCACAGGCAATAAATCGTGAAGTGAATTGCATCGAAGCCCTTCACATCTTCTTATCGCGCCATAGAAATGTCAATAAGAAGGAAGATTACGCTGACGGCAATATGATGATTTTCACTGAATTTTTGTGGTGTCCTAAGCTTATTTTCGCTACTGTGTATTGCACAAACATACAATATGTACCTAAATTCTCATATGTATATGCGCGATGTCAGAAGCGAGCATGGTTTATTTTAAAAGCATTCATTGAGAAATATTGGGCAAAAGTGTATTTATAGTAGCAATTCTTCCCGCTTCGGCGTGTATTTCACTCCTGATAAGCGCTGATCATGCACAAGTGAAGGTTGGAAGAATTGTGGCATCATCGCTTTGGCACTGAGGCAATGCTAATGATGATGGTTGCATCTCTTTCGCACCATTAAAATGATTGATTGTCATTTGAGATTTGAAGTTTTGTGCATGAGTAGGAAAGTTGCGACAAAACAGCGAAGATGTTGAATGTCGCATGATAACTCCATTGAAAGTTCCCGGCCAGGGGGTGGGGGGTTGGGGGGGGGGGGGGTGAAACTTTGTGCAACTTCAAGCATCTGCAGGGGTGGAGTGAGTCACGATGACGGGTGAGACGCGGAGGGATGACGACAAACAACGGGGAAAGTTAATTAATTTCTGTGTTGTCCTCGTATTTGTAGGTGCCTTCATGTTCATTGCCATTGAGGGCGATGGTGATTTGGAGAGATCAGCCGAATTAGCGAGGAACCGAGTGTCCGTGGCGGCGAAGCTGTGGAATATCTCGTGCTGCGAAGCGAACATTTTCAATAAGTCAGCATTTATAGAGTTGTTAGTTGAGCTTTTAGATAACAAAACAACATCTAATTTGAAATTTTAACCGGAAATTGCATCCTAGAGTTGGTCAGCAGATTCTCAACCACCAGCAGAACATCGTGAGGGCGGCCAAGGGTGGAATGGCGGAGACGACAAAAACCAAGACGAACAATAAATGGACATTCTCCGGGGCATTTCTCTACTCCTTGACCGTAATTACGACAATTGGTAAATGAATTATGTTCATTTTGTCATGCAAATATCTTCAGCTTCCTCTCAAATGTCCTCTCTCGCCTTGTCTCCCTCGCGTACACTCCTTCCGACAAACTTCCCTCCCTTCAACCCCCCAACTGTTAATTTAAAGTTAATTTGCAAAGAGTGTTCGTCGTAAGCTAATTAAAATCGTATTTATCATTTCTTAATAATAGGAACAATTTTTCTTCCTCCTCTAGTTCACAATTCTCTCCATTTTCTCCGCTTTTCTGGCACAATTTCCTCCAATGGGACGCACACCCATTGACGCTGGCACTGTGGTTAATGAAAACTTTTCCCCCCAAGTGGCATAATTAACGAAAAATAATTTTTCAACACAATAATACATCGCTGCGAGCGGATGTTGCATGTTGAAACATCCAAAAGCACAAATTCATGTTCAAAAGTAATACAATTGGGCTTAAAAGCTTTTAATGATGGAGGGTGTACTTGTGCTATATTAACTGGGTGATTTCACAGCATTTGTATTTGCCGGAAAATCGAAAATGTTTCAATTATACTGTAATTTGGTTCTTTGGGAAATATTCAATGGTTTTGCAAAAATACTTCAAAGAGACTTTTTCAATAGAATCAATTGACATGAAGCTTATTTATTTCATTGAAAAATGTGTTATTCGCTCTCTTTATATATCATGCTAACATTAATGCAATCTTACTTCTTGTTGACATTTCTATGGCACGATAAGAAGATGTGGAGGGCCTCGAATGATTCTAGCTTTTTGTTGCCAATGGACTCAGAATTACTGATCCAGAGTCAAAATCAAAGAATTTGCACTGTTTTTCGGCATCAAATGATTAGAAAAGCAATATTTATCGTATGCAAATGTTGAATTCTGCCAATGAATCGATGACTCGACGTAGAAAGAGGATTTTTGTGATTGTTTCATAAGAAACGCTCAGGAAAGCTTGTACAGAAGCACAATTATAAATCCGAAATCTTGTGAGCTTTAATCTATACATAATATGTCTTTTATATTTGCCCAAAAACATCTCCTCTTAATTCCCATTGAAGAGCTCAGAAATTGACAAAGAATGAATGACGAGATAACTTTTCATTTGAATAAAACTTAGTCAACAAATGGGAAATTTAAATGCATTCTTCATTTTGGATTTCACAATTTTAATTATAATTGACTGCAAGGATGCAAATACTGGCGAATGACTTTGCAAGGAGGAAGTGCAGAAGATGGCAATCAGCCAAAGTGGGATGAGCGAGCACTCAAGGAATATTTCTCTCTCTCTCTCAATTGCAGGATATGGAAATTTAATACCACGCACAAAGTGGGGAAAGATTTGCACAATTGTGTATGCAATAATTGGCATGCCGCTCTTCCTGCTCTACCTGTCCAACATCGGTAAGTGTTCAGGTGGGGGAGAAGTGGCCGAAATCTTCTATTTAATCACCTTGAAATGTATTGAAAGGAGACATTCTCGCCAAGTCATTCAAGTGGATTTACGCCAAGGTGTGTCTGTGCAGAATTTGTCCGGGTGTGACACGGCGGCGGGCGGCGCGGCAGCGGCGGAAGGCCAGAGCTTTGACTGCTGAACGAGATAATCTGCCAGTTTGTATATTTGCCCAGGCACACACATTGTGGATTAAATCCATATCTTATGCACATATCATCACCCCACGAAATGTGACACAATTCTCTTGCATTCATTAGGAGGGTTACTTCATCGAAGGCGGAGATCTTGAGACGCTCTCCAACTCCTCCGTCGACGCGAACGAGTCGAGCGAGGAGGAGGAAAATGCTGGTGATACTGAAACCGTGATAGTGCCATTAACAATTTGTGTCATCATCATGATTGGGTGAGTGAATAAGAAAATTCACAATAAACACCGCATAACTCAATTTCTTCGCATGTATAATGCTGAAGCGGGTGGAGTTAATTCCACATCTCAGAACAATTGAGCAAGGGGGAGATAATGCCACTGTACACCACTTCCTGTCACTTCCACAGTTTCTGTGAGGAATCACAGACACTTCCACAGCTTAAAACATGCATTTTCTCTAACATAACCTCAAATTTAAAGAGTCTTTGACATAGAATTTCGCCATTCTTACTTTTATCATCTTGAAAACTTACAAAGAAACAGTATTTGAGAAATATTTTAAGTTCCCAGTGGATATTTTGATGCAATTCAATTTTTCAACCGCTGTTTTGGGTACAGTTTGAAACATAACCTAAAAATTCTATGAAAGAAACATATTCTGAATTCTGAATCTGTTATAAATCGACAATGAATTGAAATTTGATGTTTTAGAGTAGAAAATCATTCAAAAAGCTCTTAAAATATGCAATTTTGTATCCTGAAACTTGTCCTGAAACAATATTTTAAAGGTTATGATCAATTTTATAATAATTAACACAGTTTATCATTGAAAACTTGTGATCTTCATCAGATTTCCTTATTATTGCGCTAGTAAATGTAAAAGATTTTTAGGTTATGTCTCAAAATTTGTCTTAAATTTATAACATAACCTAGAAAAATGCGAAGAACAATTCTCTTTCTCCAATTATTGCGTTAATTACTTTTGAAAGTGACTTTTGAACACATCATATTGAAGATACTGAAATACTTCTACAGAGCTTTCCACCACTTCTGACCACATTATCTCCCCCTTGCCATTGAGTGCTTCGCCAACACCGCGTTATTGCCTTATGAGCATCTGAACAAAGTGCCATTAACACTATTATGCCCCTGATGGCGAAAGGGTGAGCGCGGCGCGCTGTAAAAAAATCTAAAACAGACATTTTACGTCCCGAACGCTTTTACACCCATCAGGTCATGCAAGGGCAGATTGTTGGGGTTCTGGGGCTCGTGACACCCTTGCATTTGCATACACCGACAGCCTCATATTACCGCCGGTGCGACGCGGAGACCCAATAAAAACAAAACGAGGCGCTCGTGAAATCTCGTGGGCGCTATCAATTGCTCCTGGCGTATGCGAAAGAGCAGAAGATTGTCGCAATATATGGCGTGCAATATAAAAGGCATCTCAATTGCAGATATATCCTTTTTGGAGCCACTCTCTTCGGCCACTGGGAGGACTGGGACCCGCTGGAAGGGAGCTACTTCTGCTTTATATCGCTCAGCAGCATCGGCTTCGGCGATATGGTGCCGGGATTCAAGGTATTCAGTGTTTAATATGTGCAGCGGAGAGCGGGGCAGAATGAGCCTCAAGGATTAAAAGGTCGAAGAATGAAACCATCACACAATCAAAGGTCTTTTCCGGCCACATTAGCACAGATATCGACCGATTTCTCACATATTTAGAGATTGATTGACAAGTCTCTGTCAGTCCGAGTGGGGCAGCTTCGAACAGCGCCATTTTCAGAGAGAAAATTCAACTTAACATGCGAATTTTCACAGTTTTCCTTGTTATTTTCAATTATATAGCAATAATAAACTTAAATAGCTTCATGTTTTTCATTTTATTCACGGGGGATTTGCAAGAATTGAAAAAATGACGTCTCTGTCAAATGTGTCTCTACTAATGTGTCTCTGCTAGCCTACGATAAAAATATTTAAATTTCCTTTCCAATAATCTATCAATCATGAAGCTATTTTTATGCTTTTTTATGATAACTTTCTAAGAATGACTTAAAAAAGACAGACAGAATGTGCCTCAAAATTGTCCGAAAATGCCCCGCAGTGGGGCAGTTTTGTGCAAAATGACGTAAAATGAAAAACCTTTGCATTTTTCTACCCTCAGAAGGCCATTTATTTAAAATTTCCCCGCTCTCCTCTAGAATCAGACTCTACAAAGCCATTTAAGGGAATAAATTGTCACCAATTGCGATTTAACTTTGGCAATTTTATGCATTTGCATCATATGCAAGCTGTTTTCGATACTTTTCGCTGTGAAATTTACCTGAAATGGCCTCCAGAGGGGCTGATAAACAATTAAAGGTGTCGGAATTGAGTTCATAAGAAAGTCATTCGGACGATCTACTGGCTCACTATACTTTTGTACGTTTTATGAAGAGCTCTGGCGGCTTTATTCCGCCGAAAGACCGCCCTTTGAGGCATTTCCCTGGCGGTCATGGTGCGATGCTGCACATTTGGCTCAACTCCGAAAGAATTGGAAGTAGCATTTCAGCTTATATTGCACCACATAATAATATATTTCTTTGAGATCTCATAAAATACCCACCAAGCGTCTCCATTTGGCCCCCAATAAATTCCGTGTCTTTCTCAGTTGAGCAGCAACAGTGGAAACACTTCTGTTTATTCATGCTTCTGTCTGGGGTGGAAAATTACTCCAAACGTAGTGGTTAATGTGGGCATTTTGTCCAAATGTACTCTTTTCCTCCTCATTCTTTTATGCACCGCCACGAAATGTGTGTCCAGGAGACTTTTATGTGTGATTTTCAAAGGAAATTTTGCAGGACAAAATAGCCCGAAGAGTCTCAATAAATTCACTATAATTGTACGAATAGCAACTTGTCTTGTCCAGAATTCTGGCTTAGAATCAACTGACAAGATCTTGAGGCCAATTTCAATAGATTGCAACTAACAGACAAGCATTATGTTCAACGTGTTTACAGGGAAATTTTATTCATCATGAAGGTTGTTCCAAGGGGGAGATAATATGGCCAGAAGTGGTGTACAGATCAGCAGAAGTGTTTCAATTTATGCAATATTTGGTTCACAGCTTTGATTTTCTGTTTATTATTCTCATTATTCTACTCTCAGAAATTATTTGCTGCACAAAATTTAATTTTGTTATATTTTTCTAGGTTATGTGACTGATTTAAGACTAAATAGCATCTTAAAGTAGAAATTCTAGCGACTAAACTGAAAGTCTTTTCACTCTATTGGTAGAATCGCGTTTTTTTCTCAAATAACGACTCAAGGAAAGTCATTATTTTAAGGAACAATGCTAAAGTGAAACATAACCTCAATTTTTCTTTAATAAACTGTAGCGAAAAATCACAAAATATTGTCCGGAAACTAGAATTTTAATGTTTTCAGTTAGATTTTAGTTAGTTTTCGGTTATATTTCAGTTATTTTTCCATGAATTCTCAAGGATTTTTCATACAAATTGTGGAAATGGCAGGAAGTGGTGTACAGATTTGAGCCATATTATCTTCCCCGATGGTTTGTTCAATTTACGAGATGATTCCGAATGGAGGTGCATAAAAATTTAAACAACTCACTGGGGAAGGGCGGTGGTTTATGGTCAGGAATTCCTTCATATTTATGACACCATATTATACAGGAGTATGTAAATGGGGAGCTTTTACGAGTGTTAATTGCATATGTCATAGGTAATAAATTCCGAATGGCGAAAGATTTTTGGCACGTTTAGTCTGTTGGTCAATAACTTTCGAATTAATTCGCCCAAAAGTTCGCCCGAATCGTTTATCAAACCGGGTGGGAAAATGGAAATTGGCATAATTAATGCTCTCCTGCGCACCAATTCAAATTATGTTTGGAAATTGCTTTTAATAAAATTATCTGTTATTAAACCCACAGATCACTGGCTTCGAAGGAACCGGCGTGGAGTTGAGCTTCATTCTCTGTGCCATTTATTTGCTGCTGGGCATGGCACTAATTGCGATGTGTTTTAATTTAATGCAGGTGAGCAAATCAACATCTCTCTCTCTCTCTCTCTCTAATCACACTTTGTCCGAATCGAATTAATTTTTAACGCCAACCACAAAGTCTCCCCACAATCCTTATTACGCCACTGAGTTGGACATTGGCATATTTGCAAGATTCAGAGCGATGAAAATGCTGGGAAAAGTTAAATATGTGGGAAAAAGGGGAGGAAAAAATCACAGAGAATCAGAGTCGCAATTAAACCAATTGATTTTCCCAGTCGAAATTAAGCGCATGTGAATTTCTTTTTGCACTTTTGATGAAGAGCATCAAAGTTTAACTCAAGGGACAGATATTATGGCCAGAAGTGGTGTACAACCTCAAAGGAAGCCTAGAAAAGTCTATTTTATCGCTTTTTTTAGGTTATGTGATTGATTAAAAACAGATTTTAGTGATTAAATAACCTCAAAATCATCAAATTTGCGTTAAAAAACCGGATTTTCTCATTTTCCTGCCAGATTTGAACATTTACGTTCGAAAAAACTCCAATTTTAAAACATAACCTCAAAAATGTCATTTGTTTGTGCTCTAAAGTGGCAAATTCAGCCTCATTTTGTAGTAAAAACTTCAATATTTTCTATATTTACTCATTTCTAAGGCTGAAAAGATTTAAATTAATGTAAAAAGGACTTTCAAGTCGGATTCATAACCTCACAATTTGGTTAAAAATTTGTCTAAGAATTTTGTGAAGACAAAACTAGCGAATTGAGTCAGAAATTGTTGAAATTTGAAGAGCAATTGAAGAACTTAAAGCTTAAATGTGCACATTCAAGGCTTCTTGTCTGCGCCTTGGTTGAACTTCCCAGAAAAGAATCTCCTTTTTGCGCTGGACAACGAATTTTAATCACACCCATTGGATTTCCGACAATTGTGGGAATTGATTTGGTCCAAAATGAGTGGAATTCCACACTAATTGCTAATATTGTGTTCAGAGTTTGTGAAATATTCTAACTTTTCGGGGAATTCGCTCGATGGGCACGTTTTAATATTTGACGATGTTCTGATGCACAGGAGCAGGTGATGCACAAGATGAGGACATTCAGGAGGTGCATTCGGCGGTGCTTCCACTGCGACAGGTGATGATTCAGGACAACAGCTCGTGACTCATCAATAAACAATCCCATGAATGAGGCCGTGAAAGAGGTTCATGTGTTTATGACGTGTTTCACACACAGAATCGTGGTGACAATTCAGTCCCATTAGAGCCCCTTTTCATCGCCACCGCAAGCGCTCTTCGTGTGTGCATTCTGCTTTTGAGGGCTCCAAGAGTGCAGAACAACCCCATGGAGAACACAAGAGACACTGCCAAGATTCATTAGCTGGTCGTTTTAAATCTTCTTTTCCACCCCCCACTTCATCCCTCTCTGGAGCAGCACTGCGAACGGAATGGCGGCGATTGGGGATGTGGGACAAGCGAGAGATCCTCAACTGGAAGAACTTGCCGGGGATGGAAAATGTTTTTGGAAATCAATTTCAATTAAAATCACACCCAGAGTGTAACATTCCATTAATAAAGACCATGTGAATTTTGTCTACTTTATTGCTGCCATATCAAACTCAATTTGCACTTGACAGTCGCGTGAGTTAGTGCGTTTTGTGGCTTTGTTCAACACACATATTGCACAGCAAAATTGCAAGCCTTTCGCCTCACTAATTTCACATATTTAATACTAAATGTCCCTCATTTTGCCCTCTAATTAAATTGCGCGAAGGGAAAAACTGCCAGGCCTTCGAAAGATCCCAATATTTGCTGACTGAAGTGACTTTTTCACTACATCATCGCTATAATACAACATTGTCTAAGTAATTGTCAAGACCACTGGGGAATTTCTTGGATGTCTCATAATGTCGAAAATGAATATGTATGAGATGGGGAGATAATTAGATGGAGATAGAGATAAATAAGTGGAACAGCTTAGCGTGGAGAGATTAATTTGTGGGAGGGCGAGAGACTTTTTCTTCTGCTCTGCTCCTCAAAAAAGAATTCAGTACTTTTTTTTTTCTTCAAATGGTGGATGTTATTTGGGTGGAAAGCATAAATTATCTGCACAACTTCAACTTCTCCAATATATTTCAGCCATTGGCTCCACCCAAATGGTGCCACTTGATCACAATCCAAAAGTGCCCAAAGCCCAAACTATCCGGACTTTGCAAGATGTACCCAAAGAGATCAGCGAAGTGTGGTGTGAGTCGCCGCTTCTCCGTCTTTTGCTTGTGAATCGGCGGGAAGCGCAAGGGGGAGATAATGTGGTCAGAAGTGGTGTACAGATCAGCAGAAGTGCATCAATTCTTTTGCACTTGACTCACTGCTTTGAATTTCTGTAAAAGACTTAATTTTGACATATATTTTCTAGGTTATGTGACTGATTTAAGACTAAATAGCATCTTAAAGTAGAAATTCTAGCGACTAAACTGAAAGTATTTTCACTTTATTGGTAGAAATGCGTATTTTTACTCAATGAAATTCATAATCCAATGGTAAAGTCAAACATAACCTCAAAAAATCATAAAATATTGTATGAAAACCTGAGTTTCAGAAGTGTTTAGTTAGATTTCGGTTAGCTTTAAGGTAATTTTCAGGATAATACAACTAAAATTTGGTTCAATATCATTGATTTTGATAAAATTCTTCATTTTGACATATATTTTCTAGGTTATGTGACTGATTTAAGGCAAAATAACATCTTAAAGTAGAAATTCTAGCGACTAAACTGAAAGTATTTTCACTTTATTGGTAGAATTGCGTATTTTCACTCAATTAAACTCATAATCCCATGGTAAAGTCAAACATAACCTCAAAAAATTATAAAATATTGTATGAAAACCTGAGTTTCAGAAGTGTTTAGTTAGATTTTGGTTAGTTTTCAGTCAATTTTCAGGGTAATAAAACTAAAATTTGATTCAATATCATTGATTTTCATATAATTCTTCATTTTGACATATATTTTCTAGGTTATGTGACTTTTTAGAGACGAAAAAAGAGTTTTAAATACAAATTCTCAAATGTTGCAATTAAGTTGAGAAAATCATCAAATATTGTATAAAAAATTCTTTGAGACAGTCTGAAAATCAAAGTTAAAAACTGTTAGTTAGATTTTAGTTAGATTTCAGTCAGATATGAGTATTTTTCAATTGCAATGCAGAGATTTTCGCCATTATCTTCCCCTTGAGCGAGGGAGTGAAGTCAAGAGAGAGAGGAATGAAAATGTGGAGCGAGATTTATGGCAGTGTTAGTGATTTTAATGAAAATTATACTGACTTATCAGTTTGTCCTGCTGAATGCGCGCATTTCAATTGGAGGCCGCGCCTAATCTAGTGTGATTATTGTAATTGCGTGGCAAGGTCGTGTTTGCACTTTGCTTATACTTTCTGCCACATTTTGCAATCATTAATCACTTAATGGACTCTCTCTTGGCGTGATGGAGTAAAATATTGCAAAATTTGAGGAGATTAGAGCGTCTTTTTCGGCGTGGGACGGACAATTAAATTAGTGTGTTGTGAAGAAAGAATTTGACTGTCAGTTTACGTGAGACTTTGTATACGAGAAAATTCCTCTTTTGGGTCATGTTAAAGTGTAGAAACAATGGCTTGAAATAATTGATCCAGAGCTGATGTAAGACGCCGAGGGTGGAGTTTGAGAGTCGTGCAAGTGTAGGTATCTCTGGGTGTTATAATAAAATATATAGCAAGGGGGGATGGTGGAGAGGAATGGCGCGGGTGGGAGGATGTGGAAAACATGAGATTAAACAGACTTAGTTGTAATCCGATTTAATGAAATTTTCATGAAATTTCCGCTGCTGTGTCGCCTTTTTTTCCCCCTTATATTTCACAATCCTCCTACTTTCCATGTCACATGTCCTTCGCAACTCCTTCGCCATCAACTCCGTGTCTCACCCGAAACTAATTGACTTAATTTTCAATCGAACATAATTAGAGATCAGCTCCTCCGTCACTCCGACACTAAAGCTCTCTCACCCGACGCAAGTTTTATCCACCTTTTCATCTGTCATCTCACACATTAAAGTGGGAAGTTTCCCTGACTTTGGCAACACAATGAACATCTCCCTTGACTCTCGGATACACATCCTCAGATTTACACCAGTTGCCCTGGGATGAGTGAGGGGATGAGGGTGAGAGAGAGACACACACATCGATGGCGGTGCCGAAATTCGGCAGCCCCACAAGTAATAAATCTATTTCCGCTGTGATATTGAATTTGTCACTTTGCAGTCCCTCCTCAACTCTATTAATGTCAACCTTCTTTTATCCCATGCGCCTCGTAATTAAATTATTACACGCATTTATGCGTAAATCACCGTGGCTGCGCTGAAAAAGGGGGAGAGGAAAATGCGGCCGGCGTATAAAGATTGTCGTAAATTTTCACATTGACACATACTTATTTTATTTTGACAATCACTCATTTCACCACGCATTCAAATGTCGCCATGCGAAATAAAAATATTTATTTTCGAGTTATATTGCAGAAAAGTGTTTGGGTGTGCAAAATAAATATATATATTTTTTTACTGTTTTGGCCTTTGGCATTCGCAAGAATGAAAATTTGCACATAATATGAGTGAAGGCGAGATGAGATTCACTGTTCTTTTCACATTGATTCCAATCTCACCTATTCACTGGCTATATTGTACCTTTCGCTTCCATTTTTCCGGGGCCACTTTCCCTCTGCAGATGTAGAGTTCACCTTCGATAAGAATCTCATATACGGCAGTTGATATTACAACCTCATGGGCTGATCCTCATCCATTCACCCGGCACGCAAGCGAACCTTCAATAAATTATCGGGATGTTGCGTATGTTTCAGCACATTTCCCAGTTCCAGAGTGTCACTTTAGCCGACTTGCTTCTCTTCTCTTTAAAGTTATCGACAAATGACCTATCGACAATGAATTTAAGACAAGATTCAATAAAACTTTAGAGGAAAAATATCTAAGATCGACGGTTTAAGACTTAATTAGTTCATATCAGACATATTTTTTCTCTAAAATGGTATTAAAAAGAGAAATTACACATTATCCTTATCGATAAGTGTCGAAAACTCACTGACACTATATCATAAGTGGGATAAGACCCTAGAATTGCAACAATTGTGTAACATTGAGGCACATTTAAGATCTATGCTGCAACTTTACATTGCAAAAGAAATGTAGAAAAATCTAATTATTTTTCAAAAACCTACAAAGCAAACACAAAGACATGTTCTGAAGGATTGTAGGCTATAAGGTCACCTTTCCACAATGCTTTTACTTTTGAAAAACCTTTAAAAATTGACGCTGTTGTTTTTAGTTAAAGACAAGAGAATTTTCTGTCGAAAAACTAACATTTCTACCATCAGGCGACCATTTGCCGACTTTGATATGTTCTAGAGAGTTATAGGTTGTAAAGTTATCTTTTCAAAATGCAATTACTTTTGAAAATCTACAGAAAAATAACGGTTTAGTTAAAAATTCAAAATTCACAAGAGAATTTACTGGTCGAAAGGTGAGCTTTTTAACCATCTGGCGATCATTTGTCGACTTTTGTGCCTTCTAGTAAAGTCATATTAAAAAAAAATTTAATTACAAAATATATTTTTAAACCTTGAAATAACAATTCAGTGACCTAGATTGCATGGGAAACAATAAAAAGATATACAAAGTGAGCTTTAATGACCCAAGATTTTATGTATTTTAACATCGGTTAAGATGTTAACCTTTGGAAAAGAGTCGTCGAAGGAGGGAAAAGATGTTGCCAAAACATTTGCAGCATCCCAATATATTATAAAATCGTGACAAGCTCCCTTATTATTTTCAATGTTGTCTTCTGCCTCGCATACACCCTCATAACTAAAAAGGTTGCCCGTAAGGAGGAGATTGTCGCTAAGCCATGACCTGATGATTGAAAGTTTGCAAGTGGGCCGAGTCCAGGCTTTAGAGGGAGAGAGAGAGGGAATGCCAGTGGAAATGTACAGCTGCTGGGGAAAGTTGCCTGATTTTATCAATTTTCGGAAGGGAAAAAGCTCGGACGAGCGAACTAATCATGTTAACAAATTCATAAATCCCCCGAAAAAAGCCCTGCGACTTTTGGTGTATTTTTCTCACTTAAACTACCCCACAAGGGGCTTAAGGGGGTGGGAAGGGGAGGGATGAAAATGCTGTGTAGTGAGTTCAACAGATTCGCAGCAAAATTGTTTGCCAACTTCATTCTGAAGCCAAGACAAACAGTCCAGTGTCATTCAGAGAATGTCTGCGTGTCTCACAAACACACACACACACTTTTCCTTCTCCTCAAACTTTTGCTTGAGAATATGTTCATCTTCCACATGTCTTAGGAAATTCATTCCAGAAAGGAAAATTCCCCAGTTTGGCCACTGTTTGCTCAGCCTTACTTCGCATTTCGTACCCTTTTTCCATGGAAGAGAGGAAATGTGATATATTTGCCTGGGTGTTTATTTTAAGGAGAACAAGCCCGAATGTGAGCACAGATGATGTTTCGTGAAAATTAAACAGCTGATAAAGAATTCCATTTGATATCAATACACTTATCTAAGAGGATTTTGCTAATTGGATTTTCTCTCAAGAACACCGTGGCACAGAAGAGACTTTAGAGATGCATCGCAAAGGTAGGAAAGGCTTAAATTAATTTGCGTGTTATGTTAATGCACTTTATTTGTGGCTTCCCTTGACATGATGTGTCGTCGTGTCTTCCCAGGACCTGGCACTCGTCCTCGAGCCAGACCACAATCCTCACCTAAATATTTTGTGTGTGTGTGTGTCGAGCACAAGAGCGGCCTCTTCAGACGAGAGCGCACACATTTTGGCGTGCTGAGGAAAATATGAAAATGAGCGCCTGGACTTGGAGATGCTCCGCATGTTGATACACTGGGAAAATCCTTGAAGATTTTATGAGTGGATGTGTCCCATCAAAATATTTACAATTTCAGAGGTGGGCCGAGGAGGGGTGGGAGGAAAGTTTTTATGTACACCATCAAGCATAGGCCGCCCTTTCTGCCGAACCTCTGGGATCTGCATGTACATTTGCATATATCTATGGAGGGAAACAATGTAAATTGAATTTAAATATTTAATGGAACCTACATGTTTTCTCCCTTTGGCCTCATGCACGAGTTGAAGGCCAGCATGCGGAATGCCTAGGCTTCCGCTCTGTGCTCGGCAAAAGACGTATGAAATGAATTGCGGCTTCCATCTGTGAGCGCGCAAGAAAATAAAATCCCTCAAAATCGACTAAAAGGCCTCAGGGAGGCCAAATATGACGAAATTTACCCGTCTGAATTGAAACAGTTTGTTAAAAGATAGAAATTTGTACTGCCTCTAGAGCTTGAGACCTTCAGTCCGCCATTTTGAACATCCCTGAAACTCTTTTTCCTCATTTTTTCAGCCCCTATGGCATGAATTGGACTCAAACTTTAGCATGTTACAGTTGACATCGAGACCTTTCCAACAGTCCGTCACTCAAGGACCTAGGACCCAAATTTGAAACTTTAAACAGCAATAACTTCGGTTTAATTGATCTCTTCAGAATAACTTTAGATTCATTGGAAAGATCTTGCAAAATTTAATCTTAAACGTGAAAATCATAACTTGGCACAACCACCGCTAGGGGCGCTAAAGTTGCAAAAATGATTTTTAAAACTTTAAAGATCTATAACTCGAGAACTAGACAACGTATTTACTTCAAATTTTAGTATGTTGTAGCTGAGATCAAGACGTTTCCAAACAACTATTCCGGGTAAACGCCTGTATTTCGGCAAATCTGTCATGCATTTCGATCAGGTTTTCGTGTGTTCTAGTCAAGATCAGGAAGTCACTAAAGATTTGATGATTTTGGACTCTTTCATCTGAGAATTCATCTAATTACAACAGAGGTGCAAATGCCAATAATAATAATGTTTTCAAAGTTTTAAAGTCGGAAATTTTATTCTAAGGTCACCAATTTTAAAAAAGGTCTTAAGTACTTCGATAGTCTAGATTAAGTCGTTTATATTGAGTCGATCGAATCCGAATTATGGCGGTTTGAATCTTTTATATTACAATTGAGTTGATTTCGAGTTATTTGCGTTCACTGATAAGCTAGTCTTAGTCTTTATGACTAAAAGTGTCGTAATTTTTTCTGTGATAAGTCAAATCTGTTGGACACAAAACTATGCTTGTTCCGCTCCCAAGTGCTGAATTACATAAGCCCCTGTGATCAGGGTCATGGGATATGTGTTTTTAAGGGCACTCATCCTCACTGTGTCCCTTCTGGTTGACGATGAGATTGCGGACGTCAGCAACATCAAATTGGAGCAACAATATTCACAGTTAACATTTCATGTGTGAAGCCTCTTTCCACTTTCTTCGCCTCCGACGCAGTCCTGAGCGTCGTTTTTTCCCCTGGCCGACACTTACTCCTCTAAACTGGCTCAACCTCCTTCCGCAGCGGCCGCAGGAGGAGAATTAATAGACCGTGTATATGGACGAGTTTTTGATGACTTCGAAAATTGTTTCACCATTTTTTCCTCCCTCTTCAACCCCAAAATACCATTAGACCGAGCATTAGACCCTTGAGGAAGGGATCCGGCGAGCACAACTCGGACGATGTGGAGTTTTTCCTCCCCAGACATATCAGCGATGCCACTGATATGTGTAGTTGTCGCACGAGGTGAAGATTGAGGATGGTAATTGAGAGATTTCGAGAGCAAACAACCACAGCCCGTGTGTGCAAATGGGGGGTCAATTGGACGACACAGGGCTGCGCCCTGTCAAATTTGTGGTGAATGGAAGTGAAAAGCGATTGCAAGCGGAGGGAAAACCTCACAAAATTATTGCATCAGTGCGATGAAGTGAATTTAATCCGGCAAATGATTAAAAACTCTCCGCATCTTCCATCTTTTTCATCCCCTATTCACCCTCCACACACCCTGCGTGTGTGTGTGTGTGTGTGTGTGTGTGTGTGGGGAGAGCTTGCACTGTGCGCTCTCCGAAAGCTCTCCAGTGAGCTTCGTTGTGTGGACAGGAGAGAGGCAGCGTGGCTGCGACGAGCGTGTGTTTGTGCGCCTCGTCATGCGCCGAGCGCGCGCCCCACCCGAGCTTTTCCCCTACATTGCCGCCACTTCGGCTGTGCCATGCAACATCCCGCGATGGGGCGGCAGCGCCGTCTCCCTCTGGCGACGCAGCGAGAGCCGATCCGAGGGAGAGTCGGAGCCTTTCACTCAGTTCATCGCGAGACACCCCATCGGTTCAATCGCGGGCATTCTGCCACTGTAAAGTGCGACTCCACAGTGTCTCACATCGCATCTCCGTGGCGAAGTTGATTGATTCCGAAAATACCTCTTGCATATCCCAAGCACACCCTCAGGCGGACGCATATGTGAGCCTGAGGACGCCGAGGAGCTCACGAGTGGCGCCAAAGACAACTTTGAGAGTCAGAAGCTCTATCAATTTCCGGATTCACCCCAAAGCGATTGTCAAGGGTTCAAAGACACCCGCGCGCTTCTGCTCTGAATTGATTCGAGTGGTGTTTGTGTTGTGATTTAGGTGGAAAAGTGTTCATTCAGCTCGGCAGTTTTTAATAAAATATCTCACATGATTTTGACACTCGCGCTCAAATGAATGATGGATGACAAGTGTGGAGAACGCACACATTTCAAACATCAGCCATACGATAAATCTCTGGCACAGTAACTTCACCGGCTGCTCCTATTCCTTCCCTCCGCACGCGCTTCTCCATCGCTGTCATATCGAGATATCCACTTTTTCCGCCAAGTTTTCCGCGAACCCTCGAGAGTGGGTGAATGAATTTTCCATATCGTTGAGCTGTGAGGTGATTCTGCAACTTGCTCAAAGAAGAAAAGCTGCTGCAAGAGGCCATATATATAGTCAAATGCACAGCGTTACAGTGATAATGTGGTTGATGATTTATGTGAACGCATTTGGTGTGATCAAATAAAATGTCGTGATTTGTGGATGTGTCACTGATAATGGGCAACATCATAATTAAAACATAAATTATCCACACACTCTCCAAAACCAATAATAATAACCCCAAACTAACTAATAACCACGACAGTCGCAACTACAAATCCATTGTCTTTCTGGCGCGGAGATTCTGTGGCACAAATATCCGATTGAAATTAATTGGAGAGCAGAAACACATGTGTCCCATTATTGGATAGCATTCGCACTTTCTCCCAAAACGAAAGAAAAAAGCACACACAGAGCCGCAGAAAAGCCACCGAGGGAATACTTTCTGCAGACACAAAACACGGTGAGTTACAGTGCGGCAGCACAGAAGCTGTCGATTTGTATCTCGTTATAATATTATTTACGACACTCACAGCCATCCACTCTTGTTCCCCATTGAATCCGCCAAAGGGGTGGAAAAATAGAACAAATACTGGGGATGGAATTTTTCTAAGAATAAATTGCGATGAAACGCAAGATAAATAATTTGCACGCCGTACAATTGAATTATAACGAGGGTTGCTGGCGCGCCTGAATTGTGGAGGGTGGAAAGAAGCTCAGGGAGAGACATTTGCTTCACATCATGTACCACGTGCGAGACAGGTGGAGAGAAAAGACTCACATAATGAAATTTATTACCACGAAATTGATTGAGTGCTTCACCTTCATATTCGGGATAATTCTCCATAAATGTGTGTGTCTGTTAAAGAGGAAACACTGAATGCAGAAAGTAGTTCAAATCACCAACAGATTTCTTTGCATAAAATTTTCCGGTGGGTTTCCTTCTATTTTTCAGCGATTCCTAGTCGAACAAGATGTGTTAGAAATGTGTTAAAAATGTGTTATAGCAGTTTTCAATAGTCTTTAGTACTCAGAATCACACATGAAGGTTTAAAATGGTGTTTCTGTTAGAAATTTCACCACATGTGTTATTTTCAATTGTGTTTCACACGTGTTAAGACGATTTGTTCCGCCAAGATGTGTTTTTTCAAAACGAATCCGCGGAAATCTTACAAAAACAGATCAATCTACAAATTTTACACTAATTTTCAAGAGTGAATATGAAAAATCTATTCAGTAAATTCTTTTTATCACATAATTACTAATTATTTGTTGTGTTTTTCTGTATATTTTAATAATTTTGGCAAATTCCATAATTTTCCTTGTCTTAAACAATGTTCAATCGAATAACACACCCTAAAACTATTAAATTTTGGTTCTAGCGAGAATATCAAGAGGTGTTTTTCCTTATTCATTTGGAATGTTAAAACTTCTACATCTTTGAATGTTTAACATTCCTCAATTCGAGTGGGAATTTATCTATTTATTTGTACAACACAATTTTGTATGCATTTTCTATTTCACCGTCGATCATGACAAATGCTCAATGGAGTAAAATTCTGTATTTTCCACACACTATCGTGTCTGTAATCCTGACAGTTTTATTAAAATCTCCATATAATTCAATATTCGCCACCAGCATCTGCTGCCTCGGGCATGAATATGGACATCGAGAGGAGAAGAAATTACTTTTCCACCTCACTTTTCCGGTTACTGACGGCAAATGACTCTGTGAATTCATGAAGAATATTTACCATATTGTTTTTGAATAAATGTTCTTGGCTTCCTTCTGGAGTCTCGCCCTGTGAGTCAGTCTGATCCTGTCTTGTCTTTCACCTTTCCCTCAATTAATTATCATGGGTTCCGCGTGTGTTTACATAATAATGCGCCTTGTATATTATGTGATTTCATAAGCATGTGCGTGCCTGCTCGACATGGATTGAAGGGTTTTTCTTTTTTCTTTTGAGAATGAGCGAAAGCTCGCCGTGTGGCTGAGCAGCTGTGGGGAAAAACCACCCAATCTGCCTTTGTTCCGCTTTGAATTCCACTTTGGTACATTTCACCCTCATCTCCACCTGCCCAACATTCAGCCGCACAGTGTGCCGTTAGGAAAATGTTGTATTCCGGGTTTTTCTTCTTTGTTTATTTCTTTATTCCATTTTTATTGGATATTTGTTTGCTTGATTTTGCCCCATTTTAGCACCCCCAAAACATAGTTGTTAGGCGGGTGGGAGTTTGTTAGGAGAAAATATGTATGACTTTGGGTTTCCGGGCGGCGTGGGTGGCGCTGAGGGGGTGGAAAAGTACTTTATTCTTGATGCTGTGGACATCCATAATATACATTCTTACTGCGTTGGCTTTTGTGATTTCTTATGTGCTCTCTCGCTCTCGTCTTGTGCCATTACACACGCTGGCGATGCTGGTCTCCAGTAGAAATCCAATTCCACTCAGACTCCGTCAGTCCAATCCCATGCGAATGGGCGAGAGAAACAGATAACGAGAGAAGGAAAAGTTTTATCGGTTTTGTTCCAATGATGAAATTAATTAGGAATTGATTTTCTCGTTATATAATTTGGATCAGTTGTAACTCTTTGTGCCAATTTGTAGTATTTTGATTCCAATAAAATTAATTCCACCCTCCTTTTTCTGTTTGTCTGCTATATTTACTCGTCCTCGCGCCTTGTTAGCGTCCTGTGCGGCCATAGATTGTGTGGCTTTATTTGAAAATTCAGGAACTTTCTGACTAACACCGCGACGAAATGGCTTTTGGGGCGAAGAGTCGCTTTTTCAGCGATTAAGCCCTGAAATGAGCACTATAACTCGACTTAAAATTCAATGCGCAAACTTGCATTTACGATCGTTGTCACCAGACTCTCATAAACGAGCGTCCTTTTTAATGGCACACAGTTTGTGTTTGGCACTAATAAAGCGCCAAATTTAAATATCATCGAAGAGATTTAGTTGGAAACGCAGTTTAATAACTCATTAAACACGCTTACATGTTACAACTCTTGACACCATTTAATTAATATACGATGCCAAGAGATTAGGCGCCCGTTACACTATTAACATGACGTTATTCTGACATGAAATGCATTTATTTTTCAATTAAATCACAAAAAGACACTAAAGGGTTTTTGATGAATCATAATAGGCTGAAAAAAATGCTTAAATATTAATTTTTACCTAGAAATTATATCAAATAATAAAAACTTTTATAAACATAATCAAAATTTAATTTTTGTTAATGCAAAATTGTGAAATTTTTTTTAATTATAATGTATAATTATTTAATTGTTTTTATGGTTCTTCAGAATTAAAAAAAAAATTTGAAGAATCACAAAATCGATGGTCTTAATCAAGAGTAAAATATTTGTTTTTACTGAAAATAAATCAAATAATCAAGATAATAATGTATTAGAGTATTATATTATTATATTATATTATTTTTCCTAGTAAAATTGCAAAATAATCAAAAATTTAGTATTTGAAATACTTTCAAATAATTTGCCGCCAGAGGGCAGCCAAGTTGGCGTGAGGGACGCTATTTTTTCGCTTGATTTTCTCTCTCTTTTTACGCATTTTCACACTTTGTGGACTTCCTGGCGTGATCCTGGCTTTTCACGTAGAAAATTCCCACTTTAGCAAACAGGTAGAAGTTCCGATTGTATTTCTCGAATGCAAGATTTTGCCTTGAAGGCACATCGGATTCATTTACACATAATTAAGAGAGAGGGAAATGTCTCAAAGCCTCAGGTGGCTCTATTTAATCTGGAGTCACTGTTCAGAGCATTTGAAGATGAAGAACATTAAAATGGTGGCAGGAAATTAAAATCTGCAGACTTTCGATGTGATTTTCGGTACTTTTGAGGTCATTTCATCGCCAGATAATGTATTTGGCAGAAGAATCTGTGCCACAAGCCATGATAGACAGGCTGACAAAACGCAACAATAGAACAATGAATGGGGAAGAAAGTGAGATAAGATTTGGGGGAAAGCATGGAGAAAAAAATCTCACATCGGATTGTGTGACAGTCTGAAGGAGAATATTTGCATTCTGCCTTCGCTGGGTTATTTACTGCCAAAACAGATGCTCCAGAAGCTCGTGGGAATATGAAAATGCCACCCTTCTATGTACATATATTGCGTGTTGTGACAATTTTATCGCTCCGCTCATGGTTTCCACCATTCTGCGGAAAATGTACACAAAACACCACGTCGAAGAATTGCCGAGTGCATCAGCGAAAGCTGAAATAACCATTAGATGCACATGTTGGGAAATGGAAAAGGTGTCTCTGTGTTTGCTGCCAAGTAATCGATACTATTTCCATCTTGAAGTTTTTGTGGACCATTTCAGCCTTCCTGCAACAATCACCTGATGCTCCGCTGCAAATTTGTCGAAAGACACTCTTGCATTTCCCGGAAATTGTTTACACCACGGCGGCATTCGTACCGAAAAAAGGGAAAAATTTCCGCCAAGGAAGCATTTTACACCATCAGGCACTCGTCCTTGTGGTCCTCGTTGCTTCTGTGTAATCAAATTCAAGGCAAAAGCGCGTCAACGAATTTGTATCAAAAGCAAACTGCATAAGAAATTTGCATTTCTTAATTGAATTTCTTTTTTTCTGGATGAAAAATTTAAATTTTTAATACAATCTGTCTAATGTGGCCTGTGAGAAATTGCTTCTGCTCTTCTCCCGCGGGCAGACAATATAAGTCAGCAAATCTGCTTTGAAAAGTGGATGATTTTTCTTTTGACTTCCGCCAGTGGAATTTTCTATACATATATAAATACACCAAGCTTTTATGTGTTATATTTTTCAATGCAGATGGATTAAATTGCAAAGTGTTACTCATTCACTCGCTGAACTATTTTATAATGTAAGTTTTGCAGTCAGAATAGATGAATTGCATGAAATATGAGGGAAGAAAGGGGAAGTGCAGCTATATGGATGAAAAATATTCAAATCTCACTCCAACCAAAAATTTTATTCATCACTCCACTTGTCAGACTTCAATTTCGCGTATTTTCTAGATTAAAATTTGCAACTTCACGCTCAATCATCAACTGCACCATTCGCGCATTCTGACATCCGAAATGAGATTCAACGGATCTTTTGGCGTGATGAAAATCAACACCCTTTCCTCACATTCCAATTTCCTACGAAATTCTTGTCTCTGTCCGACTTTCATCAGCTTGAAAATTGAAAATTCAACATGTTTCGGATTATTTTAGCTTTTCTTACTTCTGCAATTTCAACTGTGGCTGCTTTTTTGTTATTCTATCATTTTCTACGGAGTTCTGTTTAGTTTTATTTGATTTCTTTTTTTTTTAATCTAGTCTAATCTAACTAATCCTATCAATTTTTGTTATTATTTATAATTATAAATCGTGATTAACTATTTTTCTTTCTGATTAAATGTATTTATTGAGTTTTTTCTGGGTGTATTTCTTTTTTATTATTTATTTTGAAGTGTTCTGTATTATTTTAATAGTTTTCCTTTATTTGAGACTCTTTATTTAATGCAATTCTTAGGCATCTGTTTTTTTTTAATCTTGTACTTTATTTAGATTTTATTTAGATATGTTATTATTGGTCAAATGAGTGTTTTGTAGATGTTTTAAGACGAAAATTAGGATATCAAAATAAAATCGTTAATTTAAATTTTATTTATTGATCAATTGGATCAATTACAGTAAAAGAAAAAGGAAAGAATTAGAAGAAAATGTTTTGCTTTAATAGATATTTGATTTTCTCCACTATAAATTTCAACATTATAAGTCGAAGTCGGTGAAAGCTCAAGTGAACCACCCAAGAAATCCCACCGGTCATAAACTTGAAAAGGTGAGGGTTTATATTCCATTTATTGTTCACATGGTGTGTAATATATAGACCCAGCTAAATCCTCATATATCTATCATCAAGTCTTTTGCATTTTGGATAGCATAACATTTTTCCTTCGCACAGAAACAGCTTAAGCTCTTCATACGCAAGCGAAAATGCTAAATATTTCAAAGTGTTTCCTCCCTCGGCGGTCTATTTTTCCACCCCCCCCCAAGTCCACCCCTATCTAATAAACGTTCACTCTTTGTGCTAAAATTCACAATTTGAGGTATTTTAGGTGGGTTAATAGCGCACCGCAAACGATCAAAATTATGTAATACAAATATTTGCCTCTCTATTCACGGCATCGAATTTTCAATTGGCGCTGGTCAAATTGAGAAAAAAAAGCACTGCAAAATGCTTCAAAATCCACAAATGTATAGTAATTAAGGGAATTTGTGTTGCTGCTTTTAATGCTCTCGTCGAGCAACATTAGAATGTTTGAAAATTGAATTTTATTCTCCACGTCAAAAGACATTCAATTTATATTGTAATGGTGATTACGGTGATAATTCGCGAGAGAATGGAAAATTAAGAACAATTAAAACTTTGAAATGAATTTCCTCTGTGAGAAAGAAAAAGACACAAGAGAGATTTTCCCTTCACAAGCAGGAGGATTTTGCCTAAATAAGAAAAGGTGAATCTCTGTCTCACAGGCCAAAAACGTATTTATATGTATAACTTCATATCTCAGACAGTGGAAAGAATTTGAGCAGTTCAAAAGTAGAAGTCACACAATTTCACGATGATTCTCTCCTCGACATTCGTAGAATCATCATCATCATCATCAAGATGTTTTCACATAGTGAAATCGACATAATTTTCTCTCGTCAAGGCGTTCGTTGTTCGGGTTGAATGAAAAGAATTCAGAGTTGAAAAGCGAGCCAATGAGTGAGAATTCTGCACTCAGTTTTCTCCCCTCAGAATAAAATAAAACACCCCCAAAACTTGACTTTTTCTGTCTTATGCTCGATCATAATTCCTTACTAATTTGCCATATCTTTTTATTGTTGATAATTTGCACGATTTTAATTAGTCCATGACTTTAAACATTTCTCCCTTCATTTTACTTTTAATTGCATCAACTTTTGAGTTGGAATTCTTTTTTCTCATGCACAAAATGCGGGACTGAGAAAGATGTGGAAGATTTAATTTACATGGTAGAAAATGGAGATAGAGTGTCTGAAAGCCAACTCTTTACTCCCTTATTCGCTGTCCCACAGCTTTTCTTCGTGTTACTCAAAAGGGGGTTGAAGTATAAAGTTGGTAAACGCGTTTTATCAGTTTGATGCTTCGCCAGCATTCTTGGACTGTTACAGAAATCTCACAGTCTTTTTTCTCCTTCTCATGCAAGGGGTTGCTAATATTGCTAAATCCTTTCCTTCTTCGCTTTATTGTCTGTGAATTGCGATGCATTTAATAGATATTGATATTTTATCCTGTTATCTATTCATAATGTATTTATGAAATGATTGTGCGCGATTTTTAAAGAGTAAAAAGCGAATTTTTCAGCTAAAAAGCTTGCAAAACACAAATGAATAGACAATATTGCTTTAATATTTGATGTTTCATCGGAAATTTACGGTTTTACGCAAGTTTTTACGATAAAACAAGAAGAAAACAGGAAAAACCACCTAAAACAGTTTAATATTCTTCTTAAATTGAACCTTAAATTCTTCAAGCTCCTTTTTCTACCTACAAAATACACATTTTTCTCACAAAATCTTCTAATTTCTGTATTTAAAATTAGATTTACATATTTTTTTCTTAAAGTTCTTACAGAATGTAATTTATTTTCCACGTTTTCTCCCAAGAATTCTCATTCACATTCTTATGATCGCCAAACGGATTGGAATTATTCTCTCAACGCACTTAAATCTCTCGTCAGACTTAAAACTTCTCCAGACGAGACAATTTGATACCTAAAATATATTTTTCTCGTTAATTTTCCACTCTTTTATGCACATTTTCTAAGGCATTCAAAATCCATATTAGCAACCCCTCGTCCTCATGCTGGGGGAGAAAATGCAGAGTGAAAATGTGTGCGGAAAACTGACTATACTTCCAGACGAAAATTCCTTGGACTGTGTGTGAAAAAATCAGGTTGTGAGCATGACAAAATTTGCATTTGTTGCATCACGCTTTGCTCAATATTAAATTTCACAAAAATTCCTGCATGAGAACACGAGAGAATCGCATTTTGCTGAACAGCCGCAGATGTGAATTCAAAAATTATGTATTCACTCAAATTATGCCAAAACATGAGCCTATGGAAATGAATTTCCTATCGCCATCGATTTGGTTGATTTTGGGTGAGAAACTAAGCGAATTCGAGCGGAAAAACAGCAAAAAATCACGCAAAGTAATGTGTTTTTTCCACTATATTAGTTCCTCTCTCTCGGTTTTTAAAAGAGGGAAAATGATTAGGACGAGAGATGGAATATTGATCGATTTCCACGTCTTCAATGGGGCATGGAATAAATTGGGTGCTTTCTCAAGAAATATAATCCATCGTCCTTATTTATTACCATCAACAAGGGATGATTCGCCCTTGCCGAAAAATACGCATATGAATACATCGTCCACAGTGCGATTTTTACTGAAAAGCCATCCAAAGGGAGGAACAATTATTTCACGCTTGTCTCATTTTGTGAATTGCGTTATTATTAATTCATTTGTCCACCCTCCACAACATAAAATGTGTTTAATGGCCAATTACTGCCTTTTTAAACATCACTCGACCCAACATTAAGCGAGCATTCTCTCATTATTTATGGACATCTATCTCTCCCTTCACTAATTTACCTACACAAATGCAAACTACACGCACACAGACACACAGACACACAGAGATAAATGACATAATAAATTGAGAGCATGATAAAAAAGCATCATCTTATATTTCCCATCGTGATTTATGTATTTTTACACACAGAGAGAGAGAATCACTTAATTTGAGACAATAAAGCTCCGCAGCTTTTCGACAATTTTCCCCACAGTTGGATCAATAAAAACCACCGCCAGACACAATAGTTACTTGAAAAATCGTTTTTCGCAAAAAGAACACATTCGCTTTTTTATAGCAAAAGCATTTGACGGTTGAAGAGCAGAAGTGCATTAAATGTGAATAAGTTCACTGAAGGAGTTCACATAGGCTGAAATGCTCAATAAGGCGAAATAAGGACTGATTCGCGACAAACGACTGAAGAGCGGAAAATGTCACAAAATGCATAAAGAGACGTGATACACCCTGAACGCCATTCCACACCCTCTGGCCACCCTCAACCCCTTATCAAGTCATGACAAAGCGGAGTGTCGAAGTGAATTTTATCTCGCGCTGCCTTTCACTCACGATGCACTCTTTGGCTGTGCGAGGAAATGGATTTTCATATGGGAGTGGAAATAATGCGAAATTGATGTCTCTGCTCTTGTTCACCTGTTTTGTATCTCATCGCAAAAGGGTTTTGCCATAAAATTCTCCTTTTTAAGCATGCCGGAAAGTACATAGGATTGAATAACAGAGTTTGTTAGAGATCCGATAGGTTAATAAAATGAAAATTATTTAACCAAGTGGAAAATTACTTGCGATTTCAGTCCATTAACTCTGTGATTATTATTTAAATTTTGATTATTCCATACAATTTTCAATCACTTTTTGATATCTATTAATTTAATTATTATTTTAAAGAGAAAAAGTCACAAAATTTACCCCAAGCTGGATTCGAACTACTCAAAGGCCAATTTCGTCTTTGGGAAATACAATCGAAACTTCTACATGCTTTTTAAACTTGATCAGCTGATGAAACCGGACTTTTCTGTGCAAAAAGCTCTATTTTTGTGCTCAAATTTCCTTTTCTCCTGGCTAGAATCTCGCCAAGAAGTCATAAAGTGTGAAAATGAATATAAAAAGCGTCCCTCACGCCAACTTTGCTGCCCTCTGGCGGTCAAATGCGGTGACAATAATCGAATATTAACCTTTTAATTAAATATTCAGGAAATATTCAAAAATTATTTGGTTTATTTTAATATTTTGCAGAAAATATTCAATTTTTGATTATTTTTTACTTAAAAATCACTGTGTGATTTTTCCCTTTGGAAAATTCTTTGATGTCTGGCTTCTAACATCCATCAAGAATATTTCTTAAGGCAATTTCAGTCTCTTTTAACACCGTGAGGAACAGATTTCACGAGTTTAGAGTGAAAGCTCAAGAGAGACAAAGGAAAAACTCAGTGATTTCCAGGCGTTCGCCAAGAAATACACGAGAATGTAATGTAAGTACGCCTGATTCTGTGGTTCCTTGGGTGTAAAAGGAAACTTCTGAGGCAGGAGTTCGGCTGAGAATGAATCCCAGCAGTTGTGAGGAATTGCGATAGCGGAATCGGCACGGCAAATGAGTGAGAGAGAGAGATAGTGTGAAGCATAGAATGGCTTAAGAGTTTAAATTCTTGTGGTGTTCGCGTGTAAAAGTCAAAGTTGAAACTCTTCAGCGCTCGCTGCCGTGGCATAATGTTTAAATTAACAGTTTGAAAGAGTTACAGGGCGTCATAAAAAGGGGGCTGAAGCGGCCCCCGCGAGGGCTGTATAGGCTGAAGAGAGACACAGGAAAAGTTTGTGGGAAAGTGCACAAAATCTACTTAGAAATTCATAAAAAAAAAATTATGTACAGCACAGGATCTCGAGACTTTTATTTATACGCCGTGGAAGAGATGAACTTTTTTCCACCCCATCCTTTTTGGGGTAATTTCTCTGGTTGTACATATTTTATGTGGCTCTTTTACACTATCGTGCAGGAGAACAAACAGCAAAGTTGTGTGTAAAAATTCACACAGCCATTTGTCGACACACTTCGCGGCTTCTCTTCTTCCTGTCTTCCTTGGCAGCCCCAGAAGAAAAAAAAAACTGTGCCGTCAGACGATCCAGAGAGACTCTCTGTGTCAGCGAGAAAAAAAGTGGCGAAGAAAGTTTTCTCAACACCATTCAGCCATTTAACATTTATCACACACAATATTTCTCATCAAAGACGCGCGCGCTATAATAATGTGAAAGGAAATGCAGAGAGAAATTATATTCGATGCAATTCTTTGGGGGGAAGTTTTGGGGATGAAATGCAGAGAATGATTTTTTTTTTCGGCAAGTTAATCTGTCGGGAAATTAAAATATCTGGAAATTACTTTGCACTCGCACTTTATTATCGTGGGCAAAATGTGCGAGGACTCTGCGAGGACGGCCTGTAATTTCATCCTTCCACTCTGGCGCACAAACCGCAAGGGAATTAATGTGGAACTTGAACAAAGTTGCAAACTCTTGGAGTGTCTCTCTGGCTTTGCTTATACAGCTCGGCTAACCATCCATATAGCTACCTTTTACAATTATTGTCGTCATTCTTCTCGCTATAGTTCATTAATTTTACCGTTTATTAACTTACCTGCCTTCGAGTGGCTTCAGGATATGACACCATTCATTCCTGGGGATTTGTTTACCGGAGGATGCGCAAGGTTCCTTTATGCTCGCCTGTCTGCCACAACATGTCTGCCTCCGGTGGATGCTTTGAAGATAATTTAAAATTTTTAATGACAATCAAAATATTCTTTCACTTTCGACTAACATCTCCGCTCCCTAATGAAGTCACTCTGGCTAAAATACCAGCGCGGAAAATGTGTTTAAATATAAATTTTTACGAGAGCGCGAGAGAGAGAGAGCGAGAAAGGAGTAAAACTTTTCCGTCTGCGAAGCTCAAATAAATGGCGGGAGGACAAACTCTGGAGCGAAATTTTTCATCACAAATACCATCACTCCACTCAGGAGCAGTTAATAAAATGTTTGAGTGAAGTTTCCACTTGATTTATTATCCATTTCTTCAAAATTGGACCATTTTAATTTCAACTTCTTCGGCAGACGACAAAAAAAAGTTAAGTACAAGGGCGCCATCTGTGCTCAAATGATTCCGAAACACGGAAGAATGAGTGTGGAAAATTAAGCCACATCCACCTGTTGTGTGCTTAAATACAGTCATTCTCCGCGAAATTAAAAGTCGCCATACATTCAACCTACTTATGTTTGCACCATTTGCTCTTGCTTCGCATAAACACAAATTATTTGTACATGAAAATAAAACTGCAACACTTTTGTGCATACAAACAGCAATGCTAAAATGTCGCATTTCATCTTTTGCCATTTCAAACAGATCGTTGCAACTTTAATTCCATAACGTATTAAATAAGCTGTCAAAGTTATGAATACATAAAACTGTGATTCAAGACATTTACGTTTCAAACGTTGGTCGACTGAAGCCAATTAATGTATTTCGTCATGTTAAGACAGAAACAGCCGGAAAATTCACGTGAAAATCAAGAAAATGGACAGAAATGATGTTTTCAGATTGATAAGGACGAGATTTATTGGATTTTTCGGATCATTTTTGCATATTTAAATGCACCAGATTGAGGTTATGTGTTTCTGAACATCCTTCGACTTGATTCTATTAATTCCGGACATTTTTCCGGACATTCTGACTAAGGAAATCCTTCAAGAATTGCATCTTGAATACACAAGATTTCTTGTCATTGATGAAATTCGCTATTTCGCCCTGTTTTATCTCATTCTTCCCGTTTGACAGCTTTTAATTTCGCTCTACGTCGCCATGTTGTTCGTATTTTCTTCGTACTTTACACTAGCACCTCCTGACGGTCGCCAATATAAGCTATAAAAAGCACAAAGTTGCAACGCAAATTTGTAACTTTTCCGAATTGAAATATGAAATCTGTAAAGTTGCAACGACTCCCGAAGTCATGCATTTGTAATAAAAATGATTGTGATGATTTGTCAGCATAAAATGCAGAAGAAAAATCTTTGTAAGAAAATAGTCAAACTTAGAATCATTCTATGAAATCATATATATTTCCATGTACATTTTACATGATAAAACTAAATGTGAACATATATAATGCTGTCATTGTTGAATTTTCGCCAACTCCTCGGTATTTCATAAAGTTAGCATGGCGAAGGAAATACAAAACTCTCTTCTTAGTATGACAAGAGAGTTTTTCCCGAAAGAATTTCTTACATTCACTTGTGATGAAGGAAGTTGTAGTTTCGCTTTTCTTCTCCTGATTTTTTTTTATATCACGAGAGATAAAGTTTTATCTTAGCGTCCTTGCGCAAGGAGAAAAAGAAAAAAATGGGCACGAGCAAAAAGGGTGTAATTATATAGCGCAAAGGGGGAAAAAATGACTTTCACGAAAAGAGAAAGCTGTTGGTGAAATAGGAATTATGCCCAGGAAAATTCATCCTTTGACTTTCTCGGGAAATTTATTAAATTTTTAATGAAAGAAATCCAAGCATCAAATATTTATCTTGGCGTTTTCCGCAATTTCTTCAATTTTTCTCAGCTGATTTAAATGGAGAAATTGGAGAAAGTTAATGTTCTCCACATTCGCTGATAAGAGCGCGAATGGACACATTAAGTCGAGCTGTTCGCTCATCAAAGATGGCAATTATGGGGTGGTTGTGATCGATTTTATGAGCCCAAATGATACGCAAACATGAGGAAATTTATAGTGAAGAAACTTGATAGAAAGGGGAATTTTTGCGTAAGGCACGCAATTGACTTATTACTCAATTTAAACTGTTGCGGAGAAAGCTAAAATCTTAGAATTCATGCATAGAAGACTAAACGTAAATATGTGTCTTAAGCCATCGAAATGGAATTATATTCAAGTTGCAATAAGTTTGAAACTTCATTACTTGAGTCTCGACTCTGCGAAGTGCTTTTCCTTCCTGGGAAACTTTGCCGAAACATATTCACTTGATGAAACAATGCTCTGCGCATCTTTCAATCCAATTATTAGTCATGAACATGGAAATGTGTGTGAATTTTAACAATTTCCATGCTGAAAAGCCTGTAATCTGAGCTATTCTGGTCGTTGCTAATCAAGTTCTAGTAGCGTTCTTTCACCTTTTAGGTGGAAAAACTAATATTGTGGTGCAACTGTTAAAGAGCATTTCCCATCAAATGGTTTGCCATATTTACATTTTCATCATATCAAGTATTAATGTGTGGGGAAATTTCCCATCTTTTCACATGTCATTCCATGAAAAATTATTTTAATATTCACATAACTCATGCGGAACATCCACACAACTGGAAAGGACATAAAAAATGTTTGTCATTTTAGTCGCTATTTTTTTTGTATTGTGACAATTTCTGTATTTTTTTTCTCCACATCGCACAATGTGGCGAACCATTTTCTTACTTTTACAACTCGTCACAACTTCATGTGTGACTCCCACCCCCACCCCCCCTGTCATTGGGGGTGTTCGGGGGAGAAAAAATTACAATATTTTGCGATTTTTTGCCATCGACTTTCCAACACGGGTTCAAGCGAACGGTCAAATTTATGTGAATAAAAAGTCCATATGTCTGCGGAGAATGTAGCAGGAAAAGTGGGCGGACAGTGCGAGTGAATATTATTCTTGGGGGCAAGAAAAGGAGTGCTGTATATACATATAAATTGATAAGGGGAGAATGAAAATGTCACTGAGGGTCTGGTGGGGACAATGCATAAATTGTGACCGATTTGTCTGGAATGTGTATATTTTATACCCACTGCGAGAGCGAGAAAGCGAAGCCACCCCCTGACAGCCCTCCCTCCCCTCACACACACACACGCGCGCACGTATTATCATTTGGCGCTGGGCGAGACGAACTCGCCGGATCGGATCGAGATGAGGGGAAATCGATTTCCCAGCATCACGTTGCTCATCGTCTTCGCATTCACTTGGGTCCTTTTGCCCACATTTCATCCACCCAAACCACCCCCGCACAGCCTTTCTCACCGCCACCCCCTTTTCGCCAGCTCACCAATCTTTTGCCACTTAGTAATCAGAATTGTATATAAATTTCCATATCCCACCTCATGCAGCGCTCAATGGCGCCCAGACTGTACTCGTGAACATCATCCAGATTCGTTTATCAGCAAGAATGTCACTCTGGTGCTGTTTAATCACAAGACAATGCGCGATGACAGGGAAAAGGAATTAGTTTCATTTGTACGCCAAATGCGTAAAGCCATTTACGGAGGGTGAATGATGAAAAAATAAGGATTTCCACACTGTTCAAGATTTTCTGTGCTTTCAAGCGATTCCCACTCAAACAGGAAATGTTAAAAATGTGTTTTAGTAGTTTAAAACAGACTTTGCTATTCTGGGTCACGCGTTAAAAATTACAATTTGTGTTAAGAAATTCACCACGTCTGTTATAAAAATCACCACATGTGTTAAAATGTTCACCACTTGTGTATTTTAGAAGTTTAGCTTGTTTGAACGGCATGAATGTGTTATTTTAACACAATCTTCAGAAGTTGTTTTAATGCGTCAAAAGCAAAGTGACAGATAAGAAGCTGCGAAATAACTTGCATAAACACATCAATTTTCAATTTTGCCTCGAATTTTCAAGAATGTACATGTTTGATGTTTAACATTCCTCAGTTTTAGTGGGAATCGTTCCATTTATTTGATTCAAGGGAGAGAAAATGTGGATAAAATCGGAAAATGGATAAAATGAGGTCAAAAGTAGCGATTTTCTGCCAAATTTCTTCTAATTTTCGATTTTATCACCCTGAAAATGAACTGGAAAGCAACTCAGAATTTTATAATGAGGCTTTTAAAATATATACACTTAATTGTGTGCATTTTGATACCGCAAAACATTCCCAAAAGTTTTTCCAACAGACCAAAATCGAGTGAGACAAATGCAAGGATTTTATTGAATTGGGCAAAGGATAAAACAGGATGAGATTGCAAGTTGCAGGAAAGTGGGATTTTGGCCAGTGTTTATTGTATTGGAAAGTACTTTCGAATATATATATATATATAAAGATCCTTTTTGCTTCGCCAATGTTGAAATGGAGAAACTTTTCTAAATAGAAACTTTTAAAAATGATTCTCCTTTTGGATTAGTTGATCGAATTTGGTGTGCCTGCGGGTCGGCTTTGGCAGGACGAGAGTCGAGGAGGAAATATCCATTAGCAGTAATGTCCTGTGGCGATAAATTTCCGGCGCATTGGCTTCATTCGGTGGCCTTGCTAAAATCACAGAATCCGCTCAAGAGCGCTGGATGGTGTCTAGTTAGTGAGGAAAATGGATATGGATTGGTGTCCATTAGAAGCATCTGTTCGCCAAGAACGTTAAACTTATTAGAAAAGTGATGGAAATCGCTCATCCATTCCCTACTGCGTCCGCAGGCCACACGTATTATGCCTTCGGCACGATTAAATGGCGGAGCAACATTTGGTGTTAAAACTCCCTCTGGCGCAGGGGCGAATTCCGCCCCCCTCGAAACTCAAAACTCTCTATTGGCCATCTTCTTTTGAATTTCATGCGTGCCATCAGAGTCTCAAGGAGATGATTTTGTGTCTCCTGGAAATCGCTTGAGCGCAAGCTGAATAATATCGCGATTATAGCACTCAACGACTTGAAGTATTTTTCGCACAAGTCACAGCCTTGAAATTGAATAATAAAAGTGGTGGAATGGAACGAGTGCTCTGGGCAAACATGGGGTAGTAGTCGAAATTAAATTTACCAGAGTCTGATGCACTTAATGAAATTTAAATTCTTTCCTCAAACGCTCTTCGCCAACCCATGGAAATATTCCTCCTTGTCAGGGCAGCATTAGAAACATTTAAAGCTGGGGAATTTTATGATTTATTAAGGGTAAATATTTTTATATAATTTCTCGTCTTTACGCCAAAGGGGGAGATAATGTGTCGGAAATCATGTCAAAACACATCAAACACATTTACATTGTTTTATATTTTTATGCAGCGTAACAAAAAAATATGTGATAAATTCGAGGATTAATTACTAAATATTTAGACAGTCTTATTTTACAGACATTATTGAGATTATAATCTAAAAAAACAACATCAAAAGGCTTTAAACAATTCTTTATAACGTTTTAAAAAAGATATAAAATTTTTATAATTCTCTTTTGAGCTCAAAATTGAAGATTTTATTCAAAATTTGAGAAGAAAACTTTAAAAATGGACATTATTGGAAATAAAATCACATTTTTGTTGTTATGTTTTACTTTCGTTAAATTTTAAGCTTTTTACATTTCCTAAAAACTTTAAATTGCAATCTTTAATGGATGCAAATTCTCATTTCTGCCAACACATAACCCAAAAAAATTATGACGATGATTTTTTTCTAAGGATAAATCAGAAGAAAAGACTTTAATTTCTCAACTTCTGACCATAATATTTCCCCCTTGATTGTTTTACCGAATTTAATTTCCTTTTGTTGGCTCTGGGAAATAATAGAATTTTTTTTAGAAGCCACCAAGAGACTTGAGTTTAGTTAATTTATTCTTTGTCATGATTTTATGGTCAGTTGAGTGTTCATACATGAAAGGGAGTCACATTTTCTCGCCCATAAGCTTACTTGTTGCGTGATATTTACGTCTTAGAAGCACTGCATATATCACAAGGAGAGTCTGAATAGAGACTCCTCCAACTTTGATATCCCAACTGCTTTCTGCTCTCCACTTTTAGCTCCTCATTGTGCCACTGAGCACTCTAATATGAGAGGGTTTTCCGAAATGTGAGTTATGAAATGAATACAAATTCCACTGGTGAGCTTTTCCCGCGCCACACAAGCTTGCATATGTGTGATAGTTTCACAAAAAATTTCCATAAAATTATCATCACCCGTCTGTGGAAGTTCTTGCATTCCGACTGCTGGAATATTGAAGTGCATCTGTGTGCTATAATATTTGAGGCCAATAATAGATGATGTGCCAATAAAACACGCAGAGTTTCACACAATTTCCTATATGTTGGAAGATAAGGTTATTCTGTGCATCGCTCCCTCCCCTTGAATTTTCACCCCATTTGTGGGATGCCCTGCAGTCCAGAATTCTATAATAATGATACATGACTGGAGTGTGAATGCGGATAGCGTGTTAAACTGCATTTACCTGACCTGAGGGGGAAATATTATGGGAGCCAACATGAGCTTTTACGATCTCATTCGCTCTTCCTTCATCCACACTTTGGCGCTGCTGCTTGAGGAAATCATTACCGGGCAGAGCTATTAAATTGGTGGGGAAAGTAAATATATCATTCATCAGGCGCCAGGGCGCGAGTGATGCTCTTATTTGTTCCCTATCAGAAGGATGTGCGGTGTAATTGGATAAGAAGGATGCGAATTTGAGGAATTTCAGCAATAATAATTGGCAGATTCCATGCAGAGCTCCGCAGGAATGCAATTTCCTGGCGCTGAAACTATAATAATATGGCTTTTGAATCCATTAACTGAGTGGCAATGCCATTACTGGATTGAACCCTCTTTGTACATAATTTCCGGATATAAGGAAATCCAATAGACTTTACAATTGTCACAGTGGCGGAGGAAGTTGCCCTGCAACTTCCATTAGGAGCTTTCGCGCTCAAATTCCACCGCACAGGCGTGTGAAAGCCTGTTTAGAGATTTATCTGGCCACTTATGACCATGTTTGCACTCCAATTCGCACATGAAACCCGCGCAGAGCCACGAATGAATTGTGATTGATGTCCAATATGCCACACAACGCACGCTGTGTAAGCAAAATGTATTGAGATTGGCATTATGATGTTTATTGGTCGCAAAGTGAAAACCTTCTGGAAATTGCAGGACAAACAGAGTATATATATATATATGTGTGTAGGGACGTAAAGGGAAAAATTATGCCTTAAAGCTGTAAAACATTTCCTGATACTGCATGATCTTTGATGTTTGTATAGATCATTCTAACGCCAGGACAATCTTACTTCTTGTTGACATTTCTATGTCACGATAAGAAAATGTGGAGAGCCTCGAATGGTTTCAGTGTTTTTTATTGTTTTGAACGTTTTCTAGCTCCCAAATTGCTGAAACAGAATCAAAATTGCACAGAAAGTCGTCTCAATAAACATTCACCAAGTTCAAAATGATCTTTTTCAGGTTATGTTTCATTTCTCTCTCCGATTTGAGTGTAAGAATTGATGTGTTAGAATGCGAATTACTCACTAAATCTATCATTAACACTTTACATAACCTAAAAAATGAATGAATTCTAAAAATCGAAATGATTATTCAGGAAAAGCAGCGCACAGAGAAGGAAAATTGTAAGTTTTTGAACCCTTTCACGTCTTAAGTACTTCGGCTGAGCTGTACACCACTTCTCAGTGCATTATCTCCCCTTGTTGGCCTTGTGTGCTGTAAATTATGTCACATGACCTCAGTTTTGAAGCATATTTCGGTTTGTGATGTATTTCCAATCCTTCATTCACAACAGAACTACACTAATCAATTTCAGTGGATGTGTATGTAATGTATATAGTGAGCGACAATGTTAAGTTCATGTGAATGGAATATTAGTGTGGTTGACACGTTGGTGGTGAAAGGCAATTACAACTCTTAATCGTGTGTTTTGCAAATCAAGAAGCTGCGATGAATTGAAGTTATGCTCACGATTCATAGGTTTTGATTAGACGGTATTAAGCGGCAATTGAATGACTTTGAAAGTGCGCTTAAATACACTTCAGTCGCCCCATACACATGCGGTGTACAATGCCTTGGCTGTGGATTAACTGGAGGGAGAAGTTTGTCGCGGGAGAAGCAAGTTTCACACAAAAGGGCGTAAACTTCCATCTTCCGCTAAATTATTCGACACCATCATCGATTTGAGCTTTCAACGTGAGGCTCACGATTTTGTGGTTGGCGGATCATGGAGAAAGTTTATCGTTCCCAATAAACAGCCGTAAGTGGATGTTGGAGGGATATATGATGCTGTATTATGTCTGCAAAATAATTCATAGAAGAATTAATTTGAATAAAATTAAATGCCTCTTCTTTTGATACCGAAATTATTCTAATTCCCTCCGCCCCATAAGCAAAAAACCCTTTGATCTCTCATTAATGCATAAAGATATAATCCTCTTCCACTTCACCTTTCTGTCACCCCAAAACTTCGTGTTTGCAATTTGGCGTGGGATCAACGATATATAATGTATTACGCTTATTGTATGTGGAAGACTTCGATCTCCTCTTTTTTCCATCCCCGCGCGCGCCTTGGAAGGAAACACTTTAAGGCGGAAGTGAATTTTCGAGAGAGCGAGAGAGAAAACTTGAGATCAAATATTGAAAGAAATTTTCTGGCAAATTGCCAATATAGCAGCATTTTATTGCCTTTTTTCTCGCCCAACACAAGAAAAAAAAATGTATTGAAAGCTCTTTTGTGGCAAACCGAAGAAGTTCAATGCAGTTCTTGCTTCGCCAACACTGAAACTCTCATCGGACATCATGCTAAGGAAATCTTCTATACTTACATTCCCTTGTCGGAATTTTATTGGATAATATTTGGTAAAGTATCCAATAAAAATTTATATGTTTATTGATGGAAAGTTCTTTGTATCCGCATTTGAGGTGGAAAAAAAAACGAAGAAGGAAATGCGTGACCACCAAATTCGATAGACCGCGAACGATTTTTGCGGATAATATAATTTGCCTTTCTTCTGCCAATTTTATGTTCGATGGATGAGAGCTTTTAAGTGCACCGTACAAAGCTCTCAAAGAAGAATTTGATGGACTGATAACTGAAGGGTTCCAAGGAGGAAAGACTGTATTATAATACTTCATAAGGGGAAGAATATGCTCTCAAGTTCGATTTTCAATATCATTTCCATCAGAATTTGGGGTCGTTGAAACTTTACAGACTTCGTATTTTAGTTACTGAAAGCTATGAATTTGGGCTGCTACTCTAGCTTATATTGGAGACCGCTAAGAGGCTGAAGAGACTTAAGAATTTGAACTTCTTGAAGGATTTTTGTGGCCAGAAGGATCTTCAGAATCACAGAACCTCAATTTGGTGCATTTAAATGTGTACAAATGACCCGAAAAATCCAATAAATCTCGTTCTTATCAATCTAAAAACATCATTTCTGTCCATTTTCTTGATTTTCATGCGGATTTTCCGGCTTTCTTTGCCTTAAAATGACGAAATACATGAATTGGCTTCAGACGAGCGAACGTTTGAAATGTTTCAGGTTTGACAAACCATTTACTTTTGATTAATTCATAACTCTGACAGCTTATTTAAAATGCTATAGAATTAATGTTGCAACGACCTCTTTATGAAACGGGTAATATTACAGCTCTCGTGATCAGCAGTAGTTTGAGGAAACCTGGGTAATAAATTGATGAGATATCAAAGTAAGTCTTATCGTTAGAGTGAAAGACGAGAAATTAATTTTCTCCCTGGAAAATCAACAGTGTCATATTTCAAGTATATAAACTCTCGCAAACAGCTCAAAAGGTTATTTTTCAGTGTCTTGCGCTGCTGCTGAAGTCGAGATGCCCTTTGGGTGATTAGATGACGAATGATGAAAAATTTGTCAAAGTCCCGGCAACTGGCGAGGGTGAATTGATCCAGTCGTTGGAGGTCAAAGGATATGGGAAAAGGAGAGGGGTTTTCCTATTTAAATATCACTTTGCTGGTATTCACAACAAAGATTGTCCCTTTTCGCCAAATTCATATGGATTTCCATCGCGAACAATAAATTGATGTATGAAATTTAACACAGTGTATTTTATGTGTCATTGTCCGTTCATGACATGGAAATATCCTCGTTGGCACTCGCTCTGTATCTCTCACTCGTCCACGATCTAAATAACCATCAGAGGCCATTCAATTGCCAATATGGAGAGCACATTGTTTCTCATGTGTACAATTTCGTGTCGCATTTGTCGGATGTTTTATGTAACGAATGGCCCATCATGCGCCGCACGCGGCATTTCATGAAGTTAAAATTCCACACAGGTGAAGCGCGTATGTATAAATACTCCGCGGTTTTTTTCTCTGTCGCGCAATGTCAATTTTAATCATCCTCCAGTTCCACACTTATGTTGTATGTCGGTCGCGCTGAACAGCATGGCGGAAATGGGAAAAAGCGCGACACTGTGTGCGGAAATAAATTCTAATAAAATGTGCAATAAATCACATGGAATTCATATGCATTTTTTATTGCGGCATTATGGCCTTCTTCTCCTGCCTCACGCCGCAACTTTTCCTCACTCGGCGTTGCGTATTTTCTCCGCATCTTATATATATTTGCGATGGAATGATGAGATTTTTATAACCCACCCACTAATATTTTATCGGTCGCTTCGCAATTTCTTGCAATGCATCGCGGTTTTGTGTGTGTAAATTACCATTCTAGGAGAGGAATAAATTTTGGCCACGCAAATGTCGTGCGGGTATTTTTTTTTCCACCCTCCTACGGATGAAATGGAGATGATATGCGCGGTGAATGATTATGAAAAATGAGATTATTCTGAAGCCACAAACACGACATTTTTCACTAAAAAGTCAAATTTCGGATTCGCAGTGCAAAATGTGCGTGTTTTCGAGCATATTCTCCGTCTCATTTGATATATTAATGTGGGTTTAGAGAGAGAGAAAGAAAAATTGGCACACAAGCTGTGGATTAACATGACACTTAACACGACAAAGTTAAGCGAGTTTGAAAGATGGCGTGAAAGTTTTTATTTGAGGATAAATTAGCAAACGAACAATCTCAGATTTCCAATCAATATAATTAAACGCTGCTTTGCTTTCTTTCCAGATAATCTCTGAATGGATTTTCAACTTTAATAGAAAAGGTATGAATATTTATGTATGTGTGTTTTTTTTTCAAAGGGAGCTTCTTGTGTGTGGCGACAAACTGGAAGAAGTTCAGTGAAATGGGAAAATCGCGTGAAAATGTGGAATAAGAAAGCACCATGAAAGGAAATAACAAAAAAAGGAAGCGACATAAAGAAAAACTATGAAACTATGTTTGTGTGGATGTTGAAAGCAAAAGAATTTCTTCGTTCTCTTTCAATTTTCCCAACACTTTCAAGTCACATTGACTGCTCATCCGGAAGTACACCATTTCCATTTCTTATTTCTCACTTCTCTCCTCAATTTCGAGAGTGTTGCTGCTCTTATCGTTCGCCCTTCTTCAAACCCAACCCATCAATTTCTGCCATTTCACAAAATATCGCGCTGCATTTCGACGAACTCAAGTGATAAATGTGCAAATTTGTGCGTTTGTTATCGTCAATTTTCATTCCTAAAATGGCTAAAATCCAATAAAACATGATTGAATAAAAGTAACAAGCAGAAAAACATATTCTCTCTCTCTCTCTCTCTAAAAGCTAAACCAACATCATTGGCGCGCTCTTCGCAAAAGCTCACCACTTAACCTATAAATAAACACTTTGTCATAGAGCTTTTATCTGCCGCTCTATCTTGTGCATTATTCCGAAACTGTAAAAGCCAATTGCACAAAACTTTTCAATTCAATTCAAGTGTATACAATGTAGAAAACTCTGCGTTTCCAAGCGTATTTTCTCCCAATGCAAATAATTTCTTATGTATACTATCGAGAATATAGAGGAATTTTGTTGAAAGTTTACCATGAGGCAAGAGTTGAAAAACCGTCTTATTGGGAAGGCTTTAGAGTTCGATTTGCTCAACAAACTCGGAAATGGGAAACTCATCTAATTGCAATTTCACCGTCACATCAAACTGAGTGAGGGAAAAAATCCGACAATTCAATAAATTGTTTTAATGAAAAGCCTGTGAAGTTATTTTCTTAGCTTTCTTTCAAATCAATTGATTTAGAAGTTATTGAGTGCTCTGCGGAATTCTTGGAAATCTCTTATTTAATCTTGTTAATCTATTATTTACTTACGTTTGTGTGTATTTTGAAAAGCCTAAAATTGAGATTTTACAGCGTAAACTATGAAAAGTCAAGATTAAAGTTTTTTTGGTAAAGATTTTTTTTAGGTTTTCCCTAAAATTCTCATAGATTTTGAATTATTTTAATATTTTTGAAAAAAAAAAAGGTAATTTAAAGTATAAAAATGATTTTTTAAAACTCATTTGAATAAAATTTACTCAAATATGAATAAAAAACAAATTTGGAAAGAATTATTTTCAGCTTTTCAAATGAAATCAGCTGAAAAATTCACAAAATAATAAGTTTTTAGGATTTTTAACACTTTAATGAACAGTTTAGACAGTGTTTGAGATGAATTTGATCGATTTTCAAGTAATATTTAAAGTCAAATTTGCAATTTTCCCTCCTGAAAAATTGTGATTTTGATTTTTTCATACATTTTCGATTCACTCATGGATATTATCTTTATCAATTTGTGTTCGTGAAGGCTTTTCATGTCTCTCTTCAATAAAATCATAATAATAATAATAAATGTCAAATCAAGAACTTATGAAATGCAACATTTGAGGCAGAAACTGATGGAATTCTTCAATCTTCAATCACAAGTTCAGCTGCTGACCCGCAGCTAAAATATTCGGTGGCGTGAGGATATTTTACGTATTCCCAATATTCAATATTGATAAGAATGAGCGCTGAAGAAAGGAAGGAAGGAGACTGAAGGAATCAAGCGAAGAAACGACGCTGGCGTTCTTCGTGCACATCGAAATGGCACAGATTTACTGATTTTGTATTCGATGTTTCTCATCGTCAAAAACCCATCTTATATTATTCCAACTATTCGTGATTTCCCATAACGAACCGCTCCGATATTTGATTCATCAATTTCACTGGACCACTGCTGGGGTTCTTTTTTTTTCATTCAATTCTCCTCAGCAACATAGCTATGTACAATCGCAATGCTGCGACTATGAAATTGGAAACAGAAACGAGAAGCAGAGCTGAAGTTTGCACAGAGATGTTTGCATAGATCAATATATGGCTCAGATATATTCCAATGGCGAAACTTTAATACATTTCGAAATGAGGAAGAAGAAATTTTCATGAATTCTCTGAATTTCCATGGAAAAGGGTTAAATGTTAAGGGTTTTTTTTTTTACCTAATTCTGTATTCTCATCCACCTTCGCGCCCATTTCAGTGGCAATCAACCAACTCACGCCTTCCCGAAATAAGCCTGAAGCTACATTATTTCACATGCATGTCCGGATTGCTATATACATTCCATGTATTCCAGTAAATACCCTTGAAACATAAGCAAAGAAACATCATTTGAACATCCTAACCTCAAAAAAACCATTGAAATCCTTAAAATAAAACTCTTTAGGACTTAAAGAAGCAATCAAAAGATTTTTAACACTCACAATTCGCTCATTAACATGATATTTTTGGCTAGAAAACTCTTGAAATGAACATTTTTCCCAAAATGTAACACAATTTTGAGGTTATATTTGACTTTAGCTTCAATTTCAGTGTGTTTTATCATGCTTGATTGACTGAGAGAAAGAAATGCATCAATTGGGGTGGAAAATGGTTGAAAAAAGAAACACTGTGAACATTGAAATACTTCTCAGTACTTCGAAACATGATTATGTTTTGAATTTTCAACAATTTCCCACAATTCCCATCAGCAATGTTCATCCCTATCTATTTATAAGTTGGTAAAAACCACGAGAGCAAATTGATTTTTCACTATTTTTATATACTTTCCCTTTGTGCATCTCGCTTTTTTCCTCGATGTTAGTTGTGCTTCACAAATTGAGATCGACCATAGATTCACGATGCGATGAATAGAATCATTTATCAGACGTGTATTCATCCGTTTTATTCCATTTCCCCGACAAAGTGAGAAAAGTTCATGAAATTGTGTGCAGAGAAGAGCGAAGAAAAAAAAACTAAAAAATGCTAGTTGGAATTCATCACCCGGCATACACACGGCCTCCGAGGGCCTGCGGGCTGCGAGGGGGTGAGAGGGTGGGTTTTGTTTTTCGTCCGGTCGATTTGGGGGTGGATGGGGGTCGCAATAAATCTTGTTTAGCTTACGACGACCGTCGACGTGGGAAGCAGATGCTTTAAAAGGTTGAAGAGTTCACCTGGGGTATATTTCACCCGCTCTCATCCACTGACCATGTGGATTGCGGAGTGAATACGCCCCTATGGTGCGGGGGTTGGGGATTGAGTGGCGAGGAAAAAAGACCGCTTAATTGTGCTTTATTGAAATTTAAAGAAAACTTCCCTCAGAAGCAGCAGTAATTGACGCTGTTCCTCCGCCCCTCGAGCGCCTCATGTGAAATTGTTCCACTGCGATGTTGTCTCTACATGTGGGCTGAAGGAGTCTCATTAGACACTCAGGATAATGAGGGAGATATTCAGGGTGCGGTAAGCAGTTTCGTCATTTTCATCGCGCTATCCAATCAAGGTGTCTCGAAGGTATGCTTATTCTGCGAGATGAAGGCATACAAAATGATTGCGTTTATCGCATCAAGGGAGAGATAATAGAGTCAGAAGTAGTGTACAGTTCAGCAAGAGTACTAGGAAGTGTTCAGAAACTTCTTTCAGCAATTTTGAATTCATTACTCAATCATAAGAGATGATTTTGTGATCTAGAAAGCTTCCACAAGAAGAAACTGAGGGCATTCGAGGCTCTGCACATCTTCTGATCGCGCCATAGAAATGTGAACAAAAAGGAAGATTGTGCGAGTGCCAGGAACTGGTGTACAGATTCAAGGCATATTATCTTCCCCTTGTATCGTATTTAATCACACGTAACTTTACGTATAAGCTTTAGATATGGCACGATATAGATTTCATACTTTTTCCTTACAACAACAGACCCTAAAGATCCTGGCACTTATCCTTGCGGAGCAGAGAATGAGGGAGAGAAAAGCCAAAATTACACCAATGTGTACCATCAATAAAGTAAAATAATTAATAAGGATTAGCAGAGAGAGCCATAAATGGACATTTTGATGCTCAATTTTGCCCACTTTTTCGCGAGCTTTCACACCATGACTTCCTCCCCCTCCGAAGATGCCGCCCACAATGTGTGCCCGCATAAAATCACCCACAAAAATACAGAGAGAGAGAGAGAGTACATTTTGGGCTTTTTATTCGGGTATGTGCTCGTATTTTCTACTCCATCATCCCCTTAATTACTTAATACGTCTTTAAGTGGATGTAGTAGAAGTGAAAGTTCCCGAAATATTCCTTCGCATGAGTGGATTATCTTGTGCCATAAACCTTAGACAGACTAGCATACACACATTTCACATATAATCGCCATATATGGCAGTGAATTCGCTTGGGGTGTCTGCTGAGGGAGAAAAAAGAGACATTGGGGGCTGCAAAAGTGGCGGCTTGGGAGTCATTCAGCGACTGATTCAATCTGTCGATGAGCATAAATCAACAAGAAAAACCATCAGCAAATACTGTAATGCGTGGGTATTGGATGTCTTCCGGCCCCTTGAGGACAGTCTAATTGAGTTATTTTTGTGCAATGCTTCTTCCGTCCACTTGTCTCGCAACACTGGGCGAAATCTCTACACAGTCGCAGGTCTTGGGAGGTGCTGAAGCCACCCAATAAGGTCTCCTTCGCGTCCTGTGCTCAGCGTGGTAAATTAGAATCGATTACACTTCACACTCTGCGCTTTTCCTCCTCGCGCGCCACAATGAATTCATTTATGCTGTCGTGACAGAATATTGCCGAGGACGAAGTTTCCGCCAGCGAAATGTCTTAGGAAAGACTATTATTTGAAAGTTTCGTGCACTAAGCCGCTGAAGGGGACTAAACTAAACGTCTTATGATACATATAATGTAACGCCATAAAACTTACCTGCTAATTAAATACAATATTATCAACTCATTCTATGAATTTGGCGGTCCAAGGGGGAGATAGTATGACAAGAAGTGGGGTTTGCAATATTTAGCTTTGGTTCTGTTGAGTTTTACCCTCAATTTTCTTCAATTCTTGATTTTAACATATTTTTCTTAGAGAGTTAGATTTCAGTTAGATTTCTGTTAGTTCTGGGAAGTGTTTTTCATACAAATTCTGGAAGAATTGTACAGATTTCAGCCGTATTATCTTCCCCTTGACGCGGTCTGTAAAATGCTGTAAGCTTGCAATTTCGCTGATGATGTGCACACATGGAGAAGAGACAAAAAGCTGATCATTCGCGAGCCTTGAGGCTTTGGAGCGGCAAAAGACTACCGAAAGCAAAATTTATGAATATTTAAGTAATACACTAAGTGACACGTCTTCCGATTAAATCACTCATGAATTATTAATGACCCTGCATTATACATTAGATACCCTCTAATAAAATTGACTTAATTGATAAATTGGCGGTGGTGGGGGAGAAGAATTTTTAAGTTTATGCGGCACATATACATAAATTTGCGGATGATTAAATTTCATGCAATCTTCGTGGCTGAGCGCGCCATCTTCCAGCCGCAGACTTCATTAGCCTAATATTCAATTAACAGTGCTGCGAGATGATGATGTATTTTGATGAATTACATGAGCAGTATGTGACCTATAAAGGTTTGCGGGTGACACTGGAGGGCTTATAATAGAGCCACTTTGAAAATCCATCATCCGCCCCACAGGGCCGTTAATGGGGACGTATTGGCATACATAAAACATATTTTTTATTACATCAAAACACACACACACACGTCATACAGAAGCCATATTCCACGGGGACGGGCGGAATGGGGGCAGTAGTGTTGATGGGGAAGAACAGATAATAATATGAGAGGACCATCTTGTTACAATTTACACGACGCGCCATAAAATCCTCGTGTTCGCTCTTTCACTATTTATCATGTGGAATTGCCTGACAAATACTGACAGCCAACCTCACATAGCGCACAGGGTCATGAAAATGTATCACCGAGATCGTCTCATGTGTTTAGGGGGGTGGAAAATGTGTGTGTGTGTCTATATATGGGTGGAAGTTGGTCGAAAGCTTATACATTAACATTTCTATTCTGTGTCTTTTCCTCCGCGCGTCACACACTTCGTGCATGCGAGGATGTTGGAGGAAATGAAAAATAATTCCACACCACAAATTTAATTTTCTTCCCTCACTTCTTCTTCACTTTTTTTTTGTTCTTTGCCATCCCTCTGTGTGTCTTCATTCTGGATTAAGTATAAGGGTGTTTAATGCGGAAGAGGAGCAAGAAGAAGTGCCCTAAAAAAAAAGGAAAAGACAAAAAGAACTACGCGTAGCAGTATTGAAAGAAGAGGTGTATTATATAGGAAAACTCTCTCTCTCTCTCGCTTTTCTCTCTCGAAGCTATTTTCCGTAAGTAAGCTTTTCTGCGTCGTTTCACCCTCCACATCCAGGGCTGGCGGGGAAATTAAATGTTCTCCCCCTGTCAACAATCTTATACATAAATTTGTCATTTTGTCGAGAGGATCGAGAATAATTCCATTTCACACACTTGAAGCAGATGGAGAATAATGACATAGAATCTTATATTGCAGAGTGAATATTTTTTTTTCCCTTCACTTTTCATCATCATTCACAGTTTCCTGTTCAGTGGAAACTTGGGGAATTGTCTCGCAATTGATGTTACATTTTTGAGCACTTTGTTCTCATGTGACAATTCCCTTTTGGCCAAAGAGTGGAAAGAGATTTTTCACTTGCTTTTTTCCGACGACAAAGTTTCCAAATACTTTTCCTTGAGAAAATCTGATCATTGGATTTATACAATTGGCCAGAGTTTGAATTTTTTGTACAGTTTTTAAAATCAAGGGGGAGATATTGTGGTCAGAAGTGGTTTAGAAGTGATTTCAGTCCAGGTTTTCATTTTGATGCATTTTTCTAGGTTTTGTGACTTTTTAAAGACTAAATTGCATTTTAAAATAGAAAACTGTGCATATAAATTGAAATTATTAGTGAAAAACAGCACTAAAGTTAAACATAACCTCAATCTGTGTTTCTAAACTAGAAAGATTCTAGTTAAAATCGTTTACGAGCACTCAATGCTATTGAAAAATTATCATTGAAAAGAAGGAAATTTTAAAATATTGCTTGAAAAACCTTTTTAAACCGTTGTTAGTTAGATTTTGGTTAGATTTCAGTTAGATTTCAGTCAGTTTGATGTTATTTTTCAGGTTATGAAACCAAAATACCAGAAAAACCTACAGAATATCTCGTATTTTGACTATATTATCTCCCCCTTGTAATCCATCACATGTCATGCAAAGTTCTTCTCTTGACAAATATTTCAAGAAGATTTATCAAACAAATTGCCTAAAGTTTTGCTATTAATAACCCAATAATTGAATATTTGCCACATTTGTTATGCGAAACTCATGCAAAGCATTTCCATGATTGTTCTTTAAAGGAAAGGCTTGTTTTCTTCTGCCGAAGAAGTGGGAAGTGGGCGTGGAAGAGAGTGATAAGCCATGGGAGAGACAAATGGCGAAGTGAGGCAAAATGTGTGGGAATTGCGAGAGATATAAATTCGATGGAAGGGAAGATGCATTATTTGGCAAGTTGAATGTTGGAACTTTGAAAAATGACACAGAGACAGGATGACAATATAAATCTACCGAATGCCAGGGACGAAATTGCACACAGGTGAGAAATGCGATGGACAATTTAGAGCCTTTGCTAGAGTTGTGTATATCAAGGGGTAGATATTGTGGTCGGAAGTGGTGTACAGCTGTTGTGGAAGTGTTTGAGAATTGGAAATGGTAAAATATTTACAAAACTCGCATAGCAAAAGCTTAAATTTCATCCAATTTGAGACATTTTCTATGTAATTTTACTCAGATAAACAAATTTTATTGCTTTTTCTAGGTTATGTGATTGATTTAAAAGAGATTCTGTTGATTTAATAACCCTCAAAGTCATCAAAGTTGTGGTTAAGCTGGGATTATTTCACTTCTTCTCCACAGAATTGAGCATTTTTGAGTAAAAAAAAAAGCTTAAAAATCAATCATAACCTCAAAGAATCCAATTTCAGTCCAGAAAAATGTTTCTTTGTTTAGTTATTCAGAGAAGCATTCAGAGATTCACTATATTTACTCATCTCTAGGTTTGTAAAGATCTAGATTAGTCCAAAAAGTATTTTTTCAAAGCATTTTCCGATGAAAAAGCGCTGAAAAATGTCTTTCAAGACGTTCAGCAGTGTGTGGAAGTGTTGAAGATTCTGCAGAGGAATTGTGGAAGTGTCAGGAACTTGGCCAGGAAGTGGTGTACAGATTTGAGGCATATTGTCTCCCCCCAATGGTGTATATATTGTAATATATTTAATGCAGATTGAAGGCAATTAGATAAGTATAATTCTGACACGTGTTGTAAATTGAAAATGGAGAGATCTTGTCATGCCACCGTTTTTCCATCCATTCCAGCACAGTCTGCAATTGAAGCTTAATCCTGAATTAATGTCCGCATGAGATTAAAGTTACATTAACCCCTCACTCGTCTGTTGACGGGCAAATACAGCGACATTTCCACGATGGGTCGATTGTAATTGGCTTAGTAGCGCCACGCAAAGTCCCCATTCTTAGTGCATCCAACCGAAGAGGTCGAAAACGCATTATAGGCAAGATCCAATTATGTTACATTCTCGCTAATTCGACGGCAGAAAGCAAAGTGATGTTTAATTCCTTCGCCTCGCAATTAAATATCGCCAGCATTACGACTGTTTTTGTCGGCGTCGAAGAGAGTCTGAGGTTTTGCGTGTTGGAGGATATTTGAAAGATAAAAAAAAGATTAATTAAAATTTGAGGTTTAATGTGATTAAATTCTAATTTTGGCAGATAAGGTTTTTCTCTCTCTCTCTCTCTGGGAAAGTCCGCGTGGAAGAGTGTTATCGTTGTAATGACATGAAAGGGTTTTCCGTGGTCAGTTTGCCAGCGAGTTGCGCCCCGTGGAAGATAAAGAGGGGTTGATTAGGGAGACAAGGGAGGAAACTTTAAGTTGGCGTGTCGGAGGTTTTGCTGATGAGATACTCTCGGAGTTGCCATTGAGATGCAAAGGACACAAAAGGTCCCATTTTCCCTCAACAAGGATATTTAATTAAATTTTCATTCAAGGAGACAACATTGGGAGAGGCAAATGAAGACATATCCGAATTTCTCACTTTCTTCAGCTATTTTTTATCACCCCTTCTTGGTCGGTTGACTTGCAAGGATCTCTGTTGCTCAATCTGATGTCCCTCGTCATTCCGCATGTTTCCAATTTGAGCTCATGTTTTTGTACACACGGAATTTGGGTGAATAAATATAAATTAAATGAACCATTTTGTCATTTGCTCCGTATGTTAATATTATCTGAGATTTTGGCTGAACCGTCATTTATCATTTTAACCTCCTTTGCTCTCTCTCTCTGACGGCCTCACTAGTCCCATTTGCACACGCTCCTCTTAAAATGTACGTAAATATATATATGTGTAATGCGAAGGGAGTCGAAGTGATGGAATGAAACTGAGAATTTTTCCCATCGACACAAACTCTCACATAGTGAAACTTACACCGCACAGATACAGTGGCTCAATTTGAAATAGGGACAGGCTAGAGATCTGATTTTTTCCACAAATACACTCTCACTAATTACTGATTATTCCACCAAGTTTCAAGTCTTTAGCTCAACAGCTTAAGTCATTAAATGGTCATTAGCCGAAAGCTAGCACAAACGGCTCAAGATTTACAAACATTGCAAATTTTATCAAGAAAAAAGTCCTTTTTTTATGTAAGAATGTCCAGCGTACTTGATACTTATTTAGGTATTCTTTTTTTGCAAATTACTCGTCGGAAAAAGCACATTTCGCCATTTTTCTGCTGTCTAAGAAAAGCATTTCTTGGCAAACGCAAGACGCCTCATCTGATTTGTCTTGGACACTTTAGGCGCTCTTGCGTAGAGTTCTGTTATCTGAAACTCCTTCCTCACCATATCAATTAGAACTTAAGGACTCTTAGGAAAGAATTGCCATATAATTCTACGATTTATCCAACGTTATGTCGTCCTGGATTGCACTTAAAACTCTGGAAGTCTTCTTGGAGATCTTTCTCGTGAAAAAGTCGTCCTTAAACAGTTTGGAAATGTCCTTACACTTCTCATAATGTTTCCAAACTGTCCCTATTCTAAATGCCGCCACTGTATGTACGTCTGTGGCCCCGATATGTGCTCAAGGGGATTTGTTACTTTTATAAATTTCCTCTCCACATCCTTCAATGGGGCTTTCATCGGTATATATCGCTGCGTACTCACCACTTTAGCAGAATACATTTTACAATACAAAATGTTGAGCGCTCAAAATATCCATTACAGCAATACTCCCGGGTAATTCTGAGCATTCAAAGTTTATGAGTTTATTTGTGTGGTTTTTCTGCCGCAATCCTATATACAAACACACACACATGAGCATATATGTGCATGTCCTGTGCTTAATAAATAGGAGAAATGGCGGTTTGGGAGTCGAAATGAATGTCCGCCGGTTCACCGCAAAACCCCCTTCGGGAAAGCTCTCTTTTCACAAGCTCCTCAAGTCAACTCAACCCCATCTTTGCCAAATAGTTGCCATCAATACCTTCAATCATGTCAAAAAGCTCCCCCTTTTCGGCCAACACACAGCGTCCATTGAGGGATCATTAAGTTTGAGAAAACAAGTTTTTACTCACGGAAAATAATCCAAAATCGTCTTAATGTTCTCCCTTCATCGTATTCGTATCAGGTTTCACATGTTCCGCAGCGGATTTCCCCGTCCTTCGCTCGATGATGTACAAGTAGTACTGAAAATGTAACATTGTTGCTGATGGCATTTACTCAAATCCCCAAAATCATTTTTCATCCTCTCCTTGTCACACAAATACTTCTTTTTTTCGTAGTCCACGAAAGGACAGTGGAGATTAGGTGAAAAATACGAAATGATGATTTACGAGATGACTTCGGAACACAACTTTAATGCCTAATGACTTTCCGGATGCTGCGTTTGATACCTTTTGGGTAATTAAATTCTATATTTAACGAAAGTGAGGAAGTGTTTGAGAGTTCTAGCAAATAAATCATAGCTAATCATCGTTAATTTCACATTATAAGTTTAAAAAGAACAAGAAGACTCAAAATAAATAGTGCACTATGAATTTAATATGATTTTCTTGGCGGAGTTTCTTAAAGACTTTTTCCGTGTGACAGGATAAATATAGAATGGGAAATTGGAAAATTGATTTTGTCAAAATATTTCGTATAATTTTATATGCATTTTATGCCATTTGCTCCGATGAGTGGAAAAGTTTGCCAGACTAAATTGGGGAAGAGCATGAAGAAATGATTTTATAAGCTTTTCTATACGTGAATGGCGTGGAAAGTTTTTCGCACCGCAAAGCTCGAAAGAAATTCGGTATGTTTGAAAATTATTCCACAGTTCATGCAACGAATCAAGCTCATAATTTCTCAGTCGGATTTATATTGGAAAGTTCTCAGCTGGGAAGTTAGAGATAATTGGAATTTTCAATGAGAAGTGCGCAAGGATTTCCAAAGTAATAATCTAAATTTGCGCCATCGCCCAAGCAAGAGTTATTTTAATGTCAGAAGCTCTGAATAAAAAATAGATTTAATTTACAGTAGCGAAAATTAGGTTAGGACACCTATGAAATTTAGGCCATTTTTCCTTTTGGTGCTCGAAATTTGATATTTCTTTCAATTTTTGAGACAAAAACCTTAAGACAAAAAGTGATCAGAATTTAATGATCTTTCAAATGGCGTTGAGATCATGACGATATCTCAATTCGAACCCGAGATATTGCAAAATGCAGAAAGATGTGCGCAAAAGGACAGCGAAAATTAAGTTAGGACACTGCTTAGCCTGCTCTAAATCCTTGTAAAAAGCATGAAAATTACTGGGATAACCACATTAAATCATGAGTTTGGAATGTTTAGAAGACATTTACATTATAGAACACCTTGATTTGCATTTGTTAAATTGCTTTTTGTATGTTTTTAGCTAACGTTTAACGCTTTTCTATCATTTCTTTATTTCTCTCGCTCAAGCGCAGACCAAATCTTGTTCACAGGTTTTCTATGAAGTTTAGAATAAGAGGTTAAGTTAATCGCCTAGGAACAATTATGTAGATGTGAAAATTACAGCATTTTACTCTTAAGAAAGTGTGATTTTTAGTCAATTTCTTATTATTTGAGTAAAATAATCAAAAAATGATTATTTTCCCAAGTAAAATTGAAAAAAAACCTAATTTTGAATAAATAATCAAAAAATGAATATTTTCCAAAATAAAATTGCAAAATAATCAAATATTGAATAAAATAATAACAAAAAAATTTAATATTTCGCAAAGTGAAATTGGAAAAAAAATCAAAATCTAAATAAAATATCAAAAAGAATTATTGTTTTTTCAAAGTAAAATAACAAAAAAATCAAAATAATCAAATTATGAACTAAATAATTAAAAAAAATTGATTTTTTTCTCAAGTAAAATTGAAAAATAATCAAAAAATAATCCGAATTTGTATAAAATAAACAATTTTTAATTAAAAAAAAAAATTCAAAAAATAATAAAAATTTCAATTAAAATCACAAATAATCGAAAAAATGAATGAATAATCACAAAGTTAATGGTCTCAACTTGCGACTGACTTTCCCCTTGGAAAATATAACTTTCGCTGCTGTAGCTCAGTGCGGGTATAATACTGGATGAAGTCAATCGAAGGATTCTCCTTCCTTCAAGGCGAGCAGGAAGGAATTGCGCGACGTCATCGTCGTGACACAGGAGAGGAAAATGAAATTCGTGTATATTACATGCGATGCAGAAGCCCAGAGAGTGAATCTCTAGGAGTTGTAATCCATTTGTGCTTCTTACAAAATGGATTTTAATATGACTGAAAATAGATTTAATATGAATATGTATCATGGCAGCGTCGCTTAATACGATGTATATTTCCTCAACAATGCGCAGCTTCTCAGTTACATGCATTGCGAAGCATCAGAAATGACAAAATATAATTTAAAATATCCTTCTTCCATCGTCAGCATCCCGAGCTTCCCAAGAGACGCATAAGCACATATCGCGCAACCCACATAATTTCATAAAACTCTTCACTATCTCCACTTTCCACACACCATGAGAAGTTTCACGAAAAAAAATATATCACATTTAGTCATTTCTTTGTGTCATGCTTTTATTGTGCCACTCTTGCATTCGGTTCGTTTGCAAATAGAGAGGAAACTTGTTTATGCTGCACTTTGCTATGTATTTTTTGTCCCAATAAATACTCCCAGATAACCAGAGAATGGCTGGATGAATTTTCTGCACGGAAATTCCCGGGAATCCCGTGTTTTTTTTTCATGCTCTTCGCAGAATCGTGACAAATTAATCTTTAACGTCGGAGAGGAAGTTCATCTGTTAGTTTTAATTCATTTCCAGACCTGAAGCTATAGTTTTAATTATTTGTTTTCCCCACCTTTTCACTCTGACACACTGGATGGAAATCAAAGAGCGATTTTCCAACGAGATTGTCTAATTAAGGACAGATAACAATGACCTGTCTTTATTGAAATTTGTCGTACATATTGAAAATTCTGAAGAATTATTGATTTGCTTCTCGTTTATTGAGAGGAAGAAAACGGGAAGCAAACTTTTCCTTCCATTCATTAAGTGCACAAACACAGAGAAATTAAAGAATGATTTTTTTTTCCTTAGAATTGGCTGCAAATCATTTTTACTTCCTTGACTTCAAAGACGGCGGAAAATTCATTGAGAAAGAAGTGGAGGAGAGTTTTTCAAGGGATTTTGAGGGAAAAAGTCTGACGATAACCGATTTTTTCGACTTGGTAATTAATTTTTTGAGGTTTCTCAACAATATTTACGCAGAGCGATGAAAAAGTCAGAACTTCCTTTTCAATGTTGATTAATACTGAGAGTAATTGAGTTGTGCAAATGCCTATTTTTGCTATTGGGAAAATTTATAAAAATAATTCTAGACTTTTGCAATTAGAAGCGCCAATTTTCACAATGAGAAAAGCTCTCAGTTCATAATTAATACTGAGTGTTGAAGAGCAATCGACAGTGCTTTGATGCAAATAAGACGGAATGTTTCATTCCTTAGGGCAGCAAAAATAAACTCCGCGATGCTTTTGATCGCGAATAAGGGTGAAATGAGATAAAAATCATTGAGATTGAGCTGAAAAAGTTGCCTGAATCATGCGATGGAGTGTTTTGAGTGGTGGAAATTCTCATGGAAAACACATAAAACATATCAATTTGCTGGGCTAATTAAGACTATGCTGTAATTTACCTGTAATTTCATTTATGTGATTTGCTGTAATTGAAGTGGCAGCGAATGCTCTTTCATCGCAATTATAGTTCGGAATTGATAATTCATTGTCGCTCCAGCGCGCCATGATTGAGCGATATTTTCGCAGAGGCGCTGCGACAAATCCGAATGCGTGGGTGGCGCCAATTGGATTAATGATTGCTGCACTTTCTGCGAATGTATCGCTGCGCGATGTTGATGTCGTCGGTGAGACAAGCGTGACTGATTAGCTGCAAAATTTCGCTCCAGCGTTCAAAGTTTACATGCCAGGAAAGTTTTGTGAAAACAAACGCTGCGAAGTTGGAAGAGAAATGCCAAGGGGGAGATAATACAGTCAGAAGTGGTGTACAGCTCAGCAGAAGTACTTCAGAAGTGAAAGTGCTCAAAAGCTTTCAATATTCCTTCCCTGATTGCTTATTTTACTGACAAATAGTGTCAATTCTTTGGATTTCCTTCGATTTTCACGCAGAATCAATAATAATAATATTCTTTTTCTAGGTTATGTAACAAATTATGCACAGATTTAATGAATAATTCGCTTAAGTCAGAGAGATTGCCATAATTAAGCATTTGCATGCGATAAACAGTGCTTTTCTGATCCTTTAATGCCAAGAAACACTGCAAATTGTATTGAACACGAACATAACCTCAAAAATAGTCATTTAGACTTGGAAAATGTTCATTCAAACAGCTTTTTGGACAATTAAATCGCTGAATCAGCAGTTTTAAGTTCAATGGCAAATCATAACCAGATCATTTGAGATCTAGAAAGCTTTGAAACAGAGTTTTTGAAGATCTTTTAGTGATATTTTGAGGTTATGGTCGGAAAAGAGGCCCAAAAATGCGTTTTAAGGTCGATTCTTGCAGAAATATCGAATGGAAACTTAAGAAACAGTCTTTAAACTTCAAGCTCTAGAAGTGTCAGGCAAATTTGGAAGTGTTTGGCATATTTTCTCCCCCTTGAGAATTCCCCATAATTGTGGAACTGGAATCAATCTGCGGCATTTCGCCTCTCCTTGTCGTATATTTAATTCTGTTCTGGGTCCGTTTGCCACATAATTACCCAGCAGTGACACATTAGGAGGCAATCGCCTGATTTAATTAACTGATCTCCGTTTCCGCCATTACTTTCATTGTTCCACTTCCGCTTGTCCAATCATCATTACAACACAATATTGGAGCTAAATTCTCACATTTTCATGTTCACCCTCAAAATTTCACCCCCGGAAGGACGATAATTCCGTTGGCGGTTAGAGAGGGAGGGCAAGAAAGTGGGCGGCGGGCGAAGCACTATTGTTGGTCGCCATTGATTCCATTTTCGGAGGTATTGTTGTGCTTCGCCACAGAGATTCGCCAACAAAACCTCTCGAGAAGTGCGTTTTTGCCTCCCCCCCGGAATTGATCACACTCGTGGGCGGAAGCGGAATTAATCGACAAGTCTTCGGCTGCGGCGGAAGTAAATATTGCGCCGGAAGCGACGGAGACAATTGCAGAGTAATTGTAAGATGGAATATATTCCCAATATTTTACCCATTTTGAATGCTAAGCAAGCGCATTTTGCGCCCCAAGAAGAGAGTATCGAGTTCTGCAAGTGTAATACGATGTCTATCATCTTGGCAGAATTATGTGAGATGAAATTGCAATTTATGGCACAGGAAGAACTAACACCGTCGCTTGCGCTCACGACCATAAATTCACTACTCAACTTTGCCCGTCGGATGTTTTTGCACGCTGACCTCAGGAACTGAAGGTTTTCTCACTGCCGAGATGCAAATTCAAATTCAAATAAAACGTCTCCTTTTTCATCGTGAATCTTCGGTGGATTTCTAGTGCATCGCGATGCAATATCTCTTGAAATCTCTTCAAAATTTGATTATAAAATTATTTTGCTCAATTTTTAAACAGCTAAAGGTGAAGTTTTTCAGTTGAAAAGCTTGCAAACACTAATAAATAGACAAAATTGCTTAAATACATTATGTTTAATCGAAAATTTTACGGTTTTTGACTAGGTTTTACGGTTAAGAACGTGCGTGGAATTGGAAAAACTTCCCCAATTTTGAAACATACAAATTTTTTTATAAAAATTTGACGAAAATGTGTTAATCAATGCGCTATCTGAAGCCAAGAATAGAGAAAATCTGAAATATATTTTTTCAAGTCCTTTTCTGTGTCTTTTTGATTTACAATATTCTCTTAATACTCTAAATATTTATCTTCAGATCTAAAACTTCAACCAAGTTTACTTTTTGATACTTAAAATATGTTTTTTGTCTCCAATTTTCCACCCTTTTCTCAAAATCCCGCACAGAATTCTCGAGTTTATCCTCTTGAACAGAACTTTCTCTGAAACAACGAAAAGAATCAAATCAGAAGTTCGTGAAACACCTAAATTGATTGGTGATATTTATTTGCAGTAATGCTAATTTCTATTCATTGATTTCCCCAAAGGAAAATTAATTTGCGGCGTGGCAAAGTGTCGGAAAAGCTCTCTTTTTGCCGTGCTGAAGCTGTGCTGGATGTTTTCTCGTTGGATCAAATTAAAGCCACCCCCAATGAAGCTCCCCGGGAAGACCCGCACATAAATTTCCAAAGCGCCTGTTAATTTGCCAAATGAACCAAATTCCACACATGTAGACTCACTCTTTTAGGCCTCAACACACTCAGCTTTTGTGCCTTCGCGCCAGCTGGAGTTCCGTGTTATGTGGATAACAGTCGTGGAACACCTTTTCACGTCACGATTTACTACTTTCTTTGTCTTATATTTTACCGCGAGCATAAATGGAGATTAGCTGCTCCTCTTCCACCCCTGAAAAACTTTTCCTGTTCCACTCATTTGGCCTGTGTTTGGGGTGTGTTTTGGGGGCAAAATCCGTTTGATGTTATCGTTTAGTCCATGGATTGAGGCTCATGAGCCGTTTTCAGTGATTGCAAATCAGTTTGCATGGCGTATTTTGGATTGTCGAGCTTGAATCCAATTTGGTAAATTTGTGGCTCATTGATTCTGTGACAAAAAGCGATAAGAGATATTGAAATATGATTTCGAAATTGTACCTGAAAATAGCTCAAATTAATTAGTTTTAGAATGCGATTTGAACCTAAATTATTTATAGACTAGTTTCACATTAAATCACTTTTTCGCTTATTCACTTTCAAGGCATCGCTTTTCAATTACAGTCTGATTTTACATTTGCTTTGCCCACATTTTAATTAGCCTGATTGTCCATGAGTTTCACTTGTCATCAATGAGAATGACAGAAACAGAAATCACAAACGCATCGTTTAGCATAATAATAATAATAATAATAAGCTTTTGACAAGGTTTTTAAGGTCCTTAAATACAATAATTAAAGATTACTATTTTGGGTTTTTAGGTAATTAAAAATGCTTAAAATTCTGTAAAAGTAACCACAAAAATCTGTTTCATATTTGAAAAAAATGACAATTTTTATTTTTTCTCACCAAATTATGACTTTAAATCCTCAATTTTGATCTTAAAAAAATTCCAACAGTTTTAAATACATTTTTTATCTTTATTTAAAGCCTGTAAATGTTTTTTTACAACAATTTTCCACAAAAATTTCTTAATATTTTATTAGATTTGTTGAGTTGATAAAATAAAATCTGTTTGTTTGGCAAATTTATTAATTTTTTATTGACTAAATTAAAAATTCTGTTTCTCATAAGGAATTAATGGTATTTGCTCAATTTCTCCGCAGCACAAAGTTCACGCACGAGTTTTCCAACAGTTCCAATGATTAATTCTCCACATCGAGATTCGACACGTGCAAATGTGTTGGCATAAATATTTGTTTTAAATTCTCGAAATGAGGAATCCCTCAGTGTCTTTTCCAATTTCCCTTGTACATTTTCTTCGCTCACCACTTCATCATCGCGCAAGGGGATGAAACAATGGAGTTTGCTTGGGGTTAATGACAACACACAATGCGGACTTGATTCTCCAGCGAGAAGTGAAATGTGATAGATTAAGACTGAATGTTGGGAGCAATTCGCCATATATCTATGAGTTTATATCGTGAATCCACTCACTTGTGCCACAATTCACGAATTCCCCGCTCGCCCTTAAACTTGCTCGCAAAATTAATTATATTTGTTCTCGAGATTGAGAACATGTGAGTCTGAATGTGCCTCGGGCGAAAATATGGAGCTTTCATCCGCAATTAATGGATCCGAGGCACTCGGGCGCGTGCAGGGGCGCCAAAGCTTCCCACGCCCATTTGCACGGCGGCAAGTGTACATTGGCGGACTGGCAAAAGTCGCTGACATGATATGCGGTGTACATTTATTGGCTGAGTGGAGAAATTGGATTGAAATTTCAAAATCCAATACATAAATGCAAAGATCAATGAATGCCAAGCATTCCATCTCATCGTCAGCGTGTGAAGATTGACTTTCCAGAAGGAAACTTCAAAGGTATAAATTTCTAATTTTCATCCAAACATCCCACACAGAATACTTGCCAGGCATGAAGAGGAAGAAAAAAAAAACAATTTTTATCCACACATAGGGGAGAAAGGGGTAGTTTCGATGCATTTCCCAGAGAGATTAAACATTGGAGGGAAATTCTATTCAGTTTTTTGAGTTGTCTTGATTGTCTACAGAATGAACTTTTCCTTTCGCGGCATTTTGTGCTAAGCTGCCCCACTTTGGGGCACTTTTGTACTGCAATCTTTCAGTTATTTCTGGAGTGAAATCCAGAAGCAATGATTAAAAAAAACCCTTTGAAATAACTAAAAAACAATATTTTATGGCTTATAAACTATTTGAAGGAATATTTAAAGATTTTCTCTGTGTTTTGTGACTTAGCAGAGACACATTAGCAGAGGCACATTTGACGGAACATTAATTTTCTTCAATTCCTGCCAAGATTCCTGCAAGAACACAATGAAAAACATCAAGCAATCAAGCTTTATTGCTGCAATACAATTAAAAACTGTAACTTGAATGAATTAATGTAATTTTCTGTTCAAAAAAAGGCGCTGTGCAACGCTGCCCCAAAGAGAACTTTTCGTGAAAGAAACTTTTCGGATTTACAACAATATTTTCAACCATTTTGACTATTTTCTAAACCTATGTTCTCAAGATATTTCATAAAAACTGTATTTCCTGGTCTCTATTCCTGTCTCATTCTGCCCCTCTCTCCTGTATTCTTTTACAATTTTTGTCGAATAATTTTTCAGCAAATATTTCCGTGCTTATTGGATGGAATCCAAAATACCAATTTGTATTTATGCTATGTTATTTACATTAAAATGTGGAATTTGAGTAAAATGAGAAATTAGCTATTTTCTATATCCCAAGGAAGATTTTCCCATAAATTTTCATGGTGCTTAAACGGGGAGAACGCATTATATATATCGTGTGGGCAAAAAGATGACTGAAGATGAACAATTCTCACTGAAATAAATCATAAGTATTCAAGTCGTCTTATTATTTATATAATAAGAACGTCAACTTCGTCATCCACGAGGCGAGGAGTGTGACAAGTGAAATGTGGGGAAAATGATGAAGTATAATGAGAATAAATAATATCGTATTAATGCTGTATTGCGCTGTATTCATATCGTATTTCGCCAGACGCCGAAAGAAAGCAAGCACAGAGTGGCGCGGGAAAATGGTGACACAGGAGGGGAAAGTGCTTTAGCCATATATATAGTCTCTGAGCTTAATCTACATGCGGAGCGTCGATTTAATCACCCATTTTGGCATTTTGGGCGGCGACGCCGTGTTAGTCACAACACTGGATGACTCCATTGGCGATAAATATCCCATATGGCCCAAAATCGTGAGACACCGTCGAGTCACACTGAGCCTGTGAGCGTCACGGAATATGCTTTAAATATTAATAAGGATTAAATAGAGACGCCCAGATTATGGATGACGCGTCCAAAATATGGGGACACGATGGTGTGATGAGATTTTAATTACAGAAAATTTGATAATAGTTTTCTAAACTCCGCCATGCCAAACACACCAAATCCTTGCCATCCTGACTTGCGACAGCATGTTCACGAGCTGTGCACAAATGTTGACACCCATGTTCACTGCCATATGTCAGCAAAGTGTCGAACTTACAGTTGTAAAGTGACAAAGACAGAGAAACGGAAAGGCGATACTTCGACACAGCTATCTATATATTCTGCTATGTAATTAATTATGGCGTCGAGATCAAAAAGGACGACATTATACGCAACATTGTCGATGATTTTGTGCCTTCTCACCCAGGATATCCTCTTTCATTAGCACTGAAAATCCTCCACTGCGACTGCATATCGTTGCCGATTAAGTGACGGTGTCAGTCCAGGACGAAGGGAGAGCTTTAATATGCCAAAGGAGGATATTTCCAACTGCATAAACTCTCTGTTATAGCTATTCGTAATTCGCTTGGATTGAGCTGATTGCCTTGTCGAAGATATTCGTATAAATAATTAATTAGGTGGAAAATCAATGCAATTTAGTGATTAGATTGCATAGCATGATGTTTGATTTCAATTTTAGGAAATCCACGCAAAATATTTTGCTGAAAATTTCACTTGTGCTCGAAAATATGCTCACAAAAGCGCTTGTTTGAGGTCAAAATGCCGAGAAAAGTGCTTTTATCTGCTCAATACTGCGCAGAAAGTGGTTGATAAATCTTTAGTTCCCTTTTCCGTCTCATTTTTATTATATTTCTGCACACTTTAGACAATATTTTCAATTAAAGCATATTTTTCAGCAATATTAATGAGAAATTTCAGACGATTTTGACTTTTTTCAGTTTTCGGTTCGCCTATCGATTTAGAACATTGAAATTTGGGTTAAATATTGTGTGGAAAGAAGCGAAATTTACCTCTTTAAGTTAATATTTCACGTCAGAAGGCATCATTGGATTGCGTAACTTATAGCATTACAATGTGGGCAGATAAGAAGAAATAAATCGACGGAGCTGTCTAAAGCCTTGGATTTCTAACCGCCATCATGTCAAGCTAATAGATATTGCCATAAATTTAGGTACTTCACATTGATAGAGATTATCTGATAAAAGTCACTCGCTCTATTAATTGAGGGCCGAAATGAGCACAGAATCATGGCTTATCGAATATGATCAAATCCAGTGTCAAACTTTTGACACATAACGTTGAAATTTACAGTCTTTTCTTGTCACTATCGCACAAACTACAAATTAAAACTCTCCCTTCTTGTCACAAAACACCCTTGATGTGACAGAGATCAAATACACATCCGAAATAGTCTCCTTATGTTGGCGAGATTTCCCTAACAGAGTTGGCAAGACATAAATCATAGCGAAGCCTGTGACGCTGGAAATATGCTGACTGCACAGCAGAGTAATTTATTGAAAGGATGAAAGAGTATTACTATCGATAATAGAGAGCTTTACGTATACCAACATCGTCATTGAATCGCCATGAAGCTCTTCGTTGTGCTTCTGTGCGAAATCTATTTCCCATCCACGTCGATTTCTCGTATTTTCCGCTACAAACTCACAAATGTTGCTTGCGTGGGGGAAAGCTGAAAGATGAGGTCCTTCGTGATGCAAAGGATTATTTGATGGGACAAATATTTCAAGTTTACACAAGAGTTTCTAATCTTATTAAAAGTCACTAGCGAAATCAGACTATTAACTTTGTAAATATACAAAGAAATAAGAAATAGGAAGGATTTTTAATTATATTCTGAATATCAGCTAATTATCCTGCAATGCATCATAAGAAATGCAATATTCACAACCACATGATTGTTCTTAAGCCATCAACTTGTTTCCTTGTTTTACACTTCATAAAGAGCCTGTGAACAGGATTTGAGCCGCGATTGTGCGTAAGAAACGAAGAAGAAATGGCACAAAAACGTTTAATAGTAGTGAAAAACATACAAAAAGCAAGTTGAAAAGTCCAAATCAAGACGTTATATGATGTAAATATCTTCTAGACATTCTAAATTCATGATTTAATGTGGCTATCCGAGACAGTATTAGCTTTAGAATAGATTAAGAAGTGTCTTAACTTAATTTTCACTGTCCTTTTGTGCATATTTCTTTGTATTTTGCAATATCTCGGGTTCGAATTGAGATATCGTCATGATCTCAACGCCATTTGAAAGATCATTAAATTCTAATTATTCTATGTCTTAAGGTTTTTGTCTCAAAAATTGAAAGAAATACCGAATTTTTAGCATCAAAAGGAAAATTGGCCTTATTTTCATATTCAATCAAATTATAAATATCTTTCAATATTGAATATTTTGCCATATATTGTCATCAGAGGGCAGCAGTTCCAATTCTACTTTACAGAGGCAAGTTTAGGAGTTCAAGCTCCTTTTCTGTCATGTTTTGTACCAAAAAGGACATTTTATGTGTTTGCAGAATTGTTCGCGAATTTAATGTAGATTTCAGCATAAATTCATCGAGGGACAGATAGAAATTTGCAGAACGGAAGTGACAAATACAGGGCGGATGCCAGTGAATAAACCCTGCGTGGCCCGAATTGGGTACTTTTGGTCAAATTGCACGGTCACCGCCGCCGCCGCAGTGCCCAACGGCGGCTGATGCGAAACAATTGGAAAAACCAAAGTTTCACGTGCAATTTTTGCACATTTATTTGTGCACAGATATTTAATGTGGCCAATGTAGCGTTTTCTGCTGAATGCTGTGCATATGCATGAAATGCGGTTGTGTGGAAAGGTGTGGAAAATAAAATAAAGGGAGAGGTAAAAAAAAATTGCGTCACGTCCATTTCATACATAACTTTACAACGCCTTTTCCTGTTTCCACGAAGAGTAGCAATAACGCGCGATGTTTTTTTCTACCACGACTGCGAAGTATAAATTCACTTCGCAAGCTTAAATACCGCCGAAAGATTAACACTCAACTTAATTGTGTGTCAGGGGAGTTTTCGGCGGAAAGTTTATATTCGGCAGCGCCGCCGGAAGCCAATACGGCCAATGCATCCCAAATGGATTCTGAAAATATTCGCAGCTTTCATTTGCCACTGAACCAGAGAGTCAAATTAAGCCACAGACATTAATTACAGTTTGTGGTGTGGAAACTTTGGTGCTAAAACGATTTTACTATAAAATTAAAGACCGACGAGGACTTTCCCATGCTGCCAGGACACGTGGTTAGTTTATGTTATTACACAGCCATTTTGTCTTTGTCAACATGAGATATTTGGAAAGTTTAATGCTCTTCCCCAGATTCTCGATGAAACACAATCAATTGGGTTCAGCGCAGTCATTGTGAATTCTGTGCATGAATTTTTCATTTTGTGAATATATTCAAACACTTTTATTGCTTTAACGTTTTGCGATGAATTAATAATTAATCCGGTCATGTTGAGTACGTGAGAAAAATAGAGACTTTCTGTCCATGAAGAATTAATGAGAAGTCATCTAATTCCCAACTTTTGTACACTCAGAGAAAAATTAGGGGGAAAACGTGATAATATCCATTACGATGTGGTTAATATTATTACGCCAAACGTAGTAACAAGGCTACATAAGGAACGTAATTTTACGTAGTTAAAAATACGGCGTAGTTGATTTTGCGGCGTCTAAACTTTCTTCTTTGGGGTCTGACCGGAATTACGGCGCAAATACCTTATTTTATTAGCTACGACGTAGTTGATATTACATAATTTGAAGTAGTTAAACATACTGCATAACTTTTAACCTAGTTTCCAACTACGCCGTAATAAATACAATAACGAATAATTCATAAACTTTTTATCAAAGCAGAGAAGAAGCTTTGCTAGCTGCAGAAAACTACGGCGTAGTTGATTTTCCAACACCGAATACTGAAACTTAGTAAACGTCATAACGCTTTATGATATTAATAAACAACGTAGTTGATGTTGCAGAGTCTAAGATTTGAATTATATTTCACAACGCCGCGTAGTTGATTTTGAAGACTGTGACGGAAACGGTCTTTACAGGTAAAACTCCATTTCTTCTCCTTAGATAGTTGATTTTGTATGTTCTGAATGGAATTACGACACAAATACGTTATTTTATTTCATCAACTACGGCGTAGATGATTACATAATGTTTGGTTGGCTATAACTTTAGTATTCACTACGAGCGTAGTTGACTTCTCGCGGTTTTATTACGGATTCCAGAGGCTTTATGATGACGTAATGATATTAATTCCGTATTACTACGGCGTAGTTAATTACATCTCCCGTATTTTTTGGCTGAGTGTCGAGTTGTCGGAAAATTAGTAGCGTTTGTAGTGTCAAAGTTTTATCCTTTTTGCCTTGAATATGCGAAACGTACCAATACGGAAACCACATTTGCGCGGTTAACTGAGCCCACCGGGATGTAAATATGTACATGCATGTGTAACCTCATAAAATTTTAACTTTCATTGAGGAAATTTCACACGTTGTACAAAGGCTTATCTTTGTTTAACTAAAGAGAAATGTAAATATGTGCGGTGTACATCATCGGCGTGTGTGTCTAACTCTCGAAACATAAACTTTCATTATGTTTTATTTCAGCAACAAAGGTACATAATATTGTGTGGTTTGGAGTTTTCAAGTACGACGTGTGTTGGCTTTGTTATATCTCTAAACCGCGTCTAAACCATAAATATAGCCTCAAATATGTGAGAGACGGGCGCGTTTGTTACTTTATTATGCCAGTGATGGATGCTTAAAAAGTCGAAGCGAAAATATTCCCAGCGCTGCATATATATTTCCCACTCAACATTTGTTGTTCTTCCGCAACACTGCGAGTGGCTGGGAAACTTGATTTGGCCAGGATGTTCGAATTTGAACTTTGCTCTTGCAAAACACATCCCAAATCCCATTCAGATGTAAATGAAAATTGTGAGCTCACGCCATAGTTGAAATTCATATTTGGCGCCACTTGCATAAAACTCATTAGACTCTGGTGGTTTGTATTTCGGACAAAGGATCTCAGCTACTTTGTTTCATTTCCACTCCTGTATCTGATGAGCGGACGCGATAAGCTTATTGCTAACCCAAAGTCTCGAGTTTTACCCCCCAAAAAGAGGTGAACATGATAAATAGACAAAGTTGAAATGAATTTCGTACAAAGCTCGGAATCTCCATTTCCCCTTGTACAAAATGTTATACATTTTGTACCTTGCAAAATATTTACATTATTTCACCAAAATCCGCTGTAATAAATATAATTATTGCTGCCTTTGAACTAATTCCATGTGCTCAACTGCTGGACGAACTTCAGTTTCCTCAAACGATTTAATATTTTAATTTGTGCTGTGAACATGGAAGCTTAATTATTACGTTTTAGAGGCGCACATTTCCATGTATTTTCAATTAAAAAGCATCCTAAGAAGAAATTCTTGCGCCTAAACTGACCGTATTTTCACTTTAAAAACGTGGGTTTAAGAAACAATAACAAAGTGAAACATAACCTCGATTTTTAACTACAAATCTACGATTTTGAGTTTAAAAAATTCTAGTCGAAATCTTCAAAGAATATTTAATCCTAATTTAAGGATTATGACCAAGAAAAGTGCCATTAAGTGTTATTTTCCCAGAATGATTCATAAAATATTATATGAAAACGTTAGTTTCAAAGTTGTCAGTTAGATTTGAGTTAGTTTTCTATTGATTTTCAAGGTAATAGAGTTAAAATTTGGCGCAATATCACTGATTTTGGCCTCTTTAAAGTTCTTCGAAGAGTTCTAAGAAGCGTTTAAGATTTTTCACACTAATGTTGAATCAATTCTTATCCAAGTCTTCATTTTGACATATTTTTCTAGGTTATGTGACTTATTTAAGAAGAAAACAGAGTGTAGAATAGAAATTCTTGTAGTTAAAATGACATTATTTTCATATATTAGTGGAAATGTGCATTTTCAGTGATTTTAAATCATAATTCTGAAAGATGAATGATAAAGAATATTAAACATAACCTCAAATTTTCACTTCACAACACTGAAAATTTGAGGCTAGAAAGATTCTGATTAAGAATTGATATTTGCGAATGTGTTTAGAACTGTGCGAAAGTTATTAAACTGTCAGTTAGATTTGAGTTAGATTTCAGTTAGATTTGAGTTAGATTTCTGTTAAATTTCAGTTAGATTTTAGTTAAATTTTAGTCTCGTCATAAACAATCCGTGAAGTCTGAAGTCTTGAGAAGTGTTAAGGATGTTTCACACAAATTATTGCAGTGTACAGATTTCAGCCATATTATTCTCCCCTCGGGAAATTCATTTGTGAGAGTTTATGGAGCAGATAGAAGTCGAGGAATGATAATGCGAAAATATCGATTGGAACGAATGATTCACTGTAATATTATGTTCTCTAAATTGGTTTGACGGAAAACATTGGTCGAATGACACACAATTTTAGACAAACCAGCCAAATTTGTGTTTGTTTTCGCCACAGTAAATTATTTTAGCATGTAGCTTTCTGATCGATTTGTAAGCTTTTTGCACAAAAGTTCCATTAGGCTTGTGTGTAAAATCCAGAGATATCTCTTTGACTACTTCTCTATTATGCATATTGGGGAAAACTGTCTCCGTTGTGGCGCAGATATTACTCACGCCGGCATCCACAGTCACGTTTCCAATTCAATCTGCTGTGCTTGACATGTAGAAAAACCAAACTCAAATATTTTCCAATTGACTAGATATGTTATTTACCTTCGCTCTATGGAATATTCGCTGCGAACATATCCGTTAGGACTGTGATGCCACAAGAATATGTTGAATGCTGTGTGTAATTTCAATAAAAGTTCAGCACACGGATCGCAAACATTCAGCACTCACTATTTATCATACGAATAAAATGATCCTTCGCCGCGAAGTCCTTTTTTGTCGGCGCGCCGAGAGGCTTTGTTCGTGATGTCACTGCCGATTTGCCAATATTCGCGCAACTGCGACGATTTCGCGGTGCAATTGTTGAATGTATGAAAACGCGCGCAAACATTACAAAAATTCATAACCAACCCCGCGCAATTTCCACCCCCGCGCTTCGCACACTTCATTTTCACACACACGCAGGCGGGAGGAATTTTCAAGTCTCGTGTAAAATTTATAAGATAAATTTTTACGTCACATTGCATATATTCAAATTTTTGTTTATTATTGTGACACAGGCGCGCACACGAAAGGGGGTGGAAAGCGTGAAAACTCCGTGTTTACGCGGGGTTAGGCGGATATTTGGGAAATAATACGTGATGCTGAGGATTGTGGGAAAAGTTTTCTGTGACATTTTCCACCCAGTGATTGTTAGATATTAGTTATACATGTATTTCAGATTATGTGTGTGTGTGTGTGTGTGGGTGGGAAGGGAGGGTTGAAAGTTTTTCACCCCCAGTCGAGTTTTTATCATTCAAAAACTTACCCTTTCGCCCATGAAAACGTACATAGATATGATAAAAGTTCGCATTCTTGTGCTTTCTGCGAAGGCGGAAGATTTGTGTGTGTTCCAGTAAACTGGATTTTGAGTAATTTAGATTCTTCCGCTGGAAATTTTTGAACTAAAATCCAAGGGGGAGATAGTTTTGTTTGAATAATTACAATTTTTCAAACTTGAATGCTTCTTTCTTCATTTATTAGAGCAATTATTTGGCATTTAGAGAGAAATTCAGATTCCAAGAAGAAAACCTTTAGAATCTCGACAAAATTCTTCGAAAATCAGGCAAATGCAAATGAAAATCCATTGAAATTTCACCAAAGTTGTTTATTTATTTGTTATTGTGTTATTTTAAAATATCCTCCTGAGATTGTTTAACTGTGTCTTAAATTTTCAGGCATAAAACATGAAAAATAGGGAATTTACTAATTATTTTCTTGTATTTTAATAATTCTGGCAAATTTCTTATACAATATGGAATTGCTTTAAACACTTTTACAGTGTTTTTAACGAGAATATCAAGAGTAACTTTGCTTATTCATTTGGAATGTTAAACTTCAGGATGTTTGAATGTTTTTACATTCCTCAGTTTGAGTGAGAATCGCTCTTAAAAATCATAGTAAATAACTTTTTATGCATCCGAAGTAAAATGTTTAAGAGCTCACAGATTCTGGCCTCGAAATAGTTCATCCGTGCGCAGCAATAAAAGCTCTCTCTTATCCGTACATATAGTCGAAATGTTCAACTCCGACCTCGAGGCTTCAGAAAGTGTATCAAATTTCAATAAATACCCCCTAATTTAGGATATTCAATTCGACAATCGAGGCGGAGCAAGGGTTACACTTTCAAATTGAGGAAAGTTCATGAGGTGTAAAATTATGTGGTTTCCCGCAGCCACTTTGAGCTTCTTCGCCTCATTTTTCCCTCGGCGAAAGGGGAAGCAATTTGGGCGGGAAGTAAAAATTAAATAACCACGCTGATGCCTTATATTTATGTACTTCGCCATAAGAGTGGGCAAATTAGAGACTGTGTGAGAGGAAAAGGATGCTTTTGTATCTTCCAGCAAAGACACAAAGAGGACTTTATAATCTTATTTTAATAACGTCAATTAAAGTGCGAAAAACAATATAAAAGTATATATTGCAATAATAGCGAAACATTTTCAATTTACCTCTGGCATAGGTGAAAGGAAGGTGCGGAACAAGTTGAGAAGAAGAACATAAAGCACAGAAGTTGTACAGACTTAAGCGGGAAGTCATAATTCACAAACAAGGAATAATTTATATATGGAATATTTATTGCCATAATGAAAGAAGTTGCTTGAATTTTAGTTTTAATATCCGAGTTTATTCACATAAATTTTTCTCGAGCTGATACAGAAATTTATTTCTCCTCTGTTGTGAGGATTTATTAAGACTTCACGATGAAAATTTATTTCACTATTATTTTCCATAACAAATCTGTTGCTTTTGCAAACTAATTTTCTCAATTTTTTTTTTGTATCTCAAAAGCGTCCGAAGGCAAAAAATGGGACAATTCAAGCCAAGGGGCAAATCACAAGGCGATTTCTGAGAAAACTTAATGTTCTCTAATTAAATAATCAATTAATTTGAGTAAAATAATCAGAAAATGATTATTTTCCCGAATAAAATTGAAAAATAATCAAATTTTGAATGAAACAGTCAAAAAATGATTATTTTTCCAAGTAAAATTACAAAATAGTAAAGATAATCAAATTCTGAATAAAAAAAACGAAAAAATGATTATTTTCCCAAGTAAGATTGAAAAATATTCAAATTCTGAATTGAATAATAAAAAAAGATTATTTTTCCAAGTAAAATTACAAAATCATTTAATTTTGAATTAAATAATAAAAAAATGATTATTTTCCAAAATAAAATTTTAAAAATAATCAAATTTTGAATGAAATATTAAATTTTTAATCAAGTATTCCGAAAATAATTTTTAAAAAAATCAGAATTTTGTATGAAATAATCAAAATTTGAGTAATAATCACAGATATTAAAGAGAAAAAAATGATTCAATAATCACAAAGTTAATGGTCTCAACTGGCGAGTGATTGTCCCCTTGATTCAAGCTAATTAAAAGTGGCAAAAAGCATTTGCAGTGTTTGTGTTGCTTTCTCGAGCTTCACAAAGTTGAATATTTTAATTATATTGCAATTTTATATTCTACATTTCAATTAGCAACTGCTTTTTGACGACGCAAAACCATCTTTTGTGTGTGCATTCTCGATGCTTGAATGGTGCTCAACTATCCCTATAAATGTTCATTAAATTGCATAAATTAGCAAAGTTTCAGCTACAAGTTGTACTTTAAAGGCCTTAATTCATCTTCTGGGCTGAAAGTTTTCATTAATACTTGTCACACGAGCACCATCGGGCCGCATTTATGCAGATACAGAGAACGAAGCACATTTTCGTCCGTGGCCCGACGAAGGGACACTTAAGATGATGACAATGGGAGTCTTCTTTGGGTGGGAATTCTTCTCCGCTTGTCTTCTCTCTGAGCTCTGATTGTGTGGCATCATCTGGCATAACAAAAGGATGTGTTTGAAATCATCAACTCCTCAAGTCGCAAATGAAGAACGAGGAGAATTCCTTCAGTCTTGTGCCCAAAATGCTTCTCATTGCTGTGGTCGATCATGTCAAAGAGCACAAGACATGAAAATGAGCTTCAAAAGCTCTTTGACGATCAATTAAATTCATTCTGATCAATCTCCAATCGGCTTCCTTTCCGAAGGACGAAATATAACACATTCTCAACATTCCTTGTTTGCGTGGAAATCGCTCCATTATTGGCGTATTTTTATTTGAGGTTTGAACCAAGGGGGAGATAATATGCCTTAAATCTGTACACCACTTCCAAACACTTCCATATTCGCCTGACACTTCTAGAACTTGAAGTTTTTAGAATGTTTCTTAAGTTTCCATTCGATATTTCTGCAAGAATTCATTTAAAAATGCTTTTTCAGACATTTTTCCGTCCATAACCTCAAAATATCACTGAAAAATCTTCAAAAACTTTGTTTGAAAGCTTTCTAGGTCACAAAATCATCTGATTGGTGCTGATTTAGAGTCAAAATCATGCAGAAAATTGTCTAAATGAACATTTTTCAAGTCCTAACGCCTAGTTTTAAGGTTATGTTCGAGTCCAATTATAGTTTACAGTGTTTCTTGGCATTAAAGGTTCAGAAAGCAATATTATATTTAAGCTCCGACATGAGCATAAGAATTTAAATATCAATATGCGATTTATTCACCAAATCTGTGCGTAATTTGTTACATAACCTAGAAAATAATTATTGTGATTATTTCTGTGTAAAAATCGAGGGGAATTCAAAGAATCTGGACAATTTGTGAGTAAAAGAAGCACTCAGGAAAGGAATATTGCACGTTTATAAACACTTTTGAGTATATTATCTCCCCCTTTGGATTTGAGAATCAAACAAAATAATTGTCTGACGCTGAGCAATATTGGAAAGCTGAGAAAAAGCTTCGCATGTGGTTTCGAATGCCTGTCACTTGAAATCTTATGAATTTTCTTCGGGTTTTATTCAAATGTCAAGTTGTGATTTCAATTCTACACTCGACACATGGAGAATGTCTAATAACATCGCCTCATTTTGCGACAAGAGAGAGTGAGAGAGAGAGTAAATATGGGAGAAAGATCACGATTTCAGTGGCAACAGATCCGGAGGAATTTCCCTCACGTTCTTGCCATTTATTCACCTTCTGCTTTTTGCACAATCACCCCTCGTGCCCCCCCAGAAGCATTGGGGTGTGTTTCTCCTCGATGGCTGGGAAGAAAGTAAATAAATAAACAATATATAGTTGGTGCGGGAATCTGAAAAGCTGCCGCACAAAACACAAGTACAATATTTTTATACTTCACCATATGATCCACATCACAACTTTTCTCTAATATAAACATTGCGCCCGGGGTGGGCGGGGCGTGGGAGGGGGTGGAGAGAATAGGAAAAAAGCACCCATTCACAGAACTCCTTCGTCATTGTCGGTGTCTCTCAGCCGCCACCGTCAGCCTTCGGGCATGGATGAGAGGCAGAAAAAAAAAGTTGGAGGTTTAATTGTTAAACTTTCGCCTCACTTTATTGTTACAGATAAAGGGAAAATGAATAATAGACCACCGCCAGCCTTCGTTGGCTCACCACCAAGTCCTCGAAGTCCGTCGCTGTGCTTTCCATCGCCCAAGCAGCAGAAGTCGGCGGAAAAGTCCGGCCTCTGCGGCAGATCTTCCAAGAGGCGATCGCCAATGTTGGCAGCTATTGGTGAGTTGGATGGCAAATTCTGCAAATTAATTTAAACTTGCCGCTCGCCGCGCTCAATTACATGTGTTGCGAAATTCCTCTAGCAATTCTGCAATTTGCTCCACATCAGTTTATTCACATACTTTTGTGCGTGTATTTTCTCATATAATTGCTGTGGATGTATTGCAATATTATTTAAACTTTAAAATTATAATTAAATTTCGGCACACTAATGGAAAAAGCGACCCTTCATTGCCAAAGTCAGAGTGGCGCGATGGAAAATTGCATGGAAAAGTTTGATTAAACATTTACCAAACTGCACATGCATCATGTTTACCTGCTGAAACAGGATATTTAATCACAGCATATGCGTGCTTAGTTTGTGCTCCTTCAGCTCATGTGATCACAGGCTAAACTATTTTGTGAACATTTTATTTCCCCCTAATTAATTTACAATCTCGCTTCATGCAATGGAATAATGCCAAAAATTGCCCCATTTTGTGGAAAGAATACAGAAATTGAACTCATCTACTTAACAATTTGTTGTCTTTAGTCAAACAACAGTGCAATTTTGGTGTCTTTTGCAGTCTTATTCAATGAAATGGAGAATAATTGTCAAGGAACGGCACGAATTTCCCGGAAATTGCTGACTTTAGCGCTGTTTGAATAAGCAAAGTCACAAATGAGGATTATTGAGCGAAAATCCAATCAATTCAGTTAAATTTGGCAAAACAGTGGCAAAAATTCCAATTAGAGAAACGTCTGAAGTGTGTAAAGACAATTTGGAGGTTGTGTTTCGCACTTTTCCCGCGAATTACACAAAAAATCGCGTCAGAAGTGGAAAAAAAGGTGTGAATTTGTGTCATTTTTGTCAAAAACCACCGTAAAAAGACGCTGTAAAATAGAGTAATTCTTGCATAATTCCAATCAATTGAAGTGTTTCATGTTGAGTAAATTAACTTGTTTTCATTTCTCCAGGTGCTTTAATTCTCGTATTGGCGTACACAACATTTGGCTCAGTTTTATTTGTAACACTGGAAACATACGATTCTGGGAATGCAGAAGAAACATCTGTTGCAGCATCAAAACCATATCCAAGAACTGATTTGGTGAATTCAGAAATTCGCTCCAGGTGAGTCAAGTTTTCCATTTTGCTGGTTGAAATGCTCTAAATACTTACAAGTGCTCAGAAAAATTGAATTATGCGTGCATTCTGAACTTCTCGTTCTTTGAAGAAAATTCTGCATAGAAATTCTCTCTTGGAAATTCATTGGAAGAAACCCTGAGAATTCCATAGAAATTACTTTCCAACAATTCCCGTTCAGCTTATTAATGCATAAGTTATGCAAGAGAACAGACGTCTTGAGCTATATTTTCAGGACTAACGTGGATTGAAGAAGAGATTGTCTTGCTGCAATTGGAAAAAAATTATTTATTGTTTAATGCAAAATACAATATCACAGATTTTCAATGGGAAATTTCTCAAGTATTTAGCACGCTGTGTCTTTGTAAATTCAATTACACCCCTTGAGTGGATCCTCAACATGTTAATTATCATAGATTTGCGCCCTAATTGGATTCATGCTTTCTTTGTATGGCTGTTCAGGCCTTTCGCACCATCAAACATACAATTTGCTCTAATATCAATGCTACAAGGTTGAGTGTTTTGCCACTGAAATAGAGAATAGGCAGGAAACAGTGCTCATTTGGGCGAAAAAGAAGCCTGTAAAATTAATTTTATTGTGGTATGGAATTCATGGATACCTCCAGTTGGGGAGGAGTTTCGAGTGGAAATGCCATGAATTTGGAGCATCATTTAAAGTTATGATGAGGAAAATGTGTTGTTCCTCAATAGTATCTGGGCCACAACAGGGATTCCTCAATGGGCGACTGACGCAGAGGGTGTAAATATTTAGTAAATACACACATTTGAGCGCATGTGAGGATAGTAGTGCTGATAAATGTCGTCCTGTGTCTCTGTCGAGGCCCAAAGTTAAAGAAGCCAGAGGTAACTAAAGCCTGGCAGGAAAACCACCTCGACCACAAGCCATCCTTGCAACCTCCTTTCTCTCCCCCTCTCATTGTCAAATATTCACTCTGCACGATGATCCTGAGTATAACTAAAATAAACGATTATTGGCTTAATTTTCTCCACAGTGTTTAACACGAAAATTTACTATATAGTCCTCGGAATCTCCTTCTTATTCGTCCTCTTTCTCTCTCTCTCTCACGCCCAGGATAATTTCTGTCAGTCCGCGCTAAAAAGCTTTCCTCCCATTTCAACTCTGGGCTGTATTTGTTGTGCTTCCTTCAAATGACTCCACCGTGCTACATACATATATATATAGCCATACCTTTTCGCTGAAGCACAGTGAGAGTGGCTGTGAATCCTTTTTCATTTCTGCAAGTTACGGACGGTGTATTTTACATACAAGCTACAGCACTCCAATTTATTAGCGTTGATGAAGTGTAATTTTTCTCGAGGGATAGAGAAATAAGCTCTTTCGTGCTACAATTTCAAATTAAACATAACCCCAATTTAATATTCCGAAATTTTCATCCGTGCTGTTTTTCCACCACACACACACACACACACAGGGTTTCCCATAATTATAATATTTACCCACTGTTTTTTTTCTGGCGATTCAGAATGAGGAGGAGAAAAAAGGCCAAAAGCAAGCACCATAAATGTTGTTTATATATCTGTTGAAAGGAAAATATTTTAATGAGAATTAGAAATATGTATTATTTGCTGAAATTACACACAAATATGACCCTTGTTGTTGTGCGTTCATAAAAAAATAATCTATTGTTCGCATTTTGTGCCTCTAAATACAATAATTTCTCGGATATTTGTCATGTTTATTTAAATATTTGAATGTAGATTATTTTTGCCACATGTTGCCGCCAGAGGGCAACAGTTTAAAGGCATGCAGAAGTTTCGATTGTATAATTAGATTAGAAATTTAAATATAATCAAGAAGTTATTTATTATTTCAAATTTTCGTCAATATTTTTAAATCAATTTGTCCTAAGAATTCAGCGCTTTAACCACAAAGAGAGACACAAATGTGAGATTAAATATCGACGGGTGCCTCGAAAACTATAAAAAGTCAAAATCGCCATTTTTCAGCAAAGCGAGTTCAAAATTTTGCATTAAAACAGCTGCGAAATTTGTCAAATTTACTTCAAAACACTCAAAATGCCTTCAAATCGTTCGTTAAAGTGAAAATATTTCTCTGTATTTTTTATTTTGTAAATGTTTTATTGGTATTTATTGAAATTTTTTGACTAAAATGTGGCAAAATTAATAGAAAATCTGAAAATATTACTTTTCAAAGTCGATTTTTAATGGTTTTTGCGTCGATTTTATACAAAAAATCAACTTTTCATACTTTACTTGAACTTTTTCTTAATGTTTTCAAGTGCAAAAATTTAAAAAATATGAGAAATATTCATTTAAAGTCCAAAAAAACATTTTAGGATAATTCTGAAAATCTACAAATATTTTCTAAAAAGACGTTTTTATGCATTTGACTGCAATTTTTGAGACATTTTTCTTATGGGAAAATTCTTCAGCGTAAACAATGAAAATTCGACTTTTCATTCGCAAAACATGACAATTTTTTTCCATTTGTGCTTTTTAGATAAATAAGATTTTTTTCTATTGTCTCATAAAATACAAATCTTAAAATTCTTGTACAGAAAGAACAAATAAAAGGCTTTTCAAAAATACATAAGACGAAAACTATGATAAATCGACTTTTCATAGTTTTCCATTCACCCGTCGATATCCAAAATGGTTAAAAGTTAGATTAAAGTTAAATTTCGATTAGTTTTCATGCCGAATAACCCAAAAATAACCTCGTTTTGACGTTTTTGAGTCCATAGAGTCCAAAGTTTTGGGAATAATATTAAGAATTTTTCTTTCATCTTTTTGTTAGCTTCGCATCTTAACTTCACACCAAAAGAAAAGAAGTATTTAAAGTTAAAACTGCTGCAAAAAAATTATTTTTGGAATATTTTGTATCCAAAATCTAAATATAGCAAATAAATATTCATGAAAATTGCTCAAGAATTGACTTTTCTCCTGAGTTTCGAGAGCATTGCCAAAAGGGATAATCAAGGGGTAAACATGTGGCGCAATCACGGTTCACTCAGAACGCAATCTTCGCAATCCCAAACGCAATCCGCAATCCCTAGTGTAAAATCGCAATCTTTGGGCGCAATCCGCAATCTTTGGGCGCAATCCACAATCTTTTGGCGCAATCCGCAATCCTTAGTGTAAAATCGCAATCTTTGCGCGCAATCCGCAATCTTTAGGCGCAATCCGCAATCTTTTGGCACAATCACACAATCTTCGCAATCCGAGTTCACTCAGAGTGGCACATGTTTACCCCTTGGGGATAATAATGGAGAATAGCCTTAAATGATAGTTTCTTTTGCAAACAGGATTTAAAGTCTTTAGAATAGGTTGAATCATTCATTCTTGTCATCATTAATTCTGAGCAACTCTCGCCAAATATCAAATTGTGGTTGCCACTTGCCAACGTTGTGCAATCTCTCCAAGGATATTTCATGCATTAAATTGAAGGCAAATGCTCCTTTGGTGCAATAAAAAATGGGCGCAGTTGCAGGAGCTGCAAGCGGAGGCAGTTTACATTGATGTCGGTGCAGAGATTTTCTTATTAACACCACGATTTGTAAGATAATTCATGTGCATTTCCTCGTCGTTTTCTTCCCATCCCCCCTTAAAAGCGCCACAGTACATAAGAATGAGTGCCAGTTGGGTGGTCTTTGGAATTGATGGAAGTCAAATTAGCATAAAAGTCATAAAAATAACAAATTACATAAAATTCTGCACCTCGAAAATGCCATTTTCAAGCTCCTCACGACTGCAATTTTCCGCGTAGATTACAGCAATGGAGTCTTATTCTTAAGCAGAAGCATGTGGATGAGATTAACGTGATACTTTGCGAGTTAAGAATGCCAAATAGAATCAGTGAATAGCCATCATTATCTTTGTCTGTTTTGTCGATATGAAATGAGAATCTATTTCCTTGTTGTTACTATAAACTTTCATGTTTTTTCTTCTCCTGTTCTTCTTTTGGGTCCGAAAAAAGAGATGAAAATTCATTGTTTGCCTCTCATTTATAAGTAAATAACTGGGGTGTATATCTGTTTGGACAATGGGAGAAAAGAGAGCCGTGAGGAGGCGGAAAAAGCGAACTTTTACTCCACTGGCTATACATATGGGCCTGTGGAGCTTTGCACAAGGGGGAGATAATATGCCAAACACTTCCAAATTTGCCTGAAACTTCCCAGATTATTCTCAGAATTCCCCGATTATAATGAATCTCTTAAGTTTCCATTCGATATTTCTAAAAGAATCGACTCAAAATCGCTATTTTTGGACTTCTTTCCGACCATAACCTCAAAAATATCACTAAAAGATCTTCAAAAACTCCGTTTGGAAGTTTACTAGATCACAAAATCATCTTTTATGATGTGAAAATGATCTTAAAATTGCTGATTCACAGTCAAAATTGTCCAGAAAGTTGTCTAAATGGTCATTTTCCAAGTTCAAACGCGTAGTTTTGAGGTTATGTTCAATCTTAGCGCAATTTGGAATATTTCTTGGCATCAAAGAATCAAAAAAGCACTGTTAATTGCTTGCAAATGCTCAATTGATCTTGAGTACAAGAATTGATGTGCTACAATGAGAATTATTCACTAAATCTCTCCTTGATTCTCTACATAACCTAGAAAAAGGGATTTTATGTTTGTTTTTAAATGAAAATCGAAGGAAATTTTGAGAATCTGGATGATTTGTCAGTAAAAGAAGCACGCAGGAAAGGAATATTGAAGGGTTTTTCAACACTTCCACTCCTTAAGTACTTCTGACTGTATTATCTCCCCCTTGGGTGTGCATATATGTAGAAATTGGTGCAAATGGAGGTGGCGGAGAAAGAAAAGTTAACTTTACGAGAAAGGCGAACTGTATAACCATTTCACTGATCAACTTGTGCTGTTTTTGCTGTAATACACACACGCCGCACTTACCATCCAGTGCAATAATGAAACTATTGTGTTTCCCCTGATTGTATTCTTCGCCATCCGTCGTCCTCTTGGCAACCCCCATAAAAGGGTGTTAGTGGTATTTTCTGCTTCTTCCCTCCACTTGCTACTCACATAGTTGCTCCCGTTGTGAACTGCACGAGAACCTCCCCCTCGTCCCACTGCAATATTCAGCAAACTATTGTGCCATGTAGATTATGGACTGTGTTGTTTGGGGGTTGAGCATTAAGCTGCGGCTCGGCTCAATGGAGAGGCTCTTTACAAAATTGAAATTCATCCCGCATCCAATTCGTATATAAATAAACACGGATAGATTGATGTAGCCTTAGTAGTGCTGTTGCCACAGGCGATGGTCCACGGACAAGGTCATGGTGACCACTTTTGTGCTCTCCAAATCGCTCCTATATATGCACATACATCCAAGTGTTTTTTCTCCTCGAGGGGAGCGCAAGAAAGGGGAAATTGAGTGAAAAGAAAAGAGAGGAAAAAGCTCCCTAAGTTGAGGATAAGCGACCAAAGGCGATTACGCAAACTGTACCTAAACTCATGGATCAATTCCCACTCAAACTGAGGAATGTTAAAGGTGTGTAACAGGAGTTTTAAATACAGATTAATTCACGCTCCAGCAAGAAATGTTTGAAAAATAACAGCTTTAAAAATTGTCTTTGCTATTCTGAGTTACACATGTTAGGCTTAAAATGGCGGTTGTGTTAAAAAATTCACCACTTGTGTTAAATATTTCACCATAAGTATTCGAAAATTTCCCACAAATGTTTAAAATTCTGCATTTATGCTTAAAAACTCCGTCACGCGTGCTAAACAATCACAATTTGTGTTAAAAATTTCACCAGATGTTTTTGAAAATTCACCACTTGGTGTTAAGAATTCTCCATTTGTGATAAATATCCACCACGCGTGTTAAAAAATCTCGCTTCTCTTCGAAATTTAACATTTGTGCTAAAAAGTACTTCACGTGTGTTAAACATTAACACATTGTGTGTAAAATTCACCAAATGAATTAAGCAAATTTCTACCGTTTAAATGTGTTATCTTAAAACAAACTTCAATCGAACAATCTGTGATTTTGGATCTAACTTTTAAGTATGAAATTGAAATAATTTATCAGTAATTTCCTTTTTGATTCCTTGATGTTTAACATTCCTCAGTTTTAGCAGGAATTGATCCATCAGTCAGACTTTTTTTTCCTAATTGATCTCTGTGCATTACAAGTACGGAAACGTATTATATTCAGCACATTTACTTAGGCAACGCAAACACCTCTCGACGGTGTATTGATTACATTGCTCGCTTTCTTGACAAAATAAAAACAGAACACACTCTCGCCGAAATGGTGTTTGCTTTGGGAATGTTTAATGCTGAAGTGAAGTAAGAGAGACATTTTCTTCCTGCCTCCGAAGATCATTTCTGTGTGCTGTGGAAAATACACAAAAAGTCAACTGTTTTCACCAGAGGCCGTCATCAATAAGTAAATGAAATGGCAAAAGACGCTCGATTGCGTGTATCTTCAGGGAACACTCACGCAGGGACGAAACAATGAATAGATGAAGAGTCCTGAATTATTTCTTCTGCGGCGTCTTCGCTCAGGTTTTCCCGTGTGTAGTGTTTGTGTCCATTAACAAAGCGAAACAATTTCAAGCAATTTAATTACTATCGCCTGCAGGCGGACACATCTTCATTATTGCGGCAGACTTGTGCGCCATCCTCGGCATCCTTGCGACGTCCTGGACGCTAAATCATATCTGAACTCGTTCTAAAGACTGTCCTCTTGTCATGTGGGTGGCTTACGAGTGTGGCCATGATAGAGTCAACTCAAAGGACACACAGAAAACAATCCTGGCAATTATTTATTGTAACTGAAGAGATACGAACTGACAGAGACAAGGGTTAATTTCAATGGGAGACGTGATTATGGCGTCATCGCATACAGCAATTAATTGCTCTCTGCAATCCAATTCACTGTTGCACAAATCACTTGGATTTTGATATCAATTTAAACCAAATTGAGTCGCAATAATGATGCTATCACGCGATATAATTAATTCCTACACAAGAAAGCATAGGAATTAACATGGAATAAGACTAAATGGCTTTCTTTCCCCAAGTCAAGAGGGTGAATGCACTGATAGAATAGAAAATATGTAAAGGTGCTTCATTTGCATCATAATTATGCGAATTTCCCAAAGGAACAAGTCACAAGGCAATTCTTGATGAAATGGTCTCAAACAAATATTCAATTATTTGAATAAAATAAGCAAAAAATTCATATTTTCCCAAGTAAAATTGCAAAACAATTAAAATTTGAATAAAAAATCACGAAATAATAAAAAAAAGAACGACTGAAATTTGTCTAAAAAATTAAAATCTGAATAAAAATCACGGAATAATAAAAAAAAAACAACTGAAATTTGTCTAAAAAATCAAAATTTGAATAAAAAATTACGAAATGATAAAAAAATGACTGAAATTTGTCTAAAAAAAATCAAAATTTGAATAAAAATCACGCAATAATCAAGAAATTTTTGAATAATCACTAAGTTAAAGGTCTCAAATCGCGAGTGATTTCTTCCTTCGAATTTTCTCTGTGGTAAAGAATCCTTTCGGAGCTTTCACATAAATTTCCAAAGCTTTTCTACCATATTTATGGTAATTATTAACTTGAATTATGCATTTTTCCAATATCCGCAGACAATATATTTTTATAAATTTTTTTATAGGTTTGAGTGTTAGATTTTTAGGAAAAAGAACAGAAATAATATCAGAAAATTTACTAATAATGTTGGAAACTATTTCCAACTATGAAGGCAATTTTTCTTAGGAATTTTTTACATTTTCTATAAAAAGGTTGTGATCTTTGGTAAATTTGTGCCCATTTCTTTATGGAAAACGTCAAAAAGTTAGATATTTCCCTTAATTATGGCAAAAAATTGCTGTGTATTTTTCTCAGTGTATAAAAATGTGAAAATATGAAGAATTTATTTCGTCCGACCTAAATTTTATAAATATTTATTATCCTATTTAAACTTTTACGCACCTTTCATTTAAATAAAGCGCCTCGGAAGCGACGAAAAATCTTCACATTGTTCATCCGACAGATGAAGAAATTTTATGTTAATGAAATGTAATGTCATATTTTACCCGGAAGAAGCGCCCTATTTGTGAATAGAGTCACAATATTTATGATCATCTCAGCATGGCAAATGCAAAAGATATAATTTAATTACAGCGCGCTTCTTTTCATATTTCCTTTCAGAACGGTGGATCGACTTTGGTCGATAACGGAGGACTTGAACATTCTGTATAAAGAAAATTGGACACGACTTGCTGCTCAAGAAGTTCAGCATTTTCAGGTAATCCCTAAATGTGGTCACATCTTCCTCTTCACTGGAAGTCTGAAAGCTTTATAAAGTTTTGAGTAGTTTTTGGCGTTGGTGGGTTTTGTTCATGGCATTCGGTTTTTCTCTCTTCTTTTTTTTCTCTGTGTGTTGTGATGAAAATAATAGCCAACAAAAGGGACGATGGAAGACTTCGAGTAATAAACGTGAAAAGAAGGACATGAGAAAATCATAAATAAAAGTTTTGCTTTTAAGCAATAACAAAACTTTTATACCCACAGTGATGACAAAAGCTCACCTCGTCTATGAGATGACGAAGGACGAAATTCACGTGAATGGGGAAAAATTGAGAAGATCATCAAGCACACATTGCGGATTGTAAGAAAATTTGTGCATTTCCTCACAACTCGTGAATTCGTCCCAACAATTGCTTGTCGATTGTCCTCTTATGCTATGTCGTCAGCATAAAGCATGGCATAAAGTCACCAATTTCTCTGTATTTTCTCCACAGAGCGGAAAAATATATGTTCTGCACTTGAAGTTTGACATATGAAACTTCAAAGCAATTATATTATTGTCATTGAAGTTGATTCTGAGGTGAAATTTAATTGACAATTTATTAAATATACAAATTGCTTCACTAATTTAATGTCAAAGACTCCGAATTATACCCACGAAACCACTTGACTTTGACTTTGCCTATTGATTTATGAATGTTTTGACAGCATCACAGATATGTTCCAATTGCACAATATTCGCCAATGCTTGGCGCGCATGAAGCAAATTGTCAAGAGAGAAGAACCCCAACAAACAGTCCAGCATTTGATCCTGTGTGCGAATCGAAATATTTTGGTGTACAAGAGAAATATAGTGGGAACAAGGGGCAGATATTGTGGTTGGAAGTGGTGTACAACTTCACGGAAGTGTTTAGGAATTGAAAGTGGTAAAATATATCGAATATTTGCACTGCAAAACCTTCCATTTCAACAAATTGAGGCATTTTCTACATAATTTTGTTTGAAAATATCAATTATATTGCTTTAAAACATTGAAGTGATTAAAAAATCCTCAAAATCATGAAAATTGTGTTTAATCTGGGATTATTTCTCTTTTTTCTTGGTAAAGTTGTGCTTTTTCTGTTCAAAATAACTTCATTTTATGTAAGAAAGAGCTGAAAAGTCAATTATAACCTCAAAAATTCTATTTTAGTCTAGAAAAATGTCTTTTTTCTTAGTTATTTCCGCGGTTTTTGCTTAAAAGTGGCAAATTTAACGTGTTCTTTGTCATATTCACAAATTTTCTGGTGTAAAAAGGTTCAAATGAAGTGAGGAAAGATTTTAAAGCCGTATTCATAACCTCACAATTTGATCAAAAATTTTCTTTTAAATTTTCTAAAACATAAAATTAGAAAATCAAGAAACAAATTTGTCATAAACGAATCAAAGAACAATAAAATCAATTTTTACAATCTAAAATCTAAGCATTTGAAGAGCTTAAGCTTCTTGAGACGGAAAAACCTGGATTATATTTGTGATAAATCAGAAATTCGTGTAGGAAACAGTTGAAGAAGTGTGAGAAAAGCCTTAAAATACCTTTTAGAAGTGTCCGGAAGTGGTGTACAGATTTGGGGCATAGTGTCTCCCCCTTGAGTGGGAGTGAATTGGGAGAAAACCAATATGTTGCACACACAGACATTGCTTTTCATTACACCCAGAGATTCGCCACTTCGGCCATGAGAGCAATTACTATACGGAATATATCGATAGTCGCACAAATCACGATTCAACCCAATTCGCTCCTGAGTCACCCTCGTCTTTCGGCGTAGCGAATCGATGGTTGTTAAACATTTTCAATATTGTACTTTTGCCCGAGCTTTCGCCATACATTTGCCCTCGTACATTATGTACATCGGAGGACATTTAGGAAGGCCAATTCGGCTGTGCTGCTCAAATTGGTTGCACTGCGAGAGTGGAAGAGTTACGCTGAGTCAAATTGCTACGAAATTTGGTCACTTATATATGAAATTTCAACAAATTTCAACCTTGTAAATTCACTCAATTGGACGAAAGATTCTTCTGAGTGCGAAGCTCCTGAATTTGGCACATTTCATATGAATTTGAACACAAGAAAAATCCATATTGCAGAAATATTGAAGAGTTTCAGTTATGTGCTCCGTTCAAGGGGGAGATAATGTGGCTAAAATACTTTTACAAACTCTCTAACACTTCTAATGTTTCTTAAAATCATTCAGGACCTCAAACTAAGAGTAAAAAAATTATTTTTCAGCAGAGAAACCGAAAAAATCAGTGATAAATTGGTAAAAATTCCAATTTTTTCGATCATAACCTTAAAAAAACAATTGTTTCAAATACTTTAATTTTCTAAATTATATTTTACCATTTGTAGAAATTCCCTTTTGAGCCCAAAATTGAAAATTTTCATTAAAAACTTGGTGAGAAAACTCTAAAATAAGCATTTTTCAAATTTGATTTAGATTTTTGTGGTTATGTTTCACTTTTGCAGAATTTTAGGCGTTTTTTTTAATACTTAAAGTCTGATCTTTATTGTATGCAAATTATCCAAATTCTAAATTCTGCCAATTAATAAGAATTGATGTTTTTGGAGGTTATTTTCTTACTCATAACCTAGAAAATCATGCAGACGCTTCTTTTCTAAGGACAAATCATCATATTTTCTCTTCTGTCCACAATATCTCCCCCTTGGCGTCGTCCGAGATGAACATGAGCTCCAATATTGGGCGATTATAAGAGTGTATGATTGGTCTGATGGGGTTTGGATGAAATATTGCCATGAGACTCGGATGTTTGACTGAGTAAACACTGTCTGTATTCGACTTGGACATGCAAATTGAATTCTTGAGGATCTGTCCGTGTGCTCGTGTGCCAAGCGAGGCAAATTGTGTAAACATAATTTCAATCACAGAGAAATCTCAAGGTGATGCCATTGGATTGATTATGCAACGTGACTCTGATCGGCGAATGTCTTGCAGGACACGCTGCTGAGAGCCGTGCAGTCCTCGAAGCTGCAGCAGCCAGGATTGCAGCCGGTGATCAAGGCGTACCGATGGGATTACGCCTCGGGCTTCTTGTGAGTACCTTTGAAATATGCAAAATCCCCCCTAAAACAACCAGCCATTCTCACATTGCTCCACTTCGCCCACAGATATTCCCTGGCCTTAATCACCACAGTCGGTAAGATTGAACTGGAATCGATATAATTTAATTATCAATTTTCCCTCATGTCTTGGCGCAATTTGCCCCCTGAATTATTATTTAATATTCAAATTCCAGCCGAAAAAAGGTTACACCTTGTTTTGTTGGCACAAAATCTTGCTTTCGTGCAAAACCACGCTCAATTTATTTCTCAGAATCGAATGAAGAAAAAGAAACTCTGAAATAAGACGACATGTAAATCGAAAATTATGTCTATTTTTAAACCCAATCTCCAGATCTTTTTTTGTATTCTTCATTAGCGTATAATTAGAAAATTCATCAGATCTTCTCTTTATATCAGAAAAAAATACATTGAATAATTAAAATAATGAGAAATATTTTACAAAGCGAAAAATCACTCAAAAAGGAGAAAAAAGTCACAAATTTTGCCACAAGCTCGCTTTTAAACTGCTCAAAGGCCAATTTCGCCTTTAAGAAAATCAAACTTCATCTTTTGAGGATGAATCCGAGCTTTTCTGTGCGAGAAGCTCCATTTTCACGCTCAAATTTGCTTCTCTCATGGCCAGAAGCACGCCAAGAAGTTGTAACTTTACTGCCCTCTGGCGGTCAAATGCGGAGAAATTAATCAAAATATTCAAAGATATTGAAATTTTGAATAAATACACAGGATTTATTTAAATATAAAAGTGAAAAAGAATATTAAGATTTCTGTTTTGCCCTCAAATCAGAGTATTTCTTTGTGTCCGGCCAACATTGGTTGAACGGACATAAATTCAATTTATGTTTACTGTATGTTGAGCCTTAGGAATTGATGGTAAAGCGAAATCTTGTTAAAAGCCAAATATCTTCAGACATGAAGAAAGAACAAATGATTTCAATTAAAGACACTAAGTCTTGTCATAATTAATACAGTCTCTGCATGAGAAACATAATCCGCAGTTCATGAATGACATACGCAAGCATAAACAGAGGACAACCTGCGGGTGATGCTTGTTAAAGAGAACACAAACATATTTTATCTCCTTGTATTGTAGAATTCAGGGAAATTTTTTAATTTCAGAAACAGCTTCGCGGTGGAGTTTTTTTCTTCTTCTTTTCTCTACTTTTCACTGCCAAACGGATTCAGAAAACGTTGGGTGTATTTTCAATGGGGGGGAAATTCATTAATGGATGAGGTGGGTGGGAAACAACTTTTTTTTTTCGGATATTATTACCCCCAAAAGTTGGTAAAGCATGCGAAGAAGATAAGAAAAATATACAACGAGAGGGAGGATCAGTGGCACAAATTCACGTTAAAGTTGCATACTTTCCGGGACTCTTTAATAAGCTAATAGCATTTTGAAAGAGAGAGAGAGAGAGAGAGGCAAAGTCGGCAATTTTTCCACCAGATATTTGTCGTAACTTTGCAACAAATCCACTTTATTTGCATACACTCTCCATCGATTTTGGGATGTGAGAGACGAAAAGTTTTCCACACAACTTTTCCCACTCGCAGAAATCTACATGAGGAATTGAGCTTTTGCATTTTACTCTCGCGATAGAGCTGTAATCAAGGGGAAAATCACTCGCGCTTTCAGACCATTCAATTTGGAATTATTCGATAATTCTTTTTAATTCAAATTTTGATTATTTCATAGAAATTTCAATAATTTTTTGAATTCTTTTTGATTTTTTTCTGAATATTTTATCAAAATTTAAGTTTAATTTAATATTTGTGATTATTTTCTTCACATATCGTTTATGGCAAATATTTTAACTTTTTTCTACTTTTTAATGTTTTTTTTATCCTTAAAATATGAAAAATTCAAATTTAATCAAAAAATTGTGTTTTTTGTAGAATATTCTTTTTGCAAATATTTAAATTCAACTGCTTTACAAATTTCATTTTAACGGAATTTTAGTGCTTTTTACATTTGAATTTTAATAAAATATCCCAGAAAATATCTGAATATGATTTAAAATTTTGCTTTAAAAATATGTATATTTTGATTATGTCGCAAATATTTGATTGAGACCACTAGGATTGCCTCAAAAACCGCCCTGTGATTTGCCCCTTGGCTGTAATGTTAGCCAACAAGTGATTCAAGAAGCAAGTTTACTGGTGAATTGTGGAGATAAAAATACAAACTCAAACAGGAAACAATTCGCTGCAAAGTAATTGAAATTCACAAACTAAGAATTAGTTTTAATATTAGATTATTTTGCACACAATTAAACAAATCCCACAACTGACATCACAGTGAACAAACTGCATAAATTTTCTCCGCACTGACTTCAAGATAGCGGCGCTCATGATGAGAATATTCAGTTGTAATAATTCTTCCTGGCTGTAATTATGGAAATTAGTCATCCTTTCGCAGTGTATGGAAAGTTGTGATGTGAGCAAGACAACGCGAGAGTGCAGATTATTCTCTAAACTAAACCAAGGAGGAGCATTACTTACGTCTTTAACTATCTCTCGAGTGTGGTTTGGCTGCTCTTCGGCACAACTAATCCCTCAAGTAATGCTCTTCCTTCCCGGCGAAGGAAGATCTCTTCAACTCCGCCAAAATGTTGCTTCTGCTCACAAATATGCATATCCGCATGCCTAATTTCCATCCTACGCCACTGTGGCTGATAAGTTTGGTGAGAAGCGTCACGCGAAAAATCAAAAAATCAAAATAGTAGGGGAGAGCGGGGCAAAAATGGGAAAGTAATGAATTAGGGAGTCGCGTTTCAAAATTATCGTGATTTCAGATCCTTTTCGGCATTTACAAGTCATTTCTCACAAAATCCATTCAACTATTTCAATAATTTCTCACTTTTCTGGCCTTTTCTGGAAGAGTTACAAAGTGGGGCAGCTTTGAAAAGCGTCTTTTACGAAGAGAAATGTAACTTTATTTGCGCATTTTGCATAAAATTGCAAGGATAAAGACTGTTTACTTGATATTTTTAAATTTAATTCATGATCTTCTTGGAAATATTGAAGAAAATGACTTCTATCAAAGGTGTCTCTGCTAAAGTGTCTGTGCTACAATAAAGAATTTACCATGAAATATTCCTCAGTTACTTAAAAGCTTTCTTTGCTATTTCTTTCTAAATTAACTCTAAGAATAAGTGAGATTTGCAGTCAGAATTTGCTGCAAAATTATCCAAAAACTACCCCAAAGTGGGGCAGTTTTGCACAAAATGCAGAGAAATGGAAAACCTTTGATTTTAAAGCCCAAAAATGCATCGAAAGTCTATACTTAAATTGATGTACCAAAATTCTTGGAAATTCTAATTTATACCACGAGAATAATGAGATAAAATGTACACACGAATAATATTTTTTAATTCCGATTCAATGAATTTACTGCAAAATATCACATTGCATGAATTCTGGGTTATTTTGCGTTGCGCATTTTTCAACATCTCTCTGGCAATTAAATTTGCATAATATGTCGCTGATTTAGTGAATTAGGAGTGTTTTCGCGTGTCGCGCTGAGTATGTTGATTGTTTCCACAAAGACTATATTCTGTGGATGGTGATGGAAAAGAGGTGATTTAATCAGTGTGAAAGAGGCTGAAAGTCGTGCGTAAAGCGTGGAACACAGGTGTGCAAATCCTTAAATTTTACAAACACTCTCGGCGATGGCATTGAAGACAGACTTGCGTAGAAGAAAAGCCCTTTTCTAGCCCTTTCGTGAGACAAAGAAATGCAGAGGGTTTTGTTGTGCGTCAGATCATTAAAGTCTTCCCTTTTTCATCTTCATCTCAACGACAACGAGCGGCACCGCCAAAATTATCCCTATTGTTTTCTTGCGAATGTGTTTCACCGCGAGAACCAAAATAAGCAATTTGAATTTTAAATTTGACTCTTGGTCTCCGCCCCGCACATAAATTGACATTTCCCAGATTCTTCACCACGTGAAACACATTCAACTTACCACGCCAGTGAAAAAGCTTTATTGTGCACTTGACTTGGAGGAAATTGTTTATTTTTTCACATAAACCGACAAATGCAGTGGAAAGCGTGAAATAATATCATACTATTTTCTTCAATAACACTGTGCAACACTTTTCTGCCCTTTTTTGAAGTATAGATTTTCTGATTCCTTCAGTCATCAGCTTTTCAACGGTACCTTCCTTTTTTCCTAGACTATTTTCCATTTTCCCCTATTTTCACCCACTTTGCCGCACTTATGTGCTCATATCTCGCCCAATTTTCCACGGATTTTCCTCAAATTAGGCTCAAATGTTAGCTATTGAAATTACCCACTACTTTGTAAAACATTGTGAGTGTTTTAGATCACTCCTTGTTGGTCAAAAATGATCTTTTGTGAACCACTAGGTAAGAAATTCACCGGGTTTTTTTTACCACTTTTTTCTAAATATCTCCGAAACGAAGAAACTTTTATGTTGGATTATTTTTCCTATGTGTAGAGCACTTTAGGGGATGCATTTCCCCCATACATGCCGAAGTGATATTTCTTTTCTATCTGCCGGAAAAACGAGGTTTTCCCTCGACAAGTTTTGCTTATTTATGTTACGCACACCCGCTAAAAAATTTAAAGAAGGTACATTTTGCTGTCTACGCACTCATTTAGATGATGATAATGCTTAGATGTTAAAACAAAAGAGAAAAAAGGCCAATATCTCGACTTTTTAGCTATTTTACGTGAATTTTTTGTGTTTTTTATGGAGTTGTTGTCATTAAGACCAAAAAAATACGTACGAAGACTTCTTTTTTTTATGGGGAATTACTTTGGAATTTATATGCAATTATTGAGCAAGAAATTATTAAATTTCGCATAGAATTCAGTGAAAAAGTGTGGAGAACTTCTTGAATGCGCTGAGCGGATTGATGAATTTTGGCGAAATCTGTCACACTCTTGTGTGAAATATTAAAGCAAAGACACAATGGCTGCGGGAAGACGTTTTGCGAGGAATGAAGAGGCGGAAGACAAGGTGGAGAATGGAGGCAACTTGGCTGAAGAGTGCTTTTCACTGCAAAAATTCTCGAAGGCACATCGGGGAGCATGAAGAGATCATTTGGCACATTTCAATGGGCTAATGATTCTATTTAGAATTCGCTGTCTGTGCATCCGCAGCGTAGAGAAAGGAGCGCGTTCGTGATTAAAGAGAATCTGGGTTAATTGCATCTATTGCTGACTATAAGTACTAAACGGCAAATTACTCTAGAGTTCTTATTTTTAGATGAAGTACCGCGCATCAGCTTTTATTGCCAACAAGGAAAATTGAATGGGTGTATAAACACAATATAATCATTCGCCTTCCATGTAATATAATATATATCAGCGAAAGGGTGAAAAGTTTAAAGTCATTTTCAGTCCAAAGAGAGCTCTTTGTGCATCAATTTCCCAGGGTTTTCCAAGGAATTTCACAGCAACATGGAATCAAATAAACATTTACAAAATTAATCCCTATTTTGTAACGTCGAAAACCACATTTCAAACACTCTTTTGCAATATAATTGCATGTAATATTAATTGAAAAGTAATTAAGAAATATTATTCATGCATTTTTATAGTTATTGTGATTGAATTTCAGTATTAATTGTAATGCTGAAATAAAAGAATAAATTTTAAAGATTTCTTTCTGCAAAAGAAAATTTAAGCGGCTTTTAAGAATTATTAGGAATTTGATTTTTTAAAGACTAAATAACATTTTAAAGTAGGAAATCTTTCATATAAATTGAAAGTAATTTAAAAACAGTGCTAAAGGATTATCGTCAAAAAATACATTAAGAGTTCAATAAGGAGAAGGAAATGTTGAAATATTGAAATATCGTTGAACCCAAAAAGGTGAAAAATCTTTGTTTTATATATTTATTACAAGAAATTGTATGAATTCAATACTGTTTAAGCTTCAAGACTCTCATGAGTGCAATAATAGTGAAAACAGCAAAGGAATTATGTTAAAAATACTATATTTTGCAGTACCAAATTTAACTCACTTCATTGGGTTTTCGCTCAATAATCCTCATTTGTGGTTTTGCTTAATCAAAATTCCTGCCGCTCCTTGATAATTATTCTCCATTTCATTCAATAAGACTATTAAAGACACCAAAATTGCAATGTGGAACACTTAGAATGCGTCGTTTGAGTGAAAACTACTAATAAAATACAGCAATTTTAGCATAATTCAATTGCTAAACTGTGCAAACCTCCTGTGAAGGAGTAATTAAACTTGTTTACGTGATGTTGATCAATTAAGCATAAAACATATGAGGAAAACCATGACATATATTGCAGTTAGAACTTTGTTATCTCAAACACTGATTGATGTAAATAATCAATTTTCCTCCTCCACAGAGTGCTCTTAAGTTAAGAGGCGAAGCTGTGCATGTTTGTGATTCTATTAAAATATACATTATAACATTATGTGTGGGCTTTTTGTCCACAATGATCATAAATCCATTTCGCTAATGCCACCAATTTTGATTTGATGGGTGCAGAATGCCTAATATCTGGCATGCATAATGGAAATTGCATTTAGTTTTGCATCTACTAGATGTCTTATGCATATTTAATGATGACGTGCGAGCATAAATTTCCTATTATAAGTGCAAAGAGTGCAAGTGGAATATTGAATGGTGGGAGAGAAGAGTTTCACGTAATATGTAAATGTTGAGCCATCAAATATTGAACACGGACAAACTACATTCTCGAGCACATCTGGCAGATTTTCTGCCAGTGTTTTTAGTCCAATTAATTCCCAGAATGTCGATCAAGAATGGTCAGACGAGTGATAAATTCTGGTCTGGATATTCCACTTGGCAGAATCTTCCAAGATTCTTCAATTAATCACTTCGCGGGGGCTGATGAATTGTGGCTTTTCCCCGAAGTGTGCGTGAAATATTAAATTTCCCGGGATTTTGAGGGTGAAGAAGAAGAAAAAAAAATTGAATTGCACTCGCGGTTCAACACAAAACGACATTTCCATGAGGTTTTCTATGGCAAATGTGTGTGTGTGTGTGTAAATATTTCCCACTCACCCTTTGGGGGATGGAAATGCGGTGAATTTGGGAGAAGAAAGAATAAAGTAGGGCAAATTCCACAAAGTGAACAACCAATAAACCCCCACGTTTTGTTTGCGCGACTTCTTCGCATCTCCTTTTTCCGCTCAAGGTGGAATGAAATCGAGAATTTCTCATGTTCAATTGTGACGATTTCACATCGCATCTCATGCTAACTTCCTCTCTCTCTGATCTACAAGACACCAAATTTGAGCAACAATTTCTCATATTTTATTCCACAATTCACTCCGTGTTACAACATAGAAGACAGCAAAATAGCAGGAAGGAATGCGCGTGTGAAGGAAAAAGGAAGTGGAAGCATAATCGCAAGAGTCGAACGTGAAACAGACATAAGTGAATAAAGATGAAAAGGTGTGCGTGTTGAGCTTTAAGAATTGATTTATCGGAGCTTTTAAAATTTCCTCTCCTCAATGTATGAATTTTGCAAAAAGCGCTACACAGGATGTGTATTCATAAGGGTGAGTGATTTGGTATGAAATATCCATACAAACTTTCTCCGGGAAGTTTATTCTAGCCTTTCAGACGTTCGAGATTGAATTAAGAAGATGAAATCTACCGGAGAGATATTGATTTTAATGGATTTTGCTGGAAACGATTGGAATTTTACTTGATAGCCGTCATTTTCTCCATGAAAAACCCAACTGTATCGCAGTTATTGACTCTATCTAGGGCAATGACAAGGGGGAGATATTATGGTCAGAAGTTGTAGAAAGTTCTGTGGAAGTGTTTCAATATATTCAATATGATGCGTTCCAAAGTAACTCTCAAAAGGAATTACCGCAAAACTTGAAGAAAAAGAATTGTTCTTTACAGTTTTCTAGGTTATGTTATGAATTTAAATAATAATAATAATAATAATAATATTTATTTTACACTCGAGCCTTTATAAGTTGATTACAGTTAAGTCTTCGAGTGGCGGCTGCCGCCGTCATTCACCACAGCCTCAACGGGACAAAACGGCAGAAAAATCCTGCATCATTGGCTGATTTGTCCCATAATACTTTACAATAATTTAATTAAAAAGACTTAAGTGTTTAGGTACGAGAAGCATGACATGATCAATACATAAATAAAGGATCTCGAGGGGTTTGTTAGCGGCTTAAAGTCCGAAGACTTTGTGTTGCCGCCAACGGAGTTTGGGTTTGCTACGCTAATTCTTGTGAATGACTATATTGGTAGTGCCACAAGCGCCCAGGGAAAACTCATGAAAACCACGAAATATCTGCATCATGTTAACCGAGACGAGAGTAAGTCTTCATCAAACCTCTTCCAGAGGATTTCGCGTAATTTTTTCATGAACAGGAACGAGCAGCTTATGTCTTTTACCTCCGGAGGCAGTGCATTGAATAGGGTCGGAGCGCGGTACTCAAAAGTCCTTTTGTAGAGCTCAAGTCTAGGCCAAGGTACAGGAACCTGGATACCTCTTCTATCTAATCTTTGTCTACGCGACGTAAGATATCCTCCTCTCAGAAAAAAACAACTTTATGCACCTGTACTCGTAGAGATACTGCAGGGGCATGACTCTCCATTCCTGGAAAACTCCCCTCACCGATTCCCATCTTTTCTTTCCCATCAGTGCTCTCAGTGCCTTGCGCTGCACAACCCCGACTAAATAAATTAAACTTTGCCACTAAATAACCTCAAATACCATTAATTCTTTCGCCTAAAGTGATATAATTTGCATTAACCAAGACATTAACTGACACTATTACAAGTTTTCAATGAAAAACTGTGTCAATTATGATAAAATTGATCATAAACTCTAAAATATTGTTTCAGGATATACAAAATTTACTATTTTAAGAGCTGTTTGATAGATTTTCTACGCTAAAACAGAAAATTTCAGCTATTTGTCGAATTATAATAAATTAAAATTCCCCATATTTGTCTGCAAAAGATTCCCAAAAAGTTTCTTTTAAGGATTTCAAGTCAATTTTGAGGTTATGTGCCAAAGTGTACCCAAAAGAGCGACTGAAAATTTAATATCATCAAAATATCTGCTGTAAACTTCAAATATTTCACAAATCCAAGTAAAAAGAAGTATTAAATTTTAGGTTATGTCACTTTAGATGCTTGGAATGAGAAGAAATTAACAGAATACGCATACTTTAAGCACTGCCAAAGTTCTTCACAGATACTTGAGTCATATTATCTCCCCCTTTGGGCTGTAATGCTTCTAAGAATTGTCAGAGCGATTAAGATGATACTTGAAAAATCTAATAACCCACTTTACAAGTGTCAAAGAAACTTTATATTGCACACTTTCCCCTTCCCAGAAATCTCTAGTCTTCCAAGTTTCATTTCATTTGCCGGTGTTTAATTAATTTCTTTAGCTCAACTCCTTTTCCTCAGATGTATAACTATATATTTACTTACTTCCGTGCCACAAGAAGCAATAATCAAAATTTTCATTATCTCTCCTTTACATATAAACTATTCAGGGAATGTGTGGGAAAAACACAAATACAAACTGCAATGAGATACGAAATTCCAATTAAATTTACCACCAAGGAAGAATTTTCATTAGACATGAGAGGTGTTCGGAGGACAAAGTTTTTCCCAACATCACATGCACTTCCTTGCTCATCCCTAAAGTAAGTCAACTGTGGAAGTTGGCGTGATGTTGGACCAGAATAAGGGGTTAAAAGTCTCTCTATAATTTTGTCAAAATCACCATGAGATGTGATATTATTCCGTTTGCGCCGGATGTTGACAGCCCAGTGACTGATTACAGAATGAAATCAATTTTCCACCTCTGTGCATTGTTGCACAATGTTGCATTATCCACACCCTCGAGCCCCCATATCATTATATACATATGTATAATGCGTATAATTTGATTTGCTTTCATCCGCCCGCACTTTGGCAGAGATGTGTCCTTGCAATCAATACAGCATTCAATTTATTTTATAACCCGTAATCATCGTGGTGTCCAATTTTATTTACAAATGTATGCCAATAATGTGCACATTTCAACCTTTTCCTAATGTAATTCAATTGTGTCTGACCACGAGGAGAGCGGCATGAATTTGTATTAATAATTTAGCCCCATGTATTTTCCTCTTAGGCCTTTTGCATAATTTAGATGCCGAACAATTTACTGAAAGCCATTCTCAAATGCCTCAATGCATGCCAGTGATGTGCCGGTTGATATTCAATATCTGCTCGCAACCGCGAATTTTCAGCATTTCCTGGCCAACTCCCGTATATATTGAGCAGCGCTGCTCATCTTTGTGCACAATCAACCTTGGGCACAATAGCAGATTCCAAGGGGTAAATGATATCCCTTAAATCTGTACATGACTTCCTAAGACTTCTAGCAATTGTTTGCAAACTCTCTGACGTTTTTATTCGATATTTCTGTAAAAATCCACTTAATAGTGCATTTTTGGCATCTTTTCCGACCATAATCTCAAAATATCACTAAGAGATCTCCAAACACTCCGTTTGGAAGCTTTCTATCTGTGAAATCTGACGGAAATTCTGTAGGATGCTTCCATAGATCATGCCAGCACAATCTTTCTTTTTGTTGACATTTCTACGTTCCGATATGAAGATGTGGAGGGCCTCGAATGCTTCCAGTTTTTGTTGAAGCTTTCCCACTTCCGCTGAACTATACACCAATTCTCTCTGCATTATCTCAATCTTGTTCTGATAGCGAAAGAAGTACATTATCTTCTCCGGAATTGCTATGATGATTTTGTGCAACACTTCGCATGGAAAGATCGTGGAAATTCTGTAGCAAGTTTTCCTCAGCATGCACGATATACTGTAGTAATTTAGCAGTGTAAAAAGGGGGTAATTTCAGCATTTAGCGTTAAATCAACAGTGTGTACATGTTCCAAACGAGCAACCCTCTATGGAGGTTTCTAAATCATGAAGGGGTGTGTATAATTAGTGCAGAATTTTCTCCTGTCAGTGAGAAATGGCGTGGAATGTTGTAAAATCCACCCACATCGCCGCTTTGCTAAACACTTCATGAGCATATTGAAGAAGTTTTCACCTGTCTGAGGTCAAGTGTACGCGCGAGATGGCATTATACACTCTGTATACGTGATAAATACAGTGGAAAAAGAGCAGAAAACAGAGTGCAAGTGAAAGAAATTTAATTACACCCCTGAGAACAAGTCCAAAGGCATCTCATGAGACGCTGAGTGATGCGGTTTATCTCGTGCTGCGCCATCAACTGCCTTTTAATGCAACATCTCATGTGTGCAAAATGCCGAAATTGCATTTTCGGTGACTCACTGACGATATGCACTTTGACATGGAGTCACTTTAAGGCATTATCACTTTAAGCTGCATCGTGTTGGTGATGAATTTAAGGTGTCACGATGGAAATTGGTGCAAATTGACAGTGAAAATATAGTTTGTTGACCAAAATTTATGCAATGTAAATGGCAAAAGTGTGAAAATGATTCACTTTTCAGTGGTTTAAAATGTCTCTGATGTGGCTTTGCAAAAGGGTTTTTCCACTTTTGAAACATGTGTTTTTGATTTTTATTCGATAACCAAATAAATTGACATTTCAAATAAAAATACATTTATTGGTTATGATTGTGTGATAACCGCAGTGATTAATGTGCACAATAATTTTTATTTATTTTCTGCAAATATACACCGATGGGTGCCGTGAAGACTATCAAAAGTCAAAATCGTCATTTTTCAGTAGAACGATTTGAAGTTTGAGAGATGATTTTGCTTTGAAATTTTCCTAATTTTCCCATAAACTCTCTGTTATCTTTCAGTAAATTGATAAAATTGCTCAATTCTATTTTTATGCAATTTTTCCCAGGTTTTTCCACTGTTATTTGTTTGAAATATTAACCAAAATACGAAGAGTTGATAGACGAATTGGGAAAATTTGCTACAATAAGACGATTTTTGATAATTTTTGTGTACTTTTTTTTCAAACAATTCGTAAAAATCAACTTTTTACATTTTTCCTGCCCATCATTTTCCCAAGAAAAAATTGAAAAAAATAATCAAATTATGATTTAAATAATAAAAAAAAGATTACATTCTCAACTAGAATTGCAAAAAAAAAATCTAATTTTGAATACACAAAAAAAAAGATTATTTTCCCGCAGTTAAATCACAAAGAAAAATCAAAATATTATCAAAAACTAAATAAAATAGTCAAAAAATGAATATTTTCTCAAATAAAATTGAAAAATAATTGAAAAAAAAAAGATAATTTTCCCAAATAAAATGACAAAAAATCAAAATAACCCAAAATTGAATGAAAAAAATAAAAAAATGAATATCTTCTCAAGAAAATTTTGAAAAATAATCATTTTTTGAATAAAATAATAAGAAAAAAACAAATCCCAAGTAAAATTGCATTAAAATCTCAATAATCAAATTCTGAATTAAATTATCCAAAAATGAATATATTTTCCAAAGTAAAATTGAAAAATAATCAAATTCTTATAAAATATTCAGAAAATAATCAAAAAATAATCAGAATTTTGTACGAAATATTCAAAATTTGAGTAAAAATCACGAAATAATCGAAAAAAAGATTGAATAATCACAAAGCTAATCGTCTCAATTTGCGCGACTGATTAGCCCCTTGGGCGTAAACTATCAAAAGTCGACTTTTCATACTTTTCAACGCAACATTGAGAAATTTTCTACACGCGGAGTTTTTAAGAAAAATCGTATTTCTTTTTTTTGCCGATGAACCCAATTGAATATTTTCACATGTGATAAGAAGACATTAAGATCAATCCAAAAATACATAAGACGTCAACTATCCAAAAACGACTTTCAATAGTCTTCGATTCACCCGTCGACACGGAATTGTGTGCAAAAATGCTCTAATGAAATTATATGCTTTTCGACATGAATTTTTGGTATATCTTTGGGGGATTTAATGTGTGAAAAGATTCAAGAGGAAGTTTCAATTTTCATAAATATCACACTTTGTGTATCGATGTTGTTGACATATTGACTTTAGAGCAATGCGCGCGCCATGTTAAGGGGTGGAAACGTGGGAAAGAAAGACTCGAAGGGATGAGCAAAATTGTGGAAAAGAGTAATAAATATAGATTCTGGCTCAACAATTTCCACCACATTATGCCATATCGCTGATCTCTCTTGACTTCCTCTCTCGTGACCCCCGACAAATCGACTTCCCACCCCCCCTCCGAAAGTCGGGGTGTCACATCAGAGGGCGTCGTCTACGGTGAGTGTGAAAAACGAAATTTCACTCTATAAATAAATAATCGGTTTACACGGAGCGCAACCTCAATTCTTAACTCCCTCTTGTTGTCTAAGAAGAGATTCCGCATCCACACCGTCGTGTGCGAGTGGGTTTTGGGGAGGGTTGGGGGTGGAAGGAAAACATTTTTGCCTCGCACATTCCGCACGTAAATAGCATTTGGCGGTGAGAGTGAAATTAAACAAAACACCAGTACATCTCTTGCTTTCTGGAGCGTCAGAAGAGTAAATTGCGACATCATCCAATTTTAATACATTTTCATCCTGTTCAGCATTGTTGGGAGGGGGTGTTTTGCACCCTTCCACCTCTCTATGTGTCTTTGACAGTGTCACTGGCTGTCGACTCACATGAGATCCAGAATTCAATTCCACCACCCTTTTTGGCGTGATCGTGAATTTCTCTCTCTCTCGACTTCGTCGGAAAAAGGCACCGCAAAGCCCATTATATTTATTACATTCTGTATGAAATTATATATCTAAGCATTACACTCATCTCAGTGTCTCATTTTCACCTTGCAGAGAATTTTCTCAAAGAATTTCCTCCATCCAGAAAATCATTTGCATACTTTTAGAGAATCAAATCACAAAAATATCCCTCAAAATACAAACACAGGCAAGCATTTTTTTTTCCTATGAATTTCCCTTCCATGGGCGAAGAAGAATTTTCCCAACTCTCACACCACAGCCGAAGGAGGCGCACAAAAAGAACACGCTCGCCATCATCTTGGTGACTTTAATTCACTGCCGGTGCCACTTTTGGGGTGTCTATCGGGGGAAAGTTAGCCGGTGGAGAAATGGCGAAGGCAGTCAAAGTTCAACGGTCGAGTGTCAATAAAACAGGAAGACACCTAATTACTCGCCGAGGCGAATAAACAGTGTAATAAATTGAAGAAAATCTCAATAGCCCCACGTTTTCCCATTTGAACGTCTCCATGCCGGCATGAAGAAGTGCTTTTTGCCACAATGACACATGGCACGAAACGATGGAGGACAAATTGTCTACGGCGCCCAATTTGCTTCTCACACAGCCCAACTGAGAATTTCCGACTGCTCGGCTCTCATCAGGACTTGCACTGAGAGAAAAAAAAAACAGCTTGAGAATAGAATAACGAAGATTTTCGGCTTGATTTTAAGTGGAGAAGAGACAAATAACTCGAAGAGAGAAATTTTAATCTGTGTTAAATACAAAAATTAGAAGAAAGGGAATTATTAATAATAATCGATTAAGACACTTTTGCAAGGGGGTAATCACTCGCAAGTTGAGACCATTGACTGTGAATATTCAATAATTTCTTGATTATTTCATGATTTTTATTCAAATTTTAATTATTTGATACAAATTTCTTGATTATTTCGTAATTTTTATTGAAATTTTAATTATTTCATGTAAATTTCAATCATTCTTTGATTATTTTCTGATTTTTGTTCAAATATTGATTATTTCATACAAATTTCTTGATTATTTCGTAATTTTTATTGAAATTTCAATTATTTCATGCAAATTTCAATCATTTTTTTATTTTTCCTGATTTTTATTGAAATCTTGATTATTTAATTTCAATTTTAATCATTTTTTGATTTTCTTTTATTAAAATAATTAAATATTTGATTGAGACCATGAAATTTCATCAAAAATCACTTTGTAACTTCTCCCTTGCATTCTTTGGTTTTTGCCTACTCTCGACTACAGATGGCGTTATTTATTAACACATTTTCGTCAGAAATCTTAAAGATTCTTGTATGTGCGAGAATTGGGAAGATATCCCAACTCTACACACGTTTTTAACATAAAACCTTGCGTAAAACCGTAAAAATCCGATTAAAGATTAAGTTTTTAAGCAAGATCGTCTATTTATTGGTCTTTGCAAGCTTTCCAGCTGAGAAATTCGCCTCCAACTCTTTAAAAATGGTGTTGAAACATTTTATAAACAAATTTTAAATAAAATAAATTAATAAATGCATCGCGATTCATTGGAAATAAACCTAAGATTCAAGAAGGAATTTGCGCTCTGAGTGTCTCGAGCCAAGTGACACTACATCCCCAATATTAGCCACCCCTTGTCGCTTTGATCCACCCACGTTAACTTGTCTAGTGGGTTTTTTATTAAAAATTTCACACCAAAGTGACCAGGCGGTGATGAAAGGCGATAGGGCATTAGCACATAAATTCAATTCTCAGAATGGCATTCCAACCGGAAAGTTCAATGGAGGGTGGCAGTGCTCTTGGGGAGGCTAAATATTTATACGTTGAGATTATTTTACCCACATCTGCCGTAGTGCAACACACACACACAAATTTGCCGTCGTAAAATATTTATCAAACCTTTCCGTGTTCAACAGTTTTATAGTCATTTTGTGGGTAACGCTGGCGTGTTTCTGGGGTAGTTGCCTCGCCTGACATATAGATGCGGCTGCAAGATCTGTGGTGGAGCTTTTTCCACCCCCCATACAGCTTCTTCCCTCCAACCCCAAAGGCACCAGAGAGAGAGAGAGAGCCTTGAGTGTGGATTGTGTTTCTTTGTCACGTGTCGACATAACAATTTTTCTTCTCCCCTTGTTTGGGTGACTTTTTTTTTTAATAGGTTACATGTTGCTGAATATAAAGCATGATCATTCCCTTTCGTATTCATGAAAATTTAGCAGCCAGCAACACTACACCCATTTATAAAGAATTTATAAGTGCGGAATTTATACAAGTAAATTCTATTTTGTATGTACTTTCACCTCACATCGCAGCCAAGGCGAGAAAGGGATCTCCTTGTAACGAATTTTCCCACTTTTCCCAGTTGTGGTTAACGTAGTCCTTTCGCTTCGTCTTCCACACCTTCATTTTTTTTTTTTTGAATTTCGTATGTGACTGGCGGATGTGCAGGAATCTTCCCATGGATTTTCATTCTTCACCCGCAGAAAAAATCCCACCTTCGAGAGAGAGAGAGAGAGTGGCAAGGAAATTCCTCCGTGCATCTCTAATGCAATATTATTTTCTATTTTGCATGAGAGTGACTATGAATTGTGCTGAGACTCACCAGGGAGCCAAAGGAGGAACAGCGGCGTAAAATTTCCCTGTAAAAGCTCCTCAGCTGCGGAAGAACACGTGTGTTGGCAGAGCCGCTGGGGAAATTATTCTTGTTTTGGTGTGAAAATGTGGAAAATGCCATTATAAAGTACAACAAAAAAAACAGTAAAAGTCTCTTGCATAAACTGCTTCTCACCCGTTGAACCGCAGTTGCCGAAAGAATTGTTAGCAAACGCACTTGCAATTTTCTCTACTTCTTCTCACCATTTTTGCTCCTTTTCCCACCAGAAAATGCATTGCGAGGGTTGTTTTCTCCCCTCCAAACCACTTCGACAAACATTGTGAAACACAAAGTGAAATGTCAATAAGCCGTGAACACTGAATTGCAACCAATAATACAGTGACGAAAATTAGCTTAACACGAATTACAATTCGAGTGCTACAATTTTACAGGTTTCTAAAGCATAAAGTGCTGAAATTCACACAACGTTATCATTTCTTTTGGATGATCAACTTATTCTCCTATTTAACACTTCATAAGGAGCCTTTAAACAGGATTTGAGCCGCGATTGTGCGGATGAAATGGAACAAAACGTGAAATGGAAGCTAAAAACACACAAAAATCAAGTTGACAAGTCCAAATCAAAGCGCATTCAAATGTGAATGTCTTTTAGTTATATAAAACTCAAGATTTAATACACGACCACAACACAGATCGCTGCATGAGTAAGAAGAAACTGGAATCATTCGAGGCCCTGCACATCTTCTTATCGCGACATAGAAATGTCAACAAGAAGGAAGATTGTGCTGACACCAAGTGAAAGATCATTTTTGGCATTAGCCTAAATTTCTCAGTAATCCTAATTGAATTTCCACTTCTGTCCTTGTTAATGTGACTGATTCTCAAAGGAATCTGCAGTTGGTGAAAGAGAAGCCATCAAATTAATATTGCTGTGCAGAAAACTCAATGCCAAATGATGCAATTGATCCGCAATTGACACAGTGAAAGCACACAGCAGTTTTCCAACTTGAATTTTGTGGAAATGAATGGAAATTGAGAGCATTAAATCGATAAAATCGCATATTATCCGATTTTCCACCAATAATGATTTGATGTGAGTTAAATATTAATCAACGGCATTTTCATGAAAATTAAATGATTTAGAATCATTTGGATTATACATTTTATTTTTATTATGATGTCCGTGAATTAATTATATAAAGAATATATAAATGACATTATTTTTTTTTTAAATTCACGCTTCCGCATATGCATGTGTAATTAATAATAATAGGGGTGGAAAAAAAAACAATTTTGTGTAAATTGAATCAAAGCTTTATCTTGCTTAATTTGAAAAGTTATTTATGTGTTGCTGCTGATGACGAAACCGCGCCATGGCGCATTTGTTGGGGCGACGGGAAAGAGGGAAATATTGTGGAAAACGCAATTTTGAAGAGCATCACGCTGAAAGTTGCAAAAGTATGTCACAGTGCTAATGTCCCCTGGAAATTTTGTCCGCATTAGTGGCATCTGAGGAGCTTTCCAGCCATCTCTCGGCGTCTGATGCTCAACTCTCTGTCTGCACCACTTTCGGCATGTTGTCGTACGAAAAAGTTTTTTTCTTTGCCATGACAAAAATCCTTTGCAAAAATTCCCAAATCACTCCTCGTCCTTATCATGGCTCTTGGCACAGCCAACTTCTATCCAATAAGCCAAGAGAAGTGACATTAAAAATTTCTCCAGTGATTATAATTTCGTTTGCATCCCGCAAACATGACTTCTGCCCCTTTTTCATCACGCATTTCCCAGCATCGCATTTGACTTTACGGACGAACGGCGGCATTATGAAGAGTTGTTATGTAAGGAGAATTGAGCAAGAATGTTATCATTTGTCATGTCGTCAAGAGTAAATCCAACAATAATTTCCTGGGTGTATTTTGGCAAGTACACATTTTCTAATTTGCATATTTCCCAACTGTGCCAATATTTGCACATTTGCATAGACAGGGCTGAAAACTCCACTGATCCCTTTCACCCCCGAACTCACTTCTCTCACTCAGTTGTAAAACGCAAATGTAACTGCAGATGGATATTATATTTTACGATGGTAGATGGAAATCTTTACGTACATATTCCGCCAACTGAGAAAAGGTGAAGGAATCCACAAGAAATATGACCGAGAGAAAATCAATTCAATCATACAATATGATGGAATATTTATAGCGTTGATATCTTCACACACGGAGACCACTTTGAAGGGAAAAATCATGCGTAGGGGGGAAATGGGGCAGTTTTGTTGCGGAAATTGTGGTTCAAATTTAGGATTTTGTAGTAAAAACAGACTGTAAATATCACAGCACTGCCCCACTGTGGGGCAGTGTTGATATACACTTCTTTTTACCTTAAATCTTCCTTTCGATGTCTGTTTTATATACTGAACCAACTTAATCCCATAAAAACTGCTCTCAAATGACTATTTTCGTGACTTTTCTTCGCAAAAAGCATGTTTGCCATATGGCAACCCTGGCAGGAGCCGACTGACGGACGACGGTCGGGTGTGTCCAAGGGTGTGTCGCACGACTGCGGGTAAACAGTTGGTCCATTCGTCGTACGACAACTTACGACATTCGCTTTAGACTATGACATTGAAAATTTCGTTTTTGCGCATATTTTGTCTCATGGCGAATTCAAAAAATTCTCATTTTGCCCGAAAATTTTGTGGCCGCCATTTGGCCAACATCTACTAACTTCACACCGGCGTCAATCGACAAACAATCGACAGTCGTTTGTTTGTCTCAACGGACGACGATCTGACGTTTGTCGATACCCAGCACACGATGGTTTACCACCGGATCGCTTCTCTTTGGCTAATATTCGAGCGCGTAGCAAAAGTGAGGTTATGTCAGACTGTCAGAGCGCAGTGTTGCCAGCTCGCAGAGACACAAGACTGCCCCGCGCGTGGTAAAAGCCTTTGCAAAGCTTTAGAACCTCTTCAGAATCATCAAAAACCTGTGAAAATGTAGAAATATACAAGAAAGTTCTATTCTAGATCAACACTGCCCCATTTTCCCCTATATTATTGAAATGGTGAATTATGATATATTATTTATGGGTTGATATTTAGCGCGATAAGAGAAAAAAGCGCCTTGGCCTATTGAAAAGAGAAGATGTGGGAGAAGAATCAAGGGGTGAATTGGAGATGAGGGAAGGTTAACATTGGCAGCGGTTGAGTTTGAATTGGTCGCTATTAAAAATTCGCCTACGAATGAATATTAGAAGATTCCTCCCTCTCAGAAAAAATGTATCTACTGACAAGATATATACCTAACAAGCATCGTCATGTGGAAGGGAGTTTTTCTGGTGGCTTTTCAGTGAAAATAATTTTCAGACAGATAAACTCCCACTCTGTGCTTTATCACACAACCTTCCATACATAGCATATATTAATGCTGTGCCGAAGTATCTCTCCTCTGCAGAGTCTGTTTATCTGGCATAACGACGTACACTGAGAGTGGGCGAAGGAGGAGGAGGAAGAAAAAAAAACTACGGAAAAGCAGGAAGAAAGAGGAGCAAAGGACCACTTTGCCGGAAAATGGCACACACAATCCAAATGCACATCTCACGATAATATGATAAAATATTGTAAATGGGAAAAGGTTCAAAAAATTATTCAACTGTAAAACGGGCTTATTCCAATGAAGGAGCCGAGGTCCTGGCGGATGATTCGGATGTGGGAAGCCATGGGAAATGGATGGTGGTGGTTGACAGAATTTGCGATATCGTGAAAAGGGGGGATGAAAACTGTGTCGTCTGATGGAATAAAATTGCATAATAATGATATATGTCTGGGGCGCGGGTGTTTCGAAGGGATTCCCATTGCCTCCGCGCGCGCATTTTCGCCCAAAAAGATTTCTACAATTCATCCACTTGCCTGAATTATTCACACTAAAGTACACACAGAGAAACCTCATGAATCCACATCTCTCTGCTGATACATATGTATCACAGAAATATATATTTGTTTTTCTGCCTCAAATTCGACTTCTTCATCTGCCATGCAATTTACTGTTTTTGATGCTGATTTGATGTGGCGCGCGCAGAAATGAAAATACATTCAGGCGAATAAAATAAATAAAAATGCTTGAGAAAATCGAATTTTGATATTGATATGCTCCCAATATATCTATTTATTCTGCGAGACTCTCTCTTCTTTCCGCCTCTCAAAGCCGCACAGATATTACAGAAAAAAAAGTGGCGCGAAGGGCAAAAAGATTACCGCCACACACACTGCAAAATCCCATAAACCAAATGATAAGGGTTGTCTGTCTTATATGTCAAGTGTGTAAAAACCCATTTTGATCGGTTTGGGCCTCGTTAAGATATCCACTCGCTGTAAATTCTCAATCTATTCAAACCGCACCCCTTTCGTCTGTCCCCGCTTCCGGGCACACGACTTCAATCCATGACATCGACACCAGGGGGCAGTCAATCGCGAGTTGAAATCATCAACTTTGCGATTGTTCAATCATTTTTCTTTGATTATTCGTGATTATTAATCAAATTTTGATTATTTCTCACAAAATTCTGGATTATTCTGTCGATTATTTGTGATTTAGATTCAAATTTTGATCATTTCATACAAATTCTGATTATATTTTGATTATTTTCTGAATATTTGATCAAAATTTGAATACAATCGAATAATATAAGTGAATATTCGGAATATTCTGATTAATTGATTGAAAATAATCTTTTTTTTTTAATTAGTTTATTCAAAATAAGATTAGTTTGATTCTTTGTAATTTTACTCGGGAAAATAATCTTGTTTTTTAATTTTTCTATGCCAAATTTGATTATTTTTCAATTTTTCTTGGGAAAAAAACTTTTTTTTTAATTATTTCATTCAAAATTTGGTTATTTTTCAGTTTTACCTGAGAAAATATTTATTTTTTGATTATTGTATTCAAAATTTGATTATTTAGATATTTTTTTTTCAATTTTACTTGGGAAAATAATCTTTTTTTGATTATTTAATTTAACATTTGATTATTCTTTAATTTCATTCTCGGGAAAATAATAATTTTATGATTATTTAGATTTTTTTGTAATTTTAATTGGGAATATAATCTTTGTTCTAATATTTTTAATTTGAATTTGATTATTTTGATTGTTTTTATATTCATCTCGGAAAAATAATTTTTTTTTATCTTCTTATTCAAAATTTGATTTTTTCTCATTTTACTTGGGAAAATAATCTTTTTCTGATTATTTTATTTATTTATTTATTTATGATTATTTACTTCAGAATTTGGTTATTTAGAATTTGTTGCAATTTTTTTTTGGGAAAATACTCTTTTTTTAGTATTTTCTTCAAATTTTGATTATTTTTCAATTTTACTTGTGAAAATGATCATTTTTTGAATATTTTACTCCAAAATTGATTATTTGATTAGGGAACATTGTAAGTTTCCTCAAAAATCGCCTTGCGATTTGCCCCTTGAATCGACACAACCACCCGGCGCCCCCATCGAGAAGCACCGCCAAGTGTTCATTAAAGTCTCACACACGAAGGGAAAATATTCCGTAATCGTTCGTCGCGCTGTTGATTTATCGAACGTGAGTCAGCCTAAATAATTACCCAATATCTGTTTACATGCGAATAGGCAATTAGCAGTCACTTTACTACATTATTCATTACATTTTATACTCACTTTCCAGCCAAATAATGCCTCATAACGCTGCGATGTGTAAACATTCATATCTTGTGCCAAATCGACGATATCAAAAGTGCAATTTTGACAGGAAATTCCCATTTCAAAAGCAACAGAGAATAATTATAGAAACACACAATGAAAATAAAAAGAAATGTCGACAATAGGAAAATTAAACTACACTCAACTTAGCAAGTTTGTAACAATTTTTCCACCCCTTAAAATCGATAATAAATTAAACACAGAACATAAAAATAAACTTATACAAAATATTTATCAGAATTATAGCAAAAAATACATCTAAAAGAAACTGGAAAATAACTACAAATGATAGTGAAATAGAAACTTTAAAAGAATTTAACAACAACGTACAGAAAAAATGCAACAAAACATTTTAAAAGAAACTTTAAATACAAAAAAAGACTTAAAAACAAGCCCATTTTTAATGAATAACTGAAAAATGTCAATAAGAATTTTTCATTTTCCTCTCATAAAATCGAAAAATTGTATAAAATCAAAAGAATCAAACAGAATTTGAAAACATTGCAAATATAGTAGAATTAAGAGAAGAATTTCAAGTCACTGTTCATCGTCAATTGTATTAAGTTTTCTCCTCTCTTTTTGATGAGACAGAAGAGAGATTAAAAACAAGAGGGTGAGAAATACAATAAAACACTTTTAGTTTTGGGCGAAAAGGGGGAAGAATACAAATTTATTTGAAAAGTTTTGGTCGAAAAATAAAGTGGAATTCTCTGACCGAGAATCATTGTGTTTCGCATGGAAACTGAGTGAGAGAGAAAGAGAGAGAAAACAGGAAAGCTGTGAATTGTGATGTTCAGAAACAGAGACAGATTTATTTTGACTCTCCAGTTTCTCTATCCTGTGGGAATTTAGAGTGTAATAAATGCGAATTATGTATACAAAAAAGCGTGTAGAGTTTGAAATATTTCATTCGACAACACCAAGAGTTCTCTTATTGGCGTGAGAACTAACTCAATGTCTTCACCAAGGGGCAGATATTGTGGTCTGAAGTGGTGTACAGCTTATTGTTGAAGTGCTTGGAATTAAAAGTGGTAAAATATTTAGATTATTTGTATTGCAAATGCTTCTGTTGCAACAAATTGAGATCTTAATTGATTTTTTTGAAAAAAAATCAATTTCTTTGCTTTTTTAGGTTATGTAAATAATTGAAAGCAAATTTTGATGCTTAAATAACCTCAAAATCATCAAATTTGTGTTAGAGCTGCAAATATTTCTCGTTTTCTTAGCAGATTTGAGTGTTCTTGTTCGAAAAACTTCATATTGATTGAGAAAAAGCTTAAAAGTTCATAATTTCCAGTGTGAAAGGATTAAAATTAATCCAAAAAGGATCTATTAAGCAGGTTTCATAACCTCACAATTTGTTTAGAATTTTTCAAAGCATTATTTGAAGGCAAAACTTAGATTAAATTGTGATAAATCAGAATTCAAGTCGAAAAAGCAATGGAAAATGCCTTTAAAGACGTTCAGAAGTGTCTGAAGTGTTGAAGATTTTGCACAAATTTGAAGTGTACAAATTTGAGGCATATTATCTCCCCCTTGACTTCACTTCTGTATTTCATGTTAGTGAAAGATTTATTCATTTGTGCCAGAGCATTTTGAAACTTTGACAAGATCTACAAGTTGAGAAGTCTTATTGTTGAAAGAATTTCAACATTCCAAAGAGCGGTTGGACAATCGCGGTGACTGATAAGATTTGTGATTCTTCTGCAATCCTTTGATTGCACTTTGAAACATTCACTTCCTCCGCACAAGAGAAGCTGTACAAGACATTGAAAGCCAGCAAAGTCACTCGCTTTGCACACAATTCAATGCCAGTTGATGAATGAAATTTGAGAGTGATGAAGACCTAATCAGATTTTGAGGTATAATTTCTATTCACATTCGCATCACGTCAGAACATTTCTCACTGACGTGTCTTGGGGAATTTCCACATATATGGCGAAGCTTCTGTGCAATTTTCCCACACTTTTCATTTCGAGCGCGCCATCGCTGCTGCTGGCAACGAAGAACCACAGCGACATCCAGCAACATAAACCTCATCATTATCGTCTGAGGGCTGATGTTGCTGAAGCACAGCGCGCACATCGTCAAATTAGACAGGATATTGCATTGAATTAACATAACACTTTCACATTCATAAATGGATGCTGCACGAGATGAGTGCAATGCGATATGGAATGACGAAGAGAGGAAGTCGCTGCGATGTGACTGAAGAACAAGGAATACCATTAAAGACGCCATTACGTGTGTCCTCCAGAGGAGCAATTGTAGATTCAGTGCAGTGTTAGAACACGAAGAGTGTATTTGAATCCATCAAGGTTTAGATAATGCAGTCAGAAGTGGTGTACAAATCAGTGGAAGTGCTTAAGAAGTTGAAGTATTCAATAACTTACAATATCCCGTTCCTGTGTGCTTCTTTTGCTGATAAATTGTCCCGATTCCTTGGATTTCCCTTGATTTTTACGTAGAAATAATCACAAAAATCCCTTTTTGAGGTTATGTAACGAATCTAGAGCAGATTTAGTGAATATTTCGCACTCTACCACGTCAATTCTTATGCTGAAGTTCAAGTGATCGTAAGAATTAAGCATTTACATGCCAAGAAACACTGCAAATTGTGTTGAAATCGAACATAACCTCAAAAATAGTAATGAAAACTTGTGAAATGATTATTTAGACAACTTCCTGTGTGATTTTGTCTGTGAATCAACAATTTTAAGTTCATTGGCAGATGATTTTGTGATCTAGAAAGCTTCTACAATAAAAGACTGGAAGCTTTGGAGGCTCTACACATCTTCTTATCGTGCCATAGAAATGTCAACAAGAACGAAGATTGTGGTGGAAATGTTAGGAAGTGTTGTACAGATTTAAAGCATATTATTTTCCCCTCACTGTAGATTTAGTGGGAAGCAAAGGTTACACTTAATTGCCTTTTCCTCGAGTGAATACAAAGAAATGTGGGTCATTTCCAGGTGCAATTATTAAACGAGGCTCAAGATTTATGCTGCCAATCCACGTCTGGGAATTAGATTTTTTTTCTTCTCCTAATGCTAATGCTCGCCACGCACGTTCGGGTGGGCGGGGGAGTTGAATAAGTGTCTAAAAATGAAAATTACGTCCTTTTAACGTGTCTTCCCGTCTCTTAATTGCAGGATACGGCGGAGTCTCACCACGTAGTCAATGGGGCCGGATAGCTGCCTTAATTTACGCCCTGTTCGGCATCCCTCTAATGCTGCTGTATCTCTCCGCCATGGGTGAGGGTCTGTCGAGTGTGATGCGATGTATCTTCCGTCGATTTCGCTCCCCATCCACGTCGACGAGCAGCTCGGGCACAAACAGCGCCAGCAGCAGCACGAGCGGCGCCAGCGGCAAGGGGCTGCCGTGCCTGGATGGGGAGAAGCGGCCGCACACATTCCAGAATGGCAACACCTTCAAGAGCCACAATCCGCAGCACAGCGCCGCTCAGCCATCACCAACAGTGCCAATATCGGTGTGCATCATGATTCTCATCTGCTACATCAGCCTGGGCGCGGTGCTCTTCCACAAGATCCAGCAGTGGGGCGTCCTGGAGAGCCTCTACTTCTGCTTCGCCTCGCTCAGCACCATCGGCTTCGGCGACCTGTCGCCGCAGAGCCACCTGGCGCAGTACATCGCCTCGGGGTACATCCTCGTGGGCATGGCCGTGGTGGCCATGTGCTTCAGCCTCATCCAGAGCGAGCTGATCGCGTGGCTGCGCAAGTTCGGCGTGCAGGATCAGGTGCCGTCGCCCATGAACGAGGAGGTGGCGCTCGTCACCGTGGCCATGACGCCCAAGTCCTGACAGCGGCAGCACGATCTGCTGGCCAACAGCTACAGCTCCCTCCCGCGGCGCGCCAGCAACTCCTTCCAGCGCAACACGCCCGCGCGGCGCTCCACGGGCGTGATGGAGAATCACATGGAGTACTTCGTGCCGCGCAGCATCAGCGAGTTCAACCTGTCCGGCGTGGGCGATCTGGCGCTGCCGCCGCCCAAGAGGTCGCCCGTGACGCACTTGCAGCCCGTCAACACGCTCCTGCCGCCGCCGCCGGCCAGCATGCTGGTGAAGCCGCGCGAGAAGATGGTGACGTTCGAGGACGAGTCCAAGTGTCCGCACGGCGTGCCCACGACCCCGCGCAAGGGCCCCATCATGGGCGACGTGTTCATGTGACGAGAGGGTGGATGAGACGAGCCGATGCAGTATCCGGGAGATGTCATCAAGGTCTGAGAGCGACATCTCCACTCTCCGCGCCACTTTCTGCCCATCCATTGCACTGCGCTTCCCTGACTCGCGTCTCTCCTCGCCACACGTTCAGTCGCGTACGTGTGAAAGGGTGCATTTTCGGGCGGGGAGATTGTGCAGTCAATTGGGAACACCCAGCGAGACTTCCTGTGCCACATTCACTTCCGTTTATGACACACTTTTCCGCGCTGCTCATCGCGACACATCTAATCTGCCAGGGTTGCTTCACATTTCGTGTTCGGACATTTCTGTGGGGCGGAAATTGTGCATCGTTTCGTGTCTTGTCACTTGTTTTTGTGATTATTCAATTATTTTTGGATTCTTCACGGTTTTGATTGAAATTGAAGAGGCTGAAAATGAATCGGAACTTCTGCGTGCTTTTCAAACTTGATCCGCTCAATTTTCCTTCTCTCCTGGCCAGGATCACGCCAGGAAGTTAGCATTTTTCGTCATATTGCGAAAAATGCGACATGAATAGCGTCCCTCACGCCAACTTGGGTGTCCTCTAGCGGCCAAGAGCGGAGAAAATATTCGAATATTCAATTTATTATTGAAAATACTCACTTTTCGATCAATTTTATTGAAGTTTTGGCAATTTACAATTGTTTAAAGCGAGTTTCCGCACACGAAAACTCCCGAAGGCGAAATGTTGGAACTCAACGAGAGTGCAGAAAACGCCATGGCGGAGGGAAAAAGCGCTCTCTCGTGATAGATTGGAAGAGGTGCAATTCTTCATGAGTGGGTGAAAGTGAAGCGGTGGGAGAGGAATTAATACGACAAGTGCACGTGAAGCTCGTGGCGGACAGAAAAGATGTGCGGGTGAGAAATGTATTCAGGCGATTGATATACAGGAGAAATATCCCGCAATCCGTGCGTATGCCATAAATTTGAGATCTTCCAAACCATTTGATATGCATTCCATTGTGCTCATATGAGCCGAAGCCACACAGCCTCGCTCGGCATGGAGGGAAAAGCATACATTATTCAAATGCAATCAAATTTTAATGAAGGAACAATTTGCATCGGTTTTGTCTTCAAGACGAAGAGAGGAGCGCCAGCCAGAGATGGAGGCGCTTCACCACCCGGAATCACCCACTAATCTCATACATATACACATGATTGTCATTCCTGAGGGTGAAATCCAACCACTGGACGCCGAACTAATGACAGAGCTGTGCTGTAACTTCTTCAGTCACAGCTCCAACTCCTTCGCACATGACCCCAGAAGGCTGTGCGGGTGTGAGAGATTGAGAAATCCTGGGGATCCTGTGTATTAAACTCTGGGTGTATTTCTTGTGATACTCTCATTCTCTCACTCTGATCGTGTGTGTGTGTATAAATTTCAATTACATGGCGTTTAACTGACATTCCAAAGTAAATTAGAGACAGAATTGTGTATCCGGCAAACCATCAAGAATTAATCAATTAAGACTGAAGCTGAGATAACTACAAAAACATGTATCAACATCGCTTTTTCTCCACTTCCTCTCCAAATCTCCCTGTTTTGTAGCACAATTTTGCTCATCCTTCCACTCAATTTCATACACTTTTTCCACTGTGACTAAATGCAATTGATTAATATTGAGAGACCAAACCGTATAGAGCAATTCCATTAACAATATTGCGATGAATCACATTTAAAGTGAAATTGCACTCATTTGGAAAAGCCAAGGGGGAGATAATGTGGTCAGAAGTGGTGTACGGATCTGGAGAAGCTTCAGGAAGTCGAAATGTGTAAATTTTTCCTATATTTCGTTAACAGCTTTGATTATTTCACTCTAAGAAATTAATTTTATTCAAATCTTCATTTTGACATATTTTTCTAGGTTATGTGACGTATTAGAGACGAAAAAAGAGTTTAAAATGGAAATTCTTGTAGTGAAAATGAAATTATTTTCATTTATTAGAAGAATTTCTCATTTTCTGTCATTGAAAATCGCAATTTTAAAAGATTTGTGGTGAAGAATATTCAACATAACCTCAAATTTTCACTTCAGAACATCAGATTTTGAGCCAGAAAAATTCCTATTCAGAATTTGCATCGAAAAGTGCAATTAAAATCAGAAAAAAACACCAAAAGAAAAACCGTCTGTATTTATTTATCTAACTCTCAGTTAGATTTTGGTTAGATTTCAGTCGGATTTCAGTCATATTTCAGATGTTTCATAAAAAATTTAATCATATTGTCTTTTCCCCTTGGAAAATGCATCGACAAAATCAATCGACGTTGATTAAATTTCACAGTGATTGAAGTTGAATAATATCAACTTTCAAATTCAAATTGATACATTTTGAGCTTCTCAGTCGCCCACATTTTCCCTTCGAAAGGCTTTAAGACGGATTTAATGCGTTGACTGCGCTGATGACTGAATCTATATGGCCATTACGATAATGACTTTATTGAATGTTGCACATAAATTGATGTCATTCTGAGCGTGAATTATTCACAGCATAATCATAAGTTGTGAGTCAAATTGCAGCATGCGGAAATATTCAAATCTGCAAGTCCGTCGAGTGTACTTGCGGTCGTTGCAAGACATCTTAGAAGGTGGCAAAAGCCAAATACAGCACAGCGGTGGGAACGGAAGCAAGTGGCGAGTACAATTTATGTGTGTATTATGTGTAAACATCCATGTTAATCAAATGCTAATCAAATCCCTTAGTTGTAATAACATATTCCGAAATATTGAACACATCCTCAAACCCAAAGCATAGCAAAATCATTGTCTCAAGTAGATTAAACGTATTAATCACGAGAGGCAAGCAATCCAAGAATGTTTCTTCACTTGATTTTGAGATCCTATTAAAATACATGAAAACACACGTGAAGAGAGACAGATAAAATCCACTTCGTGACAGTTTGTTGTCTGCATTTTTCCGACAGTTAAATTGTTAAGGATGTTTTTTTCTTTGTCACGTGGAATAATTAATTCCCAAAATGTCGCGTCAAAGCGCAATATTTGACGATGCATTTTTTGGGAGGATTTCTAATGGTCAACACGGCAATTCATTGATGGAATTTCACGTCAGAGAGATTTGTCATGTCAATTTGTGTCTGCAAAACATCCACAGTGGAAAATATTCCGCACAGGATCAGGAATCGAACTCAAACATCGATTTGTTTTATAAACTGTCATGAATCATTTTGTTTCAAAACGCGATGACAGAAAATTTATTTATCTTTGTGTTTTATCAGTTTTTTTTCAAGTTAATCAACGAATAATTTGAACACTTCTTGTTATTCGATTTACTTGAAATTTTAAAAATTCATGTGAATTTTCTATAATTTATGTGAAATTTTGAAAATTCAACATAAGATTTGCAGAAAAATTATCAAAAAACACATAAAATTACACATTAAATATCAAAAATTCGTATAAATTTTTCCAAAATTTTGAAATTTCATGCAAAATTTTGATAATTTATGTCTAATTTTATGTGTTTTTGGTAATTTTTGTGAAATATTATGTGATTTTTTGAAAATTTATGTTGAATTCTGAAAATTTAGGTGAATTTTTGAAAATTCATATGAAATTTTGAAAAGTTTTGTAAAATTTTGAAAATCTTTTGTAAATTTTGCAAATTCATGTAAAATTTTGAAAATATTTGTTCAATTTTTAAAATTTTTGTAAAATTTTGAAAAATCGACACAAGATTTCACAAAAATTATCAAAAAACATATAAAATTACACATAAATTATCAAAAATTCGTATAAATTTTTCCAAAATTTTGAAATTTCATGCAAAATTTTGATAATTTATGTCTAATTTTATGTGTTTTCGGTAATTTTTGTGAAATCTTACGTGATTTTTTGAAAATTTATGTTGAATTTTGAAAATTTAGGTGAATTTTGAAAATTTAGGAAAATTTTTGAAAATTCATATAAAATTTTGTAAATTCGTCCAAAATTCTGAAAATTTTTGTAAAATCTTGAAAATTATTGTTAAATTTTGAAAAGTTTTGTAAAATCTTGAAAATTTTTGCTAAATTTTAAAAATTCATGTAAAATCTTGAAAATTTTTGTGAGTTTCTGCAAATTTATGTACAATTTTGAAAAATTATGTATAATTTTACTGTGTTTTCTACAATCTTCATCAAAAAGAATTTTTTAGTGCACAAAACGACTAATTTTGACCCAAAAATATGCAAAAATGATTATTAAAAATTCAATAATTGCTTTTTTAATGACTAAAGAGGTTTTATCATTCGTAAATTCCAAGGAATTGAGAAAATCTTCTTAAGATTTCTAATTTCGATCGAGATTTTAATTCGCACTGATTTATTTTCTGGCTTCTTTTTTAATATTCCGCATTATTGTGTTCTGTTTCGGTTAATAATTGCTGCGCAGTTGAAGAAGAAGTTGATAGACTTGGAATAGGCAATTTTATTCACGACATTGTGTTCGTTCTGCTAATAACATACGCATGTAATGTATAACAATAAGCCGAAACGTATTTTCTTCCTTCCTTCTCCTCATCACTCATGATACAGCGCGAATGTGGCGCTTTCCTTACCTTCTCGCCATCAGGGTTGGTGTGTTGTGCTTAACGAGGCGAAAGAGTCAAATTGGCTTTCCCTTTTGTTTGCGCAGGGAAAATTAATTTCGCACACAATAGTTGTGAATTAGGAAAAATGACAAGGTGGAAGTATATCAGTGGCTGTGAGATAAAAACTCGTCTCTTTTGTGGGTTTTTCCCCACAAAGACGGAGAGAGAGAAAAGGAACTTTTATAATCCGTCTTCATTTCTCCCAACATGGAAATTCATTGGAAAGTTGTGAAGATTTGTGCCAAAAATCGTACAGAGTTTAATTAAAAGTTTTTTTTTGTCTATCTTAAGAATATTCATGACGAGGTTAAGAAGCGGATTTCGCGTAGTTTCTTATGATATTTCGTACCAGAGAAATTGCAGACTTTCACCCAAGTTCCCACGGTAATTGATTGTAATCCACCGGTAGAGTTGCACCTTTGCGCATGGCCGATGATTCATGTCAGGACCTTAATTACTCCTGACATCTCCACAAGTGTTAATTCCCTTCGCTTCCCTTCTCGCAACTGGTCTGGCTTCTGCATCAATTTGATTTGCCATCGCACAGATCCGTGAAAAATAAGGATGCGACTGTGCGAAGGCTCACATTCGCGTGGTGAGGAAATTGCCAAGACGAGGCCAAGAGTCTCACAATCATAAATAATGCTAGTCTGTGAGTCAAATCGAAAATATTACTGAAAAGCCACACAAATTCCTACATTCATCTGCACAAGCGAGAGACGCCGGAGCTTTTCCACCCCCTTCCAACCCCCCGCCGAACCACTGCCAAGTTAAATCTAATTACGATGCTGTCGCTGGTTGGTGTATCTCTTCTTTCCCTGGGCGAAGGACTCGCGAAGGGCGAGGAATCCTGGGCGGTGGAAATTAATTAGAAGACACTTCCTCACACCTTGGCGGGTTGAATTATTATTGAAACTTTTTAATGGATCTCACGAATCTCAACCAACACCACACAATTTATTCCCACCATCATCATTCGCCCATTTACAAATCCAACCAACCGTGAATTCATTCAAAAATCTATAAATCATCATTTTTGTTGCAAAAACTGTCGTACCTTCAGTAATCAGGAGTCAATATTTGCCCATCGCGCCAGTAAAAGGTGGCTTTATTTATGTTCAATACACTTTTTTAACTGCGATTCACAAGATTAATTGAATGATAGCCAAAGTGGGGTTTTTTTTGTACCTTCCGAAAGAAAAGTTCCAAAAATTGCTAAACAGTCCAATTTTAGGGGTCGTTGCAACTTTAATTTCATATCATTTTAAGTAAGCAGTAAAAGTTATGAATTCATAAAAACTACGATTCATAACATTTACAAAAGTGATGAATTTATTTTCTGCAAAACCTGAAAATTTACTAGAAAACCAGAGAAAAGATTTATTCTGGCCATTTGTGGACATTTCAGTGCAGAAGATTGAGGTTATGTGTTCTCAAGCCTAATTTGAAGAACATTTTCTTACTTCTACGGAAAAGAAAATGACAGAAAAGTGCAAAAATTGGTAAATTTTTCCCTAAAAACTCTCTTAAAACATCATCTCAAAATAACCTCAAAGAAATAGCATTTTGACAGCTGTCATTCGTATTAAATAAACTCCTAACTCAAGAAAATCAAGGAAATAGACAATAATTATGTTTGTAGGTTGATTAGGAAGGATTTATTGTATTTTTCTGGTAAATTTTGCACATTTCAATACATCAGATTGAGGTTATGTTTTTCCGGACGTCCTTCGATCCTTTCCTACGAAACAAATTGGTTTCTTAAAGAAAGAATGGGAAGAAAAATGACCAAAACTGGGTGGAAATTGGAATATTCTGCCCTAAAAACATCCTCAAAGAGTAAATCTCGCACTTTTCAGGTTCTAAAAAATATCTCTAATAAAATGACTTTCTGATACCTGAAATTCATACTAAATAAACCCAAAATTAGCTTTGCAACGCTTTTCAGTTTGTATTTCATTCGTACTTTACACTAGCGCCGCCTGACGGCCACCATTATTAGCTATGAAAATTGTAAAGCAAATTCGTAGCTTTTACGAAATGAAATATGAAATCTATAAAGTTACAAAAAATCTATCACCATCAATATAAAAGCTCTTTTTATCAAGATCGGTGATTTTTTTTCTATCACAAATATCGTATTAAAAATTGTATTACAATCTCCACTTTCACCATCATCATGCCCTTTTCATTTATCACCTTTTTCCCGACACGCAGAAATAATGACATCGTACTAATATTCAATTATATTTCCTTCATTTCATTTTCACCTCCTCTTGCTTCGCCCCACCGGCGAATTTTATCACCTCATCGCGCCTCCAGTGGAGTAAATGAGCGTTTTATGGCATGGGAACAATGAATGTGAATGAAAAAAAAGAAAAAAAAATGAACTCCCTGGAATATTCAATCGACTTTCAACCCCTCGCGGATTTCCATCCATTGATAAATCTATCGTGCAAGCTTCACAGAATTTTCAAGTGTTTGCATTCAACCTAATTTGAGGGGGGATGGAAGGGTCGGAAAATCCCACGCAAACGAATTATTACACTGATTTTGCTAAATATACCAGTGGAGAAATCATACAGAAAAGGGGAGGATTTTTTTTTAACTGTCACTAAAGTACAAATTATTCGCTTTTCCCTTCAATTGCGCACTCTTTAATTCTGATTTGGCCACTAATAGTCGCCTCTTTTTTCGGTGTCCACGCAATTTTTCTCGTGCAATTTCAGAGGGGGGGAAAAAACATTGCTCTGCACTTTGCAATATATCGATAGGCGCGGCCAATTACCGCAGAATTGCTGGCAATTTCTCGCAATTTCTCTGTGCGCTCATGTGTTTGCGATTGACTGTGGAGCGATGGAAAAATCAGCAATTTGTGCCGAAAGTGCGCCGCTGTTAACCACCACACACAGCCTATATATATCGCCCTAAAAGCTCCCTCTTATCCAACTGTGTGAGCCCGCGAGAATCGCGGTTGAATATCGGTGCGCTCGAATATAACGGCCGGAAGAAATAATTTGGCAGCAAGGCTCCTGTTATAAATATGTGATGAATGAATATTATTTGATTATACAGGAGCCACCCTAGTATCTCCATATGTGTGTGAAATTCCTCGTGTAACTCATGCCACGGCGTGAATATTGATTGCCATTTCACGTACATTTTGCGATGTGTTTTCATGCACAGTTGCTCAGCATATTTTTCACGCAAAATAAATAATTGCTCCATTTCAAACATCATTTCACTTGCACAGCCAGACATTTGCACTCAATTTCCAAATATTCCACCAATTACTTCAATCAGTGGTGCATTTTATAAACACCCAGAATTAGACAAACTCTCGAGGCAGCATCAAAAGTCACGAATTTCTTGTCTCTATTTATCCACCAATTGTCTTGCTTTAAATGAGAGTGTCTAGCTCGTCTAGCTTCAGCATCATAAAGTGGGAAGAAAACTCTTTGAAAGAAGCCCCGAAGCAAGTCGAAATCAATAACTCTTCAGACACTTCTGAATTCCTTTCAAGACATTTCCATCGCCGTTCGTCACACTAATTTTTAATTTATCACAATTTAACCCAGCTTTTTCCGTCTTAAGAAATCCAGGCTCTTCAAATTAATTGATTTTAGACTCTAAGAATGATTCTTTAAGTGATTTCTGTCTTGGTTTCCTATATTTGTCCTCGGAAATTGCTTAGAAAAATTCTAACAGAATTTTGAGGTTATAAATTCGGTTCACAAGTCGTTCTTGGACTGATTTTAATCTTCTCATGCCTGAAAATGAATGAATATCAAAGATTTTTCTGAAAAATTAACTTAATTTTGCTACTTTGAGGCTAAACAGCGGAAATAATGAGGAAAAAAGACATTTTTCTAGACTGAAGTGACATTTTTGAGGTTATGATTGACTTCTGAGCTGTTTCTCAACCAAAAATGCTCAAATCTGGAAGGAAATGAAGAATATTCCTCGCTTAAACACAAATTAACGGATTTTTAGCGTTTTTGAAGTTTATTTTGCCACCAAAATCTGTCTTAAATCAATTACATAACCTAGAAAAGCGGCAAAATTAATTTTGCCGAAAACAGAAGAGAAACAGATGCTTTTGCATTGGAAATGAAACGTTGAATTGCGCATATTTTGAAAATGTTCGCATTAATTCACAAATTCATTTTAAGCATTGTGAAAAAAATTGAACAAAAGCATTTTCCAGTTACTAAATTAAAGTTCCACCGCACATGAAATCAATTGCATTAGACACAATGTCGAGAGTAACTTTTTAATTTACATGTTATTCCATTTCCATTTGTATGCAATGGAAATTTTTAATGAATTTTCTCATTTTGTGTTATCTCAGCGTAAATTATAAAGCATTGCGTGTATGATGATGATATGGGAAAATTAATTCTGGAGCATAATGAATTAAGAGATGGCGCGAGTTTTCGCAGAAATCGATTGTCGAGAATAGAAAGGAGATCACAAATTAGTCAAATATTCAATTGAAATGTAAATAAGAGAGTGTTTATAGAGCTGAAGCGGGAGAAGGATTTATTTGAAAAAAAGGAAAGAAAGCCATGTTTTGAAGAGGAAAAGCAGACCAATAATGATATAAATAAAGGAAATAGATGGAAATTGAAATTTCTCTCAACATTCGCAGCATTTTCAGAGAAATTTCCACAGTGTATGAAAGAAAAACAGGACAACTGATTGTATATAGAAGAAGAATAATTGTAATCAAAATTAAGTTAGACTAAATCTAAATAGCATAATAAAAAAAAATTCTAGGGTGAAATTTTTCACAATTACAAAATAAATAAAATATATATATATTGATAATATGTAATTATAAAATATTATGCCAAATTATCATCGATCCCAGAGTATACTAGAATATGTAATTTGATTTTTCATAAATGTAGATAAATTTAAATGAAATACAGAACATGTGGTCAAAAACTGTTATGAAATTCGTGCAGCGATTTGTAAATACAGAAGAAAATGGTCAGTGAATAGTGAAATTACCGTCATATTACTAGAGAAATTCATAGAATTGGACAAGAACATGAAGATTATATCCTCTAAAATGAATTGATCAATTTTAATTTATATCCAATTGATTGACTAATTCCAGAGAGAGAGCAAAAAAAATACTAAATGCATACGAATGTTTCCTAAAGTACGATGTTAAATTTATATTTATAAAAAAAAATTAATTTATTGTTTGTATCATAAATAATATTTATATAATAAATAAAATGCATCACGATGTAAATCTGTGACTTTCACTGTGAGATTGGAATTTTATCGGTTTTTCATATTATTCGTGGCGTTTTTGCTAGAATTGAAAATATTAATTTTCTATCAAATGTGCTTCTACTAATGTGCATCTGCTAATGTGTCTCTGGTAAGTTACAGAACATAATGAAAATCTTGAAGTTTTCTTTTCATTAGTTAATTGGCTATGAAATATTGTATGGTAAAAACACAGCTTTTGTCATTTAAAAATTGTTTTAGTTCATCTCTTTCTTATTTTCCTTCCTGCTCACGACATTTTAATGTCGAGTGTGTGCCTGCAGATTTTACGTTGGGCAACCCGCGCTGAATTTAAGTTTGACGTGTCTGACAATGCGATTGCTGTCAAAATGGTCAAAATAGACAAATTTCATATGGAAAATCGAGAAAATCGTCAAGGAAATGAATTTTAGTGTGGAAAAAACTCAAAAATTAATTGATTTCGTCCACAATGAGCCACAATGAGTTGATCTGCAGACCAAAATTCTGAAGGGAATCTGACGGGACCGAGGCGAGATGGTATGAGCAAAATGCTGTGTTTTCACCATAAGTTATTTCTACATTCTAAGAATAACTGAAAAATTACAGTCCAAAGAAGCCCCAAAGTGGGGCAGTTTTGTACAAAAAGCCCCAATAGAATTTCCCTCCAACGATTGTTCGTACCAAAGTACCCCTCACTTCCCTATTTATTGCCCAAAATTTATCTCAAGTGTTTGAAGTTGGCGGCACTTCAACGGAATTATTCCGTTTAATGTGGAGTATTGTGTAAGAAATAAGCGATATTTTGCGCCTTTGGGTGTGGCTGAGAGAAATTGCCGAGCTTCTTTTCTTTCTCTGTTCCCTCGTTTCTTTTTTTTTTTGATAAATTGGTGCCAAACTTCGAGTGTTTTTCATTGTTGTATACCTCATATGTGGGAATAAAATATGAGTTGGTGAAATAGCGAAAGTGATCATTTGGGTGAAAACATTTTTTTCCCGCCTGCCTTTTTGGGAGCAACTTTTCACACCCAAGCATCCTTTGCCAGCATCCTGGCCTCCGAAATGCTCTCCTCCGAGAACTCTCATATCATATGTATTGCCTTCTGCAATACAAAACGTGTTTTATCGCCAGCACAAATCGGACAATGTGTGATTTATTTTAAAGGGAGAAGAGAAGAAAAAAAACACAGAGGATGGAATTTCCATTTTCTCCCCTTTCACCCCATTATCGCGCCCGCCTCATCTAGCCATTAAGTGCTTTAAGAGCAAAACACTTTTGCCCCGTGCAGATTAAATTTCCCGACCGCACAAAATGATTCTCCCAAACTTTATCAGTTCATCCACCTGAGAATCAGTGTTGAAAGTCACTCACGCGCGTCTGGCATATGTTAACATGTTCATTTGCCCGCCGTGATAATGTGGAGCGATGGAAAGTGGAGCGTTTTCCAGCACGACGGCCTGTGATGCTGCGCATAGTGTGCAAGATTGTGTGGATGATTGAAAAGATGAAAGTGGAAGTGTTCTCGCACTCCTTGACAAACACTTTGTATCAATTTTCAAAACAATTTGCTCCATTCATTGAGATGAAAGAGCGAAGGAGGAAAGCGCTGCGCGTGGAAATCAAGGTAAGAGATTGACATTGGATTCCTAGCATTACATTATCCTAGAGGCGTAAATATGTACTGTAATAATTCAATTTAAATATATACTCGATGCTTCGCCTCAAGAGCGCATGTTCTTCCTTATTTGGAGACATTAAAGAAGGTGAAACCAATCTTTCCGCTCTCACAAGGATTCTAAGTCATAATAAAATCACTAAGACTTCATTGGAAATCAGAAGGGGAAAGCGGGGCAAAAAGGAGCTAATTCGCATGTAACATTTCTTATCCAGGTTATGAAAGGATGAGGAATGAAACCTACATTAGCACAGATATCAACTGGGGCAGCTTTGCACAGAGCCTTTTCCGAACAGAAAATTGAACTTAAGTTGCATATTTCTCAATTGTATTGAGCTAATGAAGATTTATTGCTTGATATTTTTGATTTTATTCATAGCGACCCAGTAAGAATTGAAGAAAAATGATTTTTCGTCGAAGTGCCCCAAAGTGGGGCAGCTTTGTACAAAATGCCATAAAATGAAAACTCTTGTATTTTTCAACGCTCAGCTCATAATCAAGACAATTCAGAAGGTTGAATAGAATTTCCCTTCATCATTTCATCCTTTTTTCGTTCCAAACTACCCCGCTTTTCTCTATGTATTCATTCAAGGCAAGCGCCAAATCTAGATTACCAAAAATCCCCGCAATTACCTGAATGGTTATTAAAGCTCGTGTGCTGAGGAAATGAACTGAAGACAACATAAGAGATTCACAGAAGCCATTAAGTGACTGCAAAAATGGTCAACGTCATAAATGTCACGGTTTTTCCACTGAAGTACAAAACATGCCGGGAAATGCAATAGGAAAAAACTAAGAGAAAATCAATTGATTGGAAGAACATCACCTTCAAGTGCTTTTTACTTCTGAGCTTTTCATGGGAAATCGAGAGAAGATTTTTTCTTATTTCTCTGTCTCTCTTTATGCTTGTGTTGTTGAACAATTAATTTCCTCCAGACGTTACAAATTATTTCTTATGTCACACATAATATTCACAAGGAATTTAGGACAATTCCAAACAAGTGACACAAAGAAAAGCGCATTCAAATTCAAATTCTCCGTTTCACTGAATTCCACCCACGCTTTTTTTTGTAATGTGACACACATTGAAATGGGGAAAAACCTCAATTTCTTGACACTCTCGATGGCATTCATACAATTTCACATTTTTTTTCCCTCCCATTTGTGTTTGTGCACAATAAATGAAAAAAAGAGCCGAATATCAATAAAAAGTGGACTCTACAATCACTCTCGTGGAATTCAATGAAACATTTTCATGAGAAAGGACGAGAAAAAAAAATGTATTTCATCCCTTGTGTATATAATTGAGGGTGGCGCTTTATGTGCTGCTGTAGTTCTTGCGCTTAAGCGCACGCTTCGTGGCGTTGGAGAGAATATTTATTAAAATTCAACTCATGAGAATTGAGTCATTTTTCTTCCCTGAAAATTACCAATAACACTAGAATGTCTCTTGTGTGCCGCCGCACTTTTCGTTGAATTTTCTCTCTTTCTCTCGACTTCATAGAAAAGAAGTCAATTTCAATTTAGAAAATTGACCAATTTTTATAAATTCTACAACGTATTTCACTCAGCAAATGCAGAGGACAAAATCTTCGTCAGAAGGTTTCGAATATAGATTTTCAGTGTCACAATTTCATTTAAGATTGAGACATTTTAAAAATTCTTTGCGGGATTTTGAAAAATTATCATTTTTAGCGACTAAAAATGACTGTGTTAAATACAAAAATTGGGAGAAGATTTTGTGAGGAAAATGTATTTTGTGGGTGTAAAAAGAAAACTGTGGGAAACTTTAAGGACTGAACGATTAAAGGACTCTTTACGGTTTTAGAATCTCTACAGATTCTCGATTTTGCAAAATTAGGAAGTTTTTCCAGTGTCACAGACGTTTTTAACGTAAAACCTTGCGTAAAACCGTAAATATACGATTGAAGATTAAGTATTTAAGCAATCTTGTCTATTCATTGCGGTCTTTGCAAGCTTTTCAGCTGAGAAAATCGCTTTTCACTCTTTCAAAATTGTGTTCAATAATATTGTTATTAAATTTTGAGCTAAGTAACACTGCATCCCCAATATTAGCAACCCCTTTTGGTCTTTGTCGTCTGAGACAATTTCCATCTTTGCACGAAAGCCGTGAAATCCATTTCGATTATCTGTGTCAAAGACCTTTTTTCAGCTAATAAGTTTGGACAATTCCACAGAAATCACACACATTATGTATTCATATTTAACTTTCACAGCAGTGAAAGATAGATTTGAGGCATAGTTTGTGCTTCTGCGGAAGTCTGAGCGTCGCAAATTTCCTGCTATTCGCGCGCGGTCTGACAATGACAAAATATTATCTTACCCTGTTTGTATTCACTCTCAAATTGGCTCATCTTTCGTCTGACAGGTGAATTTCGTTCCATCGCACGGAGGAATTATGTAATAATTTTAACAGGAAGTGGCCCAGCACGTAAAACATCCGCCATCGCGGGGCCGCGAGGGGGTTGGCGAGGGGGTGGCGAAGCGGGCAATGACACGACAAATTACTTTCGGCGTGCAGGAATATAAAGTGAAATGATAAGCTTTGATACGTTTGGACGCGATGGGATTCTCAGTGGGATTTAGGGAAATGTGACTGAATTTTTTCCGGGATTAGCATTCAGGCGGACTTCCTGTCCTGGCCCCAGGATGGTGAATTTTTGAGCGAAGGCGCCTAATTGAGGCTTTCGTCGTGGAAATTATTAAAATAAAACAGGAAAATTCTTGTCTGAATAACAGAAGATGTGGAATGGAAGGCAAGATGGGAAATGCTACCGAATGTCTGGTAGATTATTTTAATTATCTGCTATTAGTACTTTTGCCTGTGTTGTACATTTTCTGCTGAAGTAAATTGAGCCTGGACGCCTCCGCATTCCTCACGATTCTCTCCGTCAGGAGTTTACGAAATAACAAATATACTCTAATTATATCGCCATTGTATACAAATTCTGTGACATTCTTTTTCCACCCCCTTTCAGTGGTTTCAATTTAAAATAATTGTTGCAGATAATTGTTTCACATTTTAAAGTATATTATTATTAGACTGAAAATGAGTGAAATGAATAGAAAAAAATGTACGAAATCAGAGGTGATTTTCACTGAAATGAAACACGGAAGAGGAAATCTCTCGAATTTGCAATGCTGAGCAAGTAGATGGGGTTGGAAAAGTGGGGTGAAGATGGATAATGGTTGCGGGAGGACCCAAAAAATTATATATAATTTATAAGGAAGAAAAAATTGAAGATAAATTACAGTAGAGAAAAGTACTCACATTACATTATCATCCCTAGTAGCATGATTTTCTGCTTGTTTCCCGGGAAATAAACTGTGACTATTTCAGGACATTTGTGGGACTTTAAATGTGATAAGCATAAGCTGATAATTTCTCACTCATTAAGACTGTGACTTGGTTGAACAAGACACGTGACGCCGCGGAATGTCACTCTTTCGCGGTGTCAATTTGAATGCTGCGACGCGAATTCACGCAGTTTCTATCACTGCGAGGCGACCTGAACTTGCTCCTTGGGCTGCGAGGATGTTGCGTGGCATTATTGATGGGTGGGATTGTTCACTTGAGCAGCTTTGTGCTCCATCGCAAGCCTATCGACACGGGGCACAAATATCATGGTAAAAATATGAAGGGAGCGCGGCTGGAAAATGGATGGCAGGAACAGTGTTGAGCACACAAAAGGAGTCCCAAGTGTCCTAATAATATACGGAGAGGGAGTTCCCGTTGTGGGTTGAGGTGACGTTGAGAAAAAGGGATTTTTCTCCCTTGTCTAAATAGAATACACAAGACCTCCACCCCCCCATTCACCCCTTGTGGATGTGTGCGAGTGTGTTCATGCTAAGAAATACTTTCGTAAGCTTCTTCTGCTCTTGCCAACTTGATGTTTATGTAATTCACTTTGGTGTATAGAGGAGAAAACAAAAAGATCACCAACTACACATTCCCAGCCAACGACTTTGCACAGGGCAGGAGAAAAAGGAGAAAGGCGAAACAATATAAGATAAGGGTGAGATCAGAAAGGGTATTTATTCATGCTTCACTCACGCACCAGAAAATCAAAACCACCACATAAAGCCACCGCAGTTGAATCCCATGTTCAACCCCACAAAACACTTTTCATCTAGCATTTTATCTGCATCTATATATATATGTTGCCATTGTGCCGCATATCTACAAACCGTGCGAAGCCAGATGAGGAAGCGTCTCTCTCCATCCCCCACCCCCAAAAACTATCCGCACAGCCATGAAAAATCAAAACCCCTCTATATGGAAATGTGCGCCTGATGGGAGAGGAAAAGAGCTTTCATCAATCGACCAAAGTTACTTACACTCCAAAGTGGATGGCGGAAAAAAGGGACACAATACAATATAAATACAATGTCCAACTCTTTGTGTTCCATCATCAAAATGGTATTCTTGGCTCTCTGGAAGAGTCCTTCAATACCTTCGGCCATTGTCTCAATGCTCCATCGTTGAACTCGAAGGAGGATCGGCGAAGGAGTGAGGAAACTTTTCCGGAAATTTCCAATCAACGAATCTTCTCCGCCCCACAAAAAAACCTCCCCTTTCTCTCCGCACATTGAATTTAATCATAACAAAAGATTAGGAGATAATGAAGATGTTGCTGCGATGCTTAAGATAATAGAAGGGATGAAGAATGTATAGAATTTTGCTGCGGGAACAAAACGTGCTTCCGCGGCAAAAGTTTCACCCAAAATTATTCTAATGCGTGTCCGTTTTGGCCAATTTCATGCTAAAGTTTTCATATTATTTCGTCGAATCCAAGCAGGCTGTGTGCATGAATTCTTACTAATTCGTCTTTTGTGTACTTAAAGTTTCCAAATACGCGGACGTTGAGAAATTGTACCAAATATTGTACTTCAAAAGCAAGCAATTTCAAGGAAAATATTCAGCTAATTATTTTCCCAGCAATTTTCTGAATTTTTCTGCTGTTTTTGCTAATTTTATAGCTTTTTCTTTGATCAAGAACTTAGCAAGGAAACTAGAAGTCCAACTTCTATGGATTAAAGCTCTCAATTTTGAGGTCTTAGAATTTTGTGCTCGCTGGATTCCTTCCGAAACAGAGGAAAACTTCATATTCGGCTTGTCCTCACTATTTATTGCAGCAAAATTTCCATGATATTTGAGTGTGTCTTAAAGTTCCTCCAACTTAAGGATTTTGTGCGGAAGAATTTGAAAAATGTCAGATTGAAACGCTAATTGAAACATCTTCCAGATAACGAGGCGGATATTAGCAGAGCATTTTCGGAGAAGCTTTCGTCCAAGAGTATGAAAAAATTTCACAAGTATTCTCAAAAACCCTTCCTTGAACTACTTCGGCAACTTTCAATTGCATCCGCGACGTCCGAAGCGGAAGAAAAGTCAACAAATTGCTTCTTTAAATGCGTGGCCAATTTGACTATGTATGGTTTTTCCCTCTACCCCCAAAACTTCCTGCGATGTTTTCCCTGTTTTGATAGATACTTTCTGTCCGTTTTCTCGGTTTTTGCGCCTCCGCCACCTAAATGTCTGACTTTCCCTTCGCACGCCGTCCACTTTGCTGGCAAAATATTTCCCGACGCTGTCCCAGGACGATAAATGACTCTTTTTCTCCACCCCCGGCCGCTCAGCCACCCCCGTATGTCAGCCGCCCGCCGAGCTATCATCATCAATAAGGAAAACTTATTTTTATCACTGTTTCATAATCTCTGCGCTCCTTTTTTTTGCGCGCGCCTCCTTGTGCGTCCTTTCTCTTCGGGGCGTCCTTTTTTTCCCATGTCTCCCAACCGCACCTCTTCCGGGGAAGAAAAAACCTTCTGTCGCGCGTCGAATATCTGCTTCCCGGCGGATTTGCCAAGGGTATTTATTTGCAATTTTTATGCTCTCCCCCAAACCAAAACCACCCGAGACGCGTCCGCGCGCCACCCAAAGCCACCCCCGCCCCATTACATGTTCCACCACTCCAAGGGTGACACTTGAGTGATATGACTTTTCACTTTTCAATTTAGATGCTTTATTGCTGGGTGAAGAGAAAAAATTGATAAAATAGAAAAGAGAGCGGAAAAGTCATTTCACACATTTCACCGCAGCGCGCGAGGGCGGCAAAGTTGCGGGGAAATGCGTCGGTGGAATTCCAGAAAACATTCAACTCCCTCCGCCACCCTTCGGCCATTTGCGACTGTTGCTGTGTACATATATTGGCAATGAGAAAACTTTTTGCCCAAGTAATTGCCGGATGATATTTCTTCCGTTCCCGTCCCAAAAACCATCGCGTCGCCCTTGCTCAGGTGCCCGAATTGGCGCGAATCCGTCGCTTGAAATTGCAAGGATCGTAACTGCATTCTGACAACTCTGCACATCAAGGGGTGGATATTATGGTCGGAAGTAGTGTAAAGCTTAAAAAGAAGTGTTTAGAAGTGGAAGTGGCGAAATATATTAGAATATTTGTACTGAAAAACCGTCAATTTCAATCAAATTGAGGCATTTTCCTTATTAATTTTGCTTAAAAATCAATTTTATTGCCTTTTTTTTGAGGTTATGTTATTAATTTAAAACAGATTAAATTGTCTGCAAATTGTACAAGAATATTTGTACTGCAAAAGCTTCCTTTTCAACAAATTGAAGTATTTTTAAAATAATTTTGCTTAGAAAAATCAATTTGATCGCTTTTTTTTAGGTTATGTGATAAAATAACCCTCAAAATCATCTAATTCGTGTTTAAACTGTGCATTCTTCTCTTTTCTTGGCAAAATTAAGCAATTGCGTTCAAAAGAAACTTAAGATAAGGTTAGAAAACAGCTTAAAAATCAACCATAACCTCAAAAATGTATAAGAAAATGCATTTTGTGCTCTAAAGTGGAATATTTAATCTCATTATTTAGTGGAAACATTGTGATATTTGCCATTTTCAGTCATTTTAAGACTTAAAGAATATTTTTAAGCAAAATTCACTGATTCTAAGGATGTAATAAAAACAGAAAATCGCCCAAATTCAGTTACGATCATCGCACGTTCAAGCGACGAATTGTAGTTTGTAGTTTTAGGACGGTTTTCTACTTTATTCGGCAATCGCATTAATTCTCCACGAGAATTATCTCTGTTATTTAATTTTCCTCTCTTCATTTGATGATTTTTCGACCCTCAATTTTGAGTGTGTCTGAGGAATGCCGAGCAGAGTTGGGGAGGAAATTCATTGTTAACACCATCATCCAAAACCTCTTCTTTTCAGCCCCGAACCGTCCATGGAATGGCGTCTTTTAATCTGCAGCCCTCACGGCAAAATCTTCCTTATTACACATGCCATGACGCCCAGGATGAGGGACGAAAAAGAGGGGTTCAGAGGTCAGATTGTTTCACTATATCAATTCACCGAGCGGATCCGTTCCCCATTAAGTTGTAAACCCTCTCCGTAATCCCCGTCGCCCATTTTCTGGCTCCGAATTTCACCACTTTCCTCACGTCGCCCACCCCCTGCGCCCTCATGCAAATTTACGCCAGTATGAATTGCCAGTTAAATTAAATAAATAATAACTGGGCTGAGCACCGCCTAGACTGAGACCAGAGACGACTTTTTCACACTCTTTATGAGTTCACTGACGCTGCGTCGCCGACTCGAGAGGCCGCAATAAAGAATAAGATTTCTCCACCGAATTATTTCAACTTACGAGGGGAAGTTTGGGAGACGACGGGGTGGTGAGTTGGGTGTCGCATATCTCTTTCTCACCCCCGCACACAAACAGGCGAATCGCACCCAAAGAAAAGGCGCACAAGGATGAGGACGAAATATCAAATATCCAGTGGGATAAAAAGTGTTAAATTCAAAAGCCAATATTTTCAATTTCCACCCTTAACGGCGCGCGGGCTTCAAGAGGAGCGTGCGACGAGGAAAAAAATGACGAGCCAAGTGTTTAGAGAGAGACTTTTTCCCCTTCGCGCTCAGGGCGTGAAAAAGTTCGTGGCAAGTGACTCTGGGGAAAGCTATCACGGAGGAAGATGAATGGATTCGCTGAGGAAATTACAGGATAATCTCATTTACTCTCGCGATACCTATAATGGAGTCATTTGTATATATTCAAAAGTCAATTTAAATGTGAAATATCACCGGGAAAGTTAAATCATTACTACGAGATGTTGACAGGATTTTTACTGTCACTTCAGAGTCACTCCCAAGGGGGAGATAGTGGAGCCAAAAGTGACGTACAAGTCTCAGGAAGTGAAAATGTCCTCAAATATTCCCAATATTCATGTTCTGAGTGTATTTTTGCTTCCCAATCAGCGCAATTCTTCGAATCTTATACGATTTTTCCACAGAACGAGTTCTTTTTAAAGCTTTTCTAGGTTATGTAAATACTTTAATATCAAATCGAAAAGGAGTTTGACGAATTGCCGATCCAAATCGTGCTTTTAACCACAAATTAAACAATTTTCATTCAATTTTGACTGTTTTCAAGCACCACAAACACTACAAATTGTGTTGATGTTCAACATAACCTCAAAAATAACCTTTAGTATTTTAAAGAACGCCATTTAGAAAGCTCTCTGATCAATTCTAGCCTCAAAATAACCAATTTAGAGTTCATTATTAAGTGAGAATGTATTAAACATTTCATGTAATCATTTCTTAAGGATATTTTTAGGTTATGTTTTTAGAAAATAGATTTTCTCAGTGAATTCTGAACGAAAAATTATCAAATTCATTATAAATTGAGAAGTAATTTGTACACAGTCTTTGAAGTCTCAGGCAATTGTGTTCAGCAGATTTGAGGCAAATTATCTCCCCCTTTGCGAAATCCACTGAAAATTCCTCTTGCCGATATTTTACACGTTTCCTGGCGGGCAGAGTTGATTATCGAGATGCTATAAAGCTCAGCTTAATTGGTCTACAATCATGCTCAATTATAACATAATTAATTACACTTTGCAGATATGTTCATCGTATAATTGAGAGATTTTCATAGAATATATTCTGAAAAGTTTCTTTGCGTGAAAATTCAACTATTTTCACTCTCAAGAGTTCATCCAGATAATAATTGAGAAAGTTGTGCACTTAATAACCCAAATATTGACCGTGTTTTATTTCAAATTAATGAGAAGAAATATGTTTTCACACAAAACTTTCCAAGTACTCATTTAATAACTTAATACAGAACACACTAAATATGTTCATTTAAAACTTTCTCAGAATAACGATTTCTATTGTGCAATTTAATTTTCGTGCTTAAGCAAAGAATTGCCAAGAAAATGCATTTATTTGAGAGGATTTTTCTCTAATTCGCTGCTTTTTCTTGCCGTGGCGAACGTGCAAAATCCTCGAAATCCTTTTGTCCTCCGCATCCAGGTGAGAAATTCTATACAGAGTCTAAAGGTGTGAAGATTTGAAGCAAGAGGAAGATTGCGGGGACAGGAAGTGCTGAGGAATCGCATTAGTATGCAACCTCTGTTGACTTCTTTTCCAAAAATTTTCCGCCATAAATGTAGTGATTCTTGCAGCATTTCTGCCATTCTGCCTCACATTTATGATCCTCCAACCACTTTGCCCACCTCAGCATTGCTTCTCCACTGGATATTTTTATTCCCTTTGTGTGTGATTTTCACTTAGAAATACTTTGCATTGCTCTGTCTCACCCTGGATATGTAATTCTGCCTCCCTTCTGGCTGCGGCACTCTTCGGGGTGGTTTTATTGTCTTCCCAGATTAGATTCCTACTTCCGTCTTTGCCTCTGATTCAATAAATAATAAGGAGGATGGCTAGAGCAAAATTGCGTGTAACAAAGGAGAAAACCTTCCACTTTTCCACTCCCCCGTTGAAGAACGCCCACGAAATTCTCAGAGTACATTTTGGGGGTGGAATAAATATGAAAAGGTGTCCAAGTTTACTGCGGGCGGAGGAGATTAAACCACCACCACTCTCGTGAGTGGCCGGGGAGGGATTGGGTCGCCATGTGGAGATGTATGGGCGAAATGAGGGGATTTAAAAATCCATCACGTGCCCGCTTCGGCGAAAAAGGGTGGCCACGTGGGGACAGGCGGCGCTGGAACCCCTTGGACGGCCTAATCGTGAGACAAGGGCTTGTAATTATGAGAAAAATGACCACAAATGGTGTTAAATTCCACCCATTCTCGCCGAACACGCCGCGTCGACCGCACGAGCGCGCCGCCAAGGGGGAGATAATGCCACTGTACACCACTTCCTGTCACTTCCACACATTCTGTGCAGAATCACAGACACTTCCGGAACTCTGCCAACGCTTAAAACATGCTTTCGCAACTGTATAGCTTTTTCCAAGCGTCTAAAGTCACAACATAACCTCAAATTTAGAACTTCTTCTCTTGAAAAAGACGCCATTTTTATTTTTATATCCCTGGAAACTTGCGGAGAAATAGTTTTTAAGAAATATTTGAAGTTTTCAGTGGATATTTTGATTTTATTCAATTTTCATACGTTTTTTTGGATGAACTTTGGATCATAACCTAAAAATTAACTTGAAATATCTTGAGCAGCAAATCTGGGGAATATATAATAAGATAATGAGCTCAAATTCCCTGTTTTAGAGTAGAAAATCAATCAAATAGCTTCTAAAATAGACAATTTCGTATTCTGAAACAATATTTTAGAGGTTATGTTTAATTTTATCATAATTAACACAGTTTATCATTGAAATCTTGTGATATTCATCAGATTACATTCTTTTTGTGTCAATAAATACAAAGAATTAATGATTTTTGAGGTTATTTAGTGGCAAATTTTGCCTTAAATTCTTCACATAACCTAGAAAGATGTGGAATAAATCATTTTTTCCACTAATTCCTGTAAAAATGGAAACTTTGGCGAGGAAATATTGACGCAAATCCAAAGAAATTCTTCCCAAAATACTTCTACCAAGCTGTGCACCACTTCTGACCACATTATCTCCCCCTTGAGCGCCCCCACTTGGGGCAATGCGGGCTCCAATTGCACGCAGAAACCATACGGAAGCGGAACGGTGTGGAGTTGGGGCGACAGATGAATGCGATGGCAAACAACGGCAATCCAGAATGACGACAAGTCATGCATATTTAGGACATCCAATAGTTGAGGTGCTTAAATTAAATACAAAATACTCCATTATATCTCATCCCTTATGCAAATTCGCCTGAATTGTGGCTTTAGTGAGCCTGTGCAGGGATTACAGGATCCTCGAGGGATTATGAACCTTCGCATGGACATGTGTTTTATCCAATTTGACAAAATACACAGCAGAAATAATATTTTCTTCTGAGAAAACCGAGAATATCTCATGTGAATAAATCACAGCTTGGCGGGCTTTTGGCGCCATCTGCATGCAAACACTGTGGTGAATTTCTGTGTGGTGAGAAATAATCAGATGTTTCACGACATAACCACACATTACATAAGTGTAAACAAACTGTGCAGACGTCGATGAAATCATAGGAAAATGAGTGTTTTACGCAAAGCTGCGGCTCCACTTCTGCACATAAGAAATTCCAGTTTCCTCACGAAGCAATTTCCTCTGCAATTCTCACCAAAACTTCTTTCTCAGCTGAGAAACTTTGGCTCTCAAGTGTCGTGTTGGAGTTGCGGAAACGCCGATGGCGGGAGTGGAATATTTTGCCCAAAATGCAATTCATTGCAGAAAGTTGACACGTCAAAGGTAGTTTTTTCACTCATCAACTGATATTCGCACTAATTTCTGTCTCTTCTCCAGAATTACTTTGACATTTTGGACCTTCCGCTGAGCTACAATGTCGACAGCAATGCTTTATCGGTGAAATTCCGGGAGATGCAGAGCTTCCTGCATCCGGACAAGTTCAGCAACAAGTCGCAGGAGGAGCAGGACATCTCGCTGGAGTGGAGCTCGCTCGTGAACAAGGCCTACAAGACTCTCTTGGCGCCAATCAAGCGCGGCGAGTACATTTTGGAGCGCAAAGGTGTGCAATTGCCGAAGGACAACAGCGCCCTGGACCAAATGTTCCTGCTGGAGATGATGGAGAGGAATGAGGAGGTGGATGAGGCGAACAGCGACAAGGATTTGCGGCAACTCCTCGTGAAAGTGAGGAAGGAATTGAGTGAAACGTCTGAAGAATTGGCGAAAGCCTTCGAGAAAAATCGCACGGAAGACGCCGTGGAAATCATTGTGAAGATGAAGTACTTGATCAGTCTGGAAAGCAGCATCAAAGAGAAGTCCAGACGATTGGGATTTGTTGACTAGAAACGCTATGTTTTGTGGAATACGGAGAAATACATTTTTATACTGAATAAACTTGAATTTGCCACCATTTTCACTATTCTAGTCCAAGCGGCGTCTAGTGGAACTACAGCGATTTTCAAACTTCGACACAAAATTAACGATCGCCTGAATGTATGCAAAATGGAAGGAAATTTTCACGCAAATGATTTTTAAATCTAGTAAAATTAATCAAATAGAGTATTGATAGCTCTTTTGGGCAGTGGAGAACTTTAATAATGAGCAAATTACAGAAATTACTCAAGACAGTTTCTTTACTTGCTCAGAATGGCGAAATAAATACTTCTGGAGTGGAAATGAAATTGATCTGAGGAAACTACTGTTTCCTCTTGCTGAGAAAATAGTTTCTTTGACACCATTTTGGATAAATAGCCGGAAAATTCACACTGCCAAGAAGAATTACTCACTCTTTGGGCATGTTTTGAAATAATCCGCATGGGAAAATTGCACACACACATTTTGCCCACTAGCGAAAGAGTGAATCAAGTGAGAAAAGTCCCACGGAATGTCCAATGACATCTTCTCAAGCATTCCAGCAAAATTCAGCTTCTCTTCATATTTAATTTATTGACATTTATTGAAATTTCGATGTACATTTCAAGGACAAATATACAGAGTATTTTCCATTCTCATCCGATGATGTTCACAAGAAAGGTCATGCGAAAGAAAACAAATAACACTATTTACACGCGCGAATTCAGGACCTCGACAATCTAATGCAAGAAGATTTTTTTTATCACTTACAAGCTAGCGTACAAAATACTGGCTGAAAACTTTCATTTCTTTACTAGATCTCGCTCTCTCCGGCTGGACAAAAAGGATTGAATGTCTATATTTTTAACAAATGTCCCCCAAGTGACCTCCTCGCGACTCTCAAATCCAATATGTCGTCCAATGTCTTTCCGCCCAAGCACCAAAGTCCAGAATTTAGCCATGTGTCCGCGAGGAGTGAGGAATTTGACTGGCGTGTTTGGGAGTTTCGGGGATTCAGAGAGCCTCAGTGTTTCTTGCTCTTCGTCTTGCCGAAGTCCTCGATGATGTCGTACTCCTGGTAGGATTCCGGGAACGTGTCGTAGTACTGGTAGTCGTAGCTGGCGTCCCTGTCGTTGGCCGCGGCGGCAGCCTGCGGCGGTCGCTTCGTGGAGGTGGCGTTGGGCGGTATCGTGGGCGCCTTGGAGAAGGTCGAACTCCTCGAGGCGGACTTCGTGGTGGCCTGGAGGCGGGCCTTCTCCTTCTCCACGCGCAGCTCGTTCCCGCTGGCGGCAATGTTCTGCGAGTGAGCCGTCTTCAGAAACTCATCCTCGGCGCTGTTGGCCGGCGGCAGAGTGGCGGCCGTGGGTTGATAGTTCGTTCCGAACTGGAATCCTCCGCCCGTTGTCTTCTGGAATTTCCTCTTGTGTCCAATCTTGTGCCTGGGAAAGTCCTTCTCGTACAGCTCCGGATGATACTGTCCGTCGTCCTCATCGATCTCGACCTTCTGGCCTGGCGCCTGTGTGCTTGTGCTGGGAAGATAGCTTGCGGCTGAGAATTTGTTGTAGGCGATGGGATTGGCGGTCTTTGCTTGCTCCACCTGACTCGCCTTGATGGCAGCGAAGGCGTCCACGGGCTTCTTGTACGTCGTCGGCTTGAAGGTCGTTGGATCGTACAGTTCCTTGGGCACCAGCGTCGAGAACTTCTTCACCGTGGACGGCGTGTAGTTGTCTCCGCTGCGACTCACCGTCTGGTAGCGATCGTAGTTGATCAGGGGCTTCTGTGTTGTCACAATAGGGGAGTTGTTGAGAGCCGTGAAGCCTCTGGGCGAGGAGCTCTGCACTGGGGCAGCCGTGGAGTAGAAGTTGGTGGCGGTTGAGGAGGGAATGGGACTGCTCGTGGCCGGAGGACTGACTTTGTTCGTCTGGTAGGGATTGTAGGTGAATTTGCTCTGCTGCACTGCCGTGAGGTCGTAATTGGTGTGCGGATTGAATCTGCTGTCTTGCGGGAAGGTCTGCTGCTGCGGCTGAAGCTGCGTCCTGGCGCTCTGTCCTTGGAAGTTGTTGAAGTTAAAGCTGACTACGTCATTTTGCGCGGGTGTCTGGACGGGTTTCTGCGTAGTTGGAGCCTGGAAGTTGGACGATTGCTGGAGCGTTGTTTTCTTCTCGCTGAAGTTGCTGGTGAAGTCCGGTGATTGGCGGCTCTTGGCGACGTCTTGGCTGTAGGGCGAGTAGGAGATCAGGGGACTGGGAGAGTGCTGAGGCTCGGCTGAGGTTTTAAAGTTCTGCTGGCGGTTCAGCGTGGTGTAGGCCGGAGTGGAAGAGGGAATCTTGAAGATTTCCCTCGATGTTGAGCTTTCCTGGTGGATAGGCTTGGCCGTAGACGAAACAGCCTGGAAGTTCTGCTGCGGTTGCTGCTGTTGTGGCCTGAGGAATGACATCGAAAACATGTACTTGTCCTAGGACTTGTCCTATGACTTCTTCTATGCTTACCTGAACGTTACGACAGCAGGTTGAGGAGACGCTCTTGGCGGCGTGGGCCTGAAGGCGTCGCGCGATGTGAAAGAGAACGTTCCTTGGGAGCCCAAATATGGCGGAAGCGAAGATGGCGCAGCTGTGACTGCTGGCGAAACCAGCTTCGTCGAAGCCACGGTGCTGGAGGCGACTTTATCAGGAGCCGTGCTGATGTTGTTCAGGCTGGAGCTGAATCGGCTTCTGCCTCTCTGCCTGATCCTCACGGACGCCTGCCTGGGCCTGACTGTGCTCGTCGCCGCCGAAGTGCTGAAGTCATTCTCGTAATCCTCCTTGCCGTTGTTGCGATTGTTGAAGAAATTCGAACTGTGAGATCCTCTGAAGATCTCGTCGTTTCCGCCGAATCGCTGGTTGTCAGGGAAGTTCGGGGCCGCCGGAAGGGGTTTTGCGGTCGTTGTGGTCGTCGATGGGGGCGTCGGACGGTACTCTGACGCCCTTGAGACACCCGGGAAGTAGTTCCCAGTGTACGAAAACTCATTCCGGTTCACCTGAGGCGGCTGGCTGGACGTCTGCGGGAGCTGCGTTGTGGCTTTTGTGGTTACCACGGGGCGATTGAAGGTGTTCTGCCCAAATGACTGTGAATTTTTGCTCTGATTCACGATCACCTGCTTACCACGACGAGCATCGCCTTAAAGAGAGAATTTTTTGTCGCGTGTGATTTATTGCCGAAGCGTGGGATTGTCTCAGAGATCTTCCTCACCTGTTTCAGCTCGCTGCAGGTGGAAGGTGGCCTCCTCCTCCTCGGCAAATGGCGCTCGCTTGCTCTCGAAGCCCGAGCCGATGCGATAGAGGTCGAAATTGTCGCTGCCATAGTAAAGGGTGGCCGCCTCGCAGTCCACATCACCCCAATCGGCACAGATCTGCGCCTCCTGGTCAAAGGCCGTGCCGTTGGGGCAGAGAAAACGGAAATCTTGCACCTGCGAACATAAGAAAAAAAGACATCAAGAGGTCACCGAGCGCCTGTGACTCAATCCACGATCACTTTGGCGATTTCTGTGTCTTCTCGTGCAAGTCTTCCTCTATATATTGAAAATTACTTTTGTGCGGTTTACAATCTGGCGCACAGAAACAGCGCCACGACTCGCGAGACACTTGGTCTTATTGCTTCTGCTCAAAAGGTCAGCCTAGTCTCTTGGGAATATGAAAGTGAGTCTAATTTTGCGCACACCGAAAACACCCAGACTATTTGTGTGTGTCTTTTTCCCGCCACTTCTGCGACCTCTTCGCGACTCATCTTCATCGTGTGTGCTTTTTTTTCAGGGTAAATTGCTCAATTACACGCTCGCCGAGATGATGAATGAAAGTGCAAATTCACCCAATAATTCACACCCGCGCTCTAGCCTAGAGCGAACATCTTAGAGACTCACCCCAACTCCGGCCACTTTCACGCACACGTGAAACATCTGGCACTGCGTCTCGGCGTCCGCATAGTAGCCGCCCAGGATCTTGTCGCGGCACGTGAAGCTCGTCCGCGGCATGTTCTCCAGACTGTATGTGGGCCATGGCTTTGCCGATGCAATCTCCAGAAGTCCACAGGAAACTGTGACGATTGCTGCAAGAGAAGAAGTTATAGTCAAATCAGTGGCAAGAATCGCGCGAGAGATTTTGAATGGGATGAGTTAATTGTGGCTTTTCTTGCAATTCTTGGCCAATTTCGCCTTGTCTCAATCACCTCTCCAGGCGCTTCTTCATCCACTGTGACGAAGACATTGAGGTGTCACGTTGCGGGAGTGATATTTTAATTTCCACTCGACAATTCACTGCGATCTTTCCCAAAGTTGATGACTCGGTGAGATATAGTCTTTGGGATTGTGTAGAAATCTCCTTATTTATTATTGTTCGTATGGTTCGAGATTTGTTGATGGATTTTCACGCATTCAAGAGTGGCACTTTTGAATAATTTCACTGACAGCCAGCAGAAAAGGTTTGACTTCTCAGTCTAATTAATTCCTCAAACTCTCTGTTGATGTACAAATTTGTATGTTTGACGATCGCGTCCCCCAAAATGGCCTTTTTGGTGGGTGAGGAAAAACATTTGCCAGCAATTCTTGTTTACTTTGCCAATCACTCGCCAAAAACTCCCATTCATTTCTCACATCGCGTCAGAGTGTCTCTCTCTCTCGAATGCAGTTTACAAAATGTTGAATAGAAGTTGGAGACGATGAACTTTCATTTGCAAAATAGCACGCGAGACGATCTCACATAATTCACAAGGCAAAAACAAGAGAGTCTCTTTTCGGTTGCATCATCTCAGGCCTCATCTTCATCAATCTTTGGTCGCTGTGCAGCAGAAAGTGGTGACGACACTGATTAGCACGGCATTTTCCCGTCGTCCCACGTGGAATTTTGACAATTAATCTCATCGATGGCCAGCAATTAATTGGGGAATTGTTGCAAAACGTGAAATTTTTCCCTCCCCATTCAAAGCCCTTCTTTGGACATTAATCACAGAACAAAATTGTGCATCTTCCTGCTTTGAATTGTTACCTCATCGCGGCCTTATCTCGCCTCTTCTTTGCCTCATCATCTCGTGTTTGGTCTATTTTCACGGGACACTGAGTAATAAATTCACTCACAAGATCATGCATTCCGTGTTGCAACATTTCCATCAACATTAATCTCTCTGTGAAATTTTGAAGAGACGCTCGCGTATCAGATCACATCAATCAAAAAGCACTGCTTTGCTGGGCTTTTCCACTTGGCCCGAGAGTAGGTGAAAAAAGCCAAGAAAAAAGCGATGAGAAGCTCAGATTACTTGTGGTCCAAGGGGGAGATAATCTCCCTTAAATCTCTGTGAAGAATTATTAATTCTTCAGACACTCTTGAAGGCATCAAAAGGCATTTTCCATCGCTATTTGACACTCTTATTTTTGACTAATATCAATTTAACCCAGGTTTTTCCGTCTCTAGAAATTTAGTCTCTTCAAATGCTTAGATTTCAGATTCTAAGAACGCTTCTTAATGTCTCAGGATTTGTCCATAAACAATTTCTGTCTTGATTTTCTTGATTTGTCTATCGAAAATGCTTAGATAAAATTGTGACTGAATTGTGAGGTTAAGAATTTGATTTAAAAAATCTTTCATGTCCGGAAATGATATATATCACAGATTTTTCTAGATAATTAGCTTAAATTTGCCACTTTTGAGCAGAAACTACGGAAATAACAAAGCAAAGAGACATTATTCAAGACTAAAGTGATATTTCTGAGGTTATGTTTCACTTTTAAGCTGTTTTCGAATCACAAATGCCTAATTATGTCGAAAAAGGAGAAAAAATCCCAGCTTATAAATAAATTTGACGATTTTGAGGGTTATTTAATCATTGGATTGTGTTTTTAAGGTTTTTAATCAATTACATAACCTAGAAAAGCGATAAAATTGATTTTTCGGGCAAAATAACGTAGAAAAGGCCTCAATTCTGGCCATAATATCTGCCCCTTGGAATGGTCGAAGCTTCAGTGCTTTTCCAACCTCTTCACGACAGTCAATTATGTTTGGAAGATTGTTTGTATGATGATAAGATGTATTTGGGTTAGAAATCATCTCTCTTGATGCAGAAAAAAAGCTCTGAAGGGATGCAAAATGTTGGCGTAATTTATTGCCTACAATTTGCATTAATTTCCACTAACATTTGCAGTGAAAATCAATTTATCATCGATTTGATAGTGGTATAAATTTTCCAAAATTGGGCAATTCATTAGTCGAACACACAAAATGATAAATCAAAAATTTCAATAAATCTGGTGAATTAAGCGAATTTGTATGCAAATCAAATCGTCACTACAAATGTCGATTACGTGTGCGTAAAAGCCAAAATATGTTGAGAGCATCTGTCAGCCAGATTAATGCCATCATCATAAGCGATTTTCTAACCCTTCGTTGCGCCAGACGAGAGTGAATCATTCCACTGACCTTCCAGAGTCTCCGATTTAGCGAAATGCAGCAACATTGTGAGCTTTTAAATGCTAATTCCCAAGCTTACGTGCTAATGTTTCTCGCATGGAAAATTGTTGACGTGGTTTTTATTTGCAAGGTGTTTGATGAAAACAGACGAAAAATGAGACGATCTTGCAAGAGTTTCAATCTCAAAAGAGAAGCTGTATTGAAACGGTTTCTGGATCAGGTTGAGCAATTCTTCATTATTTCTTTTTTTTCTCTCTGTCTTATTATTGTCTATATCGCGAGACAGCAAACAAACTCGCGCACTTTTGCATTGTGGAATATTGTTGATTGCATTGACGGTGAAGATTGAATTGAGCCAAGAGTATAAATAATGCGGCGAAAAACGGCCTAATTGAGCAATTGTAATCAAATGCTGGAAGTCTGCCGGTTTGGATGCCAGGAAAGCCTCATCATGTGGGCGATCGCTCGTCATTGTGTCTTGGCGGTTCTGATGGACACAAGAAGATACGGCGGAAAAGGGAAAGTCACATTGTGGCAAATTAGTGATTTATCTTCTTCTTCTCTTCTCGTGCACCTCCGAAGGCCTTTTTCCTCCCCCCCTTCGCGCATTGATGAGTTCGCATCTTCATCAGAAGATCCACTGATTTGGCGGCTCTTCCTGAAACATCGTCCGTTTTTTTTGCCCGCCAATCCGCAGCAATTAATCACAAAACACTCAATCGATTAATGGCAAGTGATTCAGAGCTTCGAACTCAGCTGCAATTTGCACCATCATGAGATCATCTTCCGTGCTTTTTTCCAGCCTTTCTCTGTAAAATCACATTTCGATCATCAGAATCGTGGCCATAAAATTGATTGTGCTTTTTGCTTCAATATCAATTTAACTTTGCACACAGCAAAGGAGTGTATTTTCGAGAAGTGTTTATGCAATTACGCCTCTTTTCGGTCAAAAACCCTCCTAAACTCTTTCCTAAAAGGCGCAATAATCATAAAATGTGTAGTGGCAATTAAATATCAAAGAAGAAGCTCAATTTATAGGGAAAAAAAACACTATAAAAAGAATTCTCTCCAAAAACGCTGAAGAAAATATCAATTCCTCATTTGTTTTGCACTCAAGAAAAGACTCAAGATTTGAAATCAATCAACTAACGAGCTTTCGAATCGCTTAAGGTTCGTAAAACCTTTATTGCGGACTATTTAGGAAGACAAATCATTAATTTCTTATCCCTTTTATAGTTCGATGCGCAGTTTCAAGACTTCATTCGAGATTTCCGATCACTAACTTTGTGATTTTCCAAGGTTTTTGGTTGATATTGTCAAAATATATTTCAACATTTGATTATTTTCTCTATATATTGCCGCCAGAGGGCAGCAATTTAAAATTTGAATCCATTTTTTGGAGTTCCGATTGTCTTTCCTCCTAATTTTTTATGTTCAAATCAAGCTTTAGATAAATTTTGTGACTTTTTTGCTATTTTCATTTATTTTATTATTCTGAAAATATTTAAATATATTAAATTTATTCAAATGTTTTGTCAAAAATATTCAATTTTAGAATTATTTTGCAATTTTACTTGAAAAACATTCATTTTCGATCATTTTTATTCTTTGTTAGTGAAATTAATATTTAAATATTTATAATTAGAACCATTAAAATTCCCCAAAAATCAGCTATTGACTTTCCTCTTGAGAAATGTTTAAAGAATTGGCGCAAAAGACAGTAAAAAAAAGCTTAATTACATCATTTTTAATACACAATCAACCGAAAAAGATCCTCCGAAGTACTTGTCAACTGACCAGCGTGGCCAGATGACAGCTGTCAAACCCAGCAGAGACATCTATCAGGCGAAAGAGTGTCCATCAAATGCACTTTGTAAACGTGGAAATCGCATCTAAAGCGCTTTCTAGTGTTATTATTGTTATGCAAGAAATACAAATTGTTGCTGTACTAATAATAAAAACATCTCATAAGGTCAGATGGAAAACACACAAATTGATTAGCGTCGTTTATCAAATAAGAGTTTAACAAATGAAGAAATAAATCTTCTGTTTTTTCCTCCGCGAACTTCAGCAGAAAATTAAGAAGAGGTCACGGCGCGAGATGCTGTTGAAAGAGGCAGAAAAAAGACTTCCTCCCACGAGTGACTCGCGAGAGCCAGAGTGATTCCCAGTCATCTCTCCGGCCGACACCTGTCCACCCCCCTGACAATTTCCCGTGACAGAGAGTGAAAGCACGGCGTCTCGATTGTTGCGAGATCGATTTCCTAATTGTGGCCCAGAGACGCGAATTCGCACCGTTCGCGTCTCTCAGCGGAACAATAATTAAGTTCTTTCTCTTCACCCGCGCAATTTGTACCTCGCGATTGGGACAAAAAGTGCCGCGCCACGCAGCGCATCTTGAAGAAGATGAGACCCAAAGAGAGTGTGCGATGCTCGAAGATGCTGGAGAAAAAGAGGCGCACAATGATGATGTGTGAAAGGAAATTACTTCCATGTCTCGGCCAAAGTATTGGATCTCTCAATAGCTGACTGATGTTCAGCATGAGTGTTTGGAATCACAATTACAACATGGAGGAATAGTAAAACTATTCAAATTGTATAATGCTGTGAGATTTGTAATGATTTTTTTCCATCTTTGCTCTGCGTACTGTTTTTTTTTTCACTGCATTTGCCCACCGTTTTTCTCGCGCAGAACTCTTCATTGTGCACAACTTCTTTCTCTCTGATTAATTGTTACCACGCGGGCACAGTGGAAACAATATGAAATCTCCGCGAGTCTCAAGTCTCCACGATCAGGAACTCATTAAGACAAGCGCCAGAAGGTGGTCGATGAGATGACGAAATGGCAGCGCAAGTAAATATTCTCTGTTCCATTTTTCCAGGCGCTTTTTTTCTCCCGGCTGAACATCAAAAAGTCGTTAATCCACTGCACAATTTCGTGGGCTTTCTGTCAACGGTCAAATCACTTCCTCGTGCTGATGATGGAGTGACACGGCATGTGATCATCGCCAGTGTCTTTTCCCACACCTTCAATCAATGCGTTCCTCAATCAAAGTCATATTAAGTCACTTTATGACACAATTTCTCTCCTCTGTGCGTCTCGAATCAAAGACTGTCCAATCAATTTCAGTCTCATTTCTCTCTCTTGCGCGCGCATTTCGACTAATCAATTGCCCGTGAGGCTGAGATTCAGTTTCACCGGCAAAAAGCAAGACCCCGAAATTGAAATAATTGAGAAATAATTGTGCTTAAAGCGATTACAGACTTGTGGATGATCCACGAGAGTTAAGCGAGTGTATATCGCTCGATATATCGAAGGATCATTCAGTATTTTCGACGTTCGCGACGACAGCGCGCTCTACTAAAATTTGACAAAGTCTTTGACAGCTCTAAATGCACAAAATGGCGGATTTCTTGTAAAAGATTTCCTGGACTATTAAAAATCATTCAATTCTTCAGCGAATCATTCATTTTCATCACACATTTGAGAAAATAAACCAATCAACTGACAGCTGAGTGCGTCGATTGAAACAAAATTGGCGCTTGTGTCAACAAAGAAGACTAAACCTTCAATGTAATTTGTAAATTTGCAAAATCCACAAAATGGCGAATCTCTTGAGAATGATTCTGATTCTTTTTGACAGAAATCTAGACAAATAAACAAATCAACTGACAGCTGAGAGGCTGAGAGTGACACACAAATCAAAATTGTCGCTAGTGTCGACAAAGAAGACTAACTCTTGAGTGTATAAAGATTCTAGAATAGCCAAGACTTGAGAATTACTTGAACTTTACACACTCCAAGCTCATCCACGGAGGGTTGATCCCACTTTGCGCCTATTCGAGGGTAAACCCTCGGTGTGTAATCGCTCTGCGATCGAAGATGCGTCGCTCAGCTGAATGACTGAGCGCGAGAAAAATAGGAAGTTGGAGAAATTCTCTGCGCGCGGTGATTATGTGTTGATGATGGAGATGCTGTAATCCATTCTCGTGTTCATGCAACTAATCACAATTTTGCCCATCTTGCATTAAACCCAGAGCCGTTTGTGATGCAACGCATAAACCATCAAGCATGGACAATTTCCGCCCCGAAAGCGCATCGCCCATCAAGGTGTTACTCATCTTTCCCTCCCAATTACACCGCGCGATAAATTCCACCATTTACGGGCGCCAATTGACGCGCTCGCGAGATAAATCATCTTAATTGATTAAGTGTGTTTTGGCTAAAGTGATCCTCTCGGGTCACTATGGGAGCAATTCAGCCACTGGCGCGTGACGCAATGCGATTTTTTGCAGGTGCGCGCGATTCATAATTATTTTCCGCGTGTTAGACCAATTTTTGAGCGATTGCAGAGTGATCGCGCAATGAGGCGAAAAAAAAAGCTCCTCGGACTTCTCGTTGAGCGCATTGCGAAATCGTTTTGTTCCCATGTTTTCCAAGCCATCAAAGCGAATGAAGAATGTTTAGTGCGATATTTGCGATCGAACATGTGATCTTGTTTGATCTTGGCTACTTGATCGCCATTAATGAGTGTTAAGATCACGGGTGGGAAATGTTTAGCCAAGAGGATCAAGAGGTTCAAATAGAGAGATCACTCTGCCAAGGGGGAGATAATTTCTCCTCTTCCATGTTGAATTTTAGGCACTGAAACTGATTTTACTGTCGAAGAATTCAGCTAGGAAATACTTCTGTCTTGGCATACTTCTTAAAACACTTTGAGAGAAAAAGTAGACAAAAATTCCCTACAAATTGTGAGGTTATGAAACTATTTTGTCAAAATAAGAAGATTTTAATGAAAATAACTGCGAATTAAACTTAAAATTACAACTTTCAACCATAAAATTAGCAAAAATTCGAGAAAAAGACATTCTTTTAGTAGTCAAATGATAGTTTTGAGGTTATGTTCGAGTTGAAAACTGTCTTTTTCACTGCAAAACTTCCCAAATTTGGTTAAAATTCGTGTAGAAGCTGAATTCTTGCTATAAGAAATGAGCTAAATTGTTAATAAAGACACAAACAATGAGATTTAGGCTTAATTAGCTCAGTTTATCACACTGTCGCAATCAAGAAACGGGGAAAATCAATGATAATGAGAAGCTCAAATGAGGAAGAAGATATTCTTCCGCTGTAAACTATGTACAAGAACAGAAAGAAGACGAACAGAAGGCAAAAAGCGGTAAAAACTGCTAATTTTTGAGCAACTGAACTTTGAAAATCCGTGCTCAGTTCTTTGTGGTCAGTTAATATTCAAGAAAGAGTGGTGAAACACTTCCATTTGCTAACATTTCCACAATATCTCCCCCTTTTGCTGCATATTAAATGATGAATTGTGGGTCACAACGGGCGAAGATGCAAAAAGTGATCTTTTGCACAATTTTCGCGATCCTCCATCGGCGATATGTGTTGCTATCTGAGCTGAGAATCTCCTTCGCCAGCGAGTGGCGATGCATTGAATGCATCGTTGGGAGAATGATGACAACGTAATTGCCGTCAAGATGGTCAAAAGGAGTCATCAAGAGTTGAATGGGCACAAAATGTATCTCTCTAATGGGCAACTGAATGGGTGGCTTCTTTTCGCAAATGCACACACACACAATTGATGATTAAATTGTGATCGTAAATCTCAAAGACAACCCAGAGACAAACCACAACCTCCTTGCGGCCATTATAAGATATTATTGCGCCTGTGCAATTTTCTCACCGGGTGTGAAAATCCCGCGCCGTGGCCAATGTTGCAATCGTGCATTTTATAATTATCTCTTTTGGGATTTATTGCCTTATGCGGGTGGGTTTTGAATAAACCTCGACACTCTCATTTGTCTCTCTCTCGCTTCCTCGCCATGTGAATTTTCAAGCCAAAAGCGCGCTTTGGCGCATTATGCGAAATCACACAGTGGAAAAAAAATGTGTATTGCTGCAGAAAAAAAAATCCACCTTACACTGGGAAGTGAGTTTTTGGGTGAAGAAAATGAAATCTATTTCCCCGACAGTGCGTCTGAAATGTCGTGTGCAACTTCTGGGAGATTTCTGAGACACTCTCTGACTCCATGACGAAATGATATATCTTTGTTGCGCGAGAGATTCGCATAATTAGTCATTATACAGTGACACAAAATTAACAAATACTTTTATCACTTCTCCGTTGAAGAAGAAGTTTTGAGACGCTGGAAAAGAAGGAGAAAACTTACCAATAAAGTTAAATATAAATCCCATTTTTTTGCCTAAACTCCTTGAAGAGAATCTTTCCGTGGGGGGATGGGGGGAAAAGATAGAGAAGGACAAGAGGAGGGAAGAGTTAATCCTTGCGAGGCACAGTTCCACTACACAAAATCACCCGCACAAGTCACAAGGAATTTGTCCATATGAGAAATTACGGCGAAGGAGTCGAAAGTCCCTTTCTATGCATTTAAAGCACCGAAGGAGGAGGTTTTTCTCTGTCCGCTGGGAGCTCCCAATGCCACAGATTGTGTCAGGGATTGATCATGGGTGATGGCAAGAGTCCTGGACTCGGTTCACACTTGAGGCTCACTCTCACTCTCTCGGCTGCGCCAGAGTTTTGCGGTTCTGCGGCAGACACGGCGGTGCACAACTTGTCTCTCTACTGCTCCAAACGCGAATGACGCGCTGAGTGAAAATGAAAGGAAGATCTAAGGTTGCTCGACGCCAATCTGCTGGTGTTCCAAAGAGATTGCAACTCGATGGGGTCATCATCGAGTCTCTCTCACTCCCTCTCGCGCTGTTTTGGCGGGAATGGCGGAATCACGATGCTCACGTGTGGGAATCCGCAGCCTCGCCTCGCTCCGCTCGCGGCTAGAGCGCCAGCAGTGCTCTAGCTAGAGCGCGGCCGAGTCGCGTCTCCCAGAGATTCACTCTTCAGCATCTCCACCGCCGCGAAGCCAGGGAGTGGGAGTGTGGGAACACGGCTCCGCACGGAGGACTTCTTCATGAAAATATTTTAAGAGGCCCACATTGAATGCGAACTGAAGAAATATGCTGGGGAAATTGTGTTCTCTTTCAACACTCGCCAAACCGTCAACTAATTGATATTTAATTCAATCGCGCGAAGAATCGCGCGCATCATCGGAAAAATCGTGGTCAATCACTCTCACCCAATTGGACTGGGATGAAGCCATCCAAAGTGGATGACCGATGGCGTGGAAAGAGCACGAAAGGTTCAAAACTGTTGACATTTTGATCCCATACACAAAATTTTTTTTTCTCTTCTGCCCGAAAAGCTCATCAAGAGGAGACTTCAATGCGTGTTAGATAATGCCATCGTGAATTTAACATTCTTTCACTCTTCTCAGCAACATTGTCTCCGTTCGTGGCACAAGATCAGGTCTAAGATGTTCGACGTGATTAAAATTATTCCACGGCGCACCTCAATGTGATTGTGATTCAACATCTCTTGCACTTTGCGACTCAAAGTGCCACGTGAAACAATGAGGAATGCATTTGACGATGGAATTCTGCAAGAAACTCATCTTCAGTCTTGCTTTCTGGCTCAAACGACATTCCTTCGGTGGATAGATGTCTCTGCTGGCTTTGACAGCTGTCATCTGGCCACGCTGGCCATTTGACAAGTGCTTCGGAGGATTTTTTTTGGTTTTACGCGAATTAAAAATGATCTTATCGCGCATTTTTGATGATTTTTGCGCCAAATGAAAGCTTTTTCAATTTTTTACGCATTTCTCAAGGAGAAAATCCTAATATCCAATTTTTAAGGAATCAAAATAATCTCAATTTAATTTTTAAATATTAATTTTTAGTTTTAAAAAATAAAAATTGAATAAAAACAATCAAAGATGATTATTTTCCAAGTAAAATGTCAAAATAATCCAAAAATTGTATGTTTTTGATCAAATTTTTAAATAAATTTAATAAAAAATATAATTAAAATAGAAAAAAAGTCACAAAATTTATCTAAAGCTTGATTTGAACATATAAAATTAGCAGGAAATACAATCGGAACTCCAAAATGCTTTTAAAGTTTAAATTGCTGCCCTCTGGTGGCAAAATGCGGGGAAAAAATCAAATATTCAAATATTCTTTGGCATAATCATCAAAACCATTAAATAATCACAAAGTTAAGTGCCTTTTTAGTGTTAAAACAACTGCAATTGATACTTTTCCGGATATATTGAAATGTGGAAACCTTACAATCTCTGGCCATTTTGTCACTTGCTCTCACATCTGAGGCACTAAATCGCTATGGAGAGATACAGATTTATTGAGAGGGAGTTGCAATTGTGAATTGAAAGTTCTGCGATGGAATTCAAAAGCGGAAGACGCGTGCGATGATAATTTTCATCCATGAGAAATCTCTTCTCGTGTCGGTTTTAACAATTTTGCGATCTTACACAAAAATATATCCACATAAACACACATTACTTTCGAAACATTGCCATGGGTTGGATAACAATTGAGATACTCTTTTGCGGGTTCGGAGAAGAATGCACGCGCGACGCCGCGGATGAGCTTGGCCGGAGGACCAGGTGTGGTTCATCTTCACGTTTCTTCTCCACTGGAGGCTCAAGAGATAGAAAAAAAAATGATGGAGTGAAACAACGTGTCCTCACCCGATTTCAATCTCCGCCAACGTAAACAGCTTTGAGGTGTGAATTTCTCTAAGTATTCGCGCGACTCTCACTGAGAATGCACGCCAAACGGCGTTCTCATCTTCCACGGTGTGAATTGCCTGACATTCACATTATGCTTAATTGATCTTTTCACCGAGACTGACTGTCTTGTCCTTGCTCGCGAACTATTCAAGAATCCAGCACGCGGATGCGAGCGGCTCTTGCATTATCATACAATTTCTCATTAAAAATGTGTGCTTGGAAGAACAAAGACCGCGCGGATCATCCTGACAAGTCGCAATTAAGACGGGAAGCTTGGCATTTCGCTGACGAACACTTCTAAGTCTCTGCATTAGATCAAGGGGAAGATAATGTGGCTAAAATCTATTCAACACTTCCAAAATGACAGTGAAAAATCCACAAGACTAAAACCAACTGAAATCTAACCAAAATCTAACTAAGAAATTTATAAATCTGATTATCAGACTGTTTGGAAGACATTTTTATACAAAATTTAATGATTTTCTGCAATTAATTGAAGTTTCTGATATTAATTCTTAATTGAAATTATTATGGCTTAAAAATTTTGTGTTTTGAAGTGGAAATTTGAGGTTATGTTTAACGTACAATTGCAATGCGTGAAAATGCGTAATTCTACTAATAAATGAGAAATAATGTGGTTTTAGTGTAAGAATTTCTATTTTAAACTCTTTTTTTTCATCTCTAATAAGTTACATAACCTAAAAAATATATAACAAAATGAAGATTTAGATAAAAATTGATTCACAAAAATTGTATGGAAAATCCTTAAAACTTAACACAGAACTCTTTGAAAAGATTAGTATTTGAATAAAACAGCAAATGAGACTAAAATCAATTTTAGTACCCTGAAAATCAACTAAAAACTAACTGAAATCTAACTAACAAACTTTAAAAGTGATGTTTTCACTTATATTTTATGATTTTCTTCCGCTAAAATTGCTTTTTGTGCATTTTTCTTTATGAAAATCTTTAATTATGATTGAATTTTCTTTAGAAATGTCGACTAGAATCTGTCTAACGTTAAATTGCAACTTTTTAGTACACAAAGTGAGGTTATGTTTTGTAATTTTACCGATAAAGTGGGAATACTTTCAGTTTTGGCGCAAGAAATTCAATTTTAAGATGGTTTTGAGTCCTAAATCAATCACATAACCTAAAATAATGAATAGAAAATCAAAGCTTGTGAGTCAAATATTGCATAAATTGAAGCTCTTCAACTTCCTAAAACTTCTACGGATTCTGTAAACTACTTCCGACCATAATATCTTCCCCTTGAATTTGATTAATTCGCAGTTCTCTCTGGTCCTAATTGGGCCGTCATTTGCATAATTTTGAGAGATAACTCGGCATTTGATGAGTGGTTCATTATTCAATTTGTAATACCTCATAAACACTTTGTTCTCCTCCAACTATGCGCTTATTTGCATATAAACAAGTGACCAAGACTCATTTTTGGCAAACACTGACCGTCAAGGGGTTTGTCAGTGAGTGAAGTGCGGAACATCAGCTTAGCCAAGGGGCAGATATTACGGTCAGAAGTGGTGTACGGCTCAGTAGAAGGATTTAGATGTGGAAGTGAAAAGTTCAAAGTTTATTTTCAAGCAAAAGAATCGCAATAGTTGGAAGAAAAGAATTGTTTTTCGCATATTTTTAGGTTATGTTTCAAATTTTAGACAGATTTTGACACTAAATAACCTCAGAAATCATTCCTTCTTACGCCTAAACTGGTATTTTTTGCAATTTAGAGACACAATAATAATGAAATCTGATGATAATTATACTAATATTGATCATAACCTCGAAAATATTGTTTCAGGACGCAAAATTGACTATTTTAAGAGACATTTTATTGATTTTCTACTCTGAAATGGCAAATTTTAGCATATTTTCAATAATTTTTTGAAAGAAAATTCTGAATCAATTTTTTTTCCAAAGATTTTGAGGTAATTTTGAGGTTATGATCCAAAATAACTTCAAAAGAGCGATTGATAATTGAATCACAATAAAATATCCACTGAAAACTTCAAATATTTCTTAAACACTCTTTCTAAGTCCTGGAAGTCTCCTTATTTCTCCCATGGAAATTGCGGAAGTACACTGTTTAGCCATATTTACTTCCCCTATTGATTTTGCCACGCAACTTCTCTCAATGGACTGCGTCTTAGACACATGATTGCCCCTCTAATTTGAGGCCAAAAAGGAACCAGCAGAATCAACCTTGTGTCGGTTTCTTATTTGAAAAATCGCGCCTTCGCTTGAGATATTAAAATATTTTCCCACAAAAATCACCACACACGATTTGCATGTATTCAAATTATATAAACATCACTGTCAATGCTGGGGTTTGGAAGATGAATTACATTTTTTTCTTCTTCTGCAACTTCGCCACCATGCGATCGAAGCATAATGTCAGGAATCAATGTGCCAAATCACCAACAGAGTCGATGGAATTTGATGAGAAAGTTGTTTTAATCATTCATTTTACCATTTTGAAGGCATTCAAATGAAACACCATCGCGGCGTGATGAATAAGAATCGTTACCAGTGAATGCAAAGACAACACAGAATTTGCCCTGCATTGTCCGCCAAAGCACAATTGATGATATTTGCATATGAGAATCGTCAAAATGCCTCCTCTGAGAATATTATTTGATATTCCGCAATCACACTCTTTGTTTGGGAAGAACGCACTTTTGCAGCCGATTTGACGATTTCTAAACATATAATTTCAAGAATATATTTGTCAAGACGCTGCGATGATTTCAAAACACTCCCTTATCGCTGACCAAAGATCACAGAAAGAAACTCTTCCTCCTCAGCGAGAGTGCAACGAAAGAAGCATTTCGTATTTCCACTCACCTCTTCAAGTGTATAACTTTCTGCATTTTTAATTCCAACAAAAAACCTGCGCTGCATTGCATAAGACATGTCGTCGGAGTGAAGAAGAAGAGAGGAAGATAAAAATGCACTTTTCATAAAAAACCTTAAACGTAAACGTGTTAAACAATGGTGAGGTTTGCGAAAAGCTCAAAAACTCGCTGGCAATCGTGATAAGCGTGCTCTACTTTAATTACCTTGCAATTGAATCGTCATCAGAGAATGATTTCTGACTCTTTTAGGCCTTTTCTTCAAGAACATCTTCCTTCTGATTGATCTGCACTGTAGAATCTCGATTAAAACACCTCAAAGTCTTTTAAGAAAATAGTATTGATAGTGTTATCGACCTCTTTTCATGCTCAGCTGTTAACACTCTGCTCCCGATTCTCAGACAATCGCAGACATTGTGCACAAATACAGGTGATAAAGCGAGTGATAACCGTGAATCGCGTGAAGGTTTTTTTTTCACATAAAAGCCATTATTTTGCACAAATTAGCAGTCAGACATTTGTGAGTAATTCCAGTGACAACAACTATTGCAGAAAGTGATTCACTGAACTTTGCATTAGAAGAAAAATGTCCAATTTAGCATACAAAATCCTCCTTTTTGTGACTCTTTGTGCAATGCTGACAATGTTTGTGGCTTCTGAGGAAAGATACGCGAACGCAGAGACAATTAAAAGTACGTAAAATTAGAGAAGAAACAAAATAAAGTATAATTGGACTACACAAGGGGGAGATAATGTGGTCAGAAGTGGTGTACAATTCCGTTGAAGTATTACGAAGTGAGTGAATTCAGGAATTTGCAATAATTAGTTCATTTCTTGGGATTTCTATTGAATTCTTTGGTTTTAGAAGTCAATTCTTATCCAGAACTACATTTTGACATATATTTTCTAGGTTATGTTTCTTATTTAAGACTAAATAAAAGCTCAAAATAGATATTATTGTGCTGTAAATGAAATTATGTGCCACATTTTATTAAAATTACAAAATTTTACTTAATTTTAATCAAGATTCTGCCAATTAGATGACAGAAAACGGACTTTAATCAAACATAACCTCAATTCAATATACTTAACAGCTGTGATATTGAATTTATAGTTAAGAAAAGATGCCAAAACGTCTAGTTATTGGAAGAAAATCATGAAATATTGTATGAAAACCTCACCCAGTAAAAACCAATCCGCTATCCGCCGTTTTTCCACCACATTTCCGTCATGTTGCTCCAGAGCCCAAATTATGCTTTGCTGGATTCGTGCACGAAATCCATCGTCAAATCCGCCATCTGAAAATGACGGAGTCCCGCTGCAGGATTCCTCTAAGAATCCTGCAGCCGAATTCCCTCTTCCCGAAGGCCGGGAAAAACGCCGGAAGCCTCCTGCAGGATTCCTTTAAGAATCCTGCAGCCGAATTCCCTCTTCCCGAAGGCCGGAAAAACGCCGGAAGCCTCCTGCAGGATTCCTGCAGGAAAATCCGGTACAAATCCGCCATTTATGGTCCTTTTCGTCCACGCAGGAATTTTGGTGGAAGTTCTCGCAAGATTCCTGCAAGAAAATCCGGCACAAATCCGGCATTTAAGGTCCTTTTGGCCATTGCTGGAATTTCAACGGATCATCTTGCGTGATTCCGGCAAGTAAATCCGGTAAAATTCCGCCATTGTCCTTGCGGAATTTAAACGCGATTTTCCTCTATAATTCCGCCGAGAAATCCCGAGACCCAAAACCTCCGGGAATAATAATAAATAGCGGAATCATCCGGTGAAAATATTGCGGAATTCTGCGTATTATTCCGCCAAAATTTCTATCAAAATTTCCGCTATCCGTGCCGACAAACAGCGGATTTTTGGTGGAAGGTTCCGCTGCGGAAAACAGCGGAGATAGAGGAAGATCCGGCACGAATCCCGCACGATTCCTATAGGACTGTTTTTACTGGGCAGTTTTTTTTATTGTTAGTTAGATTTCAGTTAGATTTCAGTCATTTTTCAGTCATTACTGTTTTTAATCGTGATGTACAAACGTTACCCATAATATCTCCCCCTTGAGACTACAAGTGAATTTTTCTACGAAATGTTGATCTAATTTCTCTTATTTCTTTTCTCTTTCTGACCAGAATGCGATCCTCGAGTGGCAGAATGCATGGAAAGATGCGGAGAAGTTGTTCAGCGACCAGAAGAATATTGTCCTGGAAGTCAAGTTTGCTGCACTCTTGTCGGTTAACTTCTTCCTCAGCCGGACAGGAACTGAGCAGAGGAAGAAGTGAATTATAGATTGTGTTGATTTGTGGTGGAAAATTAAATATTGCAGAACGCTTTTCTCATTGTCTGCACGGCAAATATGAATTTCATTGAGTCTTTTCTGCACTCAAGAGTCACAATGTTCGGTGTCGTCACGCGAAAGCAGGTCGTTTTTGCCTCGCTGGAATGAGAGGCAAAAGTTGTAGAGGTTTTCGTGTAAAATCTTGTAATAATTCTCATTCAATTTTAAAGCACATTCTCTCCGTGTCGCGCCGCTCGCGATCTGGAGAATCGCACACACTCAAGCTTTTGTCTTAATTCGATAAAATCTCGAGCATTATATGTAAATTTCAGCACTCTGGCATTGTTACTTGCCACAGTTTAAATGCAATTTTAGCATTTGCAGGCTCTTACGCCAACTGCCAGCGATCGTCTTCTCCATTCACCCGGCATTCAATGGACCTCCTCGGGGCGGAATCCGATCGATCCACCCCTTCAATGGGTCAACTTTTCCACTCTCGCAGCTCCTCCGGTGGCTCCGAAGCACTCCGTGTGCTTTGGATATCAAATAAATCTCCGCTGGAAATGCGTTGAAGGCTCGCCATGTCTGCTGAATCGCATTCTCACGATCCATTTCCAGTGCATCGTGTTCGCGTTTGTGTTTTAATATCACCACTAATGAATAATTTGACATCTCAAAAGCGATTAGAACGGATTTAACGACGACTTCATCGATTGCAACACCTTTTTCTTCAACATAAAATGAATGTTGCACTTTTCTGGCAAACATGAAGCGCTCGCGAGTGACTCTTCTGACCAATTATGAGGTCGATTCTTCAGTGCTTTTTCTCGCCACTCTTCTCGCCATCTTCAGCAGCCGCACAGTCACAATTTATTCACCATTTACTCCACTCGCGATGCGATCTTGAAAAGCTCCGTGAGCTTTTCGCGTGTGTATTTTTTACGGGCAGAAATTCAATTGTGTGTTGCTCAAGAGTAAATGTCACTGCCAGAAAAGTTAGAGACTTGCGTGCCAGCGCAGCAATTGATCAGTTATCGGAGGGCATCTCGCGATGCCTGAGATTGATTAATTAAATTAACTTCTTGGGCAGAATCCACAATGTGCGTTCCGCAAGGGGGAGATAATGTAGTCAGAAGTGTTGAGAAACATTCAATCTTCACTTCCTGAGTTCTTATTTGACTGACAAATTGTCCAGATTCTTTGAATTTCCTTCGATTTGAACGTAGAATCAATCAGAAAAAATCTGTTTTCGAGGTTATGTAACAAATTAAGTGAATAATTCGCATTCTAGCATTTAAATTCTTATGCTCATGTCGCAGTTTAAATATAATATTGTTTTCTGAATCTTTGATGCCAAGAAACACTGAAAACTGTGTTGAACTCCAACATAACCTCAAAATTAGACGTTGGAACTTGGAAAATGCTCATTCAGAAAGATTTCTGCATGATTCTGACGCTGAATCAGCAAATTAAGGCTCATTTGTAAATCATAACAGATGATTTGTGATCTAAGAAGCTTTCAAACAGAGTTTTTGAAGATCTTTTAGTGATATTTTGAGGTTATGGTTGGAAAAGATGTCTGAAAAAGCGTTTTTAATGGATTTTTGCATGAAAATCGAATGTAAACTCAAGAAACATTCTAAAAACTTTAAGTTCTTGAAGTGTCAGACAGAGTTGGAAGTGTTTCGAAGTGTTGTACAGATTTAGGGCGTATTATCTCCCCCTTGGCGTGTTGAAACAGCGGCGAATTCTTGATTTCCTTCACCCAAACCGGTAATTTATTAGCGCCTCAAATGCACAATCTTTGTCCAAATGAAGATTCCTCAGATCTCGCTGACCTCTTTCTAGGACACATTCGCGGGATAATTACAGTGAGAAGTAATTGCCAAGCGTGTCATCGTGGCGGAATAAACTCTTATGCTATGTAGCTGGAAAAAAGCATTGAATTTCCAATGAAGATTCGCCGTATATCTAATCACATATCAAAGAGGTAATTAACATTTTAGAGTGACAAATTTATCGCGTGAGATGACAGGAAAATAGCTGGTGGGAAATCTTGGCTCTCTATTGATCAGTTTTCTTCACCACACGATAAGGATTTTATGGGATTTGCGTGCTCTTTAGCATCGCGAAGGTCATCTTAAATGGTAGCAAAGCAAAAAAAATGCGTCAAGATGATTTTCTCAAAAATGAATCTTCAAATTTCTTGTCCAAACTCTTATATGGAAATTACTTTTTTTACCACATTCGCATCTACAAATGTCAATGATATGAGGAATTTGAGGATTTATCAATGAAAGGAGAGTTTTTTCGCCACTTAAGTCAAGTGATTATAAGACAAATACTCCATTATAAGGTGATAAACCGTCAAGTATGGAAAAATTGTCTATTAAAGTAAGCCTCTTAAGATTGTAAAAGTCAAGAAGATGGTGTAAAAAATCATAAAACGATAAAATTGAGGAATTTCCTTGGAGAAGCGCGTCGAAGAAAGACAGTTTTTTCGTTGTTGTTTCCACAAAGATCACAATCTCGCGGTAAATTCTCTGTTAATTGCAGAAATATGCTAAACTCTTCGCCAGTAGCTAAATTGATTGTTGCACCACTTTTTTGGCGCCCTCATTTTCTCGCATTGTTCAAATCGCGAGGTGTTTTTCGGGAGAAGATGAAGAAGTAATAAATCTCATCAATTTAATATGTTTGTTTGTTTCTTTTATTAACTCCTCGGCGCACAAGTTGGCCTCTTGGCCAGCAAATCTCCACCTGGTCGTCTTGGCGGTGAATTGCACAATAGTTGTGCGGCGCGTACAAGAGATGACACCGTGGGATTCGGTGGATGAAGAAGATACACTGGATCTCAGACGCTTCCTCGCGCTGTAATACAGATTTTATGTAACAGCAGCGCTGTGTCATATCGCTTAGCATTTTGAGAAATAGTTGTCTTGTAACTTTCCCACTTTTACTATCACTCGCGCTGTTTGGCTTCTTGGCCTTCTTCACCACCTCGGCGGCACTGAGAGAAAAATCCACCTAGAATTTGGCCAATTCCGCCCATTTATCCAAGAATAATCCATATTGAAAACCGATTAGGGAAGATTTTCCTCTCGATTTTACACGAAGAAGATTAAAATCAAGAATATTCAGCCTAAATATTTCATTTTAAAATTTTAAAAATATATAAGATTACACTAAAACAATTGTTTTTCAAAATTTTCCCTAAATATTTAAAGCTTTATTGCCTTTTTCGGGTTTTAAAACGGTGAAAATTTTTTATTTATTGATTTCAGTCTCAATTCAAGTCTGTTTCTATCTTGGAATTTGTATTTCTCTAGCTTAGAATAAAACATTGAAAAAAATTTTTTTGTTCAAGACAAAAAATTTCAAAATATTAAGAAAATCCTTGGTTTTAGTCTAAGAAAACAGGAAAAATATATTATTTCTAGTTCTTTACGCAATTCAAATGAAATTTCTACACATTTCAGTAAATCTAGGAATAAAAAACAAGAAAAATCTCTTCTTAAAATATGTTTTATAGAGAAATCAAGACTTAGTTTAAGTCGAAGATAAGATGGAGTATTAAACCAAAATATTCTTAATTCTAACCATTACTTATTTAAAAAGAAGAAGAGAATTGCAATAATTCTTTACAAGTCTGGAAATTATGGTTCAATTCAAGGTAAGTTCGAAAACTTACGATTTTGACTTAAAAACTTGAGTTTATAAGTTAGATTCAGGTTAATTTCAAGACAATTCTTGGAGAAAATTTCAAAAACACTCACTTCTTGATCCAAAAGAATGGATTTTTTCTCCGAGTGTCACTTCTTCTTGGCGCTCATCGCCAATGCAAAGTACTCACAGAATCTTCATGCGCCACGACAAGACGCGAGACGCGCGATAGCTCTTGAGATCGAACCTCCGTTCTTCATGCTCAACTTATCAGATTGAACAAATGATGTACGATTTATTAATGGTTCACTTATTGACTTCTCTATACCGTCATAATTTCTACAAATTTTCCGTGGTTTCTCCGCAATCGCATCGTGCAATCTCTTTCCTCCTCCATTCTTTGCGCCGCGTCTTCATGCTAAGCTGTATTCTTGGAATCGTGATTAAAAATGCTCAGCTCTTCTTCACGACGCCAAAAAGGTAGCTTTGGAGCATTTCTGTGTGAGAAATCCTATTAGCGTGCCCAAAATGGGGGTTTTTCTTTGAGCAACAATTGACGTGCCGAAAATAAGAATATTCAGCAGTGACAGTGATGAGAAGGCGCATAACTTTCGCAATTTGTACATGTTAATTATGGTAATTTCTTGAATGAGCCATTACTCCATTTAAACACGAAAATGTGTATCTCCAAATTTATTGCCACAAGACTATTTGTTCATCTTCCGCGGCCAGAGATTGTCGGGGTTTTTTTTTCTTCTTCTCCTCCTCAGCATTTGACGTTTCTCTGGCGCTTCAGCAATTTATCTGCAAGATGAGATTTAATATTTTTCAAGAGTTAATCTCTTTTTTTCTCTCTCTCCAGAGCACTAGAAATCCAATTGACTTTGAGCGCAAATGCCCATCAATTACCGTAGAGACTCGCTGAGAGGCCTTGCGAGTTCGTCTTCCTATTGACAATCAGACACGTGATTTGTGTGCCATTGTCGAAGAATTTTGTCTTCAATTTCCGCAACAGCGGCTGAGAAGCGACGAACCTGTGACTGAACACGCTCTCAAGCTCACAGAGAAATCGCGTCTCTTTCTCCAGACGAATTTCCTGGCTGATCTCGTGCAACAGCTTAATATCATTCACTGCGATTCCTTGAAAAAACATCTCCACTCAGTGCACAAGACATTCAGCGCATTCTCAAGCAACTTTGCAGCAAAGGATTTTACTTTCATATTGAAACTCGTGCTCAGAATGCAATTTGATATCGCGCAACGCTTTTTTTTCTCCCCTCATTTCTGCGGCATCACGACAGTATTTAATAAAATAACCCAACATTCGACAATCGACGTGAATGCAGAAGCCCAAGATAGACTTTCAAATATTGCGAGAGATTGTTTTTCAACTGAAAAAAGATGTCATTCAAGCTGCGCTATTGGAAAATTTACTTGGAAGATGACTTTTTTGTGCGTTAGAAACTCACGCAGAGTCACAAACATTTCCATCAAATCACAAATTCAGTTGGTGTTAATTTCATCGAGTTTCTCGTGTCGCTTTTTCTGGATTCTCATCAACACCCATGTAATGACTTCATTAGGTGGAGAACTAATGATTTCAGACCCACAACTGAGCACAGAAATTGCTGTCAATCAGCAAAAAATGTAATACAAAATATTTATCGTACAAGGAAGTGATCTTAACACGATTCTTCACTTTGTGTTCAGCAACTGTTGCCTATCTTTGAGCAGAATAATGAAGAATCCTCCCAGCGATCAGCGAAAGTTTGCAAGAGATGATATTTTAGCTAAAAAGTGCTAAGACAGAGTATCTAAATCGGTATTGTTATCACGAAATACAGTAACGAAAATTAACTTAGGACACTTGAGAAAGCTAAAAACATACAAAAAGCAAGTCGACAAGTCCAAATCGAGGCGTCTTATGATGTAAATGTCTTCTAGATAATCAAAACTCATGATTTAATGTGGTTATCTGAGCAAGTATTAGATTTAGAGTAGATTAAGAAGTGTCTTAACTTAATTTTCGCTATCATTTTGCGCATATCTCTCTTCATTTTGCGATATCTCAGCCCCAATCTGAGATAGAGTCATGATCTCAACGCCAAGTGAAAGAACATAAAATTTGGATAATTTCTTGTCTTTAGATAAATGTCTCTAAATATGATAGAAATACCGAATTTTTAGCATCAAAATATTGTCTCAAAATTTCATAAATTCGCTACTGTATATTTTGAAGTGTAACGTTTTTGCATTAAATAGCTAAAATCTTAGCGGAAGAATGCAAAAAAAAACTTCGCTTTTGTGAGCTCAACAGTGTTTACTGGGCATTTTCCATTCTTCTTGCCGTTCACCTGCGAGAGTTCAAGGATTCGCCGTAGCATTTTGAGATAAGAATGAGATCAGCTTTGGCGATTAGTTGGCGGAATCTGTCTCAGATCGTCTGCAAGATGTGGCGGAGTGATTGGACTAATTGCAATTCAATGAGAGGGACTTTTGCCGGGGCTGATTTGAATGGGTGAGCTTGAGTGAGCCACGAACGGAATCAAGGTCCGTCATTGAGATGATCTCGCTCGCCTGAGTTGCGCAACGTGACTTGCAGCTGCGTCTCGATGATGGCACAATTCTAATGGCCAATTGATGGGACACCGAAATGCCTCGTCGTCCATTAATAACATGGAAACTGGTTCACTTGTGGAAAGTCGCGCGCATTTTGGTATGGAGATTTATGACTGTGTTTGCTTGGCGATCATCGCCGACGCGCTGGAGGTCATTTTTGCAGAAAAGTCCTCCAAAGTGTCTTCAGAAAAAGCGTCACACATTCGAGAGTGAGAGAGAGAATATGTTCGTAGATGGATTTGCTAATTGGCATCGAAATATCGCGTCGTCAATTAAGGCTGTTAATAAATGCGATTTGGAGCAAAATGTCGCGAGTGAGAGTGAGAAATTTTATGTAATTTAACCAGCAAAAGACTCACCTTGAGTTAGGTTCATCAATATGATGGAGCATGAAATGATGAAAATCAGAAATATAAGTCGTGACGTGCCGATGATGAAATACTGGAACAGTGAGTGAATTTACTAAGTGATTGAGTGCATTGAGAGACTCTCGGCATTCATTTTTCATGCATCTCTTGTGCAAATATTTCAGGATTTTCCAGCAGAAACATCTCCTTCGAAATACCAATAAATTGCCGCCACAGAATCTCCTCCGCCGGAGCTCTTCTGGGGCGGTTGAGTAAGACTTTCGAGGAAATGAGCGCACGTTAAAATTCAACTCAGCGCGAGAATTCCATCCAAGAAGGGCATGAGATTCATCATCTTTTCCGCTGATCTTTCTAAGAAGGGGGAAATCGATATCTTAACATTCTGCAAGAGCTTTCATAGGAATGAATTCCATCGTAGTTTTCGTGGGGCCAAATCATAATCATTATGCATTGTTGGCTCAAATTGAGGAAGATGACTTGGAGAAGTGAATGTAATTTGTAGGCACATCAGAACTGAGGTAAATCGCGCTTTCAAAAGACTTTTTATATAAGATATGCCTCTTTTCTTCAAAGTGGAGTTAATTCCTTGTGAAGGTCGCATACCTTTCTATTTCTAATACTGCTTAGCGTACAAATTAACCGTACTTGTTTCTTGCAAAAGATCTTGTCCAGATGCTCGTTCAATATATGCAATTGTTGAACTCAGAGGACAAAAGCACATGACAGAAACATTGCAATTTAACTACACATCTTCCTCATAAAACCCTTCATTTCGATCGATTCAAGGGGGAGATAATAGAGTCAGAAGTGGTGTACAAATAAGCAGAAGTACTTAAGAAGTGAAAGTGTTCAAAAATTTACAATATTCCTTCCCTGAAAGCGTCTTTTACTGACAAATTGTCGAGATTCTTTGGAATCTGTTTGATTTTCACGAAGAAACAATCACAATAATCTATTTTTCTAGGTTATGTAACGAATCCATAACGTATTTATCGAAATATTTTGTATTCTTGGACATCAGTTCTTATGCTCAAGTCTCTCCGACCGTTAATCTTTGGCAGAATTAAGCATTTTCATGCCAAAAATACTGCAAATCGTGCTGCGGTCTAATATAACCTCAAAAAAAGTAATGTGGGCCTGAAAAATTATTATTTAAACACCTTTCTGTACGATTCTGACTGTGAATTAGAAATTATAAGTTCATTGACAATTAGAAAGAGTTGATTTTGCGATCTAGAAAGCTTCTACAATAAAATAAACTGGAAGCATTCGAGGCTCTCCACATCTTCTTATCGAGACATAGAAATGTCAATAAAAAGGAAGATTGTTCTGACATCATCACGATCGTTAGTTTAAGCTAAAAATGCCGTTTTCCGTCAATTTGAAGATCCCTCAGTGACATTTTGAGGTTATGATGGGAAAAGATGCAGAAATAACGAATGGAAAGTCAGGAAATTTAACATAATTTGAAAATTATTGTGCAAACAGTCTAGAAATTTCAAGTGCTTGAAATTGTGTACAGATTTATGGCTATTATCTTCCCCTTGGATCGATTCGGGAGATGCTTTCTGCTTCTCCCGCATTTCTTCGACTTTGTGACCTTTTCCACAGTGCGATCGTGATTTCTCCGTCGAATCCCACAGAGATGGCGAGATGGGCATGAAAAATGAATGTCGAGAAGTCACATTAGAGAACTCACATTGTGCTCGGCGGAAAAAGTGGAAGTGTAATCGAATTCGCCCAGCATCATCACAATTGTCCGCATGGCGGCTTGCGTGGGATCGCGGAAGAATTGCGAGTGGGGGAACATGAGGAGGAAGCTGAGGGCAAAGCCGATGATGAGGAAGACGAAGGAGATCATGACTTTGAGGAAGTTCCTCAGCACGGTGGTGAACATGAGGCTGTAGCAGCCGAGGCGCGGGAAGCGGCCCACGAGGAGCATCAGGTTGATCCAGGCGGGCAGCACTGCGGCGCTGAGCATGTGGAAGAGCCAGCCGGCATCGAGCAGACGCCGCCCGGACGCGTGGTGGATCACACAGCCGGAGGTGAGGATGGCGAGTGGCGCGGCGATGAGATTCAGCATCACCTCGAATTCCCAGATCAGCTTCGCGAGTGGGATCAGCGTCGCCTGCAAGGAGAATCGTGCTCGATTGTGCAATGAGGCAGAAGCACGCAATCACATTAATTGCCCCAACGAGGCTTTCCTCATTTCACATAAACAGCACAGCTGAGGATGAAGAAGAGTCGCTTTGGTGATATTTCGCCGGCAGACACACTCGTAATTCACTCCGTGACCTTTATTTTCTGCAACTGCCACAATTTCTAAGGTGTCAACGTGAGGTTTCTTCTGCCGCATGCGCAAAACATGCACTTTCACTCTCTGTCGCGTGTGTTGAGAGACTTGCATTTGAGCACAAACTCACAGGAAAGATGCATTTGACTGTTCTCAAAGACATTGGAAAGAATGTTGCGAGATTTTTTGAAGCGCTGCTCATGAATTCCCTGCGAAATCTCTGAATTTCCACGCTCTCAGACTTCATTCATATTCTAACGACATTCTTTCGACTGATAGATGTCTCTCCTAGGTTTGACAGCTGTCATTTGGCCACTTTGGCCAGTTGACAAGTGCTTTGGAGGATCTTTTTTCGTTGATTGCGAATTTAAAATAAACTTATTAAGCTGTTTTGTGCTTTTTGTGCCAAATGAAAGCTTTTTCCATTGTCTATGAATATCTCAAAGCATAAATCTTGAGATTGAAATTTGGCCACAGTGGCCACAAAGTGCTTTCTAGTCTTAAAACTACAGCAATTGATTTAAAAAATTGATTGAATTTAAAATACACTTATTAAGCTTTTTGGTGCTTTTTGAATGAAAACTTTTTCAATTTCTACGAAACTCAGCGAGGCTTGAGATTATTTTTGGCCACAGTGGCCACAGAGTGCTTTCTAGTATCAAAAAATGGAGAATTTCAGGCTCTTGTCTTATTAATTTAAGAAATAATCCAACGAAGCTTGCAAAATAGCGACGATTAGAGCAAAAATAGCTGATTAGTTAACTCAGTTCAGTGGACAAACACTGGGATGGATGAAGAGTGAGTGAAACAATGTTGAGCACTTTGTCATTTGCCATCTGATGATGTGGTTTCGAGCAGAACTGCCATTTGGCTTGATTATCTTCTTTTGACACCAACTCAGCTCCACAGAAGTGCTAAAGAGGCTCTCGAGAGCCACATTAAACGTACCTGAATGATCGCGTGTAGGAGGAGAAGAATGGCCAGAGAGATTGAAATCACGTTGAGGATTTCCACTTGGAGCATCGTGTTGCTGAAATGTCTGAGAAAATCATCAGTCAGTTGAGGTGATTGAGTGAAATTCTGCCCGAGAGTGTCGTTGTGAAGCCATTGGAGGGGTTTTGTGGCCAAGATCGCGCCACTTGAGATAGTCAGCACGAAAGACAGGTGAAGAATGACGAGGACGAAGAAAAAGGCGCGAAAGTGTCTCCATTTGCACATGAGAAAGGAGACAATTAGTGGATGCTTCAGCATCTGATATTCTTCGCTGTGAATGTCATTTGTGGCATTCACAATTGCTCCCAAAACACTCATTTCGCGACTGTTTGGTGTGAGAATGGTGAAATCTGCCGGAATATTTCAACCCTTATTGGAGGAATTATATTAAAAAGGTTCAGAAATCTCATCGAGAGTAAATTCCAAGTCGTTCTCCTTGCCCTGAACGCGAATTCTCTCGCTGAGAATGTCGCTGAGAAACTGACACGGTTCGTCAATGTGGGCCATGATTGATTGGAAGACGGACTCCTTTTCGGTGCGCCTCAAGCTGTTCGCATCGATTTCTGAAAGCACTTCTTCCATTAGAGGCTAATGAGTGTCTCAATGACCGACGAGAGCCAACAAACCCAGTGACATTTGGCTGAGATCTCCGCCGAGGCTCAGAAGAAGCCTCATTATCTGCTTGGCATTGCAAATTGCCGCCCAGTGACACAGACTCTGGCCAATTAGAAGATGTCCAGCCGCTTCTTCGCCACTTCTTCGAATCACTATAATTTTCTTAATGAACTTCTCACAATAATCACCACTCGAATGGACAATTTGGCTGAACTGAAAGTGCGATAATGACATTTTTACAATTCTTCAAAGTTCTTCAATTAAATGGAGCGATTCTCACTCAAACAAGTGGTGTTAAAAATGTGTTATATAAGTTTAAAACAGTCTTTGGTATTATGAAACACACGTGTTGGGTTTAAAATGCCTATTGTGTTAAAAGAATATCACCAAATGTGTTAAGAAATTCACCACGCGTGTTAATAAATTCACCACTTGTGTTTAAAATTCACCACTTAAGTAAAAAATCTATTACGTGTGTTAAAAATCTACCACGAGTGCTAAATACTCATCACACGTGTTAAGAAATTCACCACGGGTGTTAAAAATTTCACCACTTGCGTATTTTTCAATTCTGGCAATTGGAACCATCAGAATTAAGAGAATTCTTAAACAATCTTTTGAGGTTGTTTTAAGGAATGTGTTAAGAGCAGATTAACAGATCGGAAACTTCAGAATAACTTGGAAAGATAGACAATGTGTTATCTTTTAGAAATCTTTAAGACTGTTTCAGTGAGAATAGCAAACACTGTTTTCCCTTATTCATTTGGAATGTAAAGCTTTTTACATGTTTGACGTTTAACAATCTTCCGTTTGAGTGAGAATCACTCCAACAATCTCATTATTTTATTGGACAACCTTGGAAGAATCTCTCTCCAAAGTTGCCTTCCACAAGCTTTCGTACAAATTACTGTCTTCTTCACTCAATGCGACTCCCCATTGAGCGCTTTTTTCACTAAACTCGAAAAATTCCATTTCTCGCAGCACTTTTCCTTGAACTTCCTTCGAATGCACACTTGACACTGTTTCAATTAAGCATTTTACAAACTCTCACAGAGCATTTAATGATAAGATTTTAACGGAATTTGCGGTTTGTGAACCATTTATTATAATATATGCGAGATAAAGTACATTTTTTGTGGTTTCCTTAAAGTAAAATTTATCTATTTTATTAACCACTTTTCCGAAATCAAAAAAACTGTATTGTGATTACGAAATAAGTCGCAATTGTGCCAATGATCTGTGAAGAAAGAAAAAACCATTGAATATCTGGAAGACAAGAAATTGTTTGAATTTTTCCTACAGTTGCCATAAAAGCCATGTTAAATGTGAAAAGCCTTCCAAATCCGATGCATATTTTCTCATGGTGCATCTGAAGGGAGAGGTCAATAATCTGAAAATTCGTATATTCGTATAATGTCAGTGAAATAATGATGGAATCAACTTTTCGCGTGGTTCTTTTCACTCACACAATTCTTTATTAACATGTTGGCATTTTCGCTGTCATTGCGAAGAAGATCGTGCAACAAATTGGTGGATTTTTTAGCCTCAATTTGAAGATGTTCACACGATTTCATGAGCATAAATAAGTGTGATGTGATTGGAAAGAGAAGCAAAACGGTTGCTGTGAAAAAGAAAATTGTGGTTAACGAAATTTTGCAGAGCTGGAAAAAAGCTTTGCAAACTTACGACCAATAATCGTGAAACTTCCGCTGATTGTGTAGTAATAAATGTAGTAGAAAATGCTGGTGTCTTGAGAAAAATTGACGAAAATATTTGAGATTTGCGACCATTGATAGCAAATGTTGATATTTGCGCATAATTCGTAAATGAAAGTGTGACGAAATTTCACAAGATTCAATTCTTCAATTATGATTTTGCTGTCGAATCGCTTTAAATTCCTTTTGAGCATCAAGATGGAATTATTGAATATTTCAACGTGCATTTTGAGAATTTCCACAACCAAAATATGCGACAAATGGCGACATCTTCCGGCGATGACAGAATAAATAAGAATAAACCAAGTCGGAAGATTTTGCAGCAATTCTTCCTGTCTACGAAAGTAAATGATCAGCAAAATCAACAGAACACTTTCCATAAACACCGAAAATCCAAACAATTTCCGTATTTTATTCGTCACTCTTCTGTGACAAACGCCGTAATTCCTTTGAATTTCCTCCGCATCTTTCTCATAAAGACTCTCAAGCTTCTTAAGATAGTGCCAGAATTTCAACTGCTGATCCTTTGTGACCAAAGTCTCAACTATGATAATCAAATGCGTGAGAAGAAGACCAATTCCTTGGAAATAGTTCACAAATGATTTTCCAATCAATGGCGCGCTTGTGAAATACAAGATTGGCGTCAGCGTTGCAACAAAGACGAATGCAAGACACGCAAGGATATAAAGGGAAATTGTAAGGCGACGCGACATTCCGGGAGTGTGAATGAAGATTCCGAAGATTCTGAATAGATTTAAATGCGAAGAGAAGAGATTTTGAAGCTCCATTTTCACCAAAAGTCACTCAAACACTGCGTGAAAGTGTTTTTCCCCAAGATTATTTAAATACTCTTTCAAGCTCTAAATTTTCAAATTGTGCCATAAAATATGAATTGTAATTTTATTAAGTGACTTTCCTATTGATTCCTATCGAAGATTAAACTGTTTGTTAAGCTAAATGCAGTGGAAAAAGGCGCTAAAGGAATTGAATTGCAATGACAAGATAAGTGGCAATTGTCGCGAGCAGCTGAAAGTGATAAAAGATCTTTGTGAATGTGAATGAAAAATGCCTATTTGATGTCCTACCGTTGTCAAGAAGGACATATTCAGCGTTAAGAGTCGCCCAAAGCCTATTTTTATCTTCTCATGATAAATTTGTAGAGACAAATCCAATATCTGGAAATTATCAAGGAGAATCAAAATCGTCATTCTTTCAAAATAAGCCAAGGAGCAAATCACAAGGCGATTTTTGATGAAACTTAAAGTTCTCTAATCAAATAATCAAAAAATTATTATTTTCCCAAGTAAAATTGAAAAATAATCAAATTTTGAATAAAATAATTAAAATAAGGTTATTTTCCCATTTAAAGTTACAAAAAAAAACCAAAATAATCAAATTCTGAATTAAATAATGAGAAAAAATGATTATTTTTAATCATTTAATCAGAATATTCCGAATATTCACAATTATATTCAAATTTTTGATTAAATATTAAGAAAATAATCAGAATTTGTATGAAATAATAAAAATTTGAATAATAATTACAAATAATAAAAACAAATGATTGAATAATCACAAATTGCCTTGAAATAAGCATAGTTAAAAATAAGGTGTTAAAATTGCTTTGAAATTTGCCTCAAAACACCTTCAAATTGTTCATTAAAGTGCTAATATTGCTCTATAATAAATGTTTTCTGAAAATTTCCATTGATTTTACTAGAATTTATAGAAATTTTTGACTATAATATGGCAAAATTAACAGTCTTTCAGTATATTTTATCCGAAAAAGTTCTTAAAAAATAACTTTTGATAACTTACATGAACTTTTCTTTAAGAGTTTCATGTGAAAAAATTAAAATATTGACAAATATGATAATAATTTGGAGTCTAAGAATATTTCATGTGGGCATTTTATGTGTTTTACTGCGCTTTGAGACAATTTTCTTAGAAAAAATGCGATAAACAGTCGATTTTTCATAGCTTTCAATTCATCCATCAAAATATACTTACGCAATTTTTGATAAAACGCTGATTATCACCGAAATTTCTCTGCAATTCATGCAATAAATTGTTCGATTTGAGAGTTTCAGTTTGAAGATCTTCACACGTCGTCATAAGAATAAACAAGCTGCAAATGTTCGGTATTAAAAGCAGGACAGTGGCTGAAAGAAAACAGTTTAAAAATACCCTTCAACACAAAGGACAGGATGAAAAATGTCCTTACACGTAAGTAATTTGAACAACTCGTGAATGAAGATGAAATAAAAGTAGTAAGAAATCGTCGTCAATTGAATGGAATTCACTAAAATGTTCATCGATTGCGACCATTGATGGCAAATGTTGATGCTTCTGGACAATTCCCAAATGTAAGTGTGGCGAAATTTGACGAAATTCAGCTCCTCAAGTCGGGATTCATTGTTGATCTTTCCGAAATTCACTTTCAAACGTCTCAAAGACATGTTGAATATTTCCACGTGCATTTTCAGCAGCTCAATTGCCATAATGTGCGACATGTGACGAACTCTGCCGGCAAAGACTGAATAGACATGCATCAGATACTGAACAAGGACATCAATAATGTCCTGAGTGGTGAAATATGTGTAATAAGCTAAGATTGCCATCGTCAAAACGCTTCCCTCCACAAGAATCGACAACACAAGCATTAAGCGTATTTTCCGCGCAAATTTGCCCTTGCAGTCCTTGTAAATCCTGCCAATGTCCTCCAAATCCCTCTTGTAGAGACTATCAATCTTACTCAGATGATGCCAGAAGAGCAACTGCTGTTTTCCCGTGATTAGAGTCTCGAAAATGGTGACAAAGTGCGTGACAAACACACCGAAAACTTGCACGTAATTCAAAATTTCAAGATTGTCCGAAGGTTTCTCGAGAATGTAATAAATTGGTGCCATTAGAAGGACGAAAACTAGGCCAAAAATTGCCACAGAATTCGTGATTATTTTGGCACGACGCGACATTCCGGGCGTCTTAAGGCGAATCCCGAAGAATCTGAAGAAATTCAGGTGCGAATTGAAGAGCTTGACAACTTCCATTTTCACTCACTCTTGACTGTTGACTTTCTGCGAGGGAAAAAATGGTTTAGAACATCTTCTGTGCCTGGCTTAAGTGGATTTTGATTGATTTTACAATTATTGTGAAGTTAAAAACAATTTTCAAACCATTGATTACAGAATTTATTTCAAACAATCACTTAGTCTAATTGAAAGAAGATAAAAATGTGAATTTCAATTGGAAATTGAAGTCTTAAATATTTATTCATTTCATTAGATAAACATTTGTTGCTTCAAACAGTTCTAGAATCTTGCAAGATCTCTCCAATGAGTCCAAAATCGTTAAGATCGGATGAAGAGATTTATCGTTTTTGGGTGTTCAATTCACTTGCTCAAAGAATGCAAAATGGCACAATAAGACATCGCCAATTTCATGATCTGCACGAAGGCATTCAAGTTCACGTCGTACATTCCGGCGGCTCTGAGTCCGAAATCCTTCTGCGACATCGCGAGGACAAGCAGAAATGCCTTCTGATCCTTCGCGTGCAATTCGTACCAATTTGTGAGATAAAGAATCTCCGAGAGTCTCTCGGTTTTCATCTTGAGAAGTTCACCAAACAAGCAAAGAAGTAAAATTTGAAAAATTCCCGAAGTGCACATTAAATAAACTGTAATTTGATCGCTTTCCTTCAGCAAGAAGACAAACATAAAGATCAGAAGCAAAATACTGCTGATGATCTGAACAAAGGCCGTCTTTTGAATGGCGACGTTGAATAAATTGACATTCTGAATCATTTCACTGTGGCGAGAGATGATTTTCCTTAGATAATTCCAAATATCCTTAACTCTCTTGTCCATTTGTGTCATGTAATCGCTGAGAATGCTCAAACCCGCCATTATTTGAATCCCAATGAAAACTGTGGCGAAATCAATCATCGACACGGCGATGACACTGAAGGTCAGCAAGATGATTTGCAAGACGTAAATGATGTCTTCAGGAAGTGTTTTCGGTCCGAGAATTTGCATAAATAGTCCAAAGTCGCTGTTCGGCGTCATAATTGCTGTAACAGCAATTGCAGATAAGGTTATCAACGGAATTCCCCATCTTAAAGAAGATCAGAAGGAATAATATTAAATTTACACTTCTTTGCACAATTTCTCACTTGGTCAGAAGTTTCCAAATTTTGAGTGATCGGATTAAATGCTTTTCCAAAGCAAACTTCAGCTCAGGATCAGTTTCTTCTTCGCTGTAAACAGATTCAATCCACTTGCGAAGATTGAGAAAATGTTGACGATCAACGAGGCCAAGAATGAATTTCAAGACAATTTGCAGTAAACCGACTAAATACATTATCGTCGTATTCAAATCCATGTTCAATTCCATTGATAGTGAATCCAACAGACGATTGATGGTGAATTTCAACGCAAGAATTGGACAAGAAACCAAAATCACAATCAAGAGACGATTTTTCCACGGTCCAGACAAGATATTGATCGTCAAGACGGAGATTTGGAAGTCAAACATTGCTTTTTCACAATTAAACTTCTCCAAATGCTTGGAAATTTTCATTTTCTTCACACCAAAGTGAAAAATCCTTCCACAATGTTTCACTGTTGCACTTAAACTGAAAAATCGTCGTGAAAACATTAGAAAACAAGCACAAAAGTGTGTTCATATTCTCACAAAATTCCTAAATATTAAATGAATTTTAATAAGAATAGATTCAAGGGGTTTCTTATATAGATTTTGAGTGTCACAGCATCTTGCGTCTTCGCTGCATTGCGATTCGTTTCGTCATTTCGAAGAGAGTTTCATTCAAAATTCAGACATCTTAAAAATTCTGCGCGGGATTTAGAGAAAGGATCATTTTGACTAAAGAAAAAATACTTAAAGAGAAAAATCTAAATCTGTGTTGAATACAAAAATTAGGAGAAGATTTTGTGAGGAAAATGTATTTTTTAGGTGTAAAATGAAAATTGTGTTAAACTTTAAGCACTGAACGATTAAAGAACTCTTTACGGTTTTAGAATCTTAAAGATTCTCGATTTTGCAAAAATTAGGAAGTTTTTCCAGTGTCACAAACGTTTTTAACGTAAAACTTTGCGTAAAACCGTAAATATACGTCTGAAGATTAAGTATTTAAACAAAGTTGTCTATTCATTGCGATATTTGCAAGCTTTTCAGCTGAGAATTCGCTTTTTACTCTTTCAAAATTATGTTAAATAATATTGTTATTAAATTTTGAAGAAATAACAAGATAAAATATATGTTTTTTCTCATTCAGAACAACTGCAAAATTGTTCTTTCTGCGCACCTCAAAAGTAACACTGCATCCTCAATATTAGCAACCCCTTGAATATACATAATTGAGGAAAAGTGGTTTTGCGGCACAAAACTTTTCACTGAATCAATTTCTAGCCTTATTAATTTCTTAGTTTTAAACTGGTTGGTAATAAACTGCACATATTTCAACCGCTTTGATTTGAAAGGCAACAATTCGATGATTTATTTATATAAATATTTATTGATTGGAGCAAAGTTTTATTCCACGAATATTTTATGCCGCAACACAATTAAATTACAGAATATTCTGGTAAATAATTTAACACACATGAAAGTTATTTATATCTCAACAAAGCTCGAATTTAGTTAAACCAATAAATTAGCTTTAATTCAACTCTTCTCATCACAATAATTCATCAAAGAGATCTTTAAGCAAAAAAAGAGTCAAACGAAGAAATTACTCTAAAATGTCGCTTTTTGCATTGGAAATCGATAATGATGCAATTTATTTAATGGGTTTCATTGTGACTTTTATTGCTTATATGATTAATATTTTAATAACTTCTTCACTCGAGCGCTGGGCAAAAACTCATTGAACTCCATCGGCGTTCGCGGCATTCAGCCAAGATGATCACATAAGATGCAGTAATTGTCGCAATCGCATGAAAGCATCAGATGGAAAATTTAATCAGCACAATAATAGACATTTTTTCCAAGCATTGCATTTATGGCGGGAATGTTGAGAGTTGAAATTCCTCTTCGATCCGCGCAAGTGAGTCAACATTGTCCATAAATTGATGTTACTTTACATAATGTTTCCATGTTCAGCACTTTATTTGGACTGTATTGGATAATATTTCTCCAATTTCCATCTCTTTCCGCTTATGTGGTGTCCAGGAATTGCATGAGGATCACAACGTAGCTCGCGATGGTCACCAATAACTGGAGGAAAATGTTAATTTTTATTGTTATTCAATGTGAAATTTGACTGGAAATCCCAACCTTTGCAAGAAAACCATAGTTTAGAGTGAATATTTTGCCAAAGTAAATGAAAATCCTCTCATGATGCATTTGCAGAGACAAGTTAACGACCTGAAAGAAAGGATTTTACTAAATATCAACCAAATCATTTATGATTTTTATTCAATTTTTATTATTTCATACAAATTCGGATTATTTTTGATTATTTTCTGAATATTTAATAAAAATTTGTTTGTTTAAAAATTTGACATTGAAAAAACAAACATTTTTTGATAATTTTATAAAAAATTTGATTATTTTAAAATTTCACTTTGGAAAATAATAATTTTTAAATTATTTTATTAAAATTTTGTTTATTTACGATTTTTACTTTTGAAAATAATAAATCTTTGATTGTTTTATTAAAAATTTGCTTATTTTGCAATTCTGCTTTATAAATAAAAATGTTTTTTGATTATTTTATTAAAAATTTGATTATTTTAATATTTCACTTTGGAAAATAATAATTTTTTGATTGATTTAATCAATATTAGATTATTTTTCAATTTTACTTTGAATAAAAAACAATGTTTTGTATATTTTAATAAAAATTTGATTGTTTAGTAATTTTATTTTTAAAAGTAATAAATTATTGATTATTTTATTAAAAGTTGGTTTATTTTGCAATTTCGCTTTGAAAAATACTAAATTTTTGATTATTTTATTCAAAAATTTGATTGTTTAGCAATTTTACTTAAAAAAATAATAATTTTAGATTGATTTAATGAATATTAGATTATTTTGCAATTTTACTTGGGAAAATAATCATTTCTTGATTATTTTATTCAAATAGTTATACTTACGCAATTTTTAATTAAATAATCGTCTTGACATGGATTTAATTTGATCATTTGATGCAACAAAGATGCTGATTTATTTGCTTCTGACTGAATATTTTCACCACATTTCGCCACGTTGTAAATATTTAGAGTCATAGGAACGTAGCAAATGAAAGTAGCTGAAAAATATTATTTATTAATGTTAAAACTCTGCTATATTTAGTCTTTAAAACGTACGGAACAATTGGAGAAACTGATGGTTGATCACGTAAGAATAAACCCGAAAACAGAGACTCGTCAGTTGAACAAAGTTCACGAGAATGTTGATGAATTGCGACCATTGATGGGAAAAGTTGATGCTTCGCGAAAGCTCCCAAATGAATGTGTGACGAAGCTTTATCTTATTCAATTCCTCAATTATCACCGTCTTTTCCATATTCATCATTTTTCTCTTCACGTTCGCGATGGATTCGTTGAATAATTCAATGTGCGCGTGAAGAATTTCCAGGAAAAACAATTGATCCAAATATCTCAATCGGCCAACAATTACCGGCAAAATGTAAATTGACCAGCCTATGATGGAGAATTTCAGTGTTTCATTGCCTTTGCTGAACCAAAACATGTAATTTGTCAGAACCGATTCCACACAAATAGTAATAATTACAGCAATTATTAAGTGATTTCTTGTTGATTTCTTCACATTCAAGTATTTCACTTGGATTTGATCAAAGTCATTTTCATAGAGATTCTCCAGTTTCTTCAAATAACTCCAAAACCGTAATTGTTGTTTCGTAGTTAGAAGAGTTTCAGTGCTAACAAACAATTGAATGGCAATCAAACCAGTTCCTTGAACAAAATTCAAGATCTCGTAACCCTTCGGCTTGTTGAGAATGTAAGAAATGCACACAAGACACAATGCAGAAAAAACACCAAAAATCGCACTCGAAACAGACAATATTTTACACCGACGAGACATTCCGGGATTTGGCAGGTAAATTCCGAAAACCCGGAATAAATTCAGGTGAAAATTGAAGAGCTTCAGAAGCTCCATTGCAAATCGCCGTTTAACTGAATATTGAATGGAAATTCCATTCGTTCAACTAATTATATTGCATTTCAACCATTATCGATTTTCCCATCAAGCTTTTGAGTATTTTTTTATTGAACTCTCTTCTAGTTTATTACACAGAAACATATCATGATAATTCTTTTTAAAATGCAGGCTTCAAGAATTGAATGAAAATCACCAAGTATGTCGCAATGGTGGCAATCATCTGAAATATTTAATATAACATGAGATTTCCAACACCAAGGGGGAGATAATAGAGTCAGAAGTGGTGTACAAATGAACAGAAGTATTAAAGAAGTGAAATGGATTCCCAGAAAGCGTCTTTTACTGACAAACTATCCCGATTCTTTAGATCTCCTTCGATTTTTATGTAGAATTAAACGTAATAATCTTTTATAGGTTATGTAACGATTCAGGAATAGATTTAATAAAGTATTTCGCATTCTTTCACATTAATTCTTATAATTCTCAATTCTCAAGTCAGTGAGATTGCTAATTATTGGCAGAAATGAGCATTTTTATGCTTAAAAACACTGCAAATCTCGTTGAAGACAAACATAACCTCAAAAAAAGAATAGTGAAATTGGAAAATTGTTTTTTAGACAACTTTCTGCACGATTTTGGCTCTAAATCAGCAATTTTGAGTGATCTAGAAAGTGTTCACAACAAGAAACTGGAAGCATTTGAGGCCCTTCACATCTTCAAATCGAGACATAGAAATGTCAATTAAAAGGAAGATCATTTTGATGGTGTTAGCATAATCTATGCAAACATTTTACAGAGTTTTCGTCAGTTTCCACAAATAGGAAGCTCCTAAATTGAGATTTTGAAGATCACTTAATGATATTTTAAGGTTATGATCGCAAAAGATACCCAAAAAAGCGGTTTCAAATGTATTTTGGAAGAAATATCGAGTGGAAACTTAAGAAATTCATTATAATTTGAGGATTAATGTGGAAACTGGCTATAAATTTCATTGTGCAATACAAAAACGCAAGCAATTTCCTTACGGTTGTCATGAAGGCCATATTCAATACGAAGAGTCTTCCAAAGCCAATGACAATTTTCTCATGATGAAATTGAAGAGATAAATCAACAATCTGCAATGAAAATCCCCAAAATACAAATCACAATACACATAAAATGTTCATTTTCCACTCACGCAATTCTTAAGTATTCGATTTGGCTTCTCATTGTTCTTGTTCAGAATATCGTGAAGGAAATTGGCTGATTTTTCTGCCTCATTTTGCAGATCATCACAAGTCTTTAAGAGTGTAAACAGAGGACTTGTCAGTGCGACGGCAAGCAATGCAACTGCTGTAAAAATGGAGAAAATTAACATTTGCAGATAGAAGACAATTTTCTAACTTACGCAAAACCATGAATTTAAATCCTCCAACGGCCAAGAAGTAAACATAGTAGAAAATGCACGTGAGTTGGAAAAAGTTCACAAAAATGTTCACAGCTTGTGAGTATTTGTGGCAAGAATTGATGTTTCTGCATAATTCATAAATGTAAGTGTGGCGGAATTTCACGAGATTCAATTCTTCAATAACAGCTTCGGTGTTGAGACTTCTGAAGTTGCGTTTGAACTTCCTCAAGGAGTCGTTGAGCAATTCCACGTGCGTCTTGAGAATGTTAACGACTAAACAGTGCGTCAAGTGACGAAGTCTTCCTGATAGCACAGGATATATGTTTATCAGCCAATTTCGCAGTCCTTCCCACGTTTCAAGAGGAGTTTTATCGGACAATAGATAAGATGCCACCATGAATCCTTCACAGAAAATCGAGATTGCAAACGGAATCCACGTTTTGCGCGCCACAGATTTCTTTAACTCAACATAGAAGCTCTTTATCTGCTCTGAGTCCTTCTCATAGAGGCTCTCGATCCTTCTGATGAAGCGCCAAAAGTCCAATTGTCGATTCCATGTCGATAAAGTTTCGACGATCACGACAAAATGCGTGGCGTAAAGACCAATGCTTTGAAACAAGTCAATTATTTCGTTATTGTGTCCTGCTTTGGCCAAAGGATACAATAACGAAGATGTGGAAATGAGGTAAATTATTCCCAGAGCTGAACAGGTGAAAGAGAGATTTCTGGCCAATCTTGACATTCCCGGAGTGCGAAGACAAATCCCAAAAACCCTGAAGAAATTGAAGAACACGCCAAGATGTCGCGAAAGCTCCATTTTCACTCAGAATATTAACTCGCAGTGGCTTTTCGTTGAGCAGCAATTTTCACTTCTCAATAGTTATTATTGATTTTGCAATTAGTGCGCTAAAAACCTCCTTTTTAAATGTGTCAACTCAATTACGTGTAATAAATTGAATTTAGTTATGGAAAAATCAATTTTGATTAATCATTCAGAAATTGGATGAAAATCACGAGATACGTTGAAGTTGTTGCAATCATCTGAAAATGAAATTCATTGAATGAATTCGTTTTATATCTGAGAATTGTTCAAAAATTCATTCCTAGAATATTCTTCGAAATAATTACAAAATATTAGAGAAGAGAATTAGAATCGTGAAGTCGCGGGTTCGATTCTCTCGCGATTCGCTTCATTTTATCACTTTTTATCAGCATTTTTCGCTCGATTTTCGCCTAAAACACTTTCTAACGCTAAATATAATTTCAAAAAATGCCTTTTTTCTCAGTGAGAGAAAGTTTTTAACAGCTTTAATGTCCATTCTGTGACTTTAAACTCCTCATGAGAATCCTTTTTCAAGCCTTAAATGTAAATTTTCCACAATATTAATTTGAAAAAGCAGCTAATATTGGATTTTCATGTCCTTTTCCTTTTCCTCACGAAAGTACAGTTACTCCAAATTAAATAGAGCCACCCAAGGCCCTGAGACATATCGGTGTGCCGCGAATTTTCACGTGAAGCTAGAGGTCTGAAATTTTCCACCAATCTTCCCTCATTGATGAGTAATTATCCTGCCAAATTTGAAAACATTCGGCTTAATACTTGATTTGTTTGTGACACTAAAACCGAACCTATGGATAAACGTCTCTCCAAATTAAATAAAACACGCTGGGAAATATTTGAATTTTTTCCACTTAAGTATGTTTTGTGTTCCTAATGTGGTTTAAATGTATCCGGGGTGTCTTCAGGATAATTGTCCTGTCGATTTTCATTTATTATATCGGCTTTGGAACTGTATAATATGAAGATTTGATTAGATTAATACAAAGTTCTTGGGCGCATATAGCCTATGACTCTGGAGGAACGTACGGAGGTTTTTCGACTACGCAGGAAAGGACATTTAATGAGGGAATTATCCAGAAGGACCTCTTATTCCAGAAAGAGTGTTTGGAGTGAAATTCACCGCGAAAAAACTTCGATTCCACGAGAAAAATGTCGAGAAAAATGGTGATTGTTGTTCCGCGCTCTTGATTTCAGTCCTAGACTCATAAAATATGTTCTTTATGGTATTAATAGGATTGGAGGAACGTTAGGAAACTATTTCTAATGGATCTTAGAAGCAGACATGATGGAATTCGCCTAAAACAACTGAACAATTCGTCGAAAAAGTTTTTCGCGATCTTATCCGCGACACTTTTTCCGCGAAATTAAAGTTTTTTCGCGGTCAATTTCGCTCCAAACTCTCTTTCTGGAATAAGAGGTCCTTCTGGTTATTCCCCTTGTTAAATGTCCTTTGTTGCGCAGCCGAAAAACCTCCGTATGATCCTCCAGAGTCATGGGCTGTATGCGCCCCATAACTTGATATTCACTTACTCAAATTTTTATATCAAACAGTTCCAAAGTCGAGATAATAAATGAAAATCGAAAGGACAATTATCCTGAAGACACCCCGGATACATTTAAACCATATTAAGAACAGAAAACATACTTAAGTGGCAAAAAATTCTAATGTTACTCAGGTGGCTCTATTTAATTTGGAGTAACTGTATGTTCTTATTTAACTTAGAAAATACTTTAATTTTGCCTTTTTTATTCATTTTTCTATTCACACGTGTTTTTTGAGATGTCAATATTCGAACACTTTGCAAATTCTTTCTATTCTTTAATAGCAATTAATTCCAATCATTCCAAACCAGTATTCAATTGGAATGGAATGGAATGACTTTTATTCTCATTAATTCCTCATATTCTTGACTATTCCCCTCGTTTATAACCTCAAAAGAGTAATCAATTTACCGTCATCATGAAGGCTCTGTTGAGGACGAAAAGCCTTCCGAAGTTGATGGAAATCTTCTCATGAGTCATCTGAAGTGATAAATCCAAGATCTGAAATTTTCCAATAAGAATTTCCCTGCAAAACTGCTAAAATCTGATACAATTTAAATATTCTCACGCAATTCCTGAGGAAATAATCGATGTTTTTGCTGTCTTTCTGTTGCAATTCCTGTATTAAATGACGTGATTTCGATGATTCGCCTAGTAAATCCTCACAAATTGTCATGAGGATAAACAGAAGGAACGACAGTGGAATCATCGATATGATTGTGACTGAAATGAAAGTAATTTCTTAAAATTATGGCATATTTTTAAATTGAACTTTTACTTACACGTCACGTGAATTATGTCTCTATTTGTGATGTGAGTGTATAAATAGTAACTCATGCAGGTGAAATGGAAGAAATTAACAGAAATATTTATGAATTCTGACCAACAGAAAGTCTTATTGATGCTTCTGCACAATTCCCAAATGAAAGTGTGTCTGAACTTGACAAGATTCAATTCCTTAACAGCGCTGACTTTGCTCAATGTCTTGAAGTCTGTCTTAAATTTGCGAAGGGATTTATTGAGCAGAATCACGTGCATTTTGAGTATTTCGATGACAATTATAAAGTTCATGTGACGCGATCGTGCTGCTTTAGTGGCGTAGAGACAAACTAGCCAACAATAAACCCAAACTTGCGAAGATTCTTCACCATCGTTAAAGACGCCCATAAGTCCGAATGTAAGGACTTCCATGGCGTACGACAATATGATAATTGCCCAGAATTTCTTCTTAATCACTCTGGAAAGCTTCATGTAAGACTGATCAACGCCAATTGGCGCATCTTTATAGAGAACTTCAAGCTTCGCCAAGTAATTCCAGAACTTTGATTGACTTGTCTTCGTCAAGAGACTCTCCAAAGCAATTGCCAAGTGTGAGAGCAGAAATCCAACCGCAAGAACATAATTCATCATGTCTTCTTCCGACGAAGGCGACGTGAGGAAGTAAATGATGGAACCCGAGAAGAGACAATAAGAAATGGCCAAGAAGTTTGTGGTGCGCGAATAAATCTCAATGCCTTTCGGCATTTGTGGAGTGTGAAAGAAAATGCCGTAAAATCGGAAGTAATTCAAATACGGATTTGTGACTCTAACAAGATCCATCTTTGCACTTCTTCACTGTGACGAAGCTCACGATATTCTATTAAGACTATTAAATGTTTCTAGTGAATCAACAGCAATTATCAGTGAAGCAATCATTTAATTGAATTTAGATAATAATCTTCATTATTGTTCTAACTGCATTACTTTGACATAAAGTGAATGTTCCCAGCAAACCACAAAAGCAGATATTTTAGCTAAAAAGTGCTAAATTGAAGTTTAACAATTTAAAGTCAATTATTGAGCTAATTTTTATGCTTCAGTTAGCTAAATTCGATCAATTTCCAAGCAACTTGATGTTGCAACTTTACATTTTCATAGCTTATATTACTGGCCGCCCGACGGCGCTAGTGTTAAATAAGAATGAAATACAAATGACAAGGCGTTGCAGGGCAAAGTTTGGGTTGGGAATGAGATAAAAAAGGGCAAAATTGTGAATCTCACTTACAAGACATCTTTATCCGCGACTGCCCTGAAAAATACTTCTAAATGCTGACAAAATGCAATCAATTTCCGTGGAAAGGATTGAAAACACATAACCTCAATCTGACGCAACGAAATATGTCAAACGATTAGAAACGCTTCCGGAATCAGGATTTTAACTGACTTAGCGGAGTTTTAGTGGATTTTTAACGAATTCATATTTTTGACAGCTTATTTAATATTCTATGAAAGTAAAGTTGCAACGACGCCTCAAATTAAATGCTTTTCTCTGATCAAATCTCAGCAAGAAAACAAGGAAAAACGTTTATTTGACCTTAAAGGCCTAAGATGCAAGTAAATTTCTTGCTTTTTCGAGATTTCACATGTAATTATTTATAAAATATGATTGGGTGTTGTTATCCCGAAGTATATTATTGAAACGGAATGTCTTTGCATCTATGCAGTGAAGTGTCTTATCAGCACGTTAACTGATCTCAGCAACGATTGCTAGATTTCACACAAATTTGCTAAAATATCAGCGAAAGAAAGCAAAGAAATTTGCTTTTAATATCTCAACTTAGACTTCTTTGCTGGATTACTTGTCTGTCTTAATGTATTGAATGAAAATCACTAAGAACGTCGTAACTGTGGCAGCCATCTGAAAGCAAGAAGATTATCAATTTAGCGCTGAATTCTGCAGAAAAGGACTTTTCACCTTTGTCACAAGGGACATGTCGATTGTGAAGAATCCGCCGCTGCTTATTTGTATCTTTTCATTCTGGATTTGCATCGCGACAGCCATTAGTGAATCGCGAACTTGCAGATCGAAGGCGTTGGACATTTCTTGGGTGATTTCATGGACAAGAGCTGGCGTTCGACTGGTTTCTCTCCTTAACATTTCGCACGAGTAAACATTGTGCATGAAAACGACAATCGAGACGGTTAAATTGGCAATCATTCCTGGGAAACATTGGAAAATTTAGCATTTGTGGTGAATAAAATGAAACATTTAGCTGATTTACTTATGATATACTGAAATCGACCCCTTGAAACGCCGTAGTAAATCCAGTAGAGCGAATTGGTTTTGTTGAAGAAGAACATAAGAATGTTTATGGTTTGCGCCCATTGAAAGACTGAATTCAGATTATTGTTGAGCTTCCAAATTATGCTGTGTCTGATTTTCAGCAAATCAAGCTCCTTCAGAAGAATCTTGCGACTGTTTACCATTCTTGCAATATACTTAATCTTCCTATTGTACAACGCGACGTGCATTCGAAGAATCTCAACAAACACAAAATGAGAGAAATAATTGAGTCTCGAACACTCTTGCGATGGAAATGTTATCAAATCCACCAAAACCATGATCTTATCAAAATCAAAGTATCTGTTTATGAACAGTAAAATGCTCTTGAAGATCATCACCCAAATTGTCAGCACGCAAAGTCTCAAGACAATTTTCCTCTTCAGCCGCAAATTAGCTTCAATCACACAATTTTTATCAGTCGCAAATGTCTTTTCAATCAGCATCAAATTATTCCAAAACTTAAACTGATTCTTTTTCGTGAAAAGAGTTTCCACGATTGCAATTGCATGAACGACAAATATTCCGAAATAAATAACAATATTCACAATTGATTTCTCTGTGAGGGTGAATTTTGTCGCTTTTCTCAAGTAATTATTGACAAGCATCGCTGGAATAATCAATAAGTAAAGTCCGTTTAAGATGGCAAAGAAAATCATTAGATTTCTTGATCTTCTTGTCATGTTTGGCGTTTGATAGCAAATTCCAAAGACTCGGAAATACGCGAAAATCGGCGTCAACAACTTAACAAGTTCCATCGAAAGACCGTGAAAAGCAACTAATCTTGAGCTAAACAGCAATAATTCTCGCAATCATTTTATATTTTTAAATTTTCATACAAGCATTAATTCATCTGACATATCGCGTTTTATCAATATTAATTCATAACATGTCATGACAATTAGCAAGGGGGAAATGTTATGATCAAAAGTGGTGAATAATCGCAATACTTTGAGAATTTCTAGACTATTTTCTTCATTAATAGTGACTATTAAACTGTGTTAATTACGCTAAGATTGCTCATAACCTCTAAAATATTGTTTCAGGTCACAAAATTGCCTATTTTACGAGTTGTTTGATTGATTTTCAATTTATAACGAATTGATATTGATAGCAAATCGATGGGATTTTGATTATTGTGCATAATTTTACCACACAAACAAGTTTCTTTCAAGGATTCTTTCCAGATTCAGGCAATGAAGCTAATCAACAAAGTCCATAAACAGCACCAAATACGTCGTTATCGTGGCACTGATCTGAAAACAAAGCCATTAGTCTTTGCAAATACTTTCTTCTCTTCAATCTCTCACTGTTGCCAACAGCGATAAGTCCAAATTGATGAATCCTCCGTAGCTGATCGAGATCTTTTCCTGGTAAAGTTGCAAGGAAATCGCCATCATGAAGTCATGAATTTGCCGATCAAAAGGATTCGGAACTTCTTGGCTAAACTCATGGATAAGATTTGGTGTCAATTGAGCTTCATTCTTTGTGTCCTCACAGAAATAAATGGGATAAACAATTGTCACGATGCATTGAATGAGGTTTAGAGCATTTCCTAAGGAAGAATTTTGGGTAATTGTTACTTCGTTGGCTTCTATTCTAGCCAAGGACGAGATAATAGGTCTATTTCTATTGATTTTCACCTTAGAAATCAATTTTTTTAGGTTATGTTATTTAAAATAGCTTAAATACAAATTCTCGCTATGTAAATGAAATTATTTCCACTTATTAGTAAAATTGCGCATTTCTGTCCATAAAAATCGTGATTTTGGAAGCTGAGTGGCAAAAAACAGCGCTAAAGTCAAACATAACCTCAATTTTCTTTTAAGAATGCAGAATATTCAATGTTATGCTAAGATTATCGTCAAAAAAGCTACTAAAAGTGCAATTAGAGGAAGAAAACTGTTTGAAAATCTCACTAATAGAGTTGTAAGTTAGATTTTAGTTAGATTCTGGTTAGATTTCAGTCAGATTTCAGTTATTTTCCAGTTTCCAGAACATAAGACCATAATTAATAGTAAAATTTGCATAATTTCTCTGATTTTGCCCTCATTAATCATTTTCACTCAAATACTTATAGATTTATAAACTCACTGATTATGTACTCCATCCATCCTTTATTGGCGCCATAATTCACCCAGTAAATCAGATTCGTGATGTGGAAGAAGTTGTGAAGAAAACTCAGCGTTTGAGCCCAACGGAAAATGCAATTCAACTGATTGCAAAGTGTCCAGATGAGATTGTGACGCAGAATGAGCAAATTGAGCTTCTTCAGCAAGACTCCTTCGCTGTACTTTCTTGCCATCTTCGTGATTTCTCTGACACTTTCATTGTACAATGTCAGATGCAATCTGAGAATCTCCACGAAGATGTAGTGCGCAAAGAAGCCCAATCTGACACTTTCTTGAGACAGCAAAGTCATCGAATCAATCGCAATCCAGTGTGAGTCCCTTCCGAAGGATCTATTTGTGATCCACACAAGAACTTTGCACAACATCGCAAAGCCAGAAAGTAAGAAAGCTCGAGAAATGAGTTTTCTCCTGAGAAAAGCATTCGCTTCTGCCAATTGTTGTCGATCTCTGGCAAAAGTCTCTTCAATTGACATTAAAGTGTTCCAGAAATTTAGCTGTTTTCGACGACTTAGAAGCGTTTCGAAGATCGTAAGTGCTTGAATGACAAAAACGCCGTAGTAAATGATTATGTAGAGAAGAGATCGTTTGGTTATTATGAATCTTCCAAGGAAAGCGATGTTGTAGCGAATTGCCAGCGTTGAAATGAAGAGCAAGTAAATAATATTAATCACAACACACGCAATTAAAAGCTTTCTGGTCGTTTTCGTCTCGTCTGGCGTTTGAATGAAGATGCCAAATATTTGAAGATAAACAAAGACGGGTTTCAGCAATTTTACAGCCTTCATTGCTGAAGTCATGAAAGCCAACTGAAGATAAAGTTGCGCAATACTTTAATCATAATTAAAAATGTGCATGTTTGAGAGTGATTAATCAGGAGTGTTTTCATTGCATTTAATCAGTGAATTGAATATAAATCACCAAATATGTTGTTATTGTTGCAGACATCTGAAATAGTTGCACAAAAGACAGAAATTACTGGCTTTTCCACGCATTTTTTGTCTTTCTTACGGCTGTTAATAGTGTCATGTCCACATTGAAGAATCCTCGGTGAGTTATTGATATTCCTTCGTGTTGAATTTGCATTGAAATTGTCATAATTGAATCGTGAATTTGCAAATTAAAAGGATCAGGAATTTCTTGACTAATCGCATGAATCTCAGATCGACTTCTTAAGCTTTCCTTCTTCAGCACTTCACAAGAGTAGATTAAGTTCACCAGAGTGACGCCACATTGAATGAGAGTGGAAATTTTGACTGAAAAGCCACGAAAGAAAATTGTTTTAGTGCTTAAAGGATGATTAATCATTCGTCCTTAACTGTATTCAATTTTGCCAACTCTGCTGCTTTTGTAGATCCAGAAGAGTAAGTTTGTGATGTAGAGAAAGTAGTGAAGAAAGTTAAAGATTTGTGTCCACTGGAAGAAGGAGTTAATGTGTCTGTTCATCTTCCAGATGAGGCTGTGTCTCAATTTCAGCTGATTCAATTCGTTGAGGAGAAATTCTGTGCTGTAATTTTTCGCCATCTTAGCAATTTCACGCGTCTTTTCATTGTGCAGCTTTAAGTGCATTCGGAGTATTTCCACAAACAGAAAATGACTGCTGAAATTGAGTCTGGCACTTTCCTGAGCGACGAACGCAACAATGTCAATCATCAGCCAATCGCCCCGCAATCCCCTAATCTTATGGCTGATCCACATTGCAATCTTGCAGATCCACAAGACGACGGACAGAGCAAGAATCCTGAGCAGGAGTTTCCGCTTCAGCGCTCCGTTCGCCTTGGCAAGGATGTGTTTGTCATGTGAGAAAGTGCTCTCAATATTCATGAGTGTGTTCCAGAAATTGAATTGTTTCTGCTGCGTGAAGAAAGTCTCGAGAATAGCAATTGCGTGTGTCGCAAACACGCCGTAATAGATGAAAATGAAGAGAAATGATTTATCAGACATTCTGAATGTCTTGCTAGAATTCATGACTAAATAATAAACGGCAAATGGCAAATAAATTACATTAAGCACCACACAAAATGTCATTAAATATTTGGCTCTTCTCGTTATTTCTGGCGTTTGAAGACAAATTCCGAAGACGTGAAAGAATTTCAGCAGGGATTTTAGCAACTTTGAAAGCTTCATTGTAGAGCGATGGAAATTGACTGAACAATTCCAGGCGCTTTTAGAGAGATTAAGAGTTTAATTAAGCTCTTATCTTTGATCGGAATTAATTTATTAGAATGTCAATTTTCCATTTATTCACACTGTTTTTAATTGCGTGTTTTTTTCAATCGATGTATTGAATGAATATAACCAAATACGTTGTAATTGTTGCTGTCATCTGAAAGAAAACACTCTTAGGCACCAAGAAATACATTTATTAGCTTCTTATCAAGCTTCTCACCGTGGTGAAAAGATTCATGTCAACTCTAAAGAATCCTCCGTAGGTTAAAAATATTTCCTCGTGATGAATTTGCATGGAAATTGCCATTAAAGAGTGATGAATTTCCCAATTAAACGGATTATTCACTTGATGGTTGATTTCGTGGACAAGCGAAGGTATTTTCTTGTTCTCTTTCTTAAGCATTTCACACGAATAAATGAGGTGAAACAGAATCACAACGTCAAGAGTAAGACTGATGATCATTCCTGTAATCGAATTCTTTGTCTACTAACAAAGCATTTCACCAAAATCACTTTCTTAGCTTACGAATTGTGTACTTTAATCCTCCCGAGAAGCCTATAAAGTGGATCCAATACAAAAGATGCGTCATATGAAAGAAATAGTGAAGGATATTGAAGGTTTGCGTCCACTGAAAAACCGAATTCAGCTGACAATTGAGTCTCCAGATGAAATTGTGTCTGATTTTGAGGATATTTAAGTCTTTTAATGTTTCCGCGTCGGAAGATTTCTTCGCCTTGTCAATAATTTGTTGCGTCTTTTCATTGAACAGCGTCAAATGCATTCGCAGAATTTCCACAAACATAAAATGACTGAAGAAACTCAATCTTCCACACTCTTGAGAAAGCAGCGACAAGAGATCAATGAATATCCAAATGCCGCGCAATTTGAACAAGATTCTATTCGCAACAAATAAAATCACTTTGCAAATTGCAACAAAAATGCTCAAGAGAAAAAGTCTAAAGCACAGTTTTCTCCCAAGACGTCTATTTGCTTCCTCGAGTCGATTTTTATCTTTACAAAATGTCCTTTCAATGACCAAAAGAGTGTTCCAGAAGAGAATTTGCTTGTTGCGCGTTAGAAATGTCTCAAGAATAGCAGAAATGTGAATTAAGTACACTTCAAAGTACAGAATAAGATTGAGAAGAGTTCTCTTCGTCACTGCCAAATCACCAAAAGTGTCTGAATTGTAAAATAATAGAATTACAGGTATTATTGCGATGTAAATTAAATTGATTGCGGCGCAGGCAGAAGTGAATTTTCTCGCTTTTCTAGACATTTCAGGAGTTTGCAGGCAAATTCCATAAAATCTAAGGTATGTGAAAAGAGGCTTTAAAAGCTTTATGAGTTCCATTGTTGAGCAATGAAAGTCAACTGAGTAGAATTTCATGAAATCTAATTCTTATGACGATTTTATCATTACAATTACACGCACTAATCAAATCTTTATTGAATCTAAATTAATTTCCATACGCAATTACAACATTCATTAACTTTACAGGGTATTTCACTCTATTTGCAGACCAAATGGTGATGATTATGCTAACGCCAGCACAATCTTCCTTCTTATTGACATTTCTATGCCACGAGAAGAAGATGTGAAGAGCCTCGAATGCTTCCAGTTTCTTATTGCTGATGTCTATTTTCTCAATGTTCAACCAATAAATTGGATTAAAATAACCAAATATGTTGCAATTGTTGCACTTATCTGAAAAAAATTGAGCATTTTATTCAATTTATCCTCTTTTCACACTAAATAATTTCTCACCGTTGTTAATAATGCCAAATCGACATTGAAAAATCCTCCGTAACTTATAAAGATCTTCTCGTGATGGATTTGCATTGATAACGTCATAATTGAGTCGTGAATATTCTGATCAAATGGATTCAGGATCTGTTGATTGATTTCGTGTATCAATGAAGGCGTTTTCTTGGTTTCCTCCTTGAGCATTTCGCAGGAGTAGAAGAAATAAATCAAACCCACAACACAGTGAATGAGGAAGATAATCATTTCGACTATTGCAGGGAAAACACTGTGAATATTTTACTTAATTGTCATGGTATCTTAAGGAGTAAAACTTACGGAATATTTGCGCTGTTCCACTGGAATTGATGAGAAAGTAGAGCCAATAGAGAAAATAAGTGATGTTGAAGAAGTAGTAGAGAAAATTGAGCGTTTGCGCCCATTCAAAGAACGAATTCAAGCAGCAATTCAGCTTCCAGATAAGACTGTGTCTGATCTTCAAGACATTCAGCTCCCGAAGAAGATCTTTAGCGTTGTGTTTGCAGGCTTTCTTCGCGATTTCTCTAATCTTGTCGTTGTAGAGAATCACGTGCAATCGAATAATCTCGACAAAAATGAAATGACAGAAGAAATTAAGTCTTCCACATTCTTGACACCAAAAAGTGCTGATATCAATTAAGATCCAACTAATGTGCATGTCTGAGAATCTATTATTCGTCCACAACACAATTTTGCACGCAATTGTAGAGAAAGAAAGTAGGAATATTCTGTTAATTAATTTCCTCCGGAGAAGCTTATTTGCCTTCTGAAGGCGAAATTTGTCTCGTGAGAAAGTTCTTTCGATGGTCAGCAAAGTGTTCCAGAAGTTGTACTGCTTTTCCTTCGTCATCAGCATTTCGACAATGATAATGCTGTGAATGACGAAAGCGCCGTAGTAGATGATAATGTGGAAGATTGATTTGATATCCAAACTGCTGCTGATGCGTTGAAGTGTGAAGAAGGCGAAGAATGTTATAAGAATTGGAGTGAAGATGAGATAAAGAAGATTTGCCACAGTCAAAGAAATCATCCACTTCTTAGCTCTGTTCGTCATTTCCGGCGTTTGCAAGCAAATTCCGAACACTCGAAGGTAGATTAGGAAGGGTTTTAGCAACTGCAGCAATTCCATCGCCAAGATCAAGGGGGAAATAATCTGCCAAACACTTCCAATTTTGCCTGACACTTCTAGAACACGAAGTTTTTAAGCTCTTATGAATTTCTTATGTTTCCATTTGATATTTCTGCAAGAATCCATTTAAAAACACTCTTTTCGACATCTTTTCCGACCATAACCTCAAAAATATAACCAAGAAATCTTCAAAAACTCACTTTAGAAGGTTTATAGATAATAAAATCGCTTGATAAGTGCTGATTTAACGTTAAAACCATGCAGAAATTTTTCTAAATGAACTGAACTTGAATGAATTCAAGTCCAAATTACTATTTTTGAGGTTATGTTCGTGTTCAATACAATTTACAGTGTTTCGTGGTGTTAAATGGTCTTAATATTGCCAATAACTCGATCTCTTGGACTTGAGAATAAGAATTGATGTTTCTATAGTGAGAAATATTCACAAAATCTGTCCGTGATTCGTTACATAACCTAGAAAAGTATTGTTTTTGTGTAAAAATCAAGTGAAATCCGAAGGATTGGGATAGATTTGTCAGTAAAAATAGCACAGAGGAAAGGAATATTGTAAGCTTTTGAACACTTTCACTTCTTAAACACTTCTACTGAGCTGTACACCACTTTAGACTCTATTATCTCCCCCTTGGCTAAGAGTGAAAGTCCAAGATTGTCTGGAATTGTGTGATAACATTCTTCACAAGAGATCTTTTATCTAAGAATAGCTAATTAAGGTTGGGATAAATATTGAATCTCATGGCAAAGACAGTTTTGCTAAAGTTCAATTAAATGCCAAATCATTCGCTTTTTTGCGCCCTGTTTTCATAATCCCATGAAAATTGTGGATTTAGAGAGTGGAAAAGATGATTTCACGAGCAATACAAGTCGACTGTCGCGAATGGTTGTGGCAAAATCCCTCTGGAGATCCCAATCATTGACTTTTCATCATCGTAATGCGCGCACTTGTGACATTTTTATCGGCACCAGAGCTCTTTGGGTTATTAATCAAAAATATGTATCGCTGTTGCAGCAGAAAAGCTCGATTGCACAACAGAGACAGACGCTCTCCGCGAGATATTCTTTAACTCCAAAAGAGCGGATGCACTTTTGCTGAGCTGATACAATAGAGTCACGAGCACTTTCACAACCTTTGAATGTCACATATTCCAAAATTCACTCTAAAAAACACACACTTGGGAATTCACTGATGAAAGAGCTCTGAAGCCACCGAATTAACTCCCTCAAAAGAATCCCCCAAAAAATCTCTCTCTCTCTTTCGCTATTACAACATCACAAATCACTTGACAATCTGCATGCATAAATGGGTTTTCTGAGCATGTGAAGATACATAAATCTCTTGCATTAAAAATAACATTTCACTCGATTGTCTTGAGTGTCTTCGCCTTTCGATCTTCACGATGTCATATTCACCGGAAAACATGATTTTGGCGTTATTCCACTAGATTCTTCGCCGTCTCTCTATTCACGGTAAGACGAAGAAGGCGAAGAAGGCTTTATCTCCACCCTGAAAAAAAGACTGATTGCAAAGAGTCTTCGCCAAGTAAGAGTTTGAAAGAAAATGTGACTGTCTCAGAGTCTTTTTGCCCGCTCGAAGAATCCACGATTTCGCGATGGAATTGAAATTCAATGAAAATTCCAAATCGTGACATCTTTTTAATTTTTTGCCAAGGAGGAGATAATTTTCAACACTTTAACCCTCTTAAACTGACTTGTTTTTATCTTATTCTATAGTTTTCACTCGATATTTCCACTAAAAATTCATTATGAAATGTACAAAAACGCTTTCTACAAATTTTACTGTTTTTATAGGTTATGTCATTAAATTAAAACAGATTATTGGCAAATAAAATGATCAACTTTATAATTAATTTGTGAATATTTCTTATTTTCTTAACAAATTTGAGTATTTGTGTTCGAAAAAACTTCATAATTATTGAGAAATATCCTTGAAATAAAACATAACCTCAAAAATGTCTATTTTCTTAGTTATTTCCGCTGTTTGTGCTGAAAATGGGAAATTAAACCTAATTATCTTGTAGAATCATTGAGATATTCGTTATATTTACTCATTTGCAAGTCTGAAAACAGGATTCATAACCTCACAATTTGATAAGAATTTTTCTAAGCACATAGCGAAGGAAAAACAGTTGGAAAGTTGTAAAAATCTATGAAAAATGCCTTTAAAATCGTTCAGAAATGACTGAAGTGTTTAAGATTGAAGATCAGAAAGCTTTGTAAATGAACGTTTTCTCAGTTTGAATTGTCATTTTTGAGGTTATGTTTCTTTTATCTGTAAATCTTAGCACACTTTGTAGCTTCAGAATCACAATTTATTCCGATTTTGCTCTTGAAGTCTTCTCATAACATAGAAAAGCACGAAGAAGCACGCAGAAAACTACTCTTCTTCTGAGACTGTGTTATTTCCTCCTTTGATTTTCCCTCCTGGACATTTTGAGAAGAAATGTGGCGCAATAAAAATTGTAACTTCACTTTGCAACGACACTCGGCCGCCCTTTTTCGCCACATTCATGTGGCATTTTATCTCTCTTTAATGGTCTGTTCGACACATTTCAATTTGCATTAGCAATTTGCAGAAATCCATTGGATTTTATGACGCGATACACACCAAATATCATTGATTCGGCGCGACAATGGACGGGCGCGCAAGTGTTTGGCCAAAGATCTGTCCATTTTCGCATGCGAGCATCGCGAGAGGGAATTTTATGCAAATTGATACAACAGAAAGGGCATTCAAGTCGTGCTTCTCATGCTCGGCGTCCACAGGGGAATGAATAAGACAATAAATTGTGTGCATAAATATTTTTCATCGATTGCTGAGCCCGCGAAAAAGAGCAGCAAAATGCAGCTGTGCTGAGCGATAAGGCCCAAACACTCTTTTGCACTTCAAGATAAGGAGACTTTCGCCTTCATCGTGATCTTCCGGGGATGTCACTCCTCCGGATGGATTGTTTGCCGGCGCAAAGACGGCACTGAAGAGATCTTCAGGTGCACTTCGAAGCCACCGGACACGATCCATTGAGAGCCCAGCGAGGCGTGCTAATCCACAAAGGCGCCGCTCTCTAGCAAAATATGATCACTTCTCTTTCACTCCGCGGCGATACTCGATGAAGAGCCAATAATAATTAAAAGACAAAAAAGAGTGTCTTATGCAATATTGTGCATGTTTTCTGCTTGAGAATTACGCGGAGATTTTTACGAATCAACAATTACCATCAATATCGAGAGATACGGTGCTTTCCTTTCATCGCAAGCATTAAAATGTCTTGGAATTTATATGCGCGCATTCATGGTTTAAATGCAAATTCCGCCAAATCGCCGAAATGTATGCAAAACACACTGAACGTCCCGGAAACTCGCCACGATTCATTGTGTGGTGAAGTTCGGAACTAAAAACCAGCGTGCATGTGGTGAAAGTGCGCCATCTGGTGTCGCTTGGAAGTCAACTGAGACCGAAAATGCTCCAAAAAGAGCCAACTTGATGACAGCCAAGGTGGCGCGGTGGGTAAACATAAACACAAGTTGCGGTGAATGCTTTGCGGAATCATGAGTGGCCTCAAGGAGATCAAAATTATCGTGAAATGGAGTGGGAAGGAGTACGAAATAGGAGATCTCACGGAACAGGACACAGTGGCCTTGCTCAAGCATGAGATATGCAAGAGAACCAACGTTCAGCCCAACAGACAGAAACTTCTCAACCTCAAATATAAAGGTAATTCGCATTTTTCCACCTCAATTCTCTCCTTTGCTTCAGAGATTTCCTCTCTCGTGGTCCAGGCAAGTTTGCATCGGACGACATTAGGCTCTCAGCACTGGAGATCAAGCCGAACTTCAAGCTGATGATGGTGGGCTCAATTGAGGCGGATATCGAGGAGGTCTGCACAGTGCCTGAGGAGGAGGATGTGATAGATGACTTTGAGACGTCGAATCCCTTCGAGGAGCAGTCGTATGACAAGCAGGAAGTGTACTTGTCCAAGGTGAGCAAGCGCATTCGTGACTACAAGATCGAGATGAGGAATCAGCCGCGCGAGGGCAAGAAACTCCTCGTGCTGGACATTGACTACACTCTCTTCGATCATCGCTCCACGGCAGAGCAAGGGACTGAGCTGATGCGGCCGTTCCTGCATGAGTTCCTCACTTCAGCTCACCAGAACTACGACATCGTCATCTGGAGCGCCACCGGGATGCGATGGATTGAGGAGAAGATGCGCCTCTTGGGCGTGAGCACCAATGAGAACTACAAGATTCTCTTCTATCTGGACAGCGGCGCCATGATCAGCATCTACACCGGCGACCACGGAGTGATTGATGTGAAGCCTCTGGGCGTGATTTGGGGGAAATTCAAGCAATATTCCGCCAAGAACACGATCATGTTCGATGACATTCGGCGCAATTTTCTCATGAATCCACGTTCCGGACTGCGAATTCGGCCCTTCCGTCAAGCCCACGTGAATCGCTCCACGGACAGGGAGCTCCTGAAGCTGGCTGTGTACCTCAAGGACATCGCTGAGCACTGCGAGGACTTCACGAAGTTGGACCACCGCAAGTGGGAGCATTACAAGCCGTGAAGCCAATAAATCCGCAAGCAAACACACATTATCTTTCATTAATCCTTCTCAGAAGTACCAGAGATCCTCTTGTGGAAGGCATCAGCTTCTAGTCGATCGTTAACACGTCCAAATTGACGTTTCAGAGATTCTTAGGTCATTCAGAAATCATGTTTCAGGAGATCTTTAGCTTCAGATGCAAAGGGTGGCCGTGGTACAGTTGGTAGAGTGACGGACTTAAGATTACCACGGTCGTGTGTTCGATCCTCATCATTTGCAATTGATCGAACACAGCAGATGCGAAAAAATAGCCTTTCGAAGGCAAAATGTGTAATTTCGGCGCAAAATAAGGTTGCTGTGTTATTATAAAATGTTCCAAATGAAGTATAAACTTCTATGGAATTGTATTTCCATCTGTCCCTATACTTTGAATAACCTTTGAGAGAGAAGCCTTCTATATAGTAAGAAGAAACTCTTCCACACATTTGATATTCATCATAAATTTATTCAGTATGATTTGGTTGACAAAACCTAATCGACAGAACATTTAAAATTAATTTTTTCCCGTTATAAAGCATTACGGCCACGTGTATTTTTGCCCATTTGGCCAACACCACGTTGAAGATGCGTTTTCACCGTATTTCCCTATTAGATTTACTTGTTAATTCCTTTGAGAGTGTCTTATTTTCCCCGCAGAACAGAAACAAACGAATTTGTCGAATTTGTATTTGGCGAAGCCTTCGACCCTCCCCGCCTGGCGGCGCTGCGTCGGTCGATGAGGCCGAGCGTCTCATCGATTTGTCATCGACTGGTTTTGTCGTGGTGTTCGCGGTGGAAAAAAAAGTCAGTCGGAAATCGGCCGCGTCCGCAAAGGCAGCAGAAAAGTTCCGCGATAGTTTTGGGTGCGGTTCCGCTGTGCAGAAATGCTGAAGTTTATCCGTGGGAAGGGGCAGCAGGTGTCCGTGGAGCGCCAGAGGCTGCAGAAGGAGTTGTTCGCGTACCGCAAGACGGTGCAGCATGGCTTTCCGCACAAGCCCTCCGCCCTGGCGTACGACGAGAGGCACCGCCTGATGGCCATCGGCACGCACTCGGGCTCCATCAAGGTGTTCGGGCGGCCGGGCGTGGAGTTCTACGGCCAGCACGCCGCCGCGGCCTCGCCGGGCGCCGCGGGGGCGCAGGAGTGCGCCGTGCAGCTGCTGGAGTGGGTGCCGGGCACGGGGCGCCTCCTGTCGCTCACCACGGCCAACCAGCTGGTGTTCTGGGAGCCCGCCGGCGCCATGCTGGTGCCGCTGAAGACCTTCTCGCTGGACGGCAAGCTGAAGAAGGTGTCGTCGCTGTGCTGCTCGCTGGACAAGGACGTGGTGTTCATCGGCACGGAGGGTGGCAACGTGTACCAGTTCGATCTGGAGAGCTTCAGCATCCGCGAGCCCATCATCTACCACGACGTGGTGCTGGAGCAAGTGCCTTCCACGTACAAACTCAACCCCGGCGCCATCGAGTGCCTCCGTCAGCTGCCCACGGACGCCACAAAGCTGCTCATCACCTACAACCGCGGCCTGTGCGTGCTCTGGGATCTCACCAGCGGCGCCGTCGTGCGCTCCTTCGTCGCCCCCGGCCACGGCCAGAGCGTGGGCATCCACGTGTCCTCGGACGGCGAGCACTTCACGTGGTATCACGCCGACGGCTCGTTCGCGCGCTGGCGCATCGCGGACGCCGGCGTGCCGGACAACGAGAACTACGTGCCTTACGGCCCCGATCCCTGCAAGTCCATCAACCGGCTGGTGTCCGGGCGGCGCGCCGGCAGAGACCTCGTGGTGTTCTCCGGCGGCATGCCGCGCTCCGCGTACGGCGATCATCACTGCGTGTCCGTGCACTGCGCGGACGGCGCCAAAGTCGCGCTGGACTTCACGTCCAAGGTCGTGGACTTCTTCGTCACGTTCGGCGACGAGCAGGAGGCGCAGGTGCTGATTGTGCTGCTGGAGGAGGAGCTGGCGGCGTACGACTTGACGGATCCCAAAGTGCCTGTCGTGAAGACACCTTATCTACATTCCATTCACGCCTCCGCCGTGACGTGCAACCACCTCGTCTCCCAGGTGAGCCACACTTTCGCTCTTCTTCCTGCCGCCCTTCCGCCGGCACCTGTTGCGCCTGCATCGCGTGCGGGGCGCTCCCACGGGGGTGTGTTTTGACTCACCCGAGAGATTCTTGACCTCCTTCGGCAGGGTTAACGGCACTCGGCCAGAAACCTCAGACGTGCAGAGGCGGCGAGAGTCTTGTTTCTCTGCGTTTACGCACGCCGCATTGCTGTCAATAATTCAGGAACTCGTTTATCCACACTGAGAGTCAATTTCGTCTGGCCAAGAATAATCTTTGATCTCATTTCTTATTCCCAAATTGTTCAGTGGTTTTTTTTTCATTTAAGGAGAAAAATAGAATCATTTTCTTATTAATTTGTTTTCACTTGGCAAAAGACTTGGTTTTATGACGATTTATTATTCAATGTTAATCTTAATCCTTTAGTAAACTTGAAGTTATCGACATTTATCGACACTTTTTGATACGAACTTCGTTCAATTTCTTATCTTTTGACCCAATTTTGTGGGAAAAATAGTCAAAACCAACAATTTAAGGACTTATTTATCCCTTTGAGTCCTATTTTATCTCCTAAAATTCTTTTAAAAAGAAAATTGCACTCATTCCGTGTCGATAAGTGTCGGTAATTGTCGAAAACTTCAATCAGTTCAACGTGAAAATGAGTATTTTACGAAGAATTTTCCTTTGCTGTCTTTGATATCAATTAATTCAAAGTCAAATTTAGGTTTTCTGAGTCTCAAGAAGTGTTTTTCTCTCAAAAATATGTCAAATTGATTCTCAAGATCGCAAAGAATGACGTAATTTTGGGGAAATGACGCATTTAATTGTGAGAGAAATGAATGTAAAGCGAGTGAAATTATGCACGTCGCGCCGAAATGAGTCACTTCTCGTGCTTCTTGTTGAAACACCTTCGCGAGAAATTGTGTAAGACAGTGTTTAAGGTGCAATAATCGGTGTGAAAATACATAAAACATGAGAGACCCACTGAAAAAAATGTACTGAAGATCATATCAATGCTTCTCTTTTCTCATGTCTAATGTTTGATTTGAAGCATGTTTTCCTGCATAGCAAAACACCGCGATGACTAATATCGATTGATTGGCGCGGAGTTGGAATTATAAGGGAGAAAAAGAAGAAAAAAGGTGTAAAATTCACCATTAATTCGCTACGGTTTCGATATAAATGACAATCATTACGCTTTTATCAATCGCGCAACGTGAGGCAAAGGAGAGGAAGAGGATCGATATGTCTCCATTTTGTGTTCCACAAGCAGAAAGTTGATGATAAGATTAGACAAAGATATAATTTTGGGTGCGTCAATTCAGTGCATGAGTCGCTCAACGGCGCGTAGGAGTGAATTTTGTCCACGCGAGAGGTCAAAAATCTCGCGCAATTCACAAGAAAATGAAGCACCAAAGAAGACTCTGCACTTTTTCTTCTCTTGTCGCGCGATAAAACGCATCGCGCGTATCGTAAAGAATAAATATTGGGAATTTATGGAAATGTTCAAAGAAAGAGAGAAATGAAGGGAAGGGCTTGAAAAGTGTGTGAGCAAATGAAGAAAAGGCGACGGAGAATCAATCGAGGGGAATCAATGACCACAAATATTGGCTGATAAGGTGCGTTTTTTTTATCTCGGCTTCGCGTCTTCCATCAACTTGCGTTGACGAGTGTTGTTTGAATGTTGATTAAATGTGTTGCTGAAGAACTTGTTCGCTTCATTCTTATCACATTGACTTGAGGAATTCTTCAGCCCTACAAATGTTTTATTTATCTTTAGTAGTTTTTTTTTGGTGAATTTTACAGTTTTATTGGGAGAAATCAAAATATTCAGTGAATGTTTGATTTGGAAACAACCTCAGCGAGCACAAAATGCTAAGATCTCAAAGTTGAGATGCAAAAAGCGAATGTTTTTGCTAAGATATTAGCAATTCAGCGGGCGCACTAGTGAATATACCGGCAATTAGTCAATAGATGTCGCTTCATGTGAAACCATGCCAATTCAATAATACACTTCGTGACAACAACACTCAAGTGAATTATATAAAAACCGCCTTGAAAATAACCTCAAAATTGAATGAAATTAATGATCTCAAGCCTTTTAGTCCAAAGAAATTGAACTTTCTGTTTTCTTGCTAAATTCTGATCAGAGAAAAGTAATAAATTTAGCAAAAACAGCAGAAAATAATGGTAAAAACACAGCTTTTGTCATCTGGATAATTGTTTTAGTTCATCTCTTTCTTCCCCACGCGAATCGTGTATTTTCCTTCCTGCTCACGACATTTTTATGTCGAGTGTGTGCCTGCAGATTTTACGTTGGGCAACCCGCGCTGAATTTGAGTTTGACGTGTCTGACAATGCGATTGCTGTCAAAAGGGTCAAAATAGACAAATTTCATATGGGAAATCGAGAAAATCGTCAAGGAAATGAATTTTAGTGTGGAAAAAACTCAAAAATTAATTGATTTCGTCCACAATGAGCCACAATGAGTTGATCTGCAGACCAAAATTCTGAAGGGAATCTGACGGGACCGAGGCGAGATGGTGTGAGCAAAATGCTGTGTTTTCACCATAAGAAAATTGATGAAAAATCAACTAAGTGAAGCAAAATAAAATTAGCTAAATATTTTGCTTGAAATTGCTATTTTTAATACGCTATTGAGTTTCCTCTATCGTCCGCTGCGATCGCTGATAATTTATCTCAGACACTTTAGCACTTTTTCAGCTAAATTAGCTGCTTTTCGTTTAGCTTCTCTGTCTCGCTGGGATGTTCGTGGAGAATTGAACTCTTTCTGTCGATTCTGTGTGTATTTCCTGGGGATTTGTTTTACTTTCAAATGGCTTTTCCACTATCTGATGCTGATAAGGAAACTGTTGACTTAATGAATGGTTTTTGAGAATAAATCAAACAATTCGATGGCGTTTCATGATTATTAATTCAATTTGTATTGGCTGAAAATGCATTTTGAAAGGCAAATTTTCAGTCTCTTTTGATGAAGTAAAATTTATGTTACACTTAATTAAAAATTTCAACATCAAAATGATCAAAATGTAAATTCTAACTTTGCTCAAAAGGTGAGCAAAAAATTATGTGACTGTTTAAGAAATGTCTTGATTGCTAAATTATCAGGTTTCTTCCGAAGAAACAACAGAAGAGAGACAAATTCAAGCTTATTTAGTTGACTTCCTGTTGTGAAAGAAATATTTTGAGTAACATTTTTGTGCAAAGTTAGAGGAATTCTTCAATCGAAGCACCTTTTTTTGGAAACCTACCCAATTTTTTGGTGTTTTGTAATCTTATCAGACGGTTTTTTCTTACTTCTTCTTCTGCTCTCTCTGATTGCTCGAAAATCCACCACAAAAGTATGTTATCTGTTGTAATTTTTCCGCTGTGTTTGTGAGTGTGAACAAGAGTAAATACAGGAGAGAGAAGTTATGTTGAAATTAATACCATTTTTCGAGCACCTCTTGAGCAATACTTCTGTTTGGGAAGGTGGAAAAAAAAGCGGAGATTGATTAGAGGAAATTTCCACTTTTCTCTCCGCTTCATTGAATGCAATTTGTGGATTTTGTGGGTGTTTTGCAGATAGTTAAATTGCGTAAATGTCGAAATTGGGTTAAGATTTTAAAGTCGTGTTTGTCTTGAGTCAATATTTGATGGGTGTTTAACATTATTTGCCCTTAATTGGAACTGAAAATATTTGCCAAAAGCTCCCTAAAACCCATCATTAAGTGTTTCTGTGCTGCTTTTTCGGGTCTTTTGCAATTCGACGGGTGCGTTGAAAACTATCAAAAGCCAAATTCGCCATTTTTCAGCAGAACGAGTTCAAAATTTAGCTGCAAAAATTGCCAAATTTACTTCAAAACCCTCAAAATGCCTTCAAATTGTCTGTTAAAGTGCAAAAATTGCTCTGAATTTTTATTTTGTAAATAATTTAGTTAATTTTATCGGTATTTATTGGAATTTTTGACTAAAATATGGAAAAATTAGTGGAAAATTTGAAATTATTACTTTCCAAAGTCGATTTTTAGTTAGTTTAGTACTAAAAAATCACCTTTTCTTACTTTATTTGAACTTTTCTTTAAGGTTTTCGAGTGAAAAAAATTAAAAGATATGAGAAATATTCATTCAAAGTCTAAAAAATATTTTCTGATAATATTTAAAATCTATAATTATTTTCTGAAAAGATGTTTTATGCGTTAAAATCTCAGAATTTTTGTTCAGGAAGAATAAATAAAAAGCTTTTCAAAATTTTCATAAGACGAAAACTATGATAAATTGACTTTTCGTAGTTTTCGATTCATCCGTCGAATTCAGTATTATTTGACTCTCTTTTGCTGGTAATATTTTTGCACAAAGAGATTTTCTTCAACACTAAAATAATAAATTACATTTTATTGCCAGTTGAATAGAGAAAATGCTCAATAAAATGTAAAGAAGTTGAGAGGAAAATTCTCACATGTTAAGACATAGAATTTGACCGACTAAAATGTAAATCTAACACAAAATTTCATCAGTGTGAATTTAATTAATCATTGTCTTGTGCCGCTCTTGCTCGGCCGTCATTCTTCCACTTCTCCAGAGGTGAAACAGTGGAAGCTAAACACTGACTCGTGCTCATGTTGGCTCATATATTTATGTTGAGTTCACACAATGGTTTTTCTGAGAGATCTCAAGATTTACCCTTAAGATCTGTTGTCTTTGGATCTGTTTGTGGCTTCTGGCGCGGCGGGAAAGAATAGAATTCGCTCAAGCAGTGGAAATTGCAGAAATTATTACTCAATTGAGGGATTTTCTTCACAAATTTCTCTCTCTTTGTCCACTTGACCATCCAAGATTCCCAGAATATTCGGCGATGACTAATAATTCCTCAATTTGCATAGATTTGATTGTGTCATCGAGTCTCGAAAAATCACTTGCTTTTGTAGTTAATCATACTTCTCTTACTCCGCCTCTCGTCATTCAATTCCGCGATCGGGTTTTACAATAGTGGTTAAACTCTAGCGTTGGAGATCAACGACCACAAATACCGCGCAAATACGTTCAATTTTTCCTCTACCCAAAAAAACATCTCTCGCTGGCCAAACAGACACAAAAAAGTTCATCTGTTTCACTTCTAAGACAGCGAACGAGAGTCACGTTTTACAGAGCAATGAGGAGGTTTGTAGGGGAAAACGGGGGATTTTGGAGGAGAATTCTTTTCGGTCCTTTGAATTCTGCCTTGAAAATCCAAGATTTTCCATTTCTTGGCATTTTGTGCAAAGCTGCCCCACTTTGGGGTAGTTTTGGATAATTTTAGGGCAAATTCTGACTGCAATTTTTCAGTTATTCTTAAAGTGTAATCAAAAAGGAATGACAAAGAAAGCTTTTTATTCACTGAAGAATATTTCATGACAAATTCTTTATTGTAGCATAGACACTTTAGCAGAGACACTTTTGATAGAAAAATTTATTTCCTACCATTCTTGCAAAGAATGATACTAATAAGATGAAAAACAGCAAGCTATAAAATTTTATAAACTCTATAATAATTGATAATACACAATTTAAGTTCAATTTTTTGTTCGAAAAAAGCGCTGTACGAAGCTGCCCCACTTTGGGGTAATTTTGAACAATTTTGGGGCACATTTTGACTGCAATTTTGATTTATTCTTAGAGCATAATCCAAAAGGAAATGATAAAGAAAGCCCAAAAATAACTGAAGAATATTTCTTGGCCAATTTATTATTATTATTGTAGCAAAGACACCTTAGCAGAGACACAATGGAAGAAAATTCATTTTCTTCCATTCCTGCTAGAACATTAATAAAATTAAAACAACAAGCTATCAAACTTTATGAGCGCAATAATAATTTTGTATCTTTAATAAGAAGCACGATTTTTGTATTTTACTTCTATCCCATTCTGCCCCGCTATTCCCTATATATGTAATTGCAAACGTCAGTGGGTGAGTTTTGAGTAAAAAAGGAGATTTTGTCGTGCAATAAATGCTTAATAGTAAATTACACTTGATTTCCCACAATTACAGAATCATCCTGAAATGCGTACAAACATTTCAATATCATAATCAATTTTTCTATTGTTACAATGTTTTTCTTCAGAATTTACTATTTATTATTGTATTCTCAGTGGTTTTGTGTCGTGGTTTTTTTTCCCTCCTTCTTTTCTTTCTTGCCATTTCGCACTGAATGACTCGATTGTGTTGAATTCCACTCAATGAGCGCTAAGTTGCAGTATAAATATTTCCATTTCTCACAATATATAGAGGAAGTTAATATTACTCATAATTTTCACTCTATTTTCGCCTTTTATGACTATTTTGTCACCACTTCCTCAATGACTTCTTGAGAGTGTAAAATTGATTTTTTATTGTTGAGGGAAAATTCCTCAAAGACCCCCAGAAAAATTGTATAAATGGAAAATTTGTGGCGAAAAAAAAGACACTCTATTTATGAGTAGGGCTCAACATCTTATCTCTCGGCACTTGTTATCAGGCCAGGTTACACATCATTTTGATTGCAATGCACACAGTTGGGAATTGTGCGAGAATCGCGCAGGATAAGATAGGCGGACAGAAAATGTGTGTGTGAGTGTGCGAAGATATGTGAAAATATGATATTTTGTTATTAAAATGGGTAACATTGCGTCGTGAGTCAGAAACGCGGCTGTTATCACAAACAAGTGAAGGCGAGAGACCCACCCAATTACACCTGAATATTGCCTCAACACTCTCTGCGATGCGTTGCCTGAAATTTCGTGGATTTTCCGTCGTTATTTGAACTTTTGGCGAAAAAAAAAGTCATTTTCTTGTAGTTTCAGTCAAAGATTCGCACTCTTTGCACTGAAAAAAATAATGCAGCAATTCTGAGTCACAAGTTTAACATTTGAAATTAATAAGGAAAAACAGCCATTAATATTCTCGTTAAAACAATATTTTCCACAATGTGTAAAGAGCAAAAATGGTGAAATTTAGCAAAATTATTACAATACAAATAAATAATTAGTAAATTTGTGATAAAAAGAATTTACTGTAAACATAATTCTTGTTCAGGCTTGAAAATTAGAACCACAATTGAAGATTGATTCATTTTTGCAAGATATTTGCAGATTTAAATATTCTTTAAAACAACCTCTAGAGATCGTGTTAAAATTACACATTCTGACGATACAAAATGGTTTAACACATGTTGGCCAGAATAACAAAGGCGTGTGTTAACCCAATATAACACGATTTTAACATTTTTTGTGTGTCTCAGAATTGCTTCATAAGTCCGTTAGCACACTTGGTTCTCTTCGCTTGGAAGTTATCGACATTGACCGATACTTATCGATTATTTTAAATCAACAGTCTAAGAACTAATTTATTCAGTATTAATTCTATTTTCCCTCTAAAATTAGGTAGAAAATAAGAAATTGCACGTAATTCGTATCGAAATGTGTCGATAACTGTCGATAAATGCCGATAAATTCAAAGCGAAAAGAACCAAATGCGCCAAAGGACTTCCAGACACAGAAAAATTATATAAATTCTTGAAATTATTCTTTATTTTTATCTCTTAGTTTATGACTTTTCGTTATGCGTAAAATTAATATGTTTCTTGGCATATTTTCAAGTCTTTTTTAGCCCACAAAATGCAAAATCTTCCAAAGATTTCTTTCAATTCACGATCTTCTCTTGAATTTCGTATCAACGAATGATGACGAACTTGTAATTTAAAAATTGAAGTTCTCTTAATTCAAGAAAAGAAGGTCAAAAAACGACATGCGAAATATTAATGAATCACAATGAAATCATATATTTATAGGTTGTTATTAATGTTAATATTTCCGAGGGAGATGTTTTCTATGTAAATTCAGCTTATATTGTGACAATAAAACACCCTCGCGCGCATTTGGGAAAAGCCATAAAGAGAAGAAGTGTGTCGTTTTGTCGTCTCAAGACTGTGACACACAGAAAAAGACAGCGAATGGGAATTTCTTAGCAAAATCAATATTCAAATCAACGGCGAGTGCTAACAAGTTTTTTTTCTTACCTTTTTTAATACACAAAATTGCCAGATTATTTGCCGGGTTCTTCGGAAATCTTACAACACATTGTTTTTTTCTTTCTTTTGCATTGTTTCCTCCTCTCGAAACTCTTGGTTTTCTCTGTGTGTTTTCTGTGTGTTTGTGAAAAAATTGCCATGAAACTATTTTATCAACTTTATTTGTGACTTAAGTGATAATTTTTCACATTCTCTGGAGCATAACGAAAGCCAATGGTTTTGTTTTTCTGATGCGCATGCGTGTTTTTCTTTTATCAAAGCAATTAATATGAGGTGAATTTTCTTCAACAATATTTTTCGCGTGGCTCAGAGATATTTGAAGTGAGGAAAATTTTGTGTGATGATAAAAACTGGGTCGTTGTTTTGTGTTTTCGTAGAATTGAGCAGAAGAAGAAGAAAAGAAAGAAGAGAATATTTGATTGGGTGGGTGTTCTTTTTATAACACTTTTGTGTTTATGCTGATGATCGTGAGGCGGTGAAATAGAGATCGCGAGTAATTTCTCTGGTCATGGAATCTGTCGATCACGATTTTGTCTTAGAATTCTTGCACGTTCAGACAAAACTGGGTGGAATTTAATTGCATGATGATCACTGAACTCTTTCTCTCTCTCTCTGGATTGAGTTGAGACTGACTCAATTGGATCGACTAATGTGACGTCAGGAGGACTGATTCCCAACGAACCTTAAGCATCCCTAATTCTAGCTCAGATAATCCGATTTTGATCATTTTGAGGTCTTTGGAAAGACCTTGGAAAGTCCCATATTTTATCTTAACATGATAAATTGGTATAACCGCCGCTAGGAGTGCTAAAGTCGAAAGAACGGTTTTTGAAACTTTAAAACCGAATATCTCGAGAACAAGTCGGTGCATTTTCTTTAAATTTGAGTATGTTTAAGCAAAGATCGGGATCTATCCAATGATACCAAAGTTATAGGATCTTATGTTTCAGGAACGGAGATTTGGAAGATCAAAGTTCACACTTTTACCAGCCTATATCTCAGTTCGTATCGATTTAAATCATATTTTCACGAAAAGAACGCGTTTCAATGCCCTGTTATTGGGCATATTCGCTATAAATCTGTGACGCCAGCAGGAACGCCGCCATATTGAATAAACTTTGAACGCCTCTATCTCGGCAACTAACCGGTGCATTTCGATAAGATTTTAGTATGTTGTAGTTCTGGTCAGGACGTTTCTAAATATAGGTCATACTTTTCTACAGATGTTATAGATCCGGAGTTATGTAGGTTTAAAGTTTGGATTTTGAATACTTTATAGCTTTGGTCTAAGCTAGGCTAACCTCGGCGTTTGCTTTGATTTCAGGTGTCGGCTGAGGTTTACGAGAAGATCATCATTGCTGGGCAGCAGCAGCAGCAGGCGAACAGCCTGATCGAGTGGCCAGTGAGTGGCGGACGCTTGCAGGAGCGCTTCAAGGAGAGTGGCGAGGTGACGGAGTACGATATCTTGCTGACGGGCCACGAAGATGGTTCGGTGCGGTTCTGGAATTGCAGCGATGTGATTCTCACGCCGATCCTGAACTTCAAGACGGCGCCGCTGTTTGGCCACGGCGAGCCTGAGGCGGAGCATGGGCAGGAGAATTCAGAGCCTCTGGACGATTCTGAGCCGCCATTCAGGAAGGCGGGGAATTTCGATCCCTACTCGGACGATCCACGCCTGGCGGTGAAGAAGGTGGCGCTGTGCCCCAAGACGGGCACTCTGGTGGTGGCCGGAACGGCGGGACACATTGTCGTGGCGAGCTTCGACATCCTGCAATCCGAGGTGCCGCTGAAGGTGACGACGATGAATCTGGTGAGCGATCGCGACGGATTCGTGTGGAAGGGACACGATCAGCTGAACGTGCGCCAGCAGCTGCTGGACGACACGTACACCACGGACGAGGGGATTCAGGTGGTGAGTGTGCTGCAGGTGCTGCCGCCGGCGGGAATCACCGCCGTGGCGCTGGAGTCGTCGTGGAATCTCGTGGCGGCGGGAACGGGACACGGACTCGTGCTGTTCGACTACTTCAATCAGCGCCCGGTGTTGCACAAGTGCACACTCAATCCCAATGACTTGAGTGGCGCCGGCGAGACGCTGTCCAGGAAGAAGTCCTTCAAGAAGACGCTCAGGGAGTCCTTCAGGCGTCTGCGTCGCGGACGCTCCACCAGGAACAACCCGGCGGCCGCCGCTGCTGGCCAGACCACCACCAGTCCCATCCTGGAGACGCGTCCCATTGAGCGACAGGTGGAGGCGCGCCCGGTGGACGACGGCATGGGCTCGATGGTGCGCTGTCTGGCCTTCGCGCAGACCTACATCACAAATGTCCACTCCACCGTGCCCACTCTCTGGTCCGCCACCAATTCCAGCTGCGTGTCCGTCTTCGTCGTCCACTTGCCGCCCAAGTCGGACGAGGAGCTGCCGCCGGAGCAGCGCAAGTCCGTCACAGGGCAGCTGGCGAAGGAGATTCAGCTGAAGCACCGGGCGCCCGTGGTGGGAATCGCCGTGGTGGATCACAATGGCGTGCCGCTGGACTTCCCGGGCGCCGGCATGGCGCCGCATCGGGTGCTGATTGCGTCCGAGGAGCAGTTCAAGGTCTTCTCCCTGCCGCAGCTGAAGCCAGTGACCAAGTACAAGTTGACGGCGCACGAGGGCGCTCGCGTCAGGCGCATGTCCTTCGGGCTGTTCTCGTGTCCGGCGCCAGCTGATGCCGCCAGTCCGGCGAGGGGAGCGGCACGAGCGCAGGCTGAGGATCAGACGGACGAGAAGAAGAGGTGAGTTGCATAAATTCAGGAAATTCACTCAAAAATAAGGGCGGAAGGTCGTTTTTTTCTAGAAGGTCTTTTAGAGCCCAAATAATGAGAGATATCATGCGATTTACACCAAAGAGTCAAAGTATTCAGTAATTCAGAAGATGGTGTTGTTAAATCCAACCTGTCACTTGTTTTTCCGCCATTTTGAAAAGCGATAAAAGAGGTTTTCCTCATTTACTCAGGCTCCATGGCATGGATTGATCCCAGATTTTAGTATGTTGTAGCTGGCCTCAAGATCTTTCCAATGAACCCTTACTCTAGGTTCTAGGTTCTTCCGGGGGCCTAGATTTTGGGAAGCAAATGACTAATTCTCGGGCTCTTTCTCTCTGGACAGATACACGGAAGTTGGGCTGCTGTGTCTGACGAATCTGGGCGATTGTCTGGTGCTGTCCGTGCCGGAGCTGAAGAGACAACTGAATGCGGCCGCCGTGCGTCGCGAGGACATCAATGGCATCTCCTCGCTGTGCTTCACCAATCACGGCGAGGCTCTCTACATGATGTCCTCGTCGGAGATCCAGCGCGTGACGCTGTCGTCGGCGAAGATGATCTGTCCGGAGGGCGTGATTGATCTGGAGCCGTACGTGGGCGCCGAGGAGTTGGACACGACGCCAGTGGTGGTGGCGCACGAGGAGGAGGAGGTGAAGAGTGACTTGAATGCTTCCCTGGGCGCCGGCAGTGACGCCCATCACGCCGAGGGCCTCACCAATGGCTCGCTGGAGGGCAACAATCGCGCCAACGAGACCATCAGCAGCTCCATGGGCGACATCACAGTGGATTCGGTGCGGGATCACCTCAACAGCACCACCACGACGCTCTGCTCCGCCACCACGGAGGAGATCGTGGGGCGCGTGAGTGTGCTGACGACGCGCACCAGTGACAAAGTCACGTCGGCCACCATCAAGGACTTGGACAACCTCAACTCCCTCAATCTCAAGGATCTCTCGCCGATTGGGGACACCACAGAATCTAACACCACGTCCGTGGTGGTGAAGTCCGTCATCACGTCGATATCGCACGGCGGCACGAACGGCGAGCCGGAAACCGTCACCACCACCACGTCCTCCACCACCAGGAAGGAGAGCCAGTTCTAGGCGCGAACGCGGCGTGAAAAAGGTGAGAAAAGCGCCATTTTCCAGCGTTTTATTTTGCTTATTTACCTTCAACGCTTACTTCGATCGTTTGACGTTATTTGATTGACCTGAAGTTTGGCACAAATTGAAATTTTGGTGTAATTTTGGACATTTTGAATGACATTTTGGAAATTTTACTATCATTTGTTATATATTTCATGAAAAATTGCCTTTTTAATGGAGAAATTCATTTCTATTGCTTCGCGTTTAACTGTAATTTGTAAAAGGGTTTGAAATTGTTGAAATTTATTTGAAATTTATTAAAAATTTCTGAAATTTATTTGAAATTTTACAATGTTTGTCATATTTTTCATGAAAAATTGTCTTTTTAAAGAAGAAATTAATTTCTATTTCTTTGCAGTTTAACAGTAAATAGTAAAAGGCTTAGAAACTTTGGAAACTTAATGAAATTTTACTACATTTTCCATATTTTTCGTTAAAAATTGCAGTTTCAATAGAGAAAAAAATTATTTCCAATTGATTTGCATTCAATAGTTAAGAAAAGGCTCTGAAATTAATGAAATTTAACTCTTTTGATCATATTTTCTATTAAAAAATTACTATTTTCATTTTTAAAAAATATCTTTTACCACTTTTTTTACAGTGCAAACAACTTCCGCAGTATTAGGAGAAAGAGCGAGAAAGAGCGAGAGAGAGAGAGAAAGAGGAATCACCAGACGGAGTTGGTCTCCTATTCAGGACAGTTAATCCTTCAATGTGTCGTATTTTTTCACATTTATAACACACACACAACTTACTTAGAGTGTAATTTTTTAATGTTTAGTGACGGAGAAATGAGATGTTAATGTTTAGAAATTAATCGTAATGAAACATTGCCTTATACAAAATATATATATATTCCTTTCGAGAAGAGAAACAGGATGAAAAAATATCAGTAAGGATCCTTTTTTTATATAAGAAATATATCCCCCAATTAATGCTTAAGGATGTTTCAGAAATGGACCTAAAAGAGAAATAGAAGAAAAAAACTACTTTTCGATGAATTTATCAATGATGAATTTTTGGAGATGATAAAATTTTTATGTAATGTTAGTAAGTGCGAAGATTCCATCTATATAATGTATTGCATTTTCGTTTTTAAAATATATTTTCTTGAAATATTGATTGTAATCTGAAAGTGTTTCAATTCGATTGGCGCACAGTGTTTCGACCAGTTTTTTTGTTCGAATAAGGAAACCCGCCAACTGCGTCGACCACCTTTTCAGCTGTCAAATCTGTCAAACTGAACCGAGAAATCTCAGGGGCGCTCGTGTGTCTGCGCGACGGAGACAGGGAATCGCAGCTGGGGGCGAGGAAAAGTGCTGAGAATCGCTGTGATAGCAGCCCAGGAGTGATCAATGTGAGGCGCTGATGCTGAGCGAGTGACAATTTCAGTGGTGCGAAGAGAGTTTTTCCGCCGGAGAAAAGTGCGCAATTGACGTGTGTGTGGATTTTTCACAAGTGGGCGCTTTTCGCGAGAATCCGGGCTTCCGGGAGTGTTGGGGTGGGTGTGCGTGTGGGGCCGCGTGCGGCGCCACTGTCGCGGGGACTCCCGCAGGGCAGTTTTCCGGGGGTTTAGGGACGGTTTCTGCGTGCGGTGAAGAATGGTGGCGTGGAGCAACTCGCGGCTGGTGCGGATCCTGCTGGTGGGGGACCAGGGCGTGGGCAAGACGTCGCTCATCCTGTCGCTGGTGAGCGAGGAGTTCCCCGAGGATGTGCCCGCCAAGGCGGAGGAGATCACCATTCCGGCCGACGTGACGCCCGAACAGGTGCCCACGAACATCGTGGACTACTCAGGTGAGTCCGCACGTGCTTCCTTCCCTCTCTCCCTGCACGGCCGCCTGACGCCGCCCGCCCTCTTTGCAGCCGCCGAGCAGGCGGACGACGCGCTGACGGAGGAGATCGCGCGCGCTTCCGTGGTGTGCATCGTGTACTCGGTCGAGGACGACAGCTCCATCGAGCGCATCGCGTCCCACTGGCTGCCGCTCATCCGGGACAGCATGCCCATGGATCAGCGCAAGCCGGTGGTGCTGGTGGGCAACAAGGTGGACCTGGTGGACTTCTCCACCATCGACGTGAGTTCCGCGCGCGCTCTTTTCTTACGTAACACGCGCTCACAGTCTTCTTCTGCCCCTTCAGCAAGTGCTGGCGATCATGGAGGAGTTCCCGGAGGTGGAGAGCTGTGTGGAGTGCAGCGCCAAGACGCTGCACAACATCTCCGAGATGTTCTACTACGCACAGAAGGCCGTGCTGCATCCCACGGCGCCGCTGTACAGCACAGAGGAGCAAGACGTGAGTGGAAAAAACTCATTTCCCATTTCGCAATGCCGCGTTGGTCTTGCAAGAAACCACGCGAGAACAGCGTCTTTGCGCTGCTCATCATTAATCTCCATTACATATTCTGCAGCTGAATTATTCCTCACGCATTAGAATTGGGAGAAAATGTAATTTTGCACGCACTTCAAGTGGCTTTTCCCGCATTTTCTGATGCACCAGAAAATCTTGGATGCAATCCAAGGAGAGTCTTCTGAAGCCTTTCTCTTCCTCACGCGCGATGTAATAATTTCTTCCAGAGGCGTAGTCACACGAAAGGGGCGGAAAAGCAGTGTTTTTCACTGTATAAATTCTCTGAGTTTCTAAAATGCGTTGAAAAATGTTTAAAAATTGGATAAATTCCTCATATTTTGTACTTAAAGTGTATTCAAAAGTAGGTTAAAACGCCATCTAGCGGAAGCAGTGTGTTTCACAGAATTGTAGGTTATTCCAAAACGTCAATTTTCTTGAAAATCCGATGGAAAACAGGCTCTTAATGAATTGTTTTCACTGCAAAATGCATAGAAAAGCCCTAAAAATGAGGTGAAACTGAGTTCTGACACTAATAAAATGTCCTAGAGAGTTGTAGGTCAGCTTATCTTCTTCCGGAACCGCCATTGCTCTTCAGGATGCGCCGAAAAATGGCGGCGTTTTGGGAGTTTTTAGTACAAAATGCACAAAACTAACTTATTGTAAAAATTAGTTAAAAAGACTATTTGGTAGACATTTTACGATCTTGACATGTTCTAGAGAGTTGTAGGCCATCGAGTGACCTTTCTAAATCCGTGCCGATTTTGGTAATCAGATGAGAAGCTTGGAAAATATGCAGTGGAAAACAGAACGTCTCAAAATGGACACTTTCCAACATTTTACTATTTTTACACTCTAAATTTACGTAGTAAAAAATATGGAAATCCATTTTTCACCGTCTAAGAAATACTGTAAAGAAGCTAAAGTGTTTTATGTGTGCAGAATTTGCATTGTGTAACACTTAAAGTAACACTGAAGTGAATTTCTCATGGGCTGTTTAATAGCGTCTGAAGTGTTAATTTTCTTATCGTCTGCATCGGCGTTGCAGCTGACGAACGAGTGCAAGAAGGCGCTGGTGCGGATCTTCAAGGTGTGCGACATCGACGGCGACGGACTGCTCAATGACTATGAGCTCAACCACTTCCAGCGGCGCTGCTTCAATGCGCCGCTGCAGCCGCAGGTGCTGGACGAGGTGAAGGCGGTGCTGATCAAGAACATCCCCGACGGCATCCGCCACGACGCCGTGACGCTCAAGGGCTTCCTCTTCCTGCACTGCCTCTTCATCCAGCGCGGCCGCAACGAGACCACGTGGGCCGTGCTGCGCCGCTTCGGCTACAACGAGCACCTCGAGATGTCCGGCGAGTATCTGCATCCGGCGGTGAAGGTGCCGCCGGGCAGCAGCACGGAGCTGTCGCACCGCGGCCAGCAGTTCCTCACGGCGCTGTTCGAGCGCAGCGACCGCGACGGCGACGGCGCGCTGTCGCCGGAGGAGTTCCGGAACCTGTTCAGCGCCTGCCCGAGTCCGCCGTGGATGTCGGACATCAAGTGGACGGTGTCGACCAACGAGAACGGCCATCTGACGCTGCACGGCTGGATCTCGCGCTGGGCGCTAATGACGCTCGTCGATCTGCCCAAGACGCTCGAGTATCTCGCGTGGCTGGGCTTCAATGTGCACGAGAATGAGTCACAGCTGTCGGCCATCCACGTGACGCGCGAGCGCCGGCTGGACTTTGCCAAGAAGCAGAGCAGCCGATCGGTTTACGTGTGCCACGTGATTGGGCAGAAGGGCGCCGGCAAGACGGCGCTCTGCCGTGCCTTCATCTACGATGACATGAAGGTGAGTTCAGGACGCTTAAGGACCTTCCTGACCATTGATTTATGAGCCAAAATTCCGGGTATATTTGCTTGATTTGAATGATTTATATCCAATCAAGGTGAATTGAAGAGTGTGAAAAATCGATTTTTCATAGAAAAGTCGTTTATTTTGCAATCATTCGTATAAAACGCATCTTTAAGAAATAATTTTGAATTATTAGAATTTTCCAATAATGTTCTCAGACTCTGAATATAATATAAAATCTTATTTATTAATTTCCTTCTTGAAAACTTTTAAAAAGTTTCTTGTAAAGTATTTCTTTTCAGTTTTTAGAATGTTTTATTAATTTTGCCATCCCAGCGAGTCAAAAAAGCTAAAAACAAGTAGATAATTTAGCCGAAAAGAGCTAAAATGACTGAACTAAAGTATAGAAGCTTAATATTCAGTCTATTTTTTTGCTTCACTTAGCTAATTTGTCATCAATGTTTTTAGTAATTTTCCTACTGTTTTTCGCTTGATATTTTGCTAAATTTATTGCTTTTCTCTGATCAGAATTTAGCAAGGAAACAGAAAGTCCAATTTCTATGGAATAAAAGGTTTGAAAGCGTGTAAATCTCTAAATTTTGAGGTTATTTGCAAGGCGTTATTTATACAATTCACTTGAGTGTTGTTGTCACGAAGTATATTATTGAAATGCCATGGTTTTGCATGATGCGACATCTATTGACTAATCGCCGCTACATTCGCGAAAGAAAGCAAGAAAAATAGCTTTTAAAATCTCAACTTTGAGATTTTAGCATTTTGGCTCGCTGAGCTTTTTATCGAAGCTTTAAAGTGTTTCATAAGTCTGGATTAAGTATAGTTTCTACGATTGAGCTACGGATTTACGCAAGTTTGTTGAATTGCGTCCAATTTAACACTGTTTTAAGCGAAAAATAGGACTAATTTAGTCTCTTGACTGTCGATTTTAACTCCTTTTCCCCTGAAAATGCGTTAGAAAAGCAAAATTTCTTTCTTGCCCTCTGCAGAAGATCAGTGAGAAGGACCTGCGCGGCGGCGTGCAGCACTGCATCAATGTTGTGCAGGTTTATGGGCAGGAGAAGCATCTGGTGCTGCGCGACATCGATGTGAGGCAGGCACTGGATCCGCTCCAGCCGAATGAGGTTCACTGTGATGTTTCCTGTCTAGTCTATGATATTAGCAATCCCAACTCGTTCGAGTACATCGCCCGGATCTACATCAAGTACTTTGCCGAGAGCAAAATACCCGTCTTGATTGTCGGCACGAAGGGTGACCTTCTGGAAGTGCCTCAGAATTATCTGCTGCAGCCCACGGAGTTCTGCAGCAAGTACAAAATATTGCCACCGCAAATCTTCAGTCTGAGGGACAATAAGAAGGATCTCTTCACCAAATTGGCCACAATGGCGGCTTTTCCGTGAGTATTTCTCGTCCTTTTTCGGCATTTCAGAGCGATTACAGACTTGCGGGTTATCCTCGAATAGGCGCGAAGTGGGATTAATCCCTCGTGGATGAGATTTGTGCATAATTCGTGGCTGAAGTGGCGCTGTGAACACTCAGGAGTTATTCTTCTTTGTCGACACTAGCGACAATTTTGCTTCCTTTTCCGCTCTCAGCTGTCAATTGATTAGTTTATTCTATCAAAAAGCGTTGAATTTTACGATAAAGTTGCGAAAATGGAAGATTTGCAGAAGAATTTAATGGATTTTGAGAACTTAAGAAATTATTCTCAAAAGATTCGCCATTTTGATCGTCGGAAACCGCATAAAAATCGGTTGAATCTTCGATATATCGAGGGATTAGTTGTGTTTTATGGCTCAACCGTCAGTTTTACACACTTACGCTCTCGCTTATCCTCTCGTGGATCACCAGCAAGTCTTTAATCGCTCTTAAACACTCTTTCACTGGGTTTTTGCGGTGGGAAATTTGAAAATTGAACATTTAATAATCCACTTTTAGAGGATATTTCTAAAGAGGGGGAAGAATTTGGGACTTTTGAAGCACTTTTCTCTAACGATATTGTATTTATCTTCTTGATCACACGCACACACACTCGTTCGGGGGAAAAACAATATGTTTTTGTATGAAAATGCAATTTAAAAATCCACGAAAAAACAGTCGCTTCCAAGCGGCTTGGATCCTCTTTTACAAGCACAGGTTGGTACAGCTGTGGGAGACCACGTAAGTTCAGCTTCAATTAACTAAATTTGTGCAAAAATAATTAATTAATAATGCTGCGAGCAAAATAATCTTTCGTTCTTTTCTTCCCTTTGAGTTTTTTTTTTTTTTGAACAGTCGAAAAATCGCACGCGAAATCCACACGCATTAAAGGATTGTTTTTCTTTTGTTAATGTTGATAACAGAAAGAAAGCTTTGCATTATAATTAATAATAAGTTTTCTTGTACATCCTGTGTAAATAATCATGGCGTAATAACTGATGTTTGTGTTTAAAATGACATTTTGACAGAAAATGTTTGAAAAATTGATCAAATGTCATTTATCGGCTGCTTTCGTGACAATTCGGACACTTTGATTAGCGTCAAATTTAAATTTCAAACTGACGCAACTGAGAAATTTCCCATCTTAGAAGAAAAAATCACGAGAATTTTAGCATTGAATGAAAGCAAATGAATTCTTAATTGTGGGTAGAAAAATTAATTGATTTCAGCCACAAAATCACGTAGATTTTTCACTCGTTCGATTTCTTATCAGTAAAAAAAAATCTCTCATGCATTTCTCAATTTTAATTTCTTTCATTTTACTACCTTTTTCAATTTCTTCTTCTTCTGAAGCTTGGCTGAAATGCGATGCAAAAAAAGAACCAATAAAATAAAATAAAACAGAGAATTTTGATGGCAAAAGTGAGTCGATGAAACAATTTCTGTACTTTCAGTCCACTTCGGCGCGTCGTGAATTTCCTTTTCATGAGTCCCAACACTCAGATGTCTTCTTGGTCCCAACCTTTCAATGTCAACAGGTGGAGAATTTCATTCACTTTCTCTCCGTTTCTTTCGTCTTTTCTCACATATTTTCTTGACTTCTTTTTATTCGGCGTTTTGCACTAGAATTTTTTGCACTTTTGCACGATTCTTTCGATTTCTATTTCTTAGTCAGCACTTTTTGGGGTTAATTTTGTGGGTTTTGTCAGTAGAAAATGATGGGCGAAAAACTTGTGTAGAGAAGAGCTGGGCATTTTTGAAGACGTTTTTAGAGTAAATTTAAAAATAATTCATTGTTTTGATCTCAAAATGCGGATATTTTGATTGATTTGTTCTTTTTTCATCCAAACTAATGACGAAATCCAGTTAATCGCAATTTCTTTATGAAAATTTAGCCTTTTTGACCTTCTTGATAACCTTTCTTGTTTGTCTTTTCGCTAACATTTCAACACTAGATAAGGATCAATATTTCAATGAGTGAATCGAAAAGTATGAAAAGTCAAAATATCGACACTTTTTAGGAGGAAAAGATGAAAATTTAGTGCTAATATTGTGAATTTTTCAATTTTGAATCTTTTATTGAGTTTCCAAAAGTCGATTTTAAATGAAAAAAATTAACTTTTTCTCATTTTAAATGCATTTTTAAAAAATTGTTTAATATTCTCATTGAAAATCAATCTATTATTTTTTCCAGAGAACTTTTCAAAAATACTTTAAGAAGAAATCTTTGAAAAAATTCAATTTTTCATAGATTTCTATTCACTCAACAATTTATATTAATTCCATATCGACGGGTGAATGGAAAACTATGAAAAGTCAATTTATCATAGTTTTCGTCTTATGAATTTTTGAAAAGCTTTTTATTTGTTCTTTCTGTACAAGAATTTTAAGATTTGTATCTTATGAGACAATAGAAAAAAATCTTATTTATCTAAAAAGCACAAATGGAAAAAAATTGTTATCTTGTGCGAATTAAAAGTCGATTTTTCATTGTTTACGCTGAAGAATTTTTCCCAAAAAAAAATGTCTCAAAAATTGCAGTCAAATGCATAAAAACGTCTTTTTAGAAAATATTTGTAGATTTTCAGAATTATCCTAAAATGTTTTTTTTGGACTTTAAATGAATATTTTTCATATCTTTTAAATTTTTTCACTTGAAAACATTAAGAAAAAGTTCAATTGAAGTATGAAAAGTTGATTTTTTGTATAAAATCGACTCAAAAACCATTAAAAATCGACTTTGAAAAGTAATATTTTCAGATTTTCTATAATTTTGCCACATTTTAGTCAAAAATTTCAATAAATACCAATAAAACATTTACAAAATAAAAAATACAGAGCAATATTTTCACTTTAACGAACGATTTGAAGGCATTTTGAGTATTTTGAAGTAAATTTGGCAAATTTCGCAGCTGTTTTAATGCAAAATTTTGAACTCGCTTTGCTGAAAAATGGCGATTTTGACTTTTTATAGTTTTCGAGGCACCCGTCGATTTAAAGGTGTTTTAAGTGATTAAAAGATGTTTTGGCTTTAAGGATTTTTCATGCCTTCAGCGACAGGATTCATAAAAGCCTCGCTCTCTCCTATTTAATTATGCAGTAAAACTGAGTGTAAATGTTTGTAGATTGCTAATGAATGTCTTGTGTTTAATTGCGCGTCAGTCTTTAATTGAGTTCTTTATAAATGGCAAAATGATTAATTGTGCATGAAAGGAATTCTTCGATGGTGTCGGAAAGACGCGCAAGGAATGCTTTGTATAATAATCCGGCTGAATTCACGTAGAAAAAAAATCCGCTAACAACACTTTGTCGAAGTGCATTTTCTCACCACTTTTTCCTCTGCATTGTGTGATTGTTTTGGGCGTGAGTGAATGAAGCGCTTTCCATCGGGCTCTAATGGGCGTTTTCTCTCACAATCCAGACACTTGAAGCACTTCGGCCTGACGCCCGGAGATCCGCTGGTGTGGTGGAAGGCCGGCCTGGGCATCGCGGCGATCACTGTGGTCGGATGGTACGTGGTCAGGGCCTTCCAGAGGAACACGACGACCTACGGCGCGCGGTGAAGTGGAAAAACATGGAGTCTTTTCTTCGATGCGAAAGAACTGTGAATTTGTGTGTTGAATTGAGGCAGAAGACAAGATAACTCTCCTGGACAGTGAGAGAGGAGAAGAGATTGATGGCGTAATTGGAGTAAAAATGCCGAAGTAGTCAGTCATTCAATGATAAAAAAAAGAATTAGCGTAGCGTCGCGAAGAGATTGTCTTTGAAAGCTTCTTTTTCTTGAAGTAAATTTGTGAGAAATCAACACTTTTTTTTTCTTTTTATTCGTAAATTTTGCGCGTTGTAAATAATAATAATAATAATATTTCTCCCATAATTCACACAATTTCCAAAAGAAAAGAAAGGAAAAAAAGCTTTTTATCATTCTCTTGATTTTTTTTTATCGCGACACACATTCAATTATGTTTCATTGTAATTTCTTTTTAAGTCAATCGATAGGAATTTGTAGTTGGAATTTAGATGAGAGAGAAAGAGAGAGAGAAAATGAAATAAAGACACAATTTGTGAGAAGAATAAATCTATATTAATCAATGGAGTATTGAGAATATCAACAAAATGATTGCGCCAATGTTAATAAATCCGCTGAATGTGAATTACTTCCGCTTCTTCGTCAGATTCCACCTCAGTTGTCGATTCGTAGTAATAATCAGATGAGCCGCTCTCTTCGTCCTCATCGTACACTTCAACGGGACGATCGGCCTGCTGGAGGAGAGAGAGAAACAGAAAAAGGACGTAAACAATCGTCGAACATATTTAGCTGAGAAATTTAGCGTGATCGCAGAACGATTAGTGCAAATATTGGTGCGGTAATCAATAATAATTTGATAACGATAATTTGACCACCAGTTGGCGTTGGAAACATAGAATGAGATATACGCAGCCCAATTCTATGTCCTTCGCCTCAGAAACAAACATGGCGGTCAAACACATCAGTCAGTCTAATCTGAAGCTATAATACTGGCGATGATTACGAGTTAATCTCGAGTGGAAGACGCTCAGGAGAAGTGGACGAGCAGGAAGACCTGCGAACCTTGTAAGCCAGCTTACTAGCAAACAGTGCGCTTACTTATTGCGCAAACAGAGTGTTACTTCCACTTCAGCCCCTTCAGCCCCTTCAGCCAGTGTCTGCTGAAGAGCATAATTCATGCGTTTGACACCAAGATGAGAGAAGACATGATCCTCATGATTGCAATTCAGCAGCTGACGGCCTGTGCAGCAGAAAAACATATCCGAAGACGAACAAGGTAGACATTTGTTAAGGGCGCAGCCATTGTAAGACATAAAGCTTTAGAAGAATTCCTATGAAGCTGCCAGGAATGGCGATGCGAAAACAAGTAACTAGTGTGGAAGTTTATGGATAAGATGACGGAGGAGCAAGCCTGACTCAAGCCAGGAAGATAATTACAAAGTGAGAAAGAGCTGAGAGACGTTTTAATGAAATATAACTCAGAAACTTCCGATATTCACGGTCTTGAGAAAACGAGATTTTGACCCTCAATTTTGTTAAAAGCGTGATGCAATTTCAGCTCAATCATGAAAATAGCAGAAGTAAGCGAGGAAACTCACGTTACACACAAGTAAGTGGTGGTTTGTTGGAAAGGTCTCAGTGTGAGCTATAAAATACCAAAATCTTGGCTTAATTCATGCCATAGCGTCTGAATAAATGAGAAAAAGAGTGTTTTAAGGGTGTTCAAAATGGCGGACATCAGAAATCTCTAACAACGCTACAGTTAAAAACCCATTTTACTCAGATTCAGATGAAATAGCTTTAGATTATGCGAGCAAACTCACGTCATTCTGCAGATGAAGGTCCAATTCCACTTGCATCCGGAAGTCCATGGCCATGAAAAAGGCGGTGATGAGGAGCGGAAGCGTCGTGCGACTGTTCCACGCGAGCTTCGTGAGGAACATGAATGTCTGGCCGAAGACGGAATCCATCTCTCTCTCTCTGCCCAGAATCTCTGCAATGATTAATGAAAGACGAAGTTGAGCCAATTGTAATATCATATATTCGTATAAATTGCAACAAAAGTGTGGGAATGTTGAGTGGATTTTCAATCGAAGTAGTCCACGTGAGCGCCTGACGTGAATTTTCCCTCGCGCAGCACCTGAAGGAACTTCCGGGTGGTCTGTTCGCGCGTCACGAGCTTGTTCTCCACGTGGAGATTCGCCATGGTGCTCTTGACTTGCTCATCCGTGGACTTTGTGCGGATCTCCGTCTGCATGTCCGTGTCCACTGGACCTGGAGAGTAGTTGAGCACCGTCAGGCCGGGATTCTCCGCCGCCAGGCAGCGGAAGTACATCTCGCGGGCGGCGCGAGAGCTGCAGTACAGCGACATGCTGGCGAAGGGCTCGAGAGCCGCCAAGGAAGTCACGTTGACCACGATCTTCTGCGTCTCCGGGAAGCTGGCCATGAAGACGGCATTGAGAATGGCCACGGAGAAGACATTCATGGCAAAGTGCTCGCGCCACGTGGCCTGGGAGTTGTGATCCACACTCCACTTGGTCACGTCGCCCAGAGTGCCCACATTGTGGATCACCAGGGCGAACTCGAAGGACTCCTTGGCGCTGTTGGCGAGAGACTTCGCCACGACAGTCTCCAGTTCCTCACGCGAAGGCTCCGTCAGATCCACCGACACCGTGACGATGGTCAGGCGATCATTCTGGGCCAGGATCTGGCGCCTGGTGTCCTCCAGACCGGCGGCAGAGCGCGCCAGGAGGAGAACCAGAGAGCCCGGCTTCATCTCCTTGGCACACTCAATGGCCATCGTCTGGCCAATGCCCCTGGACGCCCCGGTGACGAGCAGGAAGCCCACCCGATTGAGATTCACCGCCAAAGAAGACATATTAACCTGTGTGTTCTTCTCTAGCGACTTCCGTCAGATGATTCGCCTTCGGCCTCCTTGGGCTGCTGCTGCTGCTCCTCCTCCTCACTCTCCACCTGCAGTTGATCGTGCTTCACCAGATGCACCACCTCACCCACCGACAGCGCCTGCTCCGGACGCAGAAACCTGGCAATCTCCTGCGCAGCCCGGAAATCCGTGCTATTCACTGGAGCGTCGAGATTCAGGTCAATCTCCCTGTTCGCCTGCACTCCGTCACCACAATCCACGAGTAGACTCTGCAGGCAGGCTTCGCGCTTCTCCGCCAACTGCCTCAGGACGTTGGGATCCTTCTTGATGCGCCTCAACTTGGACTCTGCAAAAACGGCAAAAACACACCCGGAATCAGTGGCATTTTCCCGGCGCGGGAAGCCAATCTCCGCCCACCTAGTCTATCGAGGTACTCCTGTGAGTCTGGAAGACGCTCACTCTTGGGCTGGAAGTTGTCTTCGAAGCCAATCTCGGTGGTGGAATCGCTTTGAAAATCGCTGCTCTTCTGAGATTCAGATTCGAGCCACGGATTCATGCTGACAACTGGATCAGCAGCGCCTCTATCCGCCAATGAGAGAAGCTCAGCAATGTCTCTTTTCTACCTGTTTTCCCCCAGAAATGCAATGATTCTCACTAAAATTGGGCTAAAGACACTCTTTAGCGACTAAAAAGCAGTTCTTGATGGGAATTTTAGTTGAAATTCTGTGAATTCATGGAAAATTCCACACTTTTCCGAACAACCCTCCGGAACATCTCCGAAGCGCGCGTTTGCAGCCAACTTCACGCACAGCGATTGACTGCGTCACTGAGACATTTAGTGGAATTTTCCTCCGGATTAGTGCGAGTGCCCAAAAATAAAAACAATCCAACAAATAATCTCACCTGCCCTCGAATTAGATGGAATATGTGAAGACTTGTGCACTAAAGTGTTAACTGTAATTGTACATAAGCAAGGACAGGTGATAGAATCGGTGTGTGAGTGAAAGCGGACGAGATAATGGCCAATGAGGCGCCGGTTGATGGGAATTTCAACATGAAAAATGAGAAACAATTCATTTGTGGCGTTGTGGAAGGTAATCCTGACCTGAATCCCACCTCGATGGGTAGTTCTAGTGGCTAATCTGGTGTCTTTGCAGGCTTCTACGGGCGACCGTGGACGACGGAGCAGCGAAAGGACTTGTTTGCCAAGTGAGAAGCGCGCTTTGGCTGCTTTGTTGACCTTTTTTTGCCTCTAATCACGGGGAATTTCTCTCGCAGGCTGAAGAAGTGGGGCATGAACTCCTACGTGTACGCGCCGAAGGACGACTACAAGCACCGGGCGTACTGGCGGGAGCTGTACACGGTGGAGGAGGCGGATCACCTGAGCAGCCTCATCGCGGCCGCCAAGGAGCACGAGATCAACTTCTACTACGCCCTGTCGCCGGGCCTGGACATGACGTACAGCAATGCCAAGGAGACGGCCACGCTGAAGCGGAAGCTGGAGCAGGTGTCGCAGTTCGGCTGCGAAGCCTTCGCGCTGCTCTTCGACGACATCGAGCCGGAGATGACGAAGGCAGACAAGGAGGTGTTCCAGAGCTTCGCGCACGCCCAGGTGTCCGTGACGAATGAGATCTTCAACCATCTCAACTGTCCGCGCTTCCTCTTCTGCCCCACGCAGTACTGCAGCTCGCGCGCCGTGCCGTCGGTCACGCGCTCGGAGTACTTAAACACCGTGGGCGGCAAGCTGGCGCAAGACATCGAGATCCTGTGGACGGGCCCGCGCGTGGTGTCCAAGTTCCTCACCGTGGAGGGCATCCAGGAGATCACGGAGGTGCTGCGCAGGCCGCCAGTCATCTGGGACAATCTCCACGCCAATGATTACTGCAGCGTGAGTATCAATATCCCAAATATTTTCATATCTTCCAAAGTTTCTATTCGATTGCCAAAATCAATACGGATTTGGAAAGGTCACTTCATGGCCTACAACTCTCTAGAACATGCCGAGGACGAAAAATGACTTGTTTTAGCAATAATTTCTGATTTTGTGCATTTTGCACCAAAAACACTCCAAACGCCGCCATTTTTCGGCGGATCCTGAACAGCAATGGCGGTTTCGGAAGAAGATAAGCTGACCTACAACTCTCTAGCTCAGCTTAACCTAATTTTTAGGAGTTTTCTATGCATTTTGCAGTGAAAACATCCATAATGATCTCATTTTTGTTAGATTTTCAAGAAACCTAACGTTTTGAAATAAAAAATAGATGGCCTACAACTCTCAAGATGATTCCAAGATCGGAAAATGACTATCAAATAGTCTTAATAACTAATTTTTGCAATAAGTTTTGGATTTTCCATTATAAACACTCAAAACGCCGCCATTTTTCGGCAGATTTTAAAGAGAAATGGCGGTTTCGGAAGAAGATAAGCTGACCTACAACTCTCTAGGACATTTTATTTGTGTCAGAACCCAGTTTCACCTGAATTTTAGGGCTTTTCTATGCATTTTACAGTATAAACAGTCTTTATGACTCCTTTTTTCCTCGTATTTTCAAGAAAATTGACGTTTCGGAATGAGAAAAAGTCAGCCTACAATTTTGTAGAATACAACACTTACGCCAGATGGCGTTTTTGTCTGTTTTCGGTGGTCTTTTAGCAACAATTCTTACAATTCTGCTTATTTGGAACCTTGCAGAAGCGCCTCTTCCTCGGGCCCTACTCTGGGCGATCGCCGAAGCTCATCCCACTGCTCAAGGGTGTCCTGACGAATCCCAATTGCGAGTATCACGCCAACGCCGTGGCCATTCACACGCTCGCGCACTGGTCCAAGTGCACAACCGAGGCCAGCATCGACAATGCAATATCGGCGGACATCAAACTAGAGACTGAGGGCGATCAGGGTGGTTTTGGCGAGGAGATGACGCCCAATTGCCTGGCCAAGAACATCTATCATCCGCGCGAGGCGCTGAAGAATGCCATCCGCGCGTGGCTGCCGGAGTTCCAGGTGGAGAAGGAGGCGTGGGGGCCCATCACGAAGCCCCATCCGCCCGTGACGATGGTCATGCCCATCATCCCCATCATCCCGTCGGTGAACACGTGCATGAGTCTCACCACGTCCACCACGGCCACCGTCACGTGCACGCAGACGATGAAGGTGCCGGAAGTGAACACGACGCAGCTGCAGGCGCTGGCCGAGGTGTGCAGCACGGTGACGGGCGGCGAGACGATCCCGCCGCTGCCCAATGTCGTGATGAACTCGCTGGTGTCGGCGAAGAAGATCGTGACGAATGACACCATCCCGAATCCCATTGTCTCCAATCTGTCCATCCCGGACAAGATTCCCGTGCCGTGCATCCAGGCGCCCATCATGGCGCTGAAGGAGAGCGTGGAGGAGGACAAGGAGGCCGACGTGGCGGCCAAGGTGCAGATCAGCGAGCCGATTGAGGTGGAGGACATCACGGAGAAGGACGACATGGTGGACAAGGTGGACGGTAAGGCGCTTCCGTCGGCGTCCGGGGCTGAGACTGAGGCCGGAACTGAGGTGATGGCCATTGCCGATGAGAATCCCTCGCCGCACAGCACAACGGAGCCCATGGAGTGCGGCAGCAGCGTGCTGTCTTCCTCGCCGAAGCAGAAGAGCTCCTCGGAAGACGTCGTGATGTCAGAGAGTGTCTCGGTAAGTCATGAATTTGTTCACTTAAATAGAAATTCTTCCATTCTACGTTCTTACCACCACCGATAAGGGTGCTGAAGCCGCAAAACCGATTTTTGGAAACCTTAAAACTGAATATCTCGAGAACAAGACGGTGGATTTTCTTTAAATTTCAGTATGTTGTAGCTAAAGCCGAGACCTTTCCAACGATGCCCTACTTATGGAAATTGATGTTTTGGGAGCGAAGATATGGAAGTTTAAAGTTCAAACCTTTAATGGCCTATATCTCAGTAGTTTACAGACCGATTTTGATTATTTCTTCACCAAAAGACGTGTTTTAACACCCTTTCGGCTCAGTCGGCTTTACATATTATTGCTCTGATTGTAATGATCTTGAACTCCTTGGAAAGATTTTGCTAAACTCTTTCAAACAACAGAATGTAAGTCAAATTCTTAATGCCATTTGGCAAAACATCAAGTCCTGTCCAATTAGGATCCCGAATGCCACTGTCATGGCGGCCTTCTCCTTCTGACGAGATTCTCGCTGTTAGCATTATTTGACGATAGAAGTTTACTCTTCCCCAGACGAGCTCCGGAAGCATGCACGTGGAGACTTCTGACGGATCGCTGAACTCGAATGTGGATCTGGGTGAGGATGTGGCCAAGGAGCTGAGCAATGAGGATCTGAGTCTTCTCTGTGATCTGTTCTACTTGCCATTCGAGCACGGCAGCAAAGGTCTGGTGATACTCAATGAGTTCCACTGGCTGAAGACGAACGCCAGCGTGCTGCTGGGCGCGCCGAAGAAGCCCTCGACGGACGCCAGTGTGAAGCCGGAAGTGCAGGAGTGGCTGCAGCGCAGCGAGAAGTTCGCCTCGCTCTGCCAATCAATTCTGGCGCTGGCGAAGAAGTTCAGCGTGTGCGTGAACAAGGAGCTGCTCTACGATCTCTACTCGTACGTGTGGGACATCGCGGGCATCGTGGCGCTGCTGAATGCCTTCGTCCAGTGGCTGGCGCTCGCCCACTTTCCGTCCAACATCAATTCCTACACGCAAGGCAGTTACACGTGTAAGATTCCTGGGATTTCTCCTGTTTCTAGCGCTTTGGGCTGTGGATTTGAGGATTTCTTGTGTTTTCAGGGTTCAGCAAAGGATGGAAGGACACTTTTATGTCTGGCGAGCAGGAGCCTTGGGTGTTCCGCGGAGGATTGACGGCTGATCTTCAGGTGAGAGTCTTGCGAGCGTCGCAAATGTGGGGATTTGATGGTAAAAGAGATTCCTCTTCTTCCCGCAGAGACTTCTGCCTGTGGATTCGGGCAATGATTTGTTCCTGTACAAACTCCCGGACGCGCCGTCGTCCAACTTCTACACGGTGCGTCCGTACGTGTTCACGGACGAGGAGGCGGTGTACTCAATCTGCCACAAAACCTGCCGCGACGGATCGGACTGTTCGGAGCTGTTCCCGGAGAATCTGCAGGGCATTCCGGCGGATCGCCTGGTCGGGCCGTTCATCACCATCAATCCGGAGTTCTGCATGGTGATGGAGTGTGGCTCGCTGGGGCTGATTGGGTACATTTGTGGCGCCCTGGACGCCAAGGTGTTCTACAAGAACCAGCAGATGTGCTGGCTGCCCGCCATGTGTCTCAAGTATCCGATTGAGCTGCTGGAGTCGCCGGAATTGACGCCCACGGCCAAGGACACGATCACACACTTCCACAACTTCAAGTACGACTGCCCGCAGGAGGTGCTCAACGGCTATCCGTCGATGATGACGTGCTGCGTGCTGAAGGAGCAACTCACGCACGATCCGTCAGTGGCCAAGAGGCTCGTCACGGTGCTCCTGGCCGCCTTCCGGTCCAATGGATCGTTCGGCGTGCACGTGTGCATCAATCGCACAGATCGCTACATGCATCAGTTTTACACAAAGCTGGGCTTCGCTGAAATCCTGCAGGACAACATGCGCATCTACTTGGGCAGGAACTTCTAACTCTCTGCATTTCTCAATCCGATTCGTCTCCTCTCTTCTCTTCTCTTCTTTTTTACGTTTTACCCCCATTTTCACCCCCTTTTAACCCACGCATTGTGATCTTACGAGATACTATATTTAACATGTTTAATTAAATCACTACAGAAGATTAGCTCTCAGCTTCCTATCGTGTATGTCCACACGCTGTCGATGCCCGCGTCGATGGTGTGCGCCGGCCGCAGGGTGGGGAAGGGGAATCGGCAGGCGACGATCGTGCACTTGTCCTGCGCCTCGGCCAGGAGCTTCCTCTCCAGCTCCTCCATCATGCAATCCACGCCGAAGATCACGATGTGGCTGTATTGAGAGATGCCGAAGCGCCAGAGATCGCGCCGGAAGAACGACACATCGCGCCACACGCCCGCCCTGGCGGCGGAGAATCTCGAGTAGTGCACCAGCCACCTATTCAGCTCCACACCGTGAGATTTGTAGCCATTTTGGGCAGCGGCTGATCAAATCAATCAAATTTGTGAGAATAAAAAGTGTAATTGTTGTCAGAAAATCCATCTTCAAACCTATGACAATTCTTCCATCGCCTGATCCTATGTCCAGGAGGAGATTCCTCGGGGGCTTGGGCACACCGCCAGCTCGCTGGAGAGCGGTGAGGACGTTTGTGATCTGGGCAGGAGTGGCTGGAACGTAGGGTAAACAGATTTTCCGGAAAGCAGGCGCCACGAAGGGAATCGAGATGCATGTTATGGCGACTCCCAAACCACCTGCAAAGCCAATGATTTACCAATCACACAATCTGGAGCGGAAGAAGGACTCTTCAGCTACCTGTCACGGCCAGCAGGATCTTCCCTGACACTGAATTCGAGGACTTTTTCGCTGTTTCCCGGGACATTGCACGGCAGCGACCGTGTGAGGTTATGGCAGATCGTCCGGAAGAACTGTCAAACTGCCTGACTTTTGTGACGTAATGGTGTGTTATTTTATTTTAGGTGGCTCGCGAGAAACTCTGCGGAAAATTGGCAAAAAATCACTTTAGTTTCGCTTTTCGAGGGGTGAAAATCACACGTGTGGCCACGGGGAAGGTGCGAGCAGGGTTTTTGAGCTGATGTGGCGCGAGATGGTGTAGCTGGTGGTGGTGAAAGAGTGCTGAAAAATTGCGGGTGAAAACGCCATTGGAGGTGAGAAGCTCAGGAGGAATTTGACATTTTTCCAATCGAAAAAAAAGATGGGGAGAGAGAGTTAGAGGAAAATTGAGTTTTTCCCATCTTCCAAGGCACTGTGCTGGTGGTGTTGGTGCGGGAAAGGGTGTCTGATGATCGTGAGTGGTGGCTTGTGTGGGAAAATCAAGGGAAATTGATGTGGCAGAGGGAGAAAAGTGTCAGTGAAAATTTGCCAAGTTTGTTCCACTTTTTGTGGTGTTTCTTCTCTCTTTCTCTCGCCCATTTCGCAATTGATTTTGAGTGGCTTTTGCTGGGATTTCGCTAATAGAATTCCCTTCGCTTTTTTCCCATCTCCTGCAGGTGGTGTGCGAGTGGGAAATTCGTGGTGGGAAAATGCAGGAAAAGTCATCACAGGAGCGTCACTAGTGCAACGCGAGAGAGCGAGAGCGAGAGAGAGCGCGAGAGCCAGAGAGAGAGAGCACACCTGAGCGCCTCGCCAGAGACACAAAGAAGCGAGTGAAAGTCGGCCGAGAAGGTGGTCGCGAAGGTGAGACCCGGAAGACTCTCTGGGCAGTCCGGACGCCACGCGATGTGCGACATGTCGGCGGAGAAGTGGGTCTGCGAGTACTGCACGTACGCCAACTATCCCTCGGCCATCAAGTGCACGATGTGCAAAGGGCAGAAGCCGCTCCTCAGCGAGGACATCTTCCGGCTCAACCCCTCGCCGCCGCCGGCCGCCGCGCTCATCGAGTCCTCGGCGCTGAGTCTGTCCAACTCCAATCTCACCAGCGCCGCCGGCGGCCCGTCCACGGAGGCGCGCTGCAAGTGGCTGTGCGCCATGTGCACGTACCAGAACTGGCCCAGGGCGCAGCGCTGCACGCAGTGTCACACCAGGCGGGACGCCGACGTGCAGAACATGCAGGAGCAGCTGAAGGCGCTCAGCATCCGGCGCTCGGATCCCGATCTCATGGCCAGCAATCGCTCCAGTCCCTTCGGCTCCGCCACCAATCTCGCCGGCTCCAGGGCCAATCTGGCGGCGGCCCGCGTGAGTCCCAGCGAGGGGCGGCAGGCGCAGGCGCTGGCGCCCAAGTGGCTCTGCGTCAGCTGCACCTTCGAGAACTGGCCCAAGAGTCTCAAGTGCTCCATGTGCGGCCGCGGCAAGGAGCCGCCGGCCAGCACGCCGACCGAACACGCGGCGCAGGCCACGCTGGCGCCCCCGCAAACGCCTCCCGGCGGCCTCCCCGCCTCGCCAGAGCGCGATCTCAGCGCCGAGGAGAACTGCGTGGCCACGAATGTGGTGAACAGTGGGAAGCGCGGCCAGGCGCGCTGTCTGGAGGCGGCCAACAACTGTGACGCACACCAGGAGCGGCGCCTGCGGCAGCTGCGGCGGCAGGCGGACTGGAACTGGCTGAACGCGTGCATGGGCGTTGTGGAGAACAACATTGGCGCCGTGGAGACGTACTTGGCGTGCGGCGGCAATCCCGGACGCTCGCTCACGATCAACGAAGTGACGCTGCTGAATCGGAACTCGGCCTTCGATGTCGGCCACACGCTCATCCACCTCGCGATTCGCTTCCACCGCGAGGAGATGCTGCCGATGCTGCTGGCGCAGATCTCTGGCTCTGGGCCGGGCATCAAGCGGGTGCCGTCGTATGTGGCGCCAGATCTCGCGGCGGACATCCGCCGGCACTTTGCCGCCTTCCTGCGAATACGCAAAGGTGCTTTCAATTGTCACTACGTGAATGAACACGCGACTTTTGCACTGCCAGCTGACATTGAGGAGCTGCCGCTGGCCATTCAGGAGCAGCTCTTCGATGAGCTCCTCGATCGCGATGCCCAGAAGCAGCTGGAGAATCCACCGCCGGCGCTCAATTGGTCGCTGGAGATCACGGCGCGCCTCGGATCGCGACTGATGGTGCTGTGGAATCGCAGCGCCGGCGATTGCCTCCTGGATTCCGCCATGCAGGCCACATGGGGTGTCTTTGACCGCGACAACGTCCTCCGGCGCGCCCTCGCCGACAGTCTGCACCAGTGCGGACACTTGTGAGTGCCTCCAATGCCATAAATTGATGCCTTTTGACCCAGAAAATCTCTCTCGACAGATTCTATCCGCGGTGGAAGGAGTACGAGATGATTCAGGCGTCACTGCTGCACTTCACACTCGCCGAGGCGCAGTGGGAGGAGGATTGGAACAGTCTGCTGTCGCTGGCCAGTCAGCCGGGCTCGTCGCTTGAGCAACTGCACATCTTCGCCCTGGCGCACATCCTCAGGCGGCCCATCATTGTGTATGGCGTGAAGTATGTGAAGAGTTTCCGGGGTGAAGACATTGGATATGCTCGATTCGAGGGTGAGTTTGGCTGCTGCGTGACCCAATTCTCTCTCCCTTCTCTGGCATGTCAAGGCTCCGCCGCAGTGTCGCACAGAGAGAGAGAGACAATGAGAGAGAGATTCTAGAGCGCGTGGAGAGTAATTGAGTGTTTCCTTTCGCCAGGACTCTATTTGCCATTCTTGTGGGAACAAAGCTTCTGCATTCGGTCACCCATCTCGCTGGGATACACACGTGGACACTTCAGTGCCCTCGTGCCGACTGAGCCCTACTCAAGGATCGACGGGGCGCGTGATGATGCGGAGGATGTGACATTTCTGCCTCTGATGGATTGCGAAATGAAACTCTTGCCAATTCACTTTCTCACAGAATCCGAGGTGAGTCTCAAATGCCAGCACGTGTCCTTCCTCTCCCGCCGTCGCTTTTTCCACGTGTATCGGGACGTCGTGGCGCGCACTTCGCGGTGGTGTTTTGAGGGGGTTTGAGGGTGTTTCACAGAGTGGTTTGAGGCCATTATTTATACAGAAAGGGCATGGAAATTGTGTGTGTGACGCAATGAAATGTCTGTTTCTCTGGAAACTAGAATTGAAATATGCTCCGAAACCACTTTTCTATACAATTTATTTACACTCACACAGAATAGAAGAGAGCTTTGTTTCAAACATTCACACAATAAATAATTTTAGCTGTATTTTTGTGAATATTTCATGTTTAAAATGAAAAATTCTATCATTTTCTAAATATTTCTGTGCTTTTTCCCACTTTTTATGCTATTTTTATTGACTAGTTTGTGATTTTAATCACTAATTAAGCTCTTGTCCTTCAATTTGAATCATTTACAGCTGAAAATGTGTGTTAAAAAGACAACTAAATTAAGTTTAAGTTTGTTTTTCTAGGTTATGTTAGACTAAAAAGCATTTTTTAATAGAAATTCTTTTGCTGTACATGAAATATTTTCACTTCTAAACGGAATTTCACATTTTCAGTTAACAGAAATTACAATTCTAAGAGTTTAGTGGTGAAAACTAGCTCTAAAGTCAAACATAACCTCAATTTTTCACTGAACAGCTGCAATTTTGTGTTAGAAACGAGTGTAGGAGGGTTTTGAAGGACACAAATTGTGATTAAAATGATTAAAAGCAGTAAAACTACAGTGAAAAAGTTTTTAGTTAGTTTTGAGTTAGATTTCGGTTAGATTTCATGCTGAAAAACCCAAAAATAACTCCATTTTGACTAAGATTTAACTTCTCAATCTCACAAACAGTTCATGAAGTGTGGAAGTTCTGGGAATAATATTAGGGATTTCTTTGATTCTTAGGGATTTCTTAAAGAACCTTTAAAGGTGTGCATTTTAATCCTTAATCTGCATGCGATTCAGTCTGTTCCATTGACATTTTCGCATTTTCTCACTCTCCGCTTCGTGTGCGCTTGCAGATGGGCCGGGAGGAGGCGATAATGCGACAGTGGCTGGATGTCTGCATGACGGAGGGTGGCCTGATGGTGGCGCAGCAGCGACTCCACAAGCGCCCGCTGCTCGTGGCCCAAATGCTGGAGGAATGGCTGAATCACTATCGGAGAATTGCGTAATTATTCCTGAGCATAAATTGCTGTTTGTTCCGCAAGTGCGAAAGGCATTTCATCTCTCTCTCTCTCTCTCTTCCTTGCAGGCAAGTTATTTCCGCACCATTTGCACGCCGACCACAACTTACCGGATATCTGAGTGACGGTGATACGGATGAGGAGTAGAAAATAGCTGAATTCATAAGTTTCTTTTTTCGCGAATTAAATCTACTTGCGATGAATTACTTGTCGAAGGTGAATATATTGCTAATTATTGCAAATAATATTAAATGTAGTCACGAAAGGGGGAGAAAGAGAGAGAGAGAGAGAGAAAATTATATAAAAGAAGAAGAGGAGAAGATGTAAAATGTTGCAAAAGAATATCAATTTATTTGAACACCACTTAAAAGTTTTAACCAAATATTTAACAATAATCAATTTTAAACAAGAAAAAAAGAAAGGAAAGGAGAAGAAGTGAATGGAAAAATTGAATAAACGAAATTATATATATTTAGATGATCAATTTGAAAATTGCTAAATGAAAAAAAACTCTAGGTATTTGTAAAATAGTGATGAAAGGGAGAAACAAGTGCGGAAGAAAGTCCCGAAGAAGATCTTTACTTAATTCTTGCAATTTAATTAATTATATATTTTCAAAAGAAATAAAAAAAATGGGGTGAAAACATGATTCTTAAAAGGAATATATTATATGAAAAGGAAAAGAAAAAAAAACAACTACAAATTTGTGTGATAAATCATACCTTATAATGAATTATTTTAGGTGAAGAAAATAACAATTAAAAAAGAAGATTAAGAAATAAAAAAAAAACATGGAAAGAGGCAAACACTGAATCCAAGATTATTAAGTTTTGTTTCTGGGTTTTTCGCTTTTAAAATTTTATCGATGGAGAGAATGAGAAATTTAAAAAAAAAAGAGGAAAAATGTGAAACAGTACAAAGCGAATATTTGAGGAATGAAATGGAGAGAAAGAGAAGATCATAAAAAAAAACAATGTTATTGTGGGCTGTTAAAAGAAAATCAAGTGAAAGAGAAATATGCGGAGAATGAGAGAAAATCATTGAAAAATTGAAATCAATAAAGTAACTATGGAAAAAGCAGGGATGTTTCTTCTCAATTATGAGTTTCTTTTGCACACTTTTGATCACACGCTTCGCGTTAATTCAATATGGCGGCGTTCTTCATTGCGTCAGAGACTCTAAAGATGGCTTTGGCCTACTAAAGTCGGTAAAGAAGTGAATTAATAAAAATATTAAGTGCAGAAAGTGATGGAAGAGTGTTGGAGAGCACAAAATAGTGAAATTCTGGCGACAAAACTCACCCTAAATTTTCTCCATCCCTGAAAAAGGAGACAAAACACCTCCGAAACGTAGGATTTTGAATAAAAACTAGTGATATCAAGCAATAGGCCGTCCCGTGTTTACACATCTTTAAACCATAATATCCACCTGATCAATACCACAATTAATAAAGATAAATCACAGTTTTATCTTGGAGATATTCGATTTTAAAGTTTCGGAAGTAGTTTTCACGACTTTAGCGCCCTTAGTGGTGATTCTACTAACTTGAGATGTTAGGAGAGAAGATGGAATTTTACGAGATCTTTCCAAAAAGCACAAAATCATGTCTATCGGACAATTAGAACAGGAGTTATGGCCATTTTTAATTTCAAAATGTAGGTCTTGAAATCAAAGGACCAGAAGAACCTAGAACTTAAAGTGTGCATTCGTTGGAGAGATCTTCAAATCAGCTATAATATACTATAATTTCAAGCCGATCCATGCTTTAGAAGCTGAGTAAATGAGAAAAATCAGTTTTTGTGGGTGTTCAAAATGGCGGAAAGAATGGTAAAGGATAGAATTTGACCTTCTTCTTCATCCTAATTTTATAATTTTTGGTTTCTTTTGCTTAATTTCTCAGCCTCGCGGAATTAATCCAGCGCAGACTTCAGAAAAAAGTGGTGAATTTTCGGAAAGAGGCGGTTTCCGCGCTGCCGATCCCACACACCTGGCGTCGCCACTGTCGCTCGGCTGACAGCTGCGGCGGTGGAGAAGAAGAAGAAGAAGAAAAGAAAAGTCGATCTCCAGTCGTTCGCGGTTTGTCTGCGAGGAAAAGTGTCTCTTTTTCGCGTGGAAATGTGTCCTTTCAACTGATATCCTAGTGATACCTGTCTTCTGCGTCCGCCAGTGGTGTTGCTGAGTGCTAAAGTGTGACATTTTCCTGTCTGCGTGGTGGAGAAAAGTCGCTGAGAATTTTCCGAAATGGGTGAGTCCGCGCCCCGAATGGGAATTTCGTGTGCCATCTTCGGGTTTTTTTTTCTCTTCTCTCTTCTGGTGTGAAAAACGGCGAAACAATGCCGGGTCGGGAGTTTTTCTCACACACAGAATTTTTCACACACTGACTTTCTGTGTTAATTTCTCAAGTGCACTGAGTGAGATTGAGTCGCTCCTACGAGGATTTACTGGGGGCGCGCCAGGAGAATTTCCTCCATTGATTTTTCCTCCTGACATTTTGTGTGTGTTTCCACCACAAATTTTGCTGCCTTTTCTTCTTGCCACGAACGCGCACCCGAGGCGGTGTTTATTCGCTAAATTTGCGTATGAATGCTAATGAATTAGAAAAGAAAATGCAGTCGGATTGGAGAATTTTCTCACACACACGCCGAAGTGACATTGAGACTCACTTTTAGAGCTCTCCAAAGCACTCCTTCGCGATTTCGCTTCATTACATAATTTTCCATCGAAAATCCAACACTGTCGGACGCCCGGCGAGTCTGTGTGGACTTGGGGGCGCCCGAGAGAGGCCCCAAAGGCCGCCTCTGCGCCACAAAGACTCTCTGGCGTGAGAAAGTGAAATTGGGCTCCACTTGAGTGTCTCTCTCTCTCTCTCTCTGACTGTGAATGGGCTAGAAAATGGGTGTGTTTTCCCTCCTCAAGACGCACCAAAAGCAGCCTTCCCGGCTTTTTCTGTCCTCACCGGAAAACCAGTGCTGATCGCGTGCAACTTCACATTCCTCATTGTCCTGGCACAGGAGAAAAGCCTCTGCGACTGGCGATTGCAGACTGTCAAGCGTCGTTCATTCATGCGCACAAGAAAACCTCCTCGAAGGGACCTTGAAGACACCAAATCCCTGAGATGATGATTCATTTTCTCACCCATCCGCAAGTGCACCAAGAAAAGCCACTCGCTTTCTTCATCGCGATTTTTTTCCCCCATTTTAATTGTGCTTGTGAGGCGCGCGGGAGAAGAAAAATTGTGCAGTGAAATAGCGTTGAAAGTGTGGAAGAAGAAAAAGAAAAAAGCGAGCGCGATAAGACGTTGCGGTGAAAACGATAAAGACATTGTCCTAATAAGCACACCACACGGACAAGTCAAGTTTGTTGAAAATCCACAAGCTGAGGAGAGACTTTAATTTTAGCCCCGATACGAGGGTGATTGAATTGATAGCGGCGCGGCGGGGAAAGACAATTTGTCTCGAAAGGTTCGCTCAGGGTGGAATTTCACACTGTAATTCGGTCTTTACGACTCCCACGCAAGTGGACAGCTGTGAAGGAGTGTCGGTAATTGGGCGGCTCGTAAGTTCTGCTGATGAGAGAAAAGTGACCGGCGATTGAGAAGGACGCAATTCTCAGTCACAATCCTGCATCGATTTTCACTAAAAGTGAGGGGATGTTAGAGATGTGTTATGAGAGTTAACAGCAGGTTTTGAGTGTTCAAATCGGTTAAAATATAGTTTCAAGCACCAATTCTGTGCAAAATACTCTTATTTTCTCTCTACTACTAATCGTGATCCCAATTCTGGCACCAATAGAGGGCAAGAAATCAGGAAATTATGCAAAAATTACCCTTTTTCGGAACGTCGCATAATTGACGTTAATGTGTTATTTAAAACCGGCTTCCAGAAGTTCTTTTAATGTGTCAAAAGCAGATTGACAGATCGGAAGCTACGGAATGGATTGCAAAAATGATTCAATCATGATTAAGCATGAAAGATAACACAATGTGTAATCGCTCAAAGCTCTCTAACACTATGTTAGCTTGTTTTAAGCATAAATATCAAGTAATGTTTATCTTTATTCATGGGGAATGTTAAAGTTTCACATATTTGAACGTTAAACATTCCTCAGTTTCCCATAATAAATAACACATGTTATTTATGATTAATTCATGTCAAAAATTGTATCGCCAGAGGTTAAATTGTCAATTTCATTTGCATTTCAATGCTGATGAATACTTTAACACAAGTGTAGTTTTGCAGAAAGATCCTAACACATGTTTTAACGTAACACATCACACAGTGTGACTGGGAATTGGTTCTGAAATTGGATTGAATTCTTGAAGTTAGAATGATAGATTTAGCATCTCAGACCCTTTCTTAATGTTGTTCTTGCGATCGAAGGTGTCGAAGTGACTTTAATCGGTGTGATTTTCACGAAGTTCATGCAATATTAACACCATGGAAGGCTGTCAAACCGCAAATCTCTGATCGTTTAATTGCAAATCAATGGCGATAATTGATTTTAATTCACTGACAAATTAATTTGATGATGTGTGAGAATGAGAATTTTGGCATGTTTATGCAGAAAGTGGCACAAGTTGATCGAAATGTAATGTTTTAAGCTTTGAGGGTCACACAAAGTGCGGAGAAAATGCACAAAAAGTTCTCATTTGCATTTTCATTCTCAGCACAATAAATTTTGTCGAGTTTTTTTTCCTTCACTTCTAATTTGTGTATTAGGAAAGTATAATTTTAGATGACACACGTTTTAACCTTGGACTTTTTGATCACGTCAAAATCTTCCTAATACTTCTTCAAGCACACAACTTGCAATAAATGTGTGGAGGAAAATTAATCACATGTTGTGTGTGAGATGAATTTTTACTCTCTGTCGTGCGGATGGTGGAAAATAAAAGAATGTTGATTAAAATTAACGCGATGAATTTCATGTTTCCAATTATTTCTCAAGATAAATGACTGTTTAATCATCTTTTCTCCATTCAATAATCCGTCTTTCGTGATTTTAACCTGTACGGTTTTGAGATATTTATTCAATTCAGAGAACATCAAGTATTTTTCTGCTCAACATTAAGGAAGTTCACTGACTTTCTGTTGGGGTTTTTTAACATTGAGGAAAACTTCTTTAAAATGTGGAAAATAATTTCGGTGAAGGATTTGGTGTTTGAAGAGAAATCTCAAGTGTCTTTCCTGGGCGGCCAGAGATTTTCAGTTAATAAGAATGTGTTCAATTGAATTTCTGTTTTTCACCGCACACGAAACGCCGTGACGACGATTGACCGTGACGCGATGGAGATGTTTAAGCTATTACATCATTGCTCATGTTCGGCTGCTTTCTGAGCATGATAAACCCGCGGCTGAATGTGTGTTGTGTCTTCGTTGGCGGCTGAAATCGCCCTCAAATAGATAGGAAATTCGTGTGCGTGCGACCGGAGGTCATGTGGGTGGCGAATTCACAATACAGACACACAAGAATGACATCCCAAATTCCTCACCCAATTCGCTGATCTTCTTGCATTTCTTGGTGTCAGGAAAAAGACGCACAAAATGTCGACAAACTCTCTTTCTTTCTGTGTTGCGCAAGTTGGTGAAGTTTTAGCATAAATTGTTCTGTCTTTTTTATTCATCCTGTGTCGCCGTAATCAATTAATTCCGGAAGATGAAGTTGGAGAAGCTGTGCAAGAAATCTCGTGGAGATTTACAAGCCAAGAGAGTGAGAGAGAAGAAAATTCTATTTCTGTATTTTCCACCTCACGTCGTCATAATGATTGTGGTTACGGGTCTCTCTTTTTTTGTGTATGGATGAAAAACACAGAGAGCTTTCCCTCCGTGGCATTTTTTTGTGTTCACACACAGAATTTATTATTATTTGACGGAGAGACTCTCTTGTGCACGTACACAAAATACAAGAGCCATAATGTGCATTTTACTGAGTGATTTTTAACCATTCAGAACGAACAGTTGAGTCTCGATTGACGGGAGTGTTTTCGGAGGATTTTTGGATCAATTCCCACTGAAAGTGAGGAATGTTAAATGATCAAATATGAATGTTGAAGGTTTGAATTTATTGCAAATATTTTTCATGCTCAGGCTTGAAAATTAGAGTCACAATGACAGATTATTCTGATCTGTCAACCTGCTTTTGAGACATTAAAACAACCTCTGGAGAGTGTTTTAAAATAACACATTCAAGTGGTACAAATTGGCCTGTATCTGTTAACTTTGTCATTATTTCAGTCAAAAATTTTAATAAATACCAATAAAATCAACCTAAAGATTAAAAAAAGCATTTATTATAAAGTAATTTTAACAGTTTAATGAACAATTTTAGGGATTTTCAGATAAATTTGACAAGTTTTGAAGCGATATTAACAATTCATAGTTTTAAATTCATCCGTCAACGAGTGAATCAGAATAGCACGTAACACAAATGGTGAATTTCTTGACAGAAGTGGTGAAATTTTAAACACAATCGTCATTTGAAGCTTTCCGTGTGTTAATAAGAATATTAAGACTGTTTTATCTTCTATAACACATCTGTAACATTCCACAGTTTTAGTGGGAATTAAACTACTTATTTGAGCAATGTGAAGAATGCAAACTTAATCACTTCGGAGATAAATAACAGTCTTCCAAATGAGGAAGAATGTTTAGAAAAATTTCTACCTGATTTATAGTTATGAAATAATCTCATGAAATCATCAACAGAAGTTTAATTTTAGCATCACAAGTAATAATAATAATAATAATAATAATAATAATATTTCTTTATGATGGATAATGAAATGAAATGAACTTCTTGTTCTCTTTTTCATTTAATGATAAATGCCAATTTCACAAATATAAACTAACAATATTAAATGGGTGCGGTGCAGAGAGAGAGAGAGAGAGAAAAGAGAGCAAGATCGATATGTTTTCACGACTATTTCGCTTGCATTTGGCATTTTTTGGCGCAAATATAGTTTTACGCAATGCCTAGTTTGGGCATGGAAATCACTTTCACGGAGAATAAATCACACGCAGAGCGAGAGAGAGTGAGTTTAATTGGGCACGCATTTTATGTGGTGAAAAACAGTCAAATTTCGAGGGGGTGTGAAGGCGCGAAACGTGCGTACTTGTTGGGGTTTAGCTGTAAATATGTCAAAAAGACTGAATATTTTTCATCTCTTGGGATGTGTTTGATGGCGGAAAAGAGGTTGAGCGATGGCATTTTCAATGGATGATGATGTGAGAGCAAATGAATGGATGGAAGGGAAAAAAAGACTGACGGTGTGTGCGGTTTTAATTCAACTCTTCTCAATTGATTTACACACACTTTGTTGACCGATTTCACTGACGATGAACTATTTTTGTTGCCACGAATTAGTCACTGGCTGGAATTATTATGGAAGTTTGTGTGGTGAATTTTAGGACAAATTGCCTGTCAACTGAGCTGAAATCCTTAAGGAATTGAAGTTGTTTTATCAGCTGAGAATTACACAATTTTGTGGTTAAAATTGAGACATTTTGCGGGGTTTCAGAGAGAGAGAAAAGACGTGTGAAAAATGTAACAGAGAATTGATAAAGTAAGAAGAAGGAAAATATATTCTGAGTGGCATTTTGTCGTTGAAGAATAAATTAAGAATCATCTTGACACGATGCGGTTTCCAATTAATTAACTTCGAGACATAATACCCCACTGACTGAATATAAAGAGAGAGAGAAGGAATATAAAAACAGAACGAGATATTCAAGTGATGCTGATGATCTCATGCGAGTTATAACATCATCGCACTGTTTCACGATGTGAATTGACCAAGATTATGACCAAAAGTCATTTGCATAATGTTGACGAGTCGAAAAACTCTTACTTTTGCGCTTATGTTGCTCTTGTGTTTGTGTCGCTGAAGAGATTGTGGGTCAAATCTATACGTTGGCCAGATTGTGTGTTGGATATATTATCGACGGGTGCATAGAAAACTATCAAAAGTCAAATTGAGTTGAAAATTTAACGTTTATAAGATGTGAAAATTGCCAAATTTACTTCAAAACTCTCAAAACGCCTTCAAATCGTCCGTTAAAGTGCAAATATTGTTCTGTATTTATTATTTTCTTAAAATTTCATTTGATTTTATCGGTATTTATTGGAATTTTTGACTAAAATATGCCAAAATCAATGGAAAATCTGAAAATATTACTTTTCAAAGACGATTAGTTCTGAAAAATCAATTTTTCTTTAAGGTTTTCAAGTCAAAAAAATTAAAAGATATGAGAAATATTCATTCAAAGTCTAAAAAACATTTTCTGATCATTTTAAAAATCTATAATTATTTTCTGAAAAGGTGTTTTATGCGTTTGACTGCAATTTTTGAGACATTTTTCATTCGCAAAACATTACAATTTTTTCCATTTGTGCTTTTTAGATAAATAAGATTTTTTCTATTGTCTTATAAGATACAAATCTCAAAATTGTTGTTCAGGAAGAATAAATAAAAAGCCTTTTTGAAGATTCATAAAACGAAAACTAACTGATAAATCGACTTTTCATAGTTTTCCATTCACCCGTCGAATATTAAAGTGGCGCGTGAAGAAAAGCGAAGACATAGAATTATTCAAGATCCCCAAATGAGGGGCGCTTTTTTCTGTCTGTCTCAAGAAGTTGATGGAGTAAGAAATTGAGTGAGAAACTGTTGCGGTGCTAAAAGAGCCGCGCGCGCACAATTTGTGGAAGCAATTTTAAATTATAATTGTTGATGTTCTTTTCTTTTCTCCAACAAGATCTTCTGTTACAGTCAAGACAGAAAAGTTTGTAATTTAACTCAATGTTCACACTTTAGCGGCTTTCTTGCTTCTTTTGCACACTCGTGTTATTCTACTCGCAAAATTGATCCTGTGCTTTTGACCTTTTCGATGGTCTGAGAACACTTTTCTTCTATGATGAAAAGGTTAATAATGCCTTCGAATCACGTTTGCCAGACTGTCGACAACGACGACGATGATGATGAAAAAATCCGCCTTTAATTGACATTCAAATTTATTGACTGTAAGGAAATTGAAGTGAAGAAGAGACGAGTTGAGGTTGTCAAGAAATCAATCACAGCGCGAGCCTTCTTTGGCAATTCAAGTGCTTCGACCTTTCTCTGTTTGTTTATTTAAATGCTGAATGATGGCGGAGAAGGAAAAATTGGTGAAATATCGTGGGGAAGCAGGGCACGTAGGAGGAAGATAAACATCGTAAATTTGTCGCCAAAGTGCCTTTCACAGTTCATTCTTCTTCATCACGTCTTGTGTGTGTTGTTTCTCAGGGGAAATCATCAAAATGACGCCCAAACGGTCAAATCAAAAACCACAAAAGTATTACAAATTCGACTGTGTGTTTTAGCGAGTAAATCGAGCGCTTTATCGCGGCTTCGGCAGTGGCTTTTGGTGAAGGAGAAAACATATCTTAATGAGCGACAAAATTTGTAATTTTTTTTCGCGGTCTATGATAAATTAAATACACATTTATTATCTTGTACTTTTGTGGGTAATTTCTTATCAGGCCTCAACACAAACACACACACAAATACACACAAGTGGGGGGAAATTCTCGAGTGGTTCTCGTTTTTACATTTGGCGCCTTCATCGGCACCTTTGGAACATACAAAAGGGGTTGCGAATATTGGAAATGCAGTGACAAAACGCGGTTAATCTTAAGCTTTAATCGGATATTTACGGTTTTACGTTTAAAAATGTGTTAATAATTACCTGATCAATAGCTGAGAGTAGAGAATAACCTTTAAAGTGTCTTTAATCGCTCAATATCAATAATTTCTATTAGAATCTTGTCCTAATTTTTGTATTTAACACAGATTTTTATTTTTCTCTTTAAGTATTTATTCTCAGTCGTTTGCTAAAAGGAATTTAATTAATTTTCTAAGTCTTTTGCGATGTTTTCTTCCTAAAATTCTTTTATATGGTGGTTCAAACAAATCAAAAATGCTCGCTTAAACATCTAAAATCTATAATTATTTCTGACGAGGAGACTTTTGACACTTGGAATACATTTTTCACTCTATATTCCGCAGAAATATTCTAAATGAGTTAATTTAGGTATATTTTCCGTTTATAAAATCTATGGGAGTTATTCCACTCTTTTCTACGAATAAACTGAGCACAAAGAACTGAGCACAGATTTTCTAAATCGCATTTCCACTTAATTTTGGTGTTCAAATTAAGTCAAATCGAAAATCCATCATTTAATTATCAGTATAATTAAATTTGTGTAAAATATTGTTGGACAAATCAGTCGAAGATGCAGGATTTTTCTGCTGTTTTTTCCCACTGAAGCTTGTGGTGACTGACGGCGGCAGCCGCAACTCGAAGACTTTTCTGTAGTCAATTTTTGCAAAGGTTCTAGTGTAATAAATTGGCTTTAATGCTTTAAAAGAGCACCAGAAATTTCCCTAATTGCTCAAAAATTGGCAATTTTTCGTCACTAAATCAGCTGTTTTGTCTTCTTCTCGTCTTCTTGTTGCTTATTACTCATTATCATTGGTTTTTGTGTCCCTCAAGATCTCTATTAACATCCCCTTCGGGAATCACAAGCAGACTCTGTGCTTGAGGCTTTTCCGACACAGTGTGACTATTTGGTTTTGGCAGCCTGTCGCGCGGAGAATGATGGAAAATCGAAGAGCGCGAAGAGGCAGAGCGAGGAGAGTTGCTCGATGGAGGGAAATTGTCTGTGGGCTGGGTTTGATCTAAACACAGGATGTTCATAATTGACCTCGAGAGTCGTCAGTTCAAATTAGCGCGCAGTCCAGTTGGATGGATGGATCGCTGGGTGGATGTTAAAGAGGCCTGATTGTGTGCAATAGCGACTGTGTGTTAATAGAATTCAACAATCTCTCGTATTGTTTCAATGAGACTTGATCACGATGATGCCTCGAATTTCTTCTCTTTCTCTTTCTTTCTCTCTCTCTCGTTCTGTAAGTGTCTTTGACTTCTTGGTCGCAGTTGAGGGAACTTCCGAAGAGGAGCATTTGATGCAATTGTGGTTCCAATTCAATTGTCTTTTTCCCAGTGTTTATTTTCTGGTTTTTGACATTCGGATGTTTTCAACTTCCTTTTCTCGTGTTTTGTGTCTTTGCAATTTTCCCCTGAAAGGCAGTTATTTCGGAACTTAACGAGCTTATGATCTTTTTTGTCTCAGAAAATGGTAGAAGAAGAAAATTGCAAGAACAAGTTGATTATTTGAGAATCAACTGTGGTTGATTTTGCTGAAGATATTTGAGCGATTTCTTGAATTCTATCGACAAAGAATGCGGGGAAAAGACATGGAATTCCTATTAAGACAGTCTCTTTTTCCCTTATAAGGCATTTAACTGGAGAAATATTCAGCAGAGATCACGCAAATTACTTAATCTTCAAAGAAACTCTCCAGAATTTTCTCCATCTTCAGAGTTACGGGTGTCTTTTTGTCTCTCTCTTTCTCTTTCTCTCAATAGAATAGCTGTAATTGCGCAAACTTTTTTGCACACTTCCCGAGGTTCAATTGTGCATAAGTTCCACTGTTCGGTTTCCCCTCTTGTTTGAGGTTTTCTCATGTGTGTTTTTTGTGTGTCTCTTGAAGAAGTTTTTGACGGCGAGAGAACAATTAAAGTTGCAGAGAGAGAGAGAGAGAGAGAGAGAAAAAGGGTTATTGTTTGTCTAATTTGCAAAAAAAGAGCCAAAGACACACTTAACAAGTTGTGCGATTGTTGAATGATATTAAGGGGAGTGCGGGGATAATCTGGAGAGTCTGTTGAGTTAAAGGTTGAAGGAATTTGCATGGAAATTTAACTAAAAGTCAAATTAGAGTTGAAGAAGTGTTTAAACACCTAATAAAAGTCACCAATTATCGCTATGCTTATGTTTTGTGTAAATATACATGGAAAAATTATGTAATTGCGAGAGAAGAACGTAAATTTTAGTCATAAATAAACAAATAACAAACCATGAGATGTCAAAATCTTCATTGAAAGTCAATTCAGTGGTCAAATTAGCCAATAAAGCAGTGATAAATTGTTCAGAAGCTCCGCCCACTCGCACGCTCCGCCCATTGACGATTACTTTCCTTGGTTTTTACGCTATAATTCATAAAAATTTGTCTACTGTTGCTTGATTTCTTGAATTTTGAAGGAAAAGCTTTCAATATCAATGTTCTGATGTTGGATTCTCTGTTCTCTAGAATATTTCCTTCACTCTTGTCTGGATCAATGGCTGTTTTTCTGTGTTCTTTCCCTGACTTTTGAACAATTCCCATTCTCAACTGACGTGTTCTTTTGCATGAGGATTGCGAACGGCGCTGAAGAGAAAGAGAAAGAGAGAGGCAGAGAGAGAGAGAGGCTTTTAACATTGTCTCACTGCCCTTCACACATTGCTGGATTTGTTGCACGATATTTTATTGCGCCCGGTCGCGGAGGTGCGGCGGGAAAAGGTGGCTGGAATGCGAGGAAATATATTGGACACCGGGGCGAGAGAGAGAGGGAGAGAGAGGGAGAGGGAGAGCGTTCGTGTCGGAGGGGTGGAAAGGGGGTGAAGAGGGCGAATTTGTTAGTGGACGGATCGATTCCTAGTCAGACATTGAGGCGTCTTGTGTTCATTTCCGCATTCGCCAACATCGAGCGCACTTTATATCTCGCGCTCTTCTCGCATTTCAGGCTGGGATTGTAAATAAAGGCTGGAACCGAATGTCGATGGCGAGGAAGAAGAAGAGGTCACTAAATGGATCAAACACGCTGTGGGAATGTGTTGGATTCTGAGGAAATTGCAAATTACATGAGTCGCCTCGAGTGATATTCAAATAATATTAATGTCGATCGAGATATTCGATGATAATAATAATTGTTTATTTGTCCTTTAAACCAATAAGACAACACGTTTCTCTCTTCGGGTTTAATGGTGAAGGAATTTCTTCGAGTAAATCTTCTTGCAATTGCCTTTCTTGTTTATTTTCTCTCACGCCTCTTGGACGGTTCTTTAGAAGACATTTACCAAAGAGTGCGCAAAGGAAAAGACGTGATTTTTAATGAGATCACGAAACAGAGAAAAAGAGAGTTTTTCTCTCAATTGGGCGAGAGAGAGAGAGAAAAATTGAACGAGTGACCATTTGAATGATTGTTGATTGAATGCAAATGAGAAATTCCAATTCAAATTTCATTATCTCTGTGTATTGAATTAACCAAAGGAGTCACAATCAAAATGAAATAGTTTTATTGACTCTTGACCTTCTTTATTTAACATAATAAACAACAATATGACGAAGAAGCGCGACTGGAGAAAATAAATCATTTGAACAAAAGCAGAGCGAAAGAGAGAGAGAGAAGACAATGGCGAAGATATATGAGAAAATGTCAAGGAATTTGACCGAATTTCTTCTATTGTGTGTATTTTGGCTCGTCAAGCAATGCGATGTGTATGAATTTTTATGTCTTTTGGGAGGCAAATTGAGTGTTCTTTTGGGTGTTTTCTGAGTAATTTGCTCTGTTGTTCTTCATCTTCAGCAAATCACCTTTTCAATTCCTTTTGTGTGTTTTTTATTAACTAGAATTATTCTCATACTTTTCTTGCTCACCCTGTGTTGAGATAAAAATTCCCAGCGAGTCAAAATAGCTAAAAAAAAAAGCAGTTAGTTTAGCTAAAAAGTGCTAAGTTAACTGAGCTAAAATTTGAACAGCACTCGAACAAAATGTGTTAAGCTGAAGTGTTGAAATAGAATTAAACAGTGTTGAAAAAACATCAATTTACAGCACATTTTTAAGCTAATTTTTCATCAATTTTTTTTAAGCAATTTTCCGAATTTTTCTGCTCCTTTTTCGCCAAATGCTGTGCTCAATTTTGAGCTTTTTTCTGATAAAAATTTAACAGGGAAACAGGAAGTCCAACTTCCTGCAAATCTCTCACTTTTGAAGGGATTTGCATGGCGGTTTTTATATAATTCACTTGAGTGTTGTAATCACGAAGTATATTATTGGAACGGCATGGTTTTACATGAAGCGACATCTATTGACTGGTCGCCGCTACTTTCGCTAGTGAATCAATCGAATAGCTAAAATTTGAGCGAATAATAGCACAAAAATCAACTATTTCAAGCTCAATTTTTGAGACTTAGCATTGTGTGTTCGCGCTGGGTTAGGAGAGGATTTTTAAAGTCCATCATAAACTCTCCAAATTGCGTGTTTTGCTGGGCTTTAATTAATAATCCCCAACAATATAATCTTACGATGGATTTTTGCTCGATTGTGTTTCGCAGGGAAGACAAAGATTTACTGCGCCAAATGCCAAAAGAAGTGCTCCGGTGAGGTTTTGCGGGTGACGGACAAGTATTTCCACAAGACGTGCTTCCAGTGCACAACATGTAGCAAGAGTCTGGCCACTGGCGGCTTCTTCTCCAAGGATGGCGCGTACTTCTGCACGCTAGACTATCAGAAGCTCTACGGCACCAAGTGCGCCGCGTGCGGGCAGTACGTGGAGGGCGAGGTGGTGTCCACGATGGGCAAGACATATCATCAGAAGTGCTTCGTGTGCAGCGGCTGCAAAAAGTCCTTCCAGTCCGGCAGCAAGGTGACTATGAAATCTTCCTTGAATTCAAGAGTCTGTTCATTCCAAGAATTTGTGCAAAATTTCCACGCAATTTGTTTTCTTTTGGCTTTTTCTTTCGTGGAATGAAGTTACTTTTTATGCAAAAATTGTCTCTCTTTCCCTGCTTTTACTCACGGCTGATTGTCCGAAAGGTGACGAACACGGGAAAGGAGGTGCTCTGCGAGACGTGCGTGTCCAATCCGGCGTCCAGCAAAGTCACTGCCACGCATCAATCGCGCGCCGAGTCGCAGAAGCCGCAATCGCCACAGCCTTCCGCCGCGGCCAGGGAGATCACCATGAGCCCCACGCGCGCCACCGCGGCCAGTCAGCAGCAGGAAGTGCCGCGGCGCGTGAACAACTCCACGGACTACGATCCCAACGAGTGCGCCGGCTGCGGGGATCAGCTGAAGGAGGGCCAGGCGCTGATTGCGCTCGATCGCCAATGGCACGTGTGGTGCTTCAGGTGAGGATCCAACAGTGGTTGAGACTGAGACTTCAGAGTTAAAATCACTGCGAAATTTACCCCAAAAAGCTTTTAATATCGATCTATTCTAATTAATTTGTGAATATTCTGGTTGATATTATTGCTTTTTTACTGGAATTTTGACTGAAAAGTCGATTTAAATAGATTTTGACGACTTTTCACACTGTAAATGTACTTTTTCTTAAATTTTTCTATTGAAGAAATTGAAAAAAATATGCTAAATATTATTCTTTTTCAAAAATCTATCTAAATTTCAGAGAAATACTGAAAAAGAGGCGTTTTGGACAATATTTTTTTGAAAAATCGTGTTTTTTCGATAAATTAGATTTCTTTTTGTTGCTCTGTAAGATAGAAATCTCGAAATTTCTTAAATAATAGAAACAGATCAATAACTTACAAAATGATCGACAATTATCGACACTTATCGACAGGATTTGCGTGCAATTTTCTTTTTTTTACACTATTTTAACGGAGAAATAGAATTGATTTTGATTAATTCGTCCATAAACTTTCGATTTTGACTATTTTTTCCTTAAAATTGGGTTGAAAAAGGAAATTGGCATGCAATTCGTATCGATAAGTGTTGATAAGTTCAATCAAAAATCGTCTTTGATACTTTTCGATTCACTCGTGAGAATTAAGTCTGGAATTCTGTGCTGAAACTCTGCTAATTACGAATTTCGCACATGAGTTTGGCTGAACAGTGTGTGTGTGATTCAGTATTTATTCAGTGTTTGGAGAAGAAATTGCCTCCTTTATCAGTTTGTTCTCTTTCATGTCTATTTCGGTAAACTTTCTGTTGTTTTACTCCTGTATCTTGGTTCTATAGACTCTCTCTCTCCATTCATTCGGGCCTCTTTTCACTCTATTGACTCTGCTAATAATTGAATTTATTATTTATTGCGATGGAATTTGAATGATAAATACCATTTGAGAAGAGAGGCTGCTTTAGCAACAACAGAGCAAACACGATGATTGAATGTGTGTGACCCAGAAATCTCCCTCATGTTCTAATGAATCTCTGCGTTTTTCCTTCCCTTGGCAGGTGTAAAAGTTGCAGCGCAGTGCTAAACGGGGAGTACATGGGCAAGGATTCGGTGCCGTACTGCGAGAAGTGCTACCAGAAGTCTTTCGGCGTCAAGTGTGCCTACTGCAATCGCTACATCAGTGGCAAAGTGTTGCAGGCCGGAGACAATCATCACTTCCATCCCACGTGCGCCAGGTGCACAAAGTGTGGCGATCCGTTTGGGGATGGCGAGGAGATGTACTTGCAGGGCAGCGCCATTTGGCATCCGCGCTGCGGTCCTGGCCCAGGAGCTGACGTGGGAACTGTCCTCAACGGCACAAATGGTCACTTCACCGACACGGAGTGTGATCGCATGAGCACAAGTGCAATGAGCGAATTGCAGGTAAGAAAAATAACAATATTGTCCACTTTGTTGAGCTAGAAAGACAGAATTTTATCAGTTTTTACTCTTTGTTCTCGATGTTGTGGCATTTTATAATGATGCTTTTCAACTTTCATTTTATCTCTTTACCAAGAAATATATATTTTATCAATTTAATTATAATTTTGCTATCAGCATGTTTTAATATGTTTTGCATTTTTGTGTGTTGTGTTTTTTTTTCTTTATTTTACTTTCAGTACTCTATTGGTTCACGTACGCCAAGTGGCTCACTTTTTAACACTCCGTACACGAGCAGGAAGGTTAGTATGAAGACAGCCTTTTTCTCCTTACACTCTGTCATCTCTGTAGGGAAAAGTGGGGCAGCGCTGACCACGGGATTCCGTCGATCACGACGATTATTTCATATATTATAGCTTTAATCTAGAATTGGATTTGATTCAAAAGACAGAATTGACGATTTTCTTAAGCACTTGATTTATTTTCTTACAACGTTTCGGAAGATTTTCCCTCCTTCAAGCTTATTAATCAAGCACTGCTCCGCAATCATGACACGACTGACTGAATCGTGCATTTCTCCGTGTCAAATAATACAGCGAGAATCTCATCAGGAGGAGAAGGTCGCCATGACAGTGGCATTTGCGCCTTAAGTTCTCCAGGGATACCAATTGGGCAGGACTTGATTCAATAGGGAATTCGACTTACAATGGAGAATCTTTTGGGCGAATTTGGTCAGTCAATCAAATCAATTCCAGAATTGACCTCAAACTCAAATTACTGCATGGGTAATAAAAAACTAGAAGCATTCGAGGCTCTGCACATCCTCTTATCGCGACATAGAAATGTCAATAAGAAGGAAGATTGTGCTGACGTTAGAATGATCAATGCGGATCATTAAACAAAGAATGCGAACAACATTCTGGATGGGATTTTTACAGTTGTGATAAAGAGAAAACGGTGGAAAATCACTCACAGAACTTTAAAAGCAAGAGAACAGTCACTCGCAAGTTAAGCCCATCAATAATTTTTTTGATTATTGGTTATTATTGATCAAATTTTGATTATTTTTTGATTATTTCCTGAATATTTAATCAAAATTTGAATATAATTGAAAAATTGTGAATATTCAGAATATTCTGATTGAAAATAATAACTTTTTTTTATTATATTTAATTCAGATATTGATTATTTTTCAATTTTACTTAGGAAAATAATTATTTTTTGATTATTTTACTCAAATAATTGATTATTTAATTAGAGAACATTAAGTTTTCTCAAAAATCTCCTTGTGACTTGCCTCTTGTTTAAAAGTTGACGATTGTTAATCTTCACAATGATAAACTAGCATTTTCCAGTCAGTGCTGCGCCCCATTTTCCCCTAAATTGTAGCGCAAAGAACAGAAACCCAAAGGAAAGACACCATCAAATTTGATCTGAGTTTGTGTTTGCCAAGGATGTTTTTTTCTCTTTTTACTGTATTTTTCTGTGTTGTTGATAATAATTAAATGTTCTGTGCATGTTTTTTCTTGCCAAAAGAGATAATCAGACGAATACTTATGTGACTTTTGTCTCATTTCAGTATCATCGCACAATAAGTCCGGGACTGATGTTGCGCGAATACGGTCGGCATGGTTATGGGTATGAAGATATCTCGCGGATCTACACGTACAGCTATTTAACGGATGAGCCGCACTATCTCAAGAAGCCCATTGATCCGTACGATAAGACGCCCGTGTCGCCGCACTTCCATCGGCCACACTCGGCCAGCGGCGGCACGATCAGTATGCCGTCGTCCAGGCCGCATTCGCGCAACAAGAGTGCCATGAAGGTGCTCGTGGATTCCATCAGAACGGAAACGCCGCGTCCCAAGAGTCCAGCGATGAACAATGAGGAGCCGATTGAGTTGTCACACTATCCGGGCGCCAAGAAACCGCCGCCGGGTGAGAAGCCGAAGATTGAGAGGGACGATTTCCCAGCGCCGCCATATCCTTACACAGACCCGGAGCGAAGGCGTCGCTACTCGGACTCCTACAAGGGCGTTCCGGTGTCTGATGATGAGGACGAAACCGACGCAACGGCGGCGGTGAACAGCAAAGCGGAGTGAGTGCAGATTTTTCAATCAATTCGCGTGCTATTTGTGGAATTAAAACATGTTTCGCACAGTGTTTTGAGTGGTTGAATGGCATTTCTTCTGTGTAGGCGCTTTGGGAATATTTATTGGATGTTTGTGCTCAATTTTGTCTGCATTTTAAGAGAGTGACTTTTTCTCTAAGACACACAAATACATCAAAGTCTTGGGAAAATGTTAACTCATCGAATAAAATACACTTCAATGAGTGGATTTGAAAAGTGTTCGCGACATTATGATTCTTCTAAAGGTCATCAAGAGACTCATATCTCACACGCTGTATAACTTTGGGTGGTTTGATAAGATTTCACATAGGTTTTATCATGCTGAAAGTGCTGACTTTGGTCAGTTTTTGTAAATTTCCGAGTGTTATTGCGTAATGCGAATTGTTTTGTTATTGAAGAGCGATTGAAGCATTGGAAGTCTAACATAATTTCCTGTTCTATTAACAGGCGTTTGAAGAAGGAGGAGGAGGAGCTGGCCAAGATGAATTCTGGGATGGGGGCTGTGATTCTCAAGGACCTAAAGGAACACGCTAGACATACAAAGTGGAAGCAGCAGCACTTGGATCCGAGGAATGCTTCCAGGACTCCGTCAGCTTCCAAAGAGCCACTCTATAAATTGAGGTGATGCGATTTTCCGATCAATTCCCACTCAAACTGAGCAATGTTAGACGAATGTGTTATTTCAAATAACACAAGTGATCTTTTTAACACTACAAAGCGGTTTCTGTCAAGACTTGATCTTTGAAATATGCGTAGATAATTGAAAAAGCTTTCTTTTGGCGCAAAATGCAGTAGAAAAGCTTGATAAGATCATTTATTATTCGTGATAAACCAAAAAATACCATCAGAAGCACTTGTCAGCTGGCCAGCGTGGCCAAATGACAGCTGTCAAATCCATGCAAAATACAAGGACGCCAGCAGAGACATCTATCAGCCGAAAGAATGTCCTTAGAATATGAATAAAGACGTATTTTCTTGTGTGCAGAAAAAAACAGTTTGAAATCGCAATTAAAAATTCAGTGAAATTGAGAAAAATAATTTAAAAAAACAATTTAGGGAAAAATATGACTGATCTTTAACAGTCCTCAGTTTTGTTGGGAATTGCTCAATTATTTCACGGAAATTTCTGTATGAAATTGATTGCTAATTGATGTATTTCTCTGGTGTTAGATATGAATCCCCAGTTGGTGCTTCACCATCGAGGAATCTGGATCATCCTCGACCGTTTTACGATGATGAAACGACATTTGATCGAAGTACGAGTTACCGTGGCTCAGTTGGCCGTGCAATTGGCAGCGCACCAAGTTACAATGGTAAGTTGAGAGATGAATTTACAAGTGGATTTTGTTCAAAAACTTGTTTTCCAATTACATTGAAAAGATACATATTAGAATATCTAGTAATTAGTTTGAAACAATGAGAGAGAGACGATAAAGTTTTTGATATCAATTGATAAACTCTAGCGATACACTCGTATCGATCACCGCCAAAGCCAGGATATGGTTTCAAAACATCAACCCTACCGGCATCAATGCGAAATGGTTACAGTTCTGTAAGTCAAAAAGAAACTGGTTGGAAAGGCAAAGAAAAAATGATTGATTGATTGAGTTTCACTATCACTTCGACTGGCTTGGAAAGAAAAACTAACACACATTGAAGAAAAACATCTTAATGAGAAAGAAAGAGAATTAGAATCATGGCTAGTGGTGTGTCGATACTCTGTTTGACTTCTTCTGTTGAAAAGAAAGAAAGAAAGAAAGAATCCATTTTTAACAAGGGTTACTCAAGTGGTTTCCATTCGTAAAAATTCCATAATATTCCACAATCCATTCCTTTCTATTCCCATCTATTTTTCGAAATATTCTTTCCCTCAAAAACTAACTAGAAATTGTGTCTTCGCAATCGTCTACTTAGAGAGATATGAAGAAATTCCATATAAGAGAATTTAGCACAAGATCGTGAAGTATCGCGGGTTCGATTCTCCTTCAGTTGTGATTTTTTTTCACTTGTCTTTGCTTTTTCGTGTATTTTCCTTCATTTTATTCCTTTGTAATCGTCATTTTTCCCTCAATTTCTCCAAGAATTTATTCTGATGCTCGGAATTGTTTTTCTTTCACTAACTTTTGACTACTAAATTCTTTTTAACGCTTTTATGTTTATTTTGGGACTTGAAACTATTCTAAATGTTGCAAATACTATAAAAAAAACTTTGAAAGTTATTAAAAAGTCAAATGTAAATGTATGAAAATGGATGGAAAATGGCATGAAAATGCGATTTTAGTAGTTTTCCAAACGAGTATAGGAGAAAATCCTTTATTCTGACTGGAAAACGGAATATTTACAACATATTCCGAATATTCCTTGGGTTTTTGATGTTTTATTTTATCAAGAATTTCATCCATTCCTGTCATTCCCGTCCATTCTTCAACTTGAGCAACCCTCGATTTTATATGAATTTGCGCATAGCTTTAGGTTTTATTCTCTGAACTAAAAAAAAAACAGAAAATCATACTAATTCATTAATATTTCTTTAATGCCTCACACTTGAAAACTGCATCAACTAATAATCTCTCTGTGTGACACACAATTTGCGGACAATTGTGTGACTGACAATCTGTTGCATCTCACACTGAAGTGGTGAGTTCCTTGAGACAAATCCCTAAACCTGGGTACGGCTTGGCTGCCCGTTCGCATACATTCAGTTCTGCTACAACGACTGGTTCCGGCCAGGGCGCTCCTGTAAGCTTTCACTGTGTATAAACTTCCTGATTTTTAATTTTTCTTTCAGTTTCTCACCAAATTTTTACCATGATTTCTCTCTGTTCTTTTCTTATCTGTGTTAAGATGTTTTTCGTTAGACTGTGTTTAGTTGTCCAGACATGAAGATGAAAGTAAATGAGAGAACGTTGTGAGAAAGTGAGCTTCTGTTGCACTTTTCAGCCTTTGCTTTCGTAATTCAATAGATTTTATTTGGATTTTGAGCATTTTAGCATCTCTTGATATGATTTTTTCTTAGTGATCTTTTTAATCTTCTCATGCGTTCATAAATGCACAACTATTTTGCATGATTTCCACTTTTCTTCCCCCATTCATCCGTGATCAAGATTGTTTCCTTTCTGGTTTGGTGCACATTTCTTCTTCTTTCGTTTTTGCACTTTGTTTTCATACATGAAAGCGCATTTCTTCATTTGTGTTTATGCAGAAATAATTAGTGTGCTTCTGTAGAAAATTGCTAATGTAAAGTGTTCAGCAATTTAGTAGAACAGTTCTGAGAGTGAATGAATGCTTCACTTTTTATCTGCTCTCGCTGAATAAATTGGGCAAATAAATATTGCGACACATTTTACTGAACTCTTCCGTAGGATTTCTCCTTTGGCGGTCTTGGCGACAAGACACACAGCACGGAGTTTAGTTGTGGCAAATCAGATGGTGAGTGTTGTAAAATTGTCTGTTGTGAACAAAGGGGAAAGTCACTTGTGGGTTTAAAAGAGAAAATATGGAGAAAAAAAATTTGCCTCAGATTGGATTCGAACTCGTGAAAGTAAGAGTCGAAAAACTTCTAAATGCTTTTCAAACTTGGTCAACTAAAGTTCGGTCTTTTTTCTATGCGAAAAGATTCATTTTAACGATAGAAGATCGTTTCTCTGCTGGAAAAGGAAATGATAACTTTGCTGCCCTCTAACGGTCATATTGGGCAAAATTAATTTGATTTTTTTCGTAATTTGACTTGGAAAACGTTCGGTTTTTAGTACTTAGTACTGTCACTGTTCCTATCGGCAATGCACTGCACCGCTCCGCTCAGTGCTGCCTCTGTCGTCAAGTAATGCTAACAGCGAGAATCTCGTCAGGAGGAGAAGGCCGCCATGACGGTCATGATGATTGATAAAGGGAATTCGATTTACACTTGTGACTTTCCTCTTTGGCTGCGGAAGTGTTTGGGAGGGATTTTAGAGCGTCCTTTAATTGGGGGTTTTGCACAGTTTCTGTGGACTCAATAACTGAGGGCGATCGTCGAGCTCTGATGGCCGCCGAATTGCCAGTGTCGAGCACATATTCCGGCGGCATTGCCTACCATCATCCACAGCCGGGCCTCATTCGTCGCAGTCTGCCGAACATGGCGCACTCCATGCTAGTCCACGAGCCGGCCAAGATCTATCCTTACCATCTGCTACTTATCACCAACTATCGTCTGCCAGCGGATGTGGATCGATGCAATCTGGAGGTGAGCGAGTGGCGCACAATGTTGTTTCTCATTTGATCAATTGCAATTCGATGCTAATTCAATTAACACAACGATTCGGTCGTTTAGCGTCATCTGTCTGACGTGGAATTTGAAGCAATACTACAGTGTACTCGAGCGGAGTTCTATCGACTACCTCAGTGGCGTAGGAATGAGCTGAAGAGGCGATGTCGTCTATTCTAAGGCTTTGAAAAAACTCACACGAGAAAAATACTTCAACACACACACAAACACACACTTAAAAGCTATATTTACATATAATTGGAGAGATGAGCTTTTTTGGCCATTGACAAGAGATAGAAAGAGAGAGAAATATGCATTTAGAAGTCGTGCAGGAAAAGAGCTCTGGAATAAGGCTTAAGATAAGCAAAAAAAGATGTCTTTAGGCTTCTCTGTACTAAATGTGCGCGCGCCATAAATGTTGCAGCATCATTTGTGTGTTGTTGGGGAAGTGAAGAAAAAGAAGGTGCAGAGCGTGGTGAAAATATTTAGGAAAATTCAAATTTTTCAATCCACTTTTTAATAGGCGATCAATGAAGGAAAAATTTCCTCTTTTTTTACCAATAATCTTACCAATCTTGAGCAGTGGAATTTTATAACAGTGTGTGACCCAGTGAGATGTTGTTATGACGAAATTCCACTGCAAATGACATAGTGAAATAGGTAAATAAATAAAAAATACAACTTCACACAACTTTGCTAATAAACTGAGAGAAAAAAAACAGAGACGAGAAATTATAGGCATTGAAGATAATCTTAAATCGTGTTAAAATTGGTATATAGAAAAAAGCTATATATTCTATTTGATTATTATATTGATGATGATGATGATGAGGAAAATAAGAGTGGCGGAAAAATGGTGAAAGAAGAAGAAGAGAGAAGAAGAAAAAATCTATATATTTCTATATTGGAGGAACGATGAGTAAAAAAAAACTTTTACTTATAATAGCGTGTAATTTATAAAAAAAAAATTCGATGAGATGAGAAGTAATTTCTAGTGTAGGTTTGAAATTGAAGAAGAGAAGAAAAAAAAATTGAAGAAAATTCGAAGGGTGTTGAAAAGTTGATTAGTGTGAAGAAAGGATAAGAAATTGAATGAAAAATAACACTAAAAGCTACAAACTACCAAAGGTTTTATTCAAAAAACAACAAAAAAATTTTTTTCTATCGCATAAAGAAATTAAGAGAGAGAAAGAGAAGATGAAAAAACAGCCACAAGTGTTAATCAAATTACATAAAAAATATCCGCTTGATTGTATACAAAATGAAAAGAAAAAATCTGCAACGCGCGCGTCTTGTTCTTTTATATGGAAAAAAAAACCTTTTGCAGCGCAAACTTGGAAGAATGAAGAAAAACAATACACTTTATTCACTCTTCCGATGGTTAAATTTAATTATCCTTCCGTTTTTTCCCCTCTCTTAAATTATTCGGTAAATATTTGTATTTTTATAAGAGTGCTTTAAAGAGTCTTCTTTTTCGGGACTTTTATTGCAAAAGCGAATGCATCACTTGAAAATCCATCACAGCTGAAAAAGAAAAGAAAAGAAAAATTGAAGTGTGAAATGCAAAAAAAAAGAGTGGCAAAGAATGAAATTCTTGAGATTGAGAATGGCGGCTAAATATTTATATATATTTTCATTTTATCTAGAAAGTATAATATTTTATTTTCTTGCATTGCAAATTTATCGTGTAGTTTTTATCTCTTAATAATGACATTTTTCCACTCAAGGACTTTTTATCACATTTTCTTTCTTCCTCCAGAAATTTTTTTTTCCTTCCAACAGAGTTCAAAAAAGAAGTGATTTAATTTTCTGGATTTTATTTCCTTATAGAATTTCCCCACTTTTTCTGTCTAGCGATGCTTTTTGGTCGATTAATAAATTTTTATGTTTTAAGTGAAGATTGAAAGGAGGAGAAAATTTTGATTATAATTAACTATACTGTACTAGAGAGAAATGATAATAAAATGCCAGATATAAATGATTTACTGGGATTTTCATGGGATTTTCTTTGGTATTTCGCTCAAGTGATTTCGACGGCTCTTCACTTCGGCGCCGTCCAGCCGCCGAAAGTGTCTTCCAGATGCTTGGCCATGGCGAGGCAGAGGCGATCCTGGTGAGGAGCCGCGATCACTTGCACGCCCACGGGCAGTCCGCCGGCGGACAGTCCGGTGGGGACGTGCGTGCAGGGCAGCCCGAGGGCGTTGAAGATGATCACGTAGACCAGCGAGCTGAGATTGACGGCGTATTCGTAGTGACGCCACGCGTTTGTGGCGCAAGTGGGCATCACGAGGACGCCATCCGTGCCCAGGAGTTTAATCAAGCGCTCCTTTATCTCCTCTCCCATCTGGCGATACCGTTTGCCGCCTCGGGCAGGAATGAAGGCCTTCTGGTTGCAGAGAAGATTGAAAAGGAGTGCGGCGAATGTGAACTGCGATCTTCCCACGATGGATTTGAGCAATTCCCAGTAGATGCTCTTACTGGAGTTGGGATCTTGCGGATCTGACGTGACATAGTCCACAGGAACGACTGCCAGATTAGCCAAAGCGATCTCGAGGGATTTGCTCATGTCTAAGTTTAGCTGTGGAACAAGAAACTCACTTTAGACACAACAGAAAAGATAAGTATTCTTATGAAATATGCATTGAGGGACAGAGCCTTCTCCATTATAAGAAATATTCGATTGTCAGTTTGCTGACCAACCATAAGACAGAGCGTGCAAGACAATTTCAGTGAAGCGTATGATTCAGTTGGAACATTCAATAGCAACCACTTGATTTAATGACAGGCTTGGAAAGGACACGGCTGCAGCATCGAGATCATTAACAACATTAGGAAATGAGTGAATAACAGTCACTTCCAGACCAACATCTCTAAGCAGCGTGCTAAAAATCAATTTCCTCGCCATTACTCAACACACTTCCACGATGTGACTTAATACTTATTTGCGACCAATATCGATAACTATGCATTCATTTAACTCTTATTTCATGTCTGCCAGACATTTGATTAAGTTTATTAGAGTCCATTACGTGCTATTAGTGTCACTTTTAGTGTTGCACTAAGTAAATGAACTAATGAACTGCGAAAGAGCTCTTAAGTATATGATGGAGGAAATTGCGTCTCAACTCACAGCTTCTGTCGGCGTTCCGATCTCCTTGAAGTGGTTGACAACCTGCCAGAAGGCCGTCCTTGTGTCTTCCGTCACCGGCACAATGAGAGATCCTTCGATCTGCTCCAAGTGGAATACGCGAATGTTCTTCCACGACACGGACTCAGTGAGATTCAGCTGGGCAGCATTCGGTCCGGCCATGATGTGGAGCAGGAGCGGCAGATCCTTGGCGTACCTACACATGGGTCCGATGACGAGATAGTCAGCGCCGGTGGCGTCACCAGGATAGGGAGCGTGACCCACAATTGACACAACTCTGCGCGTGGGTTTGTGGCCAAAGATGCCGTTGAAGAGTGCGGGAATCCTGATGCTGCCCGCCACATCGGATCCTACGCCAATCACCGATGCTCCGGAGCCCAGCAGAGCTCCCTCGCCGCCGGACGATCCGCCGGAGGAGCGCTGGCCACTGTAGGGATTCAGTGTGCGTCCGGTGACGAAGTTGAAACACTCCCAGTTGAAGCAGAATTCTGGTGTGTTGGAGACGAGCAGAGGAATGGCGCCGGCATCTAGCAAGCGTCCCACGGCCTCACCATTGTCTGCACTGCGAGTCTTCGAGCGCAGGAGGCTGCCTTGGGTGCAGAGGAAGTTCTGCAGGCGACAACTCTCCTTGACAGTGATGGGAACGCCCAGGAGAGGAAAGCGCGTCTTGAGATCGGCAATTGGCGTGTTGCGACAGAGATTGTCGGCCTTCTTGGCCAGATCGAGAGCCTGCGGGAAGCCACTCTCGACGATGGCATTGAGGTGAGGATTGACGGCGTTGATCCTCTCAATGTACGCCGCAACGGCGTCTTCGGATGTGATCTGCGAGTGCGAGATAACAGCGGAGGTGCAATTAATTGCATTGAAATGTTCTCTATTTGCTCAAACAATTCTCACAATGTGGATAATGGAGTGGCGCGCGAGAGATCGACTTGTTTGCCTTGCTTGGACAAAATAATCACAGCATGATTTATGAAATTTCTCACACCGAAGCGATATTGAGAGAAGATTAACCACCAAAAGACATTGAGCAATTTACATAAAAAATCCCACGATAGCTCGAGTCTCTTTTGCGCCACAGCCAAAAAGCTTTTTTAGGAGATTGTGAGACGGTTTTTTCCCCCCACTTATATGACCTTTCTATTATAAATTGCGTCTCAGACGCTTAGATTTCCTGTAACAATTGATAAGCAATTCTACTATGACGATTTTAGAGTAATTATATTTGTTTCAATTGGAATACAATTAATGGCTATTGCGTAATGGAGAAACGAATGCAATTGAAGACACGAGAGATAATTGTTCTTCTCACACGATTGCGGAAAAAAAGTGGATTTATTTCTTTGATTCGGTTGCACAGCCGGAGATTGTTTGAATATTTATGACCTCATTATTCAAATATTGTCGTCCGTTGCCAAATATTTGAAAGTGAAAGCTCGATTAAGAGTGTTTTTTTTTGTTGATGGAAGAAAAAGAATTTTGTAGCACAAATCTCACCTCTTGCAGTCGTATTTTCTCCGCGAGGTCAATTGCTGGGATTTCCAAGAGTTTATTGGAGAATGTGGGCAATCGACACTTGGCATAACTGGCATAGCACAAGCACATGTAGATCCTGTAGAAAGGATCGCTGATGTAGTAGAAGATCTTCAGTAGGAGAAGAATGAACTTTAGAATATATTCCTTCATGATTTGATCACTTTCTTATGGTTATTTCACTTATAAATCACTCAATTCATTGCACTTCTGAGTCCAAAGACACAAGAAACTGGATGCAAAGACGGAGAATCTTACAATTGAACTGTTCAGCTCAGCAGACATGCTCAGACTGAGTGTTTGCCGTGGAGAATCAATAAGGCAGCGTTGTGGCTCTTCCACTATTATTTTTTGTCTCCTTCTGCATTGCGATTAATTATCAGTATTTTTTCACAATTTAACCGTGTGGCTTCGCACAATCACTCAAAGTAATCATTAGAGTCACTTCAATAATTCCGGTAATGAGATAGAGACTTTTCCTGGACAAATGCATCGTTGTAATCTTTGCAAAATGCTGCTAAATTGTAGAGTCATTTTGTCTCTCTGCGGATCTGCGGAAAAAAGCTCACGTGCTCGAGAGGATAAATTAGGAATTTATTCAAGAAATGACCATTTATTTGTCGATGAGTACAAATGACTTTTTTTTCTTGGGGAGATTTCTTCGGATGAATGAACCAAATGATTAAATATTTGATGTTAGGTTCGAGACGAAGATTGAAACAGAGACAGCAGTGAAAAAGTGTGTTTGTTAAACACTATTTAATGGATTCTTTCTGCAAATATTCTCCGCACTGAAATGATGGTTTTCTTGGCTGTGCGTACAATTTTAAAACTTACTAACTTAATTGATATATTGAGACTGTGCAGAATTGAAGGCTTCCACTAAAGCCACAATTAGTGGTTATTGTGCAGATAAGAGACAGGAGAAGTAAGGTGGAATTGAGCTATTAGCTGACCACCTTGTGATGTTGTGTCTTCTAAATGAATTCACAGGAATTTATTGGTAATTGGAGAAGTTGGAAATTTTCTTATAGCGCCAATAGAACCTGAAATGCAATATTCAATGGCAAAAGTCATTGTATAAATTGTTTCTCAGAAGAAATGAGGAGCTTTTTTTATCATTTGCACACTTTAATGTTATAATTTATGCTTCTGAACTCTCGAGGCGGAGATGAGCATGAGATTAACGTGTGTTAATTTTATGAGATTGTGAATATTCAAGCAAATTAACTACACACAAGAAAGAGTTGTAATCAATTTTTTTTTATGTACGATCTTCAGACAAGTCTGACGATTTTCCAGATTTTCCCACGCCAGCCAACTTGCGCCCAATGCAATGTGGAAGTGAATTTGTTGACAAGTTTTCATCAATGCAATTTCATCTTGACCTTCGCCACAACTCTTTATTCTCATTTACATGATTATCCACTTTTACCAATGCACTACAGATACAGACATTGACCAGTTTTGTGACTTTTCCTCTCCATTACACGATTTTTTTCAACTCGATCACGTCGATTGCCATCACCAAGGGGGAGATAATATGGCTGAAATCTGCACAACACTTCTACAATTCTTAAGATTCTGGTTATTTTAGCGTTGTCATCCTGAAAATTGACCAAAAACTAACCGAAATCTAACTAACAACTTTCTAGCTTAAAATTCCAGCTGTTAAGTAAGTAGAATTGAGGTTATGTTCGACTTTAGCGCTGTTTTATACCACAAAACATCCAAAATCATGATTTTCATAACGTAATTCTGGTTAAAAGTGGATAAAATTTCATTTGCTTTGCAAGAATTCCCTTTCCAGCTGTTATTTAGTCTCAAATAAGTCACATAACCTAGAAAATTTGATGATAAACACTCTCCCCACGCTGTTCGCAACTTCTGCTCATATTATCTCCCACTTGAGCATCACTTTGGCGGCTTCCATCCACCAAAGGCGCGCTCAAGATGGTGAGCCACGGAGAAACAGAGGCGATCTTGATAAGGACCAGCGACAACTTGAACGCCCAGCGGAAGTCCGCCGGATGAGAAGCCAATTGGGACGCTGGTGCCGGGAAAGCCCAGCATGTTTATCAGGAAAGTGTAGGACAGTCCGTACCACATGGTATAGTACTCGTGATGCCTGAGCGCGGGTCGCGGCGATGTGGGGAAGATGAAGACGCCGTTGGAGCCGAGTTTGCTCACCAAATCACTGCGGAGCTTCTCGAATTTCTCCGCGTATTTGGCATTGTTGCGCCTGAAGAGGAAACTCGTGGCGATTCTCACGAGAATCATCAAGTACATGCCGCCGAAGGTGAATCTGGAGCAGCCAAAGGGTGACTTTAGCATCTCCAGGAAGAGATATGGCGTCTTGTGAACACCTGATGGATCTTCCAAGACACTCGGAATGTCCTTAAGAGCCGCCGTTCCCGCGATCATGAACTCAGGCGCTTCACTCATGTCCACATCGAGCTGCAAACGCGTGGAATCTCATGAGTAAGATCAGCTATTGTTTAAGTCTCTAGATTGATCTTCTCACCGGCATTGGCTTCATTCCGAAGTCACTGAAGTGCTGAATGACCTCGTCAAAGGTTCGACTCATGTCCTTTGACGTCGGAATGGTGAAGAGAGAACTTCCCACGCTCTTCTTGAAGAATATCCTGATCTCTTCCACGGGCACGGGATCGTCCAGCTTGAGATGAATGGCCTTCGGACCTGCCATGATCTTCGTGATGAGCGGAAGATCTCTGGCATAGCGACACATTGGACCGGCGCTCATGTAGTCACTGCCTGCGGTTTTGGTGAGATCTGGAAGCATTCCTGCGTTGGAGATCACTCCGGGTGTGGGTTTGTGGCCAAAGACGCCGTTGTACATGGCCGGACAGCGAATGGAGCCGGCTGTGTCGGCCGCAATGCCGAACAGAGAAGCCCCAGAGCCCAGAAGAGCGCCCTGCAAAAGGTAATTTGTGGTTTTATGGCTGGAATAAGCGATAAAGATCTGTTTACACTTCGTGTAGTTCTGCCCTTGAACCTGTTGTAACTATTCATGATAATAATAGTTTCCAAGGGGGAGATAATTTGATTCGTTGTGCTGTACGGATCAGTGGAAATATTTGACTCCAAGAAGCTTGTTTTTAAACCTCTTCTTGTGACCAAAACCCAGATTTTCAGGCACTTTCACATCTCACCTCGCCTCCGGACGATCCGCCGGCGGATCTTCTCTGATCGTAGGGATTCAGCGTGCGTCCTGTGACAAAATTGTTGGTCTCCCAACTGTAGCAGAACTCTGGCGTGTTGGAGACAAGCAGCGGAATAGCGCCAGCATTGAGTATCAGCTGAACAGCTTCGCTGTTCTCAAGAGATCGCGTGGCTTTGCGCCAGAAGTTTCCCATGGTGATTGGGAAACCGGCGGCTCTGCACGCTTCCTTGATCGTCACGGGGACGCCGAGGAGGGGAAATTTCTCCGCCAGAAAGGATTCTTCGAATTCTGAACACTTCTTATCAGCATCTTTTGCCATCTCGATGGCGCGTTCGAAGCCATTCTCCACAATGGCATTGATCAGAGGATTCACAGCCTCCTGTCGAGCAATGTAGGCTCTGACCACGCTCTCTGACTTCACCTGGAGAAGAAGAAACTTAGATTAGAACTGCGTTTGCTGGACTGAAAGATTTTGCCTCACTTCGCGACACCGTATTTTCTTCGCGAGATCATTGGCAGAAATCGTCAGGAGATCACAATTTACGAAGGGCGGCAGAGGTTTTCGGGGTGTAAAAATTGCTCCGTGAATGATAAGGAGTGGATAGATGAGGAGGGATGTGAATTTCATCCAGAGAATTGAGATTCGCAAGAGAATGTCCATATTTGATGCGTGAAAACTTGTCGCACAAACTTAACATACTGAAAATGGTGAAAAGCTTCGTGCTGTGTTCTCGCGAGAATCATTAATGGATATGGTTTTTCATGCCAGTCGGCTGAAGATCGTATTTAATGGTCAGTGACGTTCTAAGGTTGAGAGCGAGAGTCAAGTGCAGGTTTTTCCCCTCTTTCATCACCTGTTTTCTGTGTCACATTTTCGTGGCGTGCGTGTGCGTGGGGGAAAAGTGTGTTGAGAAAAGTTGTTTCGGTGATTTTCACCTAGTTTTTCACGCAAATATTGCTGCATTGAATGTCGGTCAGAAGCTTGGAGAGCCATTGAAAGTCTGCAAGTTTCCCGCTCTTTTCTCACATGCGAATTTGCATTACTGGAAAGCGCGCGCGCTTCCAGTATTTCCAGTGTCAACCACGTGGTTTCCCAGATGCAAAAAGTAAACAATAATTATTCGCTCTCTTTTGCCCTCTTTTTGCAGTGATTTACTGCTCAATCTCGCTTCGCAGATAGTGAAAGCTGATGCCCAAGATCTGCCCCAGAAACTCAAGTGAGCTTCCGCAGGGAAATCAGTGAACAACAGGGAGAATTATCAGCTTCAGAGGTCATCGAGTTCATCAAGAGCGACGTGGGTATTTTTCGCAATAATTCGATTGATTTACTCAATTCCAACCAGTCTTGTTTGTTCAGTTGCCCAGGAGAGTGCCTTTCGAGAGAATCCAGAGCCCGAGAATCCAGAATCATGTCCGGAGAGGAGTTTTTGGGCTACAGATCGCCGCTGAGCTCTCGCTATGCCAGCAAGGAGATGCAATTCCTGTTCAGCGACCAGAATAAGTTCTCCACGTGGCGGAAGTTGTGGATAATGCTGGCCAAGGCGGAGAAGGAGCTGGGATTGGACATCACGGACGAGCAGATCGCCGAGATGGAGGCCAACGTGGACAATGTGGACTTCCAGGCGGCGGCGGCTGAGGAGAAACTCACGCGTCACGACGTCATGGCTCATGTTCACGTGTTCGCCAAGCTGTGCCCCAAAGCGGCCCCCATCATCCACCTGGGCGCCACATCGTGCTTCGTGGGCGACAACACAGATCTGCTGATCCTGCGCGGTGGTCTGGATTTGCTGCTGGATGGCGTGGCGGGCGTGATTTCGCGCCTGTCGGAATTCGCCCGGGAATATCGCAGCTTGCCGACGCTGGGCTTCACACACTTGCAGCCGGCGCAGCTGACCACGGTGGGCAAGAGGGCGTCGCTGTGGCTCTCAGACCTGCTGATGGACGAGCGAGCGCTGCGCCGATGCCGCGAGGATCTCTGCTTCCGCGGCGTGAAGGGAACGACGGGAACGCAGGCGTCCTTCTTGCAGCTCTTCGACGGCGACGGCGCCAAAGTGCGTCTGCTGGACAGGCGAGTGGGTCAGCTGGCGGGATTCGCCAAGTGTTATCCAGTCACGGGCCAGACGTACTCCCGGAAGGTGGATTTGGAAGTTGTGGCGGCGCTTTCGGGACTCGGAGCGACGGTGCACAAGATGTGCTCGGATCTGCGCCTGTTGGCGTCGCGCAAGGAGCTCGAGGAACCCTTCGAGAGCACCCAGATCGGCTCCTCCGCCATGGCGTACAAGCGCAATCCGATGCGCTCCGAGCGATGCTGCGCCATCGCCCGACACTTGATCACGCTGCACGCCAACGCGGCCAACACGCACGCCACGCAGTGGCTCGAGAGGACGCTGGACGACTCGGCCAACAGGCGCCTGACCCTGTCCGAGGCCTTCCTCAGCGCCGACGCCGTGCTGCTCACGCTGCTGAACATCACGCAGGGCCTCGTGGTGTATCCGAAGGTGATCGAGCGTCACATCGCGCAGGAGCTGCCCTTCATGTCCACGGAGAACGTGATCATGGCCATGGTGAAGGCGGGCGGCGATCGCCAGGTGTGCCACGAGAAGATCCGCGTGCTGTCGCACGAGGCGGGCGCGCAGGTGAAGGTGCACGGCAAGGACAACGATCTGGTGGCGCGCATTAAGGCGGACGCCTACTTCGCCCCGATCCTCAGCCAACTGGACGCCATCCTGGACGCCAAGACGTTCATTGGACGCGCGGCTGAGCAAGTGGAGGAGTTCCTGGCGGAGGAAGTGGCGCCGGTGCTGGCAAAGTACAAGGATCAACTCAAGGGACTGAAAAGTGTTCAGCTGAGCATCTAGAAAGTGTGTTTTTAATCACAAAATAAAGAGTTATTCATCATTCTGCAGAAGCATGTAGTAAATCGTGGACTTCTTGCGCACTTCCTGCAGAATCTTGATGTGGCGCAGCATCTGAAGGCGCGTGCTGGTGCGCTTGTCGATCATCTTGCCAATGATGCGCGTGATGTCGCCCTGCGTGATGAACGTTCGGGTGGGAAACTCCTTCTCCTGCTCCAGGAACAGATCATAGAGATGGCGATCCCTCAGCGCGATGGTGTTCCTCTCACGGCACAGCATCTTGTACTTCTCCATGAAGCACTTGTGGATCACGGACTCCAGGAAGTCCTGCAAGTCATTCAGCGTGTCGCGGCCGCGCATGTACCGCGGAATCTGCTCGAAAAGGCTCTGCGTGATGGTGAAGTTGAAGTCCTGACTCTTGGCCGCTGCCCGGCAGCCGAAGGGCGATTGGGTGTGGCGCAGAACCGAGCTGGGCTGCAAGAGAGAAGAGAGATAACTGTCACTGCGTCACACGATTGCAGATCTCGAAGCATTTTTACCGTTCGCGGAGCGCTCTGGAGGCGATGCATCTTGAACACCGATCCGGGCGTGCTGAGCTCCCTCACGCGCAGCGCTGACTGCGGGGTGGTGGACAGGGTCGTGGGCTGGACGCTCTGGTTCATGGTTTCCATCACTTCCATGAGGCGCAACATGAACATCTTCTGGCGATGCGCGCGCTCGGCGTCTTCCTCCATTTGGCGCTTCAGAGCCGGCCAGGCCTTGAGATACTCCTTGGCCCTGGCCATCAGCTCCTGCACCTCCGCCGTCACCTTCGCCAGCTCATTGCACTGCTCCTGATGCTTCCCCTTGTTCAGGCAGATCCGATAGTGAAGCTTCAGCATCGCAATCTTCTCAAAGTGCTTGTCGAGGATCTTATCGAAGTCCATCTTTCTGGCGGTTTTCACACAAATCACCGTGTAGATCTACCACGCGAGGTGTTCAGGGACAATTCTCACCTGATTCTCAGTCTCTATGCGGCGGATAAAAGGTCTTCTTACGTGGAAATTGATGGAAATCGAAGAAAATTGCTCGCTTTGAGCTCGACGCCTGTTTCAAGCGGTTCTTTTGACTTGCCAACTAGTGTTGTCCGATGGAATTTCCAGCTCTTCCAGTGGCGAAAGTTCGCCGTGGAATATTTAAAATATAACTGCTATCTTCACACCATATTTAGAAAATACCCGGAAATTCCCTGAAAATCAGGGAAAACTCCTTTTTTCTGGCCAATAATAAATCGCTCAGTGTTAAAAAATCCGTTTATTTCAAGGTACAAAAGTATCGGGAAGAGCTTCCGCATCACAGACTGTCAGGGGATGACGAGATTCGAGGCCCACTCCTTCAGCCACTGCGCGCTCACGTTCTGCGTCATGGTGGTGAGGAGCGCGAGGAGGGAGCGCTTGGGTGGGCGGCAGTGCTTGCGCCCCTTCTCCTGGCAGCACACGTTGGGGAAGCAGTCCAGCGTGTTGTTGCAGGGCTTCGGGAAGAGATCGAAGCTGGGCGCCGGCGGCGGCGTGCACTGGATGTAGCCCGACATGGCCTCCAGTGGATTGGCGAGGGAGCGCGCGAAGGGAATGTCGGACTTCTGGAGCTCAACTGTGGCGCTGCGGCAGTACTTCTTCTGGCCATCCGGACAGCACACTCGTGGCCAGCAATCGGCGTCTGTGTCGCACGTCTTCAGCTCCCAGAAGAGCTCGGCGAGGGGCGTTTGAGGGCATCGCTGCTGGATGAGGCCGAGAATGGCTGTTTGGGGGAGGAAAACGATTGAGTTTCTGACTGTGTTTCGCAGGGGAATTGAGGATCTCGCAAGGAGGGCGACTCACGCTCATGTGGAGGCTCAATGATTGGCTTCGGGACGCCCTGAATGCATCTCTTGTAGCTGTTGACCTTGCAGCACACGTGCTTCTTGCCCATGATGAGGCAGGACTTGTCATTGGTGCAGGGCAGCGCGAACCACCCGACGTGCTTTTCCGGATTCTTTGGGCAGATCAGCTCCGTCTTCTCCGCCTTGCGCGTCTTCTTGTTGGGCTTCACCGTGCTGACCACGACTCGGCTGTCGCTGGTTTTTGCGTCACTCTTGATCTGCTTGGCCAGCCTCTGACCGCCTGCGAAGAGGGCGAAAAAAATGCCCGCGTGTGTTGAAATTGAGCTGCAGCGTTAGATAACGCGCCGAAATTCAATCAGAGAGCCTCTCACGAACAATCCGCGGACCATTGATCGGTGATTGATTGGCCAAATCTCACCAGCGAGAGAAGAAAATCTTTGGCGCGCGAAATGCGAAACGACCGGCGAGCATTTCATGGCAATTGCAGAGAAACTCTGCATTACATATTCGGCAGGTCCAAGGGGGAGATATCACGGTCAGAAGTGGTGTATAACGTCCATTATTGTAAATTGCAATATTTGAATTTCTTTAATGTTCCTTGTTTTTAATTAAACTAGTGAAATTGTCAAAAATTCTGCATTTTTTTGGAATATTTTGCTGAGAAATATCAATTTTAGATTTTTCTAGGTTATGTGATTAATTAAAACAGATTTCAGTGGCGAAAAAACTATAAAAACGTCCATTTTTGTGCCTAAACTTGAAAGATTTTCCTTTGTCTCCAAAGTTGAATATTTTAAGGGTTTTAAAATTACAATTCCAGAATTTTTCTGTTGAAAAACAGTGCCAAAATCAAACATAACCTTAAAAAATGCACAATTTGACGTATTTGACAAATTATTTATGTCTATTTGGAGTTCATTATCTCTAGATTCTCTCTAGAATACGGTTTTGAAATAGATTTCTGAGCCATCAACTAATATTCAGGGGGTTAAAATCAAAATAGAATCAATTTCTCAAGATACATTGAGTAAGTGACTGAAAGTGGTGTACAAGACGTCTTATCTCCCCCTTGGGCAGGTCAGAATTGTGCCATTTGCCCAGTGATTCAACGGATTCAACCATGTAAGAAGCGCGCAATTCACGCTTTTGGCATTAGCTTTTGATCTTTGATGCTTTCTTTTCAAGATCCTCAAAAGCCATAAAAGAGTTGAAAGATCAATTTAAATAATCTCCATCGCATTTCAGTGGCCGAAAAGCACTTTTTGATTGAGTCTTCTTGCGACACGAAATGATCGTTAAAAATGCAAGATGAAGAAATGCAGCGAGAGAAATATAGAAAGACTTTTATTATGCCATTTCGAAAAGCAGTCGAATTTATAGGGCATTTTTTTCCAAAGCCGCCCAATTAAGGAAAATGCAAGAATTTGGAAATTGCGGAATGCTTTAAGCCCTCTTTAAGTCTTGCTGTACTTGAATTGGCTGCTTTTTAAGCAATTTCCTGCTCAGACATTTTCTCATTTTCTCTCATATTTCCCATATCAAAGTGCCATTTTATTCTCTCTTTATGCACACAAAGTGCCGAAGCAATTGTGAAAGAATGAAAAAAAAATGACTCAAGTCACGTTAGAGACAATATTCTCAGAAGAGAGAGAGAAAGAGATTCAATGGGTATTTTTGGGTAAGAATTTCATCAGGATTGCGACAAAAGCTTCATAATCTATTAGGCTTAATTATCGAGATTAAGACAGGTGATTTCTGTCTCAATTGCTCAGGTTTTTGCAGAGACTGCAAAATGGCTGAGAGTTGATGGAAAAACGACTCTTTTTGCAGTGTGATTTTGGGTCAAGAAAGGTCATTAACGTTTGACTGTGTTTTCTTGCAAGAATTGCAGTGATTGGCACAAAAGTCTCTAAGATATGAGATCAACAACTTTGCCATTCACTTTGCTGGATTCACTTCACTTCTTTCCCGGCCATCGAGAGTGATTTTCGCCCACGAAGAAGTCTTCCAAATGAAAGTGAAATTTCACTGAAAGCGCGCACTCGCGCGGGAAAATGCGCAGACACGAAAAGTGGGTAAGTGGATCAAGATCATTGTGAATTTCTTGTCCCATTCTTCATCTCGCGATGGCGCATTTTTCACCTCCCACTCGCGCGCGCCCAGGTGAGGCGCAAACACACATTAAGCCGCGCACTTTCCCGCGCACACACACTCTTGGCGAAGAAGAAGTGTTGCGCAATGCTCAGTGATCTCTAATCGTGTGCGCGGCATCCGAACAGACCAATTAATCTCACTGGTAAACCACTTTTGCGCCAACACTTCCGGGCAGAGTCGCTCTTTTCCTGCTCAGCACGATCAAAAGACTCACCCTTGTGACTCTTCTCGGACTCCTTTGGCGCCCCGGCCGCGGACTTTGGCGCATTCTTGGCCACGCGACTGCCTTTACCGACGAGCTCAGCTGTACCATTTGTACTTGCACACGATGTTATGCAAACCACGGCGAGCAGCAGCGATGCAGAGAGAAGCCAAGACACTTTCATATTTGCCAAGGAGAGTTAAGTGGCGCTTTGAGGCCACTTTGTGGATCCTTTTGTTGGGCACAAGAGACAACAAACACCACCGCGGACGCGTGCTGGCGCGAGAAAGGCCAGAGCTTGACTGCCGAGAGGCGCCAAGACGGTCTTCGGTGTCTTTTATGCGATGGTGTGCAATTGCGGAGTGAATGGCAAGAGCGGGGAATGCATTTGCGCGTTATGTGAGTCGCATTGGCGCGATAAACACTAATTAGCAGTGCTGGATGCTGGGCGAAGATCAGTCATGTAACTGGGAAGATCTTCTAATGAGATCTCGCCGTCATAATTCACGTCGTCGTTTGATTGATTTCTGCTAATCACTGTGATCAAATATGCGAATAAGCTGGATCAATTCAACCGCTTAGATTTGGAGTGTTTAAAGTGCAAGTTTAATTGGTAAATCATGACTTGTTATAAAAGATGTTTGCGACATTATAAGCTTAGATTTCAGTCTTGAAACATCACAAATCATACTAAACTGTTAATATTGATGAATTCTAATGATTTTTTTATAACTTTCATTTGTAATGTAAAACCAACTCAAGGAATCTGTGCAACTTTACTTTCATTACATTTTAAATAAGCTGTCAAAATTCTTAATTCTTAAAACTGTCAAAAGTTAGCGCTGGAAGTCAATTCATATATTTTATCGAATATTCATGTGAAAAGCAATGAAAATGACAGTAATGACGTTTTCAGGTTGATAAGTAAAGATTGAGAGGATTTATGATACATTTCAATGCACTAATTTGAGGTTATGTGTTCCCGGACATTCTCTGATCCTTTTCAAGGAAACTAATTGATGGATTTCAGAAGCATTTAATTTATTGCGCTTGTATTTAACACTAGAAGCCGTTAATATAAGCTATGAAAAGCGCAAACTTTTAGGAAATCTAATACGAAATCTGTAAAGTTGCAACGACTCCTGAGATCTGTCGAAAAATGCATAAAACGAAAGCTCGATTTCCTAAATTTTGGCTATAAAACTGCCCCAATTTTCATAACAATCTCATTGATATTCAGACACTGAACTCTTGCTGCAAATAGAGTTGAATTGCGAATGATTGCCAACGATTAATTAATTCAAATGCATGTTTTCCGCTCAGACACGCCATCTGTGGGCAAAATGTGTGTTGAATCACTGGACAAAAGAGCGCAAAGACGCAAACGCGAGTTGAAAAGTTCACTCGATTCTCTCACAGAGTGAAGTGAAAATTCGTGAGAGGAGATTTTGCCGCCTTTGCTCAACTCTCTCACGGGAAGGTTTCTTTTGGGCGCGCAAAAGAAGGTTGGAATAAGGCAAATACAACAATCGAGCATGTTTCTAAGTAGAAAAACAATTTTTTTTTACTTGTCTCTCCTGCGTTGGGGCAAAAGGAAGAGTCGCACTACCAGCTTTTGTGCGAATGGGTTGCAAGGAAAAAAGAAAAGATCGCGAATGGTGAACATAGCAAGATAGTTCTTGTACAGAGAGTGTTAAGAGGCAAATATTTGATCCCATAAGAGTCTCAGAGGCTTTTTTCTTTGCTCAGCCACAACACCTCAAAATCACACAAATGAGAATTACCAGAGGTTTAATTCCTCCGGCGTGTGTAATTGAGAAGGTGACAATTTTTGCCATTCCAAGCTCAGCGAGTCTTTTTTTGCTTCACGGTCGCGATGCTGTGTGTAAATTAATTTCCTTCCAGGTGGATTAAATTGCATGTCACAAGAGGTGGAATCGCTTTGGCGCGGGCAGAGAAAAAAATGGGGAGAGAGATGAAGAGAGGAAATGATGTGGAATGACTAAAATGGCAAATTATATCCTCTTTAGTGTGATATATAGAGATGTGTGTCCATCTTCAGCCGTCAATTTGCCCATCAATCAAGCCCATAAATATTGCAATTATGCAATTTGAGATGAATACAGCTATTTTAGCACCATAAATTCAATCAATTTACCCACACAGAGTGGCACCAAAAAAACGCCACGATCATCGCGAGTCCCGCATGTCAAGAAAACTTTTTCTCTTTCTCACCACAAAATCTCACAAACGAGGACCTGTTTTACTTTTATTCTCCTCGCCATGTCGATTAATCCCCGAAATGCATTTATGGAAATGCGACCAAATTGAGTCTTTTGCGTCTCCCACAGATTTGTTCTTTGCCGAGCGCATATTTTTTGCTCGCGCCACAAGAACATTTCAGATGCGATCTGCATCTCTTTTGGATGCCCAAAAAGAGATTGAACCGAGGCTGAATGGAGAAAAAGAAGAAGAAGGAAGTCTCTCAGGCCACCAAACAGAATATTCTGATCACTTCTAGGTATTTCTCTGCGATAAGAATCTCAATATTTGTGCCTTCTTTTGCTCTTGCTGTAATTGTCATTGCTGAAGATCATCAGATTGATCTGCAAATGCTTCGCTCTTCAGCGATATTTGTCTGGATTGCTTTTTTATCGATTCTGTCTGGGGAATTTTGATTTTTTAGGGGTGGTTTTTGGAAGAACAAAGCTACAAATTGGTAGAAAACTTAGAAGAAAGATAAATTTTATGAGAAATCATCGATTAAAGTTGCATTTTGGCGATTTACTGAATTAGAATCAGTGAGTTTGACTCTTTTTAATTCACTTTTTAGCTTCATTTGCTTCTGGAGTTATCATATTTTCTTTTTCACGTTGAAGTGATTGAAGTTATCGATATTTACCGACACTTATCGTTACGAATTGCGTGCAATTTCCTATTTTTAGCACAATTTCGGGAGAGAAATAAGACAGAAGTGGATTAATTAGTTCTTAGCGTCATATTTCACTTGCTTCTTTTATCTTAAAGATTATCGACTATGAATTTTAACCAAGTTTAGGACTAATTAATCCGTATTAGTCCTATTTTTCCCCTAAAACTGTGTGAAAATAATAAGAATTCGCACGCATTTCATATCGATAAGTTCACTAAGACTCTAATTCTCTTAGACTCTCGATTACTCACTTAAAATCCAAAGATATTTAAAGAATCAATTTGTTTGTGAGAATTACAGCTGTTTTTGCTGAATCTGCTCACTTATTTGCAAAGCAATGCTGTAATGCGTCAGAAGCAGTAGAGGAAGAAGTGATATTTAACCAAATTCTTGCATTTTTACTGGCTAAAAGAGCATGTTTTGAAATTGAGAAGAAATGAGATTCGCATATTTTTATGCCGCGCACTTCTATATTTCATCTGAGGAGCGCCAGTTTGTGGAAGGGCAGAAAGAGTCATGAGGACGAGAGACATTCTAATTGGCATAAGTGACGCGTAAATTTTCAATTATCCCCGCGCGAAGTGGTTGCTGGGGCGCAAGAGGAGCAATTGAATTAGAGCCGAGGGAAGAAGATGCATGGGGAGCGATAGGGAGAGAGAGTGAGACCGTGAAGACCGTAAAACAATGTCGTCAATCTCCCTGACGGCTATCATCCGCGACAGACGCGGGGAGGGTGGGGGGATGGGGCGCATAGGTAATCTAAATAAAAGGTGTACACCGAGTGCGGAGTCAAAATATTGATGGGCAGAGGTGAGTCCCATAAAGCAGAGGCAAGAAGCCAGAGCCACGTCCACATCGATTTATGTCAACCCTACGCCGCGGGAGCCAAAGGAGGAGACACAGAGAAGTCTCTGGGCGGGAGAGGAGGAAGACATCCAAATATTTGGGCTCTTGATCCATTGAGGGCCGCATGATTCCTGACACCGCGTGATTGACGGCACTTTGTCAATCGTCCGTCAATCAAATTTCCCGCGCTTCTCTCCACAATCTGTTTATTATAATTTTACGACGTCGATGACGATTACGCGATCAATTGATGGGAATCCGCGATGTCATGAATTAGGCGTGAGACTTCTTATGGGAGATAAAAATTGAGTTATATTGTCTCGAAGACGAACAACTTCTTGTGGACATTTGTAATTATGGGAAAATTGACGGTTTGCTAAAGTGTTTTTCAAACTTTGGAAATTCTAAGAAATTGCTCATTTTTATTGTGAAGAATTGCGATAGTTGATGAAATTTTACTATCTTTGAAAAATTGCCTTTTAAATAGATTCATTTCTATAAATCTAAATTCAAGAATAATTAGGAAAAGACTGTGAAATTTTAGAAATTCCACGAAGAAAATGATTTTTTTATTGAATTTTCTAGTCTTTCACCAATTTTCCCATTCCTTGGAATTTTCCTTTTAATCAGCAATTGAAAATTACCTCACCATCTTTCTTTGGGCAAATAAATTTTGGCGAACAGAAGAATTGCAAGTGCTTGAGAAGTCGACTGAAAATTCTTTTCAGCTGCGGAGAAGCGCGCAATGTAAAGAATCCATCTTGCGAGAGAGAGAGACTTTTGCCTTTCTGACTTTCAGCACAGCGAGATTTGCATCCCGTGCTGAACAAACAAACAACTCCTTCGGGTTTTTTGAGAGAAGAGGAGCACCTTACAAGGCTGACAATATGACAATAGGATGTCGTGGCGGTGATTTATACTCGCCAGAAGGCCTTCTTCTTTTCCGAACTGCCTCGTCGCGCGGGAACATTGTATCGGCGAGAGCACAAATGAGGGAATTTTTCGGGGGAACATCAAGTACAGCATCTTTCAAGCAAGATGAATATCTCTCTTTGATGCACTCAAGGAGCCACTGTTGGCCGACTGAAAGGGGGGTGAAAGGGGGCTTCGCTGAGGCGCTGTTTTTAATGAAATTCTAATGAGAGGCAAAATGCAAACACATTGTTCATCGCGGAGTTGAGCAATTGAAGAACTGTTTGTGTGTGAATAAATTCAGATTTTCCCCATTTAATAGCCCAGTAAAAGTCACCTGAAATTTTATTAGCCCCTTCGTCTGGTCGTTTATCTTGGTCGGAAGTTCCCATAAAGTTGTTGGACAAACTTCAGCAGATGCTTGTAAAAATGGGATCTTGAGGTGACAGGCGAAGAAAACGCACCGGGTCGCCTCTTCTCGGTTGTTTTGACTAATTTATTGAGAGTCAATGACCATTCTGGGTGAGAGGAAGAGGCCAGAGAGAGAATAAAAAAAAGGGTGAAGGAATTCCCTTGTTGGGTTGTTATGGAAAAAAAAAGCACAGATCGATTCTCATAAATTCTCCTCTGAAGGAGAGAGAGAAAGAATTAAATTGCTCTAATGGCTATTCTGGGCGTTGCTGAAGACATTGGAATGGAATGGAGAAGTTTTCAAGAGAAAGATCCCATCAATCATGTTAATTTCTCGCACTATCTTCCCGGCCTCAATTTGTTCTATTGGAGGAATCACACGTGATTTCTCCCGATATATATATCGTTAATTGTATAAATCTCCCGGTAAAATTGCCGGTGTTTGTGTCTCGAAATCAAGATATCGATGGTGATTCTTCGCTTCTTCTATTTTTTTTTTTCGTCATCATCTCTGGGGATCTGGGAAAACAGGTATGAGATTAGGTGTTCGTATGAATTTTGATAACTCTATTCATCGCTCTGAATCTCTCGGGAAGATCTTATGTTGCTTTCCGGTGCTTCTCGCTCTGGGAATTTGTGGATCGATGGCCTGTGAAATTGATTGATTTCAGTGCATCGCGCTTAAACCAGTTTCCGGACATGAAATTTGTCCGTTTCCCCGCTGAGATGGAAACATATGTTGATATATGTATTTATGGTAAAACAACGAGATCAATTTTCATTCTCTCATCCACGAAATCTTCTCAGTTTTGGAAAGGTTATTTCATTAGTGATCACGAATCGTAATTTCCATATGAGAATTAATAAAGAGCATCTCTCGATGGCCGACACATCCTCGGGAGGATGAGAAGATTTGACTCCAGACCGAGACAAGGGGGCGGAGAGGCGATTCGATGCGTATTAAGAGTGAATTTTGAGAGAAGGATGGCTTTTGGGCTGAGGAATAAAATAAAGACTCCACACAAGTGAATCCCCCGAAATGCCGGCACATTTCATTTGATGTCGATTGCTAAGGAGAAATGAATTCTTTTGCCCTCCATCGCGGGGCTTAATTTCTCGTGTCTGCGAGAGAGCAAGAGAGACAGCGAGACAATTCATGCGGTGGATCATGTCGAATAAATCCCGAGCCACTTTATCAGCACCGACAGCGATTTCTTATCGCATTTACATGACAATAATTGCCATTTGCACAATCCTCTGGAATTGAAGATGCAATCAACACGCTGCAATGGCGAGTGCCCCACGATTTAGTGCCCAGGCGGCGGCGGCGGGGGGATGGCCGGCTATGCACAATAAAGCGGCCATTAAACCCAATTATTAACATAAGCACCACTTGAGAGCCTCACAAATTGCCAATTGAATGGTGTCAGTACGCCATATGCAGACACTTTTCTTCATTTTGAGCCTCCGCAGGAAAAGAAATGCAGAAAACGGCCCAAACTTCGGTCCTCCGCTGAGAGATGAGAGCAGCAGAGGCGGATCCTTGGGAGCTTTAAACGCGATTTTTGCGCCTGTCCATTTTGCCCATCAAACTGCGTCTTCATTTATATTCTAACGACGCTCTCTTGACTGACAGATGTCTCTGCTGGCGTTTATGTATTTTGCATGGGTTTGACATCTGTCATCTGGCCACACTGGCCAGTCGTCAAGTGCTTCCGAGGATCAATTTGAATTGATTTGAGATTGAGATTTGGCCACAGTGACCACAAAACACTTCCTTGCTAACTTCACTTTAATTCAGTGTTTAAAATGAGAATTTATAGTTGGAGAGAAAAACTTCTCAAGCAAAAATGTGTTGAACCTTCTTTCCTTTAATATTTCTTCAGTCTATTGAGCTTGAGAAGGTTTGCAGTGTTGTGTGAATTTGCATTTTAGCTAACATGTTTGCTGAAAGTTGGGAGCAATTATTTAACAACGCATCTCTGAATAGGCGATAAATTATTTATATTTTTTTCCATCCAGATAATCATCACCATCGTAAATTAATTAAATTGTGCTTCTTCATATCTTAAAGTTTCCTTATAGCCAATTAAGCACTTTGCGCAAATTTATCTGAGAAAGAAATACGATACTTTATTGAGAATGCAACGTGAATTTCGCGTGCGTCTTCTTCTCAACTATGTATAAAAGGGAGGAGTCGCGACTTGAGGGCCTCGCAATTGTGTGTTTGGCATTTTAATGAAATTAATAAAAATGCTAAGCCAATTGCTAACAAAACACAGCCATTGTTTCTGTTCCAATTATGATGTCAGCTTTCTGCTTCAGCTCATGCTTGACGCGCGCCCGCCGCCGCCGCGGCTCACAGCGCGAACCGCCGCTGCGACAAATTTATTGGGTAAAAAAGGCAGCGCAGGATGAATAAATGAGGCGCGACTGGCCAAAAAGAGAAACTTTATCAATGCTTTATGCAAATTGCGCGGCTCGTGCATTTTTGGGTGTAAATATATTTTTCATCCTTGCGAGAAAAACGGCGCGCACAGAGTTTTTGGGAGGATGAGTGGCGAATGAGGCTTGCTGAGCGTTTGTAATCAACATAATTTAAATGCTTTTATTACCTTGTCAATTAGAGGGGGATTTTTTTCCAGGCGATCGGCCTTATTGCGACCGAAAAAATAAATAATACTTTGTTAATTTATTCAATTATCTGCTCCATTATTTCCAGCTCTCCTTTCTTCGTGCTCAGACTCAAATTGGAGTTCTGATTTTCTCTCGAGCACACACAAGAATTAATATGTTGCTCAATGATTCGCCTCGCATCAGAATTGTGTTTTTTTTTTTCATCCATCGACAGCCAAAGATATGATAATTGAAATTCAAATAAATAGGGAACTTTTTTTCGCAAGTGTAGCGTATTTTTGGAGGGTTTTGTTTTCATTAAAATTCCCAGGATTTATTGCATTGCAATAGTTTGAAAAATGTTACTCAGCATTATCATGCAATAATGCAATTACAAAACTATATTTTATCGCTCTGGGAATTTCTTTTACCTCGCAGGCGAATTTTGCGCCGATCAGAGACACGTTCGTATTTAAGCGCATTTAATGAATATCCATAACTTCAAGCCATAAAGGACTGACAGCCGCTTCGCCTTCAGAAAGAGATCCTCGTGCGAATTATGAACACACCGTCGAGGAATGGATCATTTCAAGGGGAAAATAATAGTAAAATCTGTACAAAAATCTTGTTGATTTTTGTTACCCTGAAAATCAATGGAAAACAATTGAAATCTAACTGACAATTTGTAATATTTTATGATTTTTAGCGCGAAAATTGCGCTTTTGGGTAATTTATTTGATCGTGATTTCTAATTAAATGCTAATGTTTTGTGAAAAATTGAGGTTATGTTTCACTATAGAATTATTTCTTCCAAAATCGCGATTTTCATTGAGTAAAAATACATAATTCTACTATAATTGTGACAACACTTTAAATTTAAGCGCAAGAATTTCTACTTAAAGGTGATATTTAGTCTTAAATCAGTCACATAACCTAGAAAAATGTATCAAAATTAAGACTTGAATAGAAAATTAATTTCTACAAGTCAAATAATCGTTAGGAAATCAAAGCTTTGAACGAAATATTGCATAAATTGAAACATTTTTACTTCCTAAATTTTCTACTGATCATGAACACCACTTTTGACCATAATATCTCCCCCTTGGGAAGTCTGTTCTTCGGACTCCTCAATGGCCAATTTGCCCTCGATTCATATGCGCGATGTTTGCTCAAATGAACGGATAATTTACAATTAAAATCACCCATGAGAGTGATCTTCACTTCTCCTCATCCTTTGTGCGCCAATCTTTCGCGATCACTCCGCAATTTCCACTCCACAATGTAATTTGCACAGTGGATGAAACAGAAAATGAGGCGGATATTTATATAAAATGAATTTATCTTGAGAACATTTCAGCCGAAGAATTTCGCAGAGAATCTTTCTCTGTTTCCTCAGAATGTGACTTACATTTCGTAGCTTTACATTTTTGCATCAATTCTCATCTGTTCTAAGCTAAAATTGAATTAAAGACACCACTTTGTAATGAGTGTGACTATTGAACTCCTAACAGCAAAATGTGTGGTGTTTATTGTGGTTTTTAGCTGGTGAAAATAGCGAATTTTTCTCTGTCTGAATTTCCTGTTTATTCTCAAGTTTGTTTGCTGTGGAAAATGAAGTGCACACACACAGAAAATGGCCAAGAAAAGCGAGGCGAAACAATGAACAAATAGTATTTCCTTGTCTCAAATGTTCTGGACGATCAGCAAAATGGTCAAACGGAGCGTGAGATAAAATTTTGCTGGCCACTGAATTTTGCCACAAATTTTCCCTCGTCGTGAAAAGCACCCGAATGTAATCACACGTTGAGCGTTTTTCCCGGCATATTTAGCACTTCTTTGCCCGCTCTCTCGATGGGCTGTTGTTGCTGTTGGAGAGAGGGTGAAAATTGTTTGCTATTTTCTGTCAGTTTGGCGCGGCTTATTGTAAATACAAATACGGTTTTGTATAGTGCAAAATCCCCATGGTTGGACGATGGCTCCATTGTTGGGATGTTTGCAAAATGTTCGCCGAGATGCTGAGCAGAACTCTGCAGACAAGCAGGAAATTAGAATAATGTCCGGTAAATCTCTATCCTTCATCACGGGATGCGAGAGAGAGACAGGATTTTATTCAGGCCCCAGAAACACCATCAATGCGACTCCCCGCAGAGTCACTTTTCTGCTTTTCTGCTGTGTGTTTGTGTTGTTCAGCCGAATAACAATTGCGCCCCGCCAAAGATATACTGCACAACACTTGTCAATAGACAGAAATTTCTAAATTTAATATTAGCACACATTGCACAGAATTGCCCAGAGAGAGAGAGAAAGCCGAACTTCTCTGGATGGCGTGTGTTGTGGGGCGAAGATGGGCAGCACATTTCATTAGACGCCGCCATCCGGGGAAAATTCAATCTCCCAGTCCGGTGATTTTTTGACATAAATGGTGCGAGAAAAAGATGAAATTCAATTTGCATGAGAATCCATGAGTTGAAATGTTGGAATAATTTCATTTCTGCCTCCTTTTCTGTCACGCAATTCTATATCATTTCATTGTGGAATTTGCATTTTTCATTAATGAAATATCTCTTCCTCAATGGCTTTTCTTTGGCGCTTTTCCGCGCCTGATTGGAATCGTGGGAAAAGTTTCTAAACTTCGTGCGGTGCTCGTAAAATTCCTATATTCATTCAATAATATATTTTATGAAATGGAAAATTTCTAGAAACGAATTTTGATGTCAAAAACCTACATTTGATCAAAACAAAGGGGGAGATATTGAGGTTAATTGACAAAACCAATAATAGTTTTGATTTTATCAGCTTCAAAACTAAATTGGCATCTTTAACAAGGAGATTTTAATAAATCTCGATGGATATTTGAAAGAAAAACTACTTTTATTTGCTTTTCTGTAAATTTTTCCCGATCATAACCTAAAAAAACAACAATAAAATACTTTAAAACAACGGTTTAGAACATTCAAAAGATGCAAATTGTGTTGTTTTCAACTGTAAATTGAAGATTTTGATTCAAAACTTCATGGAAAAACTCTAAAAACAGTCGTTATTCAAATCGAAATAAAATTTTGAGGTTATGTTTTAAATTCGTTGAATTTTAAGCGTTTAATTGAGCAAAATTGAATTATACAAAAATGCTTAATTCTGTCAATAAATAATAATATTTCCACTTTCAATTGATGTTTTTGGAGTTTATTTAATCAAAAGGAATTAAGATTCTTACATAATATAATATCTCCTCCTTGGTTCATAATATTCCGGACATTCTTTTCAGCAAATTTACCCAATTATATAAATGCGATCTTCCCTCTGTGTGTTTTTCCCACGCCACAAAGTGTGTCTCAGAAGAGGTGAATTTCCCATGACAATATATCAAAATCACTAATATTGAGACACTTTTTGCATCAAGTGCGGAGTTTTGAAACACTCTGGTGCAGCAGAACAGAGTGATTGTGCAAGAGAAGAGGAGGTTTTGCAATGGCGAGAGGTGCATTTCAAATGCCGCGACATATTCCCTCAAAAAGACAGGCTCTCATTTCGCAAAAAAACACGTACGAAATATTCGCGGAGATGTTCCGCGAGTGAGGCAGAGAAACTGTACCGGCGAATGATGACCATGATGGCCGTGGCGCTGATGCTCCGTGGCGGAGGCAGGTTCCGCAGAGTGCCTCACGAATTTCATGTAGAACGTCTGTGTAATTAGTACAAGAACTCCGCGGGTAGAGCGAGTGTTGACCGACCTCCTCATTAGTTTTGGGCTCCGCGGCGGGCCTGGGAATGGCGCGCGAGCGGCGGAGAGAGGCTGCAGGGCCATCAGGACCAGCTTGTTAATAATCAATCAATTGCTAATTAACGATAACGATTTCTGGTAATTAGTGAGGCGAGTCGTTTGCCGCTTAATTAGTCCCAGAGGCAAGAGAGAGAGAGAGAAGCGCGCGCGGATAGATCACGATCCCCCCATCCAGGCCAATAGGCGAGAGCATCGCGGGCAGAATCCCGGAGCTTGTCCGCGAAAAAGATCAAAGATTCGAGATGCTGAAGATGATGCGCCTGATTGGAATTCTCAATGAACTTATAAATTCATCAGCCGCAATGATTGTTTTCACGCCACTTGCGATGCCGCGGAGAAAGGCTCGCCGGATTGGGATTAGATTGGTCCAGGTGAGGCTGAGAAGCTGCGCGCCGAAGGACGGAGAGTTGATATGGCGCCTTGGCGTAAATATTCAAATGTGCTTCTCCTCATCCGAGTCTTCTTTTGCCCAGATTTATTTACATACACGCCAGAGATTGTGGCTTTTTTGCTGACTGCAAATCGGCGAATCAATAAATCTCCTCTCTTTGCCACAGCGTCTTTTTCACTTGTGCAATGTGTCTTTGAAGACTCACATAAGCTTCTATGACTTCCACTGCAATTCTTTTTCCCCACATTTCTCCACTGATTTCTTTCTTCTCCAACAATAAATTATATTCATGGAAAAAATTCTATGCAAATTCCAATCTTAATTTGGGTAATAGAATAAGAATTTTGTGGGTTGGTTGAATAAAATTGACATTTATCACCTGCAGAAACACTTTGCTGATTATCTCATCTCGCAGAATAGGTTAGGAATTGATGCTACCATTTCTGCAGATTTGAAAAATTATTAATTATAAATTTAAATTCTGTCTTTATCGCTTTTTATGGCGTGAAATGATTTCCTTTAGCAAACTCTCAGTTTAAGTAATGAGCAATATTCAGAGAAACTCTATTGGTCATTTAGATAAGACGTTCTTTATAACTGAATGCGATATCTAACTTACTTCTTTTAGCTTTAAAGTTATCGACAATTGAAAAATCGACAGTCTGTCTTATTTTTCCCTAAAATTTACGTATAAACGGAAATTACACAACATTCATGCCAATTTTTGAAGATTTCGACACTTATCGACACGAATAGGGTGAAAATTTCATATCTTTAACAAAATTTTAGGAGAAAATAGGACTGAAAATATGTAATTAGTTCTTGGACTATCAATTTTCAAAAGAATAAATCCCTAATTCTATGAGTTATGGTCAATTATGTAAAGAAAATACACTGATTTTATTTGAGGGATGACGAAAACAAGTCTTCCGATTTCCATGTCATGAATTTTAAGTCATCCGGAAGTATGAAATCCACTCGAGAGTACGTCTAACGATGCCTGAAGCGCGTAAAATCGGAATCAATTTGCTTAGGGGTGAAAACCGAGCGGAATATCGAAAGGATCCCCTCCAATTTTCGAGTGTCTTCTGTGTGAAATCAATTTATTCCATCATGCTGAGCTTCTTGGATATGTCCTGAGAGAAAAACCGCGCTATTGAATCAATTTTGCATACACATCACAATTCCCTGGCATTGTCTCGGCGATGTTTTCGAGTAAAAAGGCGATCGGCGGAGATTGAGAGTGTATCGGCACCAAATCACTCTCCGTGGGCCAGACAATGAGTACGCGAGAGTTGTATGCAGATTTCTGCCAAGGGTTGCCCTCGATGCCACAGAGGGCTGGGCCCGTGAGCCATCAAATGCATCAAATGCCAGGGGGCGGCGAGTGGCGCGGCGTATTTCGAAATGTGGCACGCCATTTGGCAAAAACAAAATGAATTTAGATTAGCTGCCATTGTTTAGACAGGCGTAGTGTTTATTTGTAGTGTAGGAAAGGATATTCTGCAGATATCATTAATCGTTTATTTGCTTTTCCACACACAAACACACAACACAGAGAAAGTGCTTTTCGCCTTTCTCCTCCCGCACCACTTTTTCCCGCTATTTTCCTCCATCGTCGCCGTGGGAACGGGCAATAGTTATGGGAATTTTTGCAGAAACTGAAGAATTTACCTTATATCACCTATCGCGAATTGAGGGTGAAAACATGCTTGGAAATTCCACAGAGTTAAACTTTTTCCCGTGGCACGGCACTCAACTTGGGGCCACATATATATGTGATTTCCATTGATATTCCTTACATTTCCCTTCGAGAAACCCTTTCGCGAAAGCGCGCTGCGGCTCTGCGGAAGGTTTACGAGGGGTGGCCAATGTGTTATTTCGATTGAAGTCTAAAGGAAGTCTTTTATCTCATCTGATGAATTGGATTGATTGCATAACGATTGTCGGCGCTGAAACGTTGAAATCAAGGGGGAGATAATGTTTAATGAACTGTAATATTCAGTTCAACATATCAATTCTTACCCAGATATGCATTTTTACATGTTTTTTTCTAGGTTATGTGACTGATTAAAGACTAAATAACAACTTAAGATAGAAATTCTTGTGCTGCAAATTAAATTATTTACAGAATTGCGCATTTTCTCTCAATGAAAATCACGATTTTGTAAGCTGAGTGTTTAAAAATAATGCTAAAGTCAAACATAATCTCACAATTTTACTCAACAACTGCGATTTTAAGCTATAAATAATTTAAACGTTAAAAAATATACCCCAAAGTGCAATTAATTGAAGAAAAACGTAAAATATTATCTGAAAACCTCGATTATTAAGTTGTCAGTTAGATTTTGGTTAGATTTTGGTTAGTTTTCAGTCGCTTTCCACACTGACAAATTTCAGCAATAATTTTTCCTCCTTTGATTTCGTCCTTTGGCAATATCGATGGAATTGCTCGTGAATTGCAATGCAGTTTGTGAAAAATCAATTGATTTGCCCATCTGGGCCATAAATTGGCTTATAGTGAATAAATTCTCCCCGGTGGGCCTTTTTGCCATTCGGCGAATTCGCACAAAAACCCGCCTTGAGACGGTTTCGAAGGAGTCCAAGAGAATGTGTTCCGCTGGTTTTTCCTCGTGAAAGTCCATGTCAGCACTTGGGTGAATTTATTAAGCCTCCCGGGGTAATTAAATATCGGCCAGAGAGTTCATCAGTGGCGGAATTGGCTGACCACCGGCGAGGATTTGGTCGGGAAAAAGTGGACTTTGGCGATGGAGTGTAAATCTTGTGCTGCTCTTTTTACCCTTTCCTCGCTCTCTCCCTCTCTCTGTCTCTCGTCAAAAAGGGACACACACAATCTATTTGCATGTGCATTGTATGCAAATGCTTTGCTATAAAATATCTCCAAGTACTGGAGGACTTCAGCGCGGGCAAAAAGCATTCAAACAGTGTCTTTTTTCGGAGAGAGAAAGAGAGAAGAAGGAAAGCTCGTCTTCCACCCTGTGCTAATTTCAATTTTCGTCCAAATCCCACTGTTTTCCCGCAGGTCGTTTCTCTTCGCCGGCGAGTCCTCTCTGTGCGCATATTGTCCAGTCAATTGGCCCCAACGATGAGTGACAAGATGCAGAGTCCGCGGGAGTCCTGCATCTTTGGACAATTGAAGGCGGCTGCAAGAAGTGCGCAGTGGTTGAAGAATGGGTGGATTTTCGGATTGATTTGTGAGGCATTTGTTGAAAATTCATTGGACGGACCAAATGGTCAGATTAGATGGATGATGTTCATGGAACAATTGGATATTACTCGCCATTTGCATGCGGACTGCGCGGAGATGGATGGATCAATGGATCACTGATTCCCGAGATCGCCAATCCGCGCGCACTGATTCGGATGAAGAGGTCGTGATATCTCATTCTTTCACCATCGCCAAATCATCTCGCCATCAGACGAACTTTCTCTGCAACACGAAGGATTTCTCTTCCTGTCTCTGGAGATTCTCTCTCTGTGTCGTCGGCGGCAAACGGAGACAAATAGGATATAAAGCGCAGCTTGACTTTTCCTCCCTTTGCCGGATCCTTCTGACCGCTGCCGAAGATAAATGTCTCATCCATAAAATTATCCTCACTTCGACGGCGGTTTGTTTGTGCTGAGGACACTCTGTCCTATCGGGATGCTTAACCACGTCCAAATTACTTATTTTGACTCATAAATTATTTCACCGACAACTTTGGCTTCTCAGACAAATTGAAAATTAGCCATAAAAACAGAGAAGATCGAGAAATGATCTTAAAGGCTGAAGTGACGCTTTGAGGATTGTTGACGCCAATTGGCAAGAAATAACACAAAGATATGATTGAGAATTTGGCGCCATTGAGGAAAAAGGAGGAATTTGAGCAATGTCTTGTTTTTCTATCCTTTTAAGGAGGTTTTCAATATCAATTGCAGTGTAATTGACTGTGTTAATGTCCAAGGAATCGATCCTCTCAGCCTTTCTTCCATTGAATTCTTGCAAGGAAGCTGGAAGCTCCAAAGAATCGGAAGTAAAGATGCTCTCCGACAATATAATAAAAGTAGATTCGGATTATGATGGATATAATGATATCTATAATTGATTTTTCCTAACAGGATCGCAACAATCACCAAACAGGACAGAGAATTGCGAGAATTGAGATTCTTACGCCAAATAAGATTGATCTTCTGCTGAGACGGCATAGGAAAGTAACGTGGAAGAATTCCGAGATATCAGAGCATTAGAACTCTGCATCGCTATGCAGCTAACTTTAAGATTATTGCTGGGATCTTCAGCAGCGTCTTGACGATGATGCAAGCAGCTGCTTAGACTGTGGCAGAATTTCAACGAATCTGCGAATGCAGTTCTAGATTTTGTGACCTTTGGGAATATTGTGATCGATCACTTCTTCCTCTGAAGTCATAGATCATTGCTGCATGTGATCGTATCGATCATGAGCCATCGGCCCAGTGACATCGCAGATCTGGAGGTCCATGATCGAATACGGTAATCGCGATCGGCGATCTTCCGACGAATCACACACAATTGCGCACTGCCAAGAAGCCGACTGTATAGAAAGTGAGAGTGATCACACTTTTGTGATCATGTGGAGCATTAGAGAAAAAATGCGTCTATGATCGTGTGCAGATGGAAGAAAAAAGTGCATCTCTCTCGCTCGCGCCTTCTTCTTGGGGAGAGAGAGAGATTTGTGGAGCTCCAAAGCATGACATGCGTGATCCATTTGAGGAATGGCGAGAGAAGAAAAAAAAGATCTTTTGCGGATCGTTGAACTTAGTGCGGTCAGAGGCGCATGGCGAGTGAGAAGAGAAGTATGAATTGAAATTTTGGCGAGTGAGACAAGCAAGTAAGATCGTGCGGCAAAAGAAGCAATATGAGACGGTTTAATTTCTGGTAAAGGTACCAGAAATCACACACAATCTCTTTCACTCTCAATAAGCCTGGGAGAAAAAAGTTAATTTGGGGATTTAAGTGAGAGTGACGGATTTCTTGCTCTTTTTCGCGGGAATTCACCAGAATTTTCTCCAAGACACTTTTTACCCGTGATTTTTGCGTAATCTTCACACTGACTCGAATTCTACTCACCTGAGACTGTGTGAGGAATGGATCACTTTGTGGCGAAAGAGAGAAATGCAAAAGAAGTGGAAAAGAGAGTTTATAATTAAGACGAATAAGGTAAACAATCACTTCGATGCATGGATAGCCAAGTCTTCACGTTGCAGTGATCTTTCCTCATATTTGTATGTAATTTCTTGTATATTTTTAAATTGTGAATTTAAGAATATATAAATAAATTGAGTGCGCGCTGGCATATTATTCTTGTAGATCACTTTTACTGTTGAAACCAGTCATTGGCTTCTTAATATATCTTGTAATATACGAGGTTGAAATCGTGATCGCGATCTTGATCTTGTGATGTAACAACACACTCCAAGATCATTAATTTACTCTCAATATCATCTCATGTTGTTCGCCTCTCCAGTTCAATTGAAACTCCACATCTCTTGCACCTTTTCTCTCCCTTTCTTGCACTCTATCACACTCGATGGGATCTCTCTCTTTCTCACTCTCTTCTCTAACCTTTAATTGTGTGTCTTTCGCTTGGAGTTCTCTCCTCACCTTCGGACCGCAATTGAGGAAGCAAAAAGTTGAAGTACAAAAGATTTTTTAACGGTTGCTATTAGTCAATAAGATCAAACATACACAATTACATATTCTTTCACTCAAACTAATCACAGATGGTGGTCACGGTGAGAGAAATGCTCTTTTACAATTAAATCCACGCGTATAAAAGGCGATCGTGACGGAGAAAGGTGCATCATTCGCAGTGTACCAACAAAGGCAGCAGCACAAGTGTCTCTCGTGTTATTTCGTGACTATCTTGCCAGTGCATTTTCCGTGCTCAATTCACAGAGATTCTACTTCAATTCGTCTCAAAGTGCAAAGGAACAACCACAATGAACGCCATGGTAAGTGTTATTTTGCACACCCTTTTGATGTGAAGAGAGAGAGATCTTCCCACAAGTGCTCAAATTGAGATCGTTTCTCCGTAGCAGAAAATCATCGCTATTTTGTCTGTGATCGCACTCACTTCGGCATCCATTGATGAGGGCAGCCACAGCCACCATCATCACGACGTGCACACAACACACTCCGAAGTGGAGAAGCACGTCCCTGTTCCTGTCTATGAGAAAGTCGGCGTTCCCATTCCCCATCCTGTCCCCGTTGCAGTTCCCAACTACGTCAAGGTAAGGATGATTTCAATCTCTGAGGGACGCAGACTTCTCTGTTAGGAGAGATAAGCAAGTTGACAAGTCCAAACCAAGGCGCTTTATAATGTAAATGTCTTCTAGATTTTCCAAACTCATAATTTAATGTGGTTCTCTGAGCCAGTAGTAGTTTTAGAGTAGATTAGGAAGCGTCTTTAGTTAATTTTCGCTGTCATTTTGCTCATATTTCTCTGCATTTTGCGATATCTCGACTCCAAACTGAGATAGCGTCATGATCTCAACGCCAAGTGAAAGATCATAAAATTTTGATCATTTCTTGTCTTGAGGTAAATGTCTCTATATATGATAGAAATACCGATTTTTTAGCACTAAAGGGAAATTGGCATAAATTTATGAGGTTAACAGAAAGTGAAACATAATTCCCCTGAAGCGTATGTTTCAGCTAGAACATTCAGGGGTAAAATTGACGTTTAACTCTGTTCTAGGTCGGCATTCCGCAGCCCTATCCAGTTCACGTGACTGTTCAGCAGCCCATCCAGATCCCGATCTACAAGGTCGTGCCGCAGATCATCGAGAAGGCCGTGCCGGTGCCGGTTGAGCATCCCTATCCCGTTGAGATCCAGAAGCCCTATCCCGTGGAGGTGATCAAGAAGATCGAGGTGCCCGTGCCCAAGCCCTATCCCGTCCCCTTCACCGTCTACAAGCACATCCTGCAGAAGGAGAAGGCCGACCACAAGGGATGGCACTAAAAGGCTGATTTTGCTTGCCAATCCACTGACAAGTTCCTGTTGCCACAGACTTTTGTTACGAACATCTTGTTGACTAATTTTATATGTACAAGAAGGAAAAAGAAATAAAGAATGTAAATAATACAGATTTGCTGCTCTGCTTATTAAGATGCTTGCGCTCTAAAGGTGTTCCTGACATTATCATTATGTCTGCAATCGCAACTTTAGCAATCAATCTCCTTCTCGCAATTTGTCATGCGGCTCTTCATGTGCGTTCGTCAGATACGAAAATCGAGTTCGAGGGACAATTCACACATGAACTTCACGAGAACTCAACAATGAAGTGTCTTAATTGCCCAGGATTGTTGTTATCTCCCCTCCACTCTGCCCTGTATCCACTCCACTGCTGTGTATTTTGGGAAAATTACAAACACCGAGTCTCTTCCCATTGTTGTTCGCCAACCTGAACGAGGAATGTGGCTGACAGTCCCGAATTTCGCTCATGGAAAAGTTCAAAATTCATTGTCTGACAAAATAGTTTGCGGCGCGGTGTGAATGTGCTGAGAATTGCGTCCCTCCACTGGAAAAAGGATCAAATTTCCCGCTTAGGGTGAACTCTCAATGTCGCCACGAAAGGGTTAAATTGCACTTCAATTAAACAATCAATTTAATTTTGTATTCATCGAGCCTTTTGACTCGCCCAATTCAGAGGCTCTTCGACCTTCAGGATTGTATTGACAAATATATATATTCCTCGCGATTTTCCCGCTTGTGAAACTATACATAGCTATAGAAATAATGTACATTTTGAGCCATATTTTCATATGAATTTATTGTTAAATTTCAGGCGATTTTCATAGCAGTCGAGCTGATAAATTACGTGTCGTTAGTGATTTTAGCGTGACTTCAGTATGATTTAATATCTCAATGGCTTTGAGTGTTTTTCTGCAAGAAAGCTCGAATGTTGGATACTATAAAAGTGAGTGGCAGGTGTAAAAACATTTCTCTCTCCGCGGTTTTTCTTGCCGTAGAAAATTATGACCGAAGAAATTTTTCTCGCTTTTTTCACTCTCTGAAAGATAAGATCTTTATCTAATGCTTTATGCGGCAGCATTTAGTGTGATTAGAGTGCAGTAAAATTCTTTGCATTCATTTGTGCAAGAAATTGCTTCATTTTGTACCGCTCAGCTTCCTCAGTTGCAATTTAGAGGTATTATTTTATTAGAAAATCAAATTCAAGGGCCAAGGGGGAGATAATATGACTTAAAGCTGTAGAAATCTTAAGTTTCCAACCGATATTTCTTTAAGAATTCACTTGAAAACGCTTTTTTGGGCATATTTCTCGATCATAACCTCAAAATATCACTGAGAAATCTACAAAGATTCCATTTGGAAGCTTTTCATTTGAGGAAACTGACGAAAATCGCTTTCTTAGATAGATCATGCTGACGGCAGGACAGTCATCCTTCTTATTGACATTTTTATGTCCAGATAAGAAGATGCGCAGGGCTTCCAATATTTTGAATTTCTCTGTTGTGGAAGCTTTCTAGATCACAAAATCGTCTGTTGTGATTCGCCAATGATCTGAAAATTGCAGATTTAGAGTCAAGATGACCCAGAAAGTTTTCTAAATCAATATTTTGCTGCATTATCTCCTCCTTGGCAATAGCATTTTTCTTGATGTGCATTTGTCAATATAATTTATCTCAATTTTCAATCTTCATTAAGCTTGTTCGCGTCGCTTATTGCTGTATTTTTCACTCTGTAATTTAGAGAGAGGAAAATTATAGACGCAAAGCGATTTTCAATTATATTATAATTACATATCTTGCAAATTGTTGCTAACATTGTTTCAGCTCACAATCATCTTATCGCTGAAGCTTGCGTCATGCATGATTTCTGGGATAAATTCTTAGACATGCAATTGAGTAAGAATGCTGCGGATTTGCGGAGAAAGTCTCAGTTTTGCGGTGATACTTAATCTGGCGAATCCGCGAGTCTTTGTTCCTGTTTTGGTCAATTCAGGTGGCAGAAGCACGAGCTCAATGCGTAGCTCGCGGGTGAGAGAAATTGATGAATGGGACTTCCGTTGGAGTTAATAGCCGTTAGAACAGCTCTCGTAATAGAAACAACCTGTTGAATTGAGCCATAAAGTAATCGGAGAAGCACTGAATATGTCGAATATAATGACTTTATTGCCCAGTTTGCTGCGGGAGTGAAGATGAGGCTCCAAAAGGTGCGGAATTGTAACGCATAGGCGCGCGTTGCAGGTTATTTATTGCACTCTGGCTTTTGTCATAATTGAGCGCATTGGTGGAATTATGTTAACACTAATAGATGTTAATTTTGTCTCCCTCAACTTCATGGGCGCATTATCATATGAATACGCGATGAACTTTGTGTGTGTTTCGGACTTATTGACACTGAATTTGCCGCGATCGCGCACCGTATTAACATTTTATCACGATGTTCCTGTCCGCGGAGGGTCAAATGAAGAAGACACGCCGTGCCTTCTGCTCGCCCCGGCATAATGAATCGCTCTCGCGGCCCGAAGTCCGTTAAGGATAATAAATTCTCTTGCCATCGAGAGAAGTGTATCTCTGACTCGCGAGCTCTGCTCGGCTTTTCTTCCGCCGTTCCAGTCTGTGTGTGTGTGTGTGTGTGGAATGTGAGGGCAAAAATTTGTCGAAATGATAAACGATGCCATCCATATTTTATGTACACCACATATATATATATATGTGTGTATATTTTTGGGGGGCAGCAGAAAAGACAGCCGAGAATCCATTGGCGCGCTGCACTTTTTTCCAAGGCACAGCATCATCGGCCAGGACCATCAACAGGTAGTTCGAAGCACGAGAGGGAGATTATTTCGCGCGCGCCAACCCAGATGAGATGAATTATGGCCCGATGATGGCGCGCTTTTGACTACTCTCTTGTGCTCCAGTGCCATTAATTCCGGCCGCTATCGTAACAAGTGTTTCTGTCCCTCTAATTAGCTGCTGGATGGTGTGGGAAAGTTATTAATGCTGTCCCCCAGAGAGACTCCAATTCCTCCACATCCTCTCGCTCTCTCTTCTCTGTCATATCTCACTTTGCACCTTGGCTCTATTTAGGTGCAACGCTGGCGCCGAACGCCGTCACGGGCTCCAAGGGAGAGGACGATCGACTCTCTGGGAAGGGGGAATCGATGCTCGCCACATTCCTAGACGCCAAATCACGTCGCCAATTTAATGATCCACTTAACACTGCCTTTATTGTAAACACACTCTGAAATTTCTTCATCGATATTCTGGGCTGGTTTTCGACACAGACTTCTGTCGAGAAATACACAGTGTGAATTTGTAGAGGGAAACTTTAAGAAAGAAGAGACTTTTCTCCGTTTGATTGAATATTTAAACACTTATTTAACTGTATAATGTTGAAATGATGGTAAGTTCATGCCAATTTCGACACTTATCGACATGAACTGACCTGCAAATTTCCTTTAATTACTCAATTTTAGAGGAAAACATCCGAAATCAACCGTCTTAGGACTAATTAGTCTCATATCAGTCCTTTTTCCACCCTAAAATTGTGTTAAAAAGGAAATCGTACGCAATTTGTATCGATAAGTGTCGGTAAGTGTCGATAACTTGCTGAAATTGCGACGTAGTTGAAAATTCACTGGAAATTTCATATTCTAACGACGCTCTTTAGGCTGATTGAATTCTCTTTTAGCGTCCTGGTGAAGTTGGCCACGCTGGCCAGTTGACAAGTGCTTCGGAGGCTCTTTTACTGAATAAAAAATCAATCCAAGCAACAATTTCCCAAATAAACGATAGCAAATTTCCACGGCCACAAAGTGCTTCCTAGTGCTGAAATAGTTGCAATTTCAAAGTGTAATTCAAACAATTTCGCAATCCGCAGAGGAATATTTGCAAATCGCGCGTTCGCATGAGCGTGACAATCATCTGTTATTCTTATCAAGTTGCGCATGGTGTGAATTTTGAAAATTGAGATACTGTTCGGGACCCTGAGCCACATTCTCTCCTGATCCAATAAATTTATCCATTTGTTTATTTGGCGATGGCTGCGAAGAACAACAGCACTTAGGCGCTCAAGTCTCCGCAACATGAGGTGATTATGTTGTGCCCATCTATTAATATCAAAATGAGGGAAGCAGGCGAAGGAACATGACTGTGCCACGCAGTAAATTATGCCACAAATTTTCCAAATAACTGGCGCCAACATTTAACGCCACGAAAAATAATAAACAACTCCATTCTCTGGACGACTCTCGGCCTCTTCTTCCTCTTATCTCTCCCACATTTGTGTACATTCTTCCGATGTGGCTTTGTCGCAAGGTGAAGCCTTGCGAAATCGTCCCCACAAGGAGGCGCAATTGGCTGCAATGATAAAGTTTATGAATTAATTCCAGGCAATTGCTGGCATGGCGATGACTCCTCGATATTCTCTGCGGGTCGTGTTTACCAAACCAAAAAAACCAAACACACCACCCACACCCCAACAAACCCACACCCCAACCAAACCAAAACAACAAAAAACAACAAAACCAAACACAAAAAAACAAAAAACACAAAAAACACCACAAAAAACAAAAACACCACACACAAAAACAAAAAAAAAAACAACAAAACACACAAAAACAAAACACCAAAAAAAAAAACCAAAAGACGCAGGAAATTCGACTTAAGGATGTTATTTAGTCACAAACCAGTCACAAATCAGTCATATAACCTAGAAAAATTTTTCAAAACCAAGATTTTGATAAGAATGAATTTATGAGAGCGAAATAATCAACAGAAAATCATGGTTATGAACGCAAATATTGCATTAATTGCAACACTTTCACTTCCCAAAAACTTCTACTGATCTGTACACCACTTCTGACCTTAATATCTCCCCTTTGTGCCAAACAATTCAGCCAGACGCGATTGCACCATTTTCCCTGTCTTTGTTTGGGACTCGCAGTGCGTCGTCTTGACTGTGGAATTGTTTATTTCCATTCGGGAATAATCTATCTTTTATCGTGTTTTTCGGTAAAGTGTTCCCGAATTTGTTTTTTTTTGATGTGAATATCTTGGACTGTATTTTTCTGCTTTGTGCACATTTTGCTCGCACTGTTTTGCATATTTCTCGCGAATTTCAATTTGCAATCTTAATTTTTCTTTCCTACCACAATAGTTGGATTTATTTTTAGGAATACTGAAGAGATCTAATATTTGAATATCTCTGAAAAAACTTATGCAAATTTTGTTTGCCGCTAAAATGATAAATAACGTTGAGGTGTGACTTTGAATATGTTTATGAGTTTTTGGGTGGAGAGATTAATATTAACTATCCAAACGGTTTATCATAAAGTTTGCTTTCGTCAAAAATCACAACAGAGCATTTTATGATTTGTGTCATCGAAATAAGTGGGAAATATTTGTCAATTTTCACTACAATCAGAGTTAAATTGATGATTTTTATTCATCAATTATATCCTCTTGATTGACTCAATCATAGTCAATTTTTATGTATCAAATTATGTAGTTTTTTTTTGTCAATTTGAGATAATTTTGATTGAGTGATAATTTCACTGTTGAAATTTCTGACAGACTTTCTATCGCGCCTTTTGTTTATTGATATTTTGAGTGATTCAATTGACATGATTTTCACTAATTAGGCTTTTGCCAGTGGGAAAAGCTTTTAATGTCCACAAGTCAAAAAATGCTGGGCAAAAAAGTGAATGACAAGTGGAAGTTTTGCCCAGCAAAGTGGCTGAATTTTATTGCAACTTTCCATGCGATTTTATGCAAATTTGCTCAGTGAGACGATTCTTTGCATGGCGGTTGCAACTTCTTCAGCTGAAGCCGTTCATTATGTAAAATTTTTATTGAGAGGGAAAAAAGTTTTCCTCCACATCGGCGGAGGATTTGACATTATAGCCAAGTGGAGTTTGGCCGGCAATAAATTCAGCCACAGTGCAGAAACCGTGTGTGTCGCTGCATTTAGTCAAAACGCGAGTCCCTCTCATTGCTGTGAATATAAATTACCGGAAATCACGTGTGTGTGTGCCTATTTTCCATCAGATCCCCCGCGCATTGCATTCCACGGGATGGCAAGAGTGTGTCTTAGGAGTTTTGCAAATAGACGCATTTTAGGTAACATCGCAGCACAATGCAATCTTACATCACAATGGATGCTTTTTTCGCCCGCGAGCTTCGTTTTTTTTCCGCTTCCTCGCAATTTCGTGCGGCAATTTTTCCCGATTGGGGGGCCCTTCATGCCCCGCTGGGGCCTCACGTTTCGCCATCCCACTCAGCTTTGACTGACATGACGAACACGTGACGGCTTTTCTTCCCACCAACTCCGCCCCCTTTCGCATCGACCCCACTGACGACGTTTGATGCCAATTTCACATGACTCACTGCTGCAATTGTGCCAAGCGCGCCTTTTCGCCTCCAGCCCGACTGCCATTGGTCCTCATTTCTCTTGCTTTCTCACGAGGGTCCCACCTAACCCTAAAATGGATGCACTTTCGCGAGGTCAGGCCGCCCTTCTCTGCTGCTCAACGGCGCAAAATTGCCTGCACACAAATCGCAACGCGGGCGTTTCAGGTGGAAATTATCACTGTCGATGCTTGTTTCGCCTCTTTCCAGTCCTTCGACACAGATTGCTACATTCCACGTCTTGAAGGCTCAAAAGGCACAGCATTTGCACACTAAAGTACACAAATTCAGCATAATTCAGTGGCAATTCATGGCAATTCTCCTTGTATTTCGCGACGACACGTGTCTTGTGATGGGGCCAAGCTGCGATCTTAATGATTCCAATCCTACACATAAATGCATCACGACAGGCAATTGGCTAATATAGACTGTAAAATGCACAAACACCACTATAAATGCTGTAAAATAAGGAATAAAGAAAAGACATTCGTCAAAATAATATTGTAGTTCTTACAAATATAGATGTCGCATGATGCCAATACATGTATGATTAGCGTTCTTGAGATTTCCCTTTGACTTTTGCTGTTTTTCTCTTTTCTTTCTTGTGTCCCTGCTTTGATTTTTTCCTGTTTTATACATTTTGAGTCCCCAAGCAACCGTTCCCGTGTGAAACACTTCACACGCTTGAAACGCTGAAATTGTTTAAGACTGAACCGAGTCTTCTGCCGTTTTCTCGGAGAGGTCAGCTGTGAAGTCGGCGGCAGCCGCAATCGATATATTTAAAATATTCTTCATGAAACTGACACCACAGCGGAATTGACCCAATCAACAGGTGAGAAAGCAAATAAAATTAAGACATTTGCTTACTTTCAGGCTGTGGCGAAGCTAGTTTGCAAAGAAATAGTAAAAAAATCAATTCCTCCTGATTTTTTAGATTTCTGGCCATATTCTAGACCTGGACATGATCTGTCTAACCCTGTGAGATTCGGCTGATCCGCCCCTTTGGACGGCCAGCCGAAAACCTCGCAAGAGAGAGCCTGACCGTGTTTGCTCTCGCGAATGCCCGGCCAACACCACGACTCGGGGAACAAGTGAATTGCATGTCTCTGCTTTATGTGCGCGCACTCTGGCCGGGTGCAGTTAACATGCAAAATTACATCGAGGCGTACAGCTAAAATCGCATCGCGCGGGTTGCGCGGTGCAATTATGGTAAAATATGCAAAGTTCACACAAGAAACCTGCGGTTCATGTCGCTGCCGCTGTCGTCGTATTGGGATTTCCTCTGCTCCTCTCGTCGGGCTATCAGCATGCGTTTTCGCTAATTGCAATTGCACACTCACACACCTTCCATCACTTGGCAATTTGCACGGCCGCGTGGAATTTGTGTGCTTGTGCGGCTCTCCACGTGGTGACACGTGGTTTGCGTTTGCGATAATTGGCGGGAAAGGAGGCGCGCGCGCGCCAGCTGGGTGAGTGTCCCCGGATTGTCCTGCGGACCCGCGACGTCGTGCTGCGTGAGGGACACTCTCGAAGGCATCGCGGTGTGCACAGGGCGACGCACTCGCGGCGGGAAGAAAGTGTGTGCGTTGGAAAGAAGGAGAGTTGAGAAAAGAAACGTGAAAATTTCCCGACCACGCCTATGTCAAGGTATGACAACCAATCAAACATCACGCCATGTTGGTAAAAAGGCGGTTCCAGACAATCCATCACATGCGAGATGCGCTGCTTTGGCTAGTTGCCGACAAAGGCGCTCGCGTCGTCTTGGAGGGACGACGTTGGCGCGCTCTCAATCTCTCTCATCGCCGCCAAACCACGCTGGCGAATGCGTCGAGCGGAGCGAAATAATCAGCATGCTAATCAGTGTCCATTGTCCTCCTCTTGCGCGCTTCTTGTGAGACACTCTTGCCGCTCGGCAAACGCCATAAATGGCTGTGCAAAATGCGGGAAAGTACAATGAGATATCATGGCAATTTGCTCTCCTTTTTCCCCTGACTTTCCTTCCTATTCGCATTTGCCATTCTGTTGCCCATCACGGACTCTATTCACCCATCAATCGCACTGCTAAAGTCAAGTGTCACTAATCCTCGAGCCGAAACATCCCTCTAATGCTGCGACAATTGGCTGAAAATTAGTTTTCAGCCCTGTCAAAGTCACCAAAGGATCATCCAGATGCTGTTGGCATTCAAATTCAAACACTAAACTGTTTGCGAGAAGCATTATCTTCCTTCGAGATTAGGCTTGATAAGCATTTTGGGATAGAAATGGAATTTGATGCTAGATTGAATGGTGTGAGATATGTTCGATAAACACCATTAAACTGTGAGTTGAACTAAATTGTACACAGAAAAAATGTCTGATGCTCAAAAGTGCTGCAGAGGTGACTTAAGTGTTTTCCAATATAGCAATTTGATAGATTCCCAGTGCGGTGATTCCCATCGTGTATTGAAATATTGAGAGACTGGGTCGAAAAAAGGTGAATAAATAAAAAAAAAGCCACCTAGTCTCGTGTGTATGTGGAAAAGGTATGGAAGTCGTGTAAGGATTATGTTTAACAAAAATGCCGACTATCTACAGGCAGATCTAGAGTCGGGCTGTCAGTCAAGTGAGTGACAGGCTCACAGAGTGGCCCCAAAGTAGTTGCTATTATGTGGAAAATATATATTCATGCCCAGAGATTCCCTCCACAAAGGCAAAAAAGCACTCTTGTGCGCCGCTCTCTGGCCACCAATCCGCGCTGCAAATCTCCCCATCGCAGATGCACAAGATCCTGGCCGAGAATGGATGAAGATCTATGATCTGATTTGGCCGCGTGGTGTGAAAGACAAGGCAGAGATCTATTGTGTATGAGACATTCTGGAGTGCGCAGATAACAAAGGATTTCTTGCATGTCACCTCCATCGATAGATCAACCCGCCGATCGGGTGAGCCTCAAGGGGGATATAATATGAAGAATCCACTTAAATATGCTTGTTTTTGGTATCTTTTCCCAACCATAATCTCAAAATATCACTGAAAGATCTTCATTCTCTTTGGAAGCTCCTTTTCTGCTCCATAGCATAGATCATGTTGACGCCAGCGCAATCATCCTTCTTGTTGACATTTCTACGTCTCAATAAGAGGATGTGGAGGGCCTCGAATTGCAGTTTCTTTTTCTGCTGTGGAAGCTTTCTAGATCACAAAAGTACTTCTGACTCTCTCATCTCCCCCTTGGTGTGATCTTCAGAGGCCAGGATTTTCGCAGCGCTGAGTGTCTCTGAGGTTGATGATCTCGTATGCATGAGAAGATCACTTTAGGCGATCTCCTAATCACTTCAAATGCACCATTCACGTGAAAATCAATTCACTCTCCGCGATGATCTCACAGAGCGGCAAATGGGCAAAGCAATCAAGTGCCTTGGCTGATGATCTTCTCCTCTCGCCATATGCAGCAACGGGTGGAGGATGGGTGGATGGGAAACAAAAGCACCCATGAGAGACTCTCAACATCCAATAGCTTAGCATCATTATAAATTCAATAACATATATAGATTCTTGGCGAAATGATATTCACCTGACAAGTCATTAGGATGGCACAAATAGCCACCAATTTATTCACAATGGCGATCAACGGAATCCATCCGACGATCCTCACCTCCGCCCGCGGATCGCCAGGTGAGGATCGGGTGGGAGCCGCGCCGAAATTGATTTCCACAGCTCATAGGGTCCGTCAGGCATGTGATAAACTCACCATGGGAGCATCGATAAAGCCAGACGATTTATTGCAATGTTGGTGAATCTTTGATCAATGGCCAATATGGCTAATTTCTCTCTCGCGCGCGCGCGCTTCCAAAATGCGCCGCGCAATCATTAAAATCTGGCGCGATCAAAGACATTCCACTGGTCAATTGGGGGTAAAAAAAACGAATGAGCGAGCGCTCTTTCGCCGATTAAATGATCGTTAAATGAGCGATTTGCCAAAGAATGACAATAAATTTCCCATCTTTTTGACGTATTGTATGCAAATGATCATTTTCACGCTGACTTGGCAGGCAAAACAAATTACCGTGTCTCCCACCATCGCCGAACCTTTTGTTTTTTGTTCTTGTCTATACGGAGAAATCATCATGACACATTTGAGGCGCAGTAATGATCCTCCGGAGGGACTCTCTCGGCCATCCTCCAGTCGCTCTGGCCACAATGAGAGGGCAATTTTCTCTCTCTCTCTCGTTCGTTCGTTCCATATTTCAATTCTGGTGGTGCCTCAAGATCGTATTTCCCTGTCATGTTATCAAAGAGTAAAGTGAATTTTTTTTTCTTCCTCCTCTTGCCATGTAAACATATTTAACAAAGAAATACACCATGATGTATTAATTTATGGCACTGAGCTACTGTTTTCCATGCTTTGAAAAGTCTCCACAAGATATTTTCTTCGATAGGATTGCTTTTTTTTCTCTTTCCACTCAGACAACACCCTTAAGAAGTTCACATGGTTGGGACGTAAATTGAAAATATTTGACTTTTATTTGACACTTTGGGGTCGGTAAATAATTGCACAGAGACTTGATGAGAGAGACAGAAAGAGGGCTCGAGTGTCGATTTATTTGCGCAAATATTTGGATGTTACGCTAAAAAAAAATGCGGAGAAAATAAATATTTTGGTGTAGGAAAATTTTTAGGAAATTTTTGGAGTCGTAAAACACATAATTAGGGAGGTTTTCCACTTATGGAAGAAGGGTTGAAGTTATCGACACTTATCGATACGCGAATTGCGTGCAATTTCCCTCTTTTTCACACAGTTTTAGAGGAAAACTAAGACGGATTTATTCGTTTTTAAACTGTAGATTTTAAGTATTTTTAAGCACGCAATTTAGTGTCGATAAATTTTGATTGCAATTGCAAAAATCAGACATTTTTCACTTTTATATTAATCAAAATCACGTCATTAACACACGTTCGTATTGAGAATGATAAAAAACAATGATTTTCTAAGATTCTGTATGAAATTTAGAGAATATTTTTGTATTTCTTCTCTTATTTTAATCTATTTCTATGGACAGAATTGCTTTTCAATTTCATTTTCACAGCTGTTAATTGTGTTGACAAGACAATTTGTCAAATCTTAATACGATTCCCAAGGATGCTGTGTGACTTTTGGCTTTGAAATGCATTTATTTTGTGTAATTTTCTCGAAGAAAAACCAGATATTTTATCTTGTTGTATCTTCAAACTTAATTTATATATAATTGTGCATAATTTTTGAAAATAAAAGGTGAATTTATAAGCTGAAAAAGCTTGCAAACGGAAATAAATAGACAACATTGCTTAACTACTCAATCTTTAATCGGATATTTACGGTTTTATGCAAAATTTTGAGATAAGAACAGGTGTGAAACTGGAATAACTTCCGAAATTTTTGCACATAAGAGAATCTTTAAAAATACTGGTGAAAATCTCTCAATATTCTTCTTAAACTCAACTTCAATGCTCTAAAATCTATCTTCAGACCCAAAACTTCTCCCGACGTGACAATTTGACACCCAAAAAATATTTTTCTCCTTCATTTTCCACTCTTTTGCTCGAAATTTCGCACAGAATTTTCGACTCTGTGATTCTGAGCATATTTTCTAAGATTCAAATCTTTGATCTGATTCGCAACGACGAAACGATTCCCATTGATCGTTCAAGGCAGGATTTGGCTGAGTGCAGCTGATTGTCGTCAGAGTTCGGGGAAAATGCGTGAAGAAATGCGTGAAGAAATGCGTGAAGAAATGCGTCCTCGTGGTGCAAAAGCCGATTAACTCCTTTGCTGTCCTGCCCGGCGTGCCAACAGTGGGGATTAGGTTGCGCTCATGTGAGCCCAGACAAATCCAATTACACAGGGTTTTGTGCGACCGATCGAGGGATTAGCCGCGGTGGGCTGTTTTGGTGACTTCATCGCGCCGAGGGACGAGCGCGGCGCGGCTCCGCGACGGTTGGTCAGATGCAGCGATGCGATCACTGTTGCCCAATGGGCGGCTGTGCGTGTGTGTGTGTGCGCTGGGGAATTATGAGATGGATGGCCGCGACCGGCGTGACGACTTGACTTTATCTGGCATGGATCGCATCACGGGGGTTCGACTTATGCATCGCTGATCGCTTGGCATCGGCAGGGGTCCATGTATCCCGCAACGTCTACGCACCGGCGACCGAGAGAGGGACCCTGACGAGGATTAAAGCACCAAAAACACGCGGCGGGAAAAAAGAAGAAGAACTGAACAGCATCGGAGAAGGCAAGAGAGAAACGAAAATGAGATGAAATTAACAAAATGAAGGAACTGCGCGAGTTCTGTGGTGTATTGAGAAGACGCAGCTCATGCCCTCGCCTCCTTATCCGCCGCCGCGCCGCGCGCCGCGCGAGAGTCCCAGAGAATTGATACACAAAAGGTGATATGTTCGGGGCGAGGAGATTGCGCGGCGGCGGAGAGGCGAAAAAGAGAATAAATAATTCCTTTTTTCACCATCAACTCAATATTGAATCTTTATGGCGGTTTGATGTTCATCAAGTGGCCTTTTTTTTGTATTTTATTGCATGGTTGATATTCAAATTATGATTATTTTCTCCGCTGTGCCCCGCCAATGGGCCCCAAACTCACCTCAATGGTTGATGGGAATGCGACGAGAGTGAGTGCGATCGCGCTGGAAGGTGTGAGGGAACGGGTTATATCGGTCGTAATTTGATTTATGTGGGAGTATGAGGCGAGTAATGGCTTCGAATTTGTTAGATTTTGTAAAAAAGAACTTCTCTCTTTTTTCCACTCTCCACCTCGCGCCGACATTCTTTGGGCTTGAAAGAAGAAGACGGAAAAAAAACATGTCTTACACTATAAGAGTCTTCTTGCACGACGGCTCAAGAGTCGCATCGAATAACTTTTGATGGTAATTGGAGAGTATCGCTCTTCTCTTGCCTTTTTTTCTGCACGCATTTCAATGATGACTCTTCCCCGATGTTAATTGACCTTCATGGCAATTATGCAGATTTGACTGCGTGATTATCTTATCTCATGGCGATCATGGGTTGCGGTTGTCCAGCGAAAAACCATCCACTAATCAACATTTCTAATAGTTTTCCGTTCATACGTTGTCAGGTCACTTCCCGACTCGCAAGTATACAAAGTCGATTGTCTGACTTTTCCACCCTGGCGATGCGCTTCGGCGTGTCAGCACGCAAAAATGCAATTAGAGATATTCAATTGTTTGATATTTTAATTCAATTATCATCGTGCGCAGAGTCACTCTTGTGGTCTGTATGAAGATCCTCCGCGCCGCTCTGCGTCTGCCCTGAACAGCCCCTCATCACCTGCCGCATGTCTTGAGGTTTGGCGCAGCAATTTTCACCATTTGTTATCTTGTTCCTTTCGATTTGTTTGATAATTATTGGCCGTCCGGCTCTCGTTTTGTTCACCGCCTGTCTGGACGCTTCTTTTTGCCCTCTTTCAGTGCTTGCGCACGTCTGAGGGTTGTTTTGGGATCGGCAGAAGTGGTTGCCCAGAAACATTTGAATATGATCTGTTTTGCAGACATTTTGCGATGCACTCAGAAAAATAATCTTGTTCTGAACCAAGAAATCTGTATTCTTGAGATTTCTTTTCGAGAAAGTCTTCAAAAGTCAATTTCTTCGTGATTATTCTATAATTTTTGTTGATTATTATTCAAATTTTGATTATTTCATACAAATTCTGATTATTTTTTGATTATTATATTTAAAATTTAATTATTTTGATTATTTTGCAAATATACTTGGGAATATAATCATTTTTAAATTTTTTTTATTCAAAATTTGATTATTTTATAATTTTACTTGGGAAAAAATCATATTTTATTTATTTTATTCAAAATTTGATTATTTTAATTATTTTGCAATTTTATTTGGGAAAAATCATTTTTTTTTATTCAAAATTTGATTATTTTGTAATTTTTCTTGGGAAAAAAAATCATATTTTTATTATTTCATTAAAAAAAATGAATTTTTTGATTATGTTGCAATTTTATTTGAGAAAATAATCATTTTTTTTATTATTTTGTTCAAAATTTAATTCTTTTGCAATTTTATTTGGGAAAAAATCATTTTTTTTATTATTTTGTTCAAAATTTAATTATTTTGCAATTTTATTTGGAAAAATAATCATTTTTTTTCATTATTTTGCAATTTTACTTGGGAAAATAATAATTTTTTGATTATTTTATTCAAATAATTGATTAAGATATTTTTTTCTGTAGTTTCCAGAAAAAATATTGCTTTCAGTCTCTAAGAAACTGTTTTTATCTGCAAATATTTTTGATTTCTAAAAAGGGTCTTGAAATCAGTAAAAAGAAGGTTTAATTTTAGTCAAACGATGTCTGAAATTCAGAATATCTTCAAGACTTGAATTCCAGCCCGGTTTTCCTCTCAGTGCGAGAGCTTCCGAATACTCCCAGGCTCATAAATATACGCGCAGAAGACGTCAAGTTGGCACTATATACCTCTGTGGCGGCTGAGGTCTTCGCAGATGGTGAGATAAGTTGACTGGAGGTCCTCGCCAGAAGATCTGCGGGTCACATCTCATCCCATAATTCTTCATTCTCGCCAACCAGACTCTTGACGAGATCGTCGGTCATATTTTTTTCCTCCTCGCACACCACAAGCTGGACTTCCCAGGGAAAAGATGGAATCGGACGCAATTCAGGGATCCGCACTTGAGTAATTGTTAACATGACCGCCCCCTTTTTGCTCCCCAATCAGAATTGAGGCTCAATGCCTCTGGTTTTTCTTTATTTTTCTCCTTTCATGCAACTCACAGAAAAGCCTCAACGGGGCGCTTTATTGCAGCGAGACGAGTAATTAAATTGCTAATTTCGATTTTTATCGACTCTGGGATGGAAAGATGGATTTTCATTAACTGACCGCGAGAGATACAACATCCAATTAAATTAATTACATTTCTACTGGCCACAGACTCACGATGACGACAGATCATATTACGATCGATGATCCTGCGGCCAGCGTGAGTGGCTCTGATGGTGCAAATGACACAATCCACCATGTATTCCGGGCATTAATCTGTCATATTAGATACAAATTCCCATGTTGAACATATGAGAGATGATTTGGCCGCTAAAGAGTGGCTATTACCCAAATTGTTCTTGTCATGTGTGTGCATTTCACTCAGTGATCTTCCAGAGGTGATTCATCAATTATTCTTCACCTCCTTGGCCGATAATTGGCCCATGAAAAATGACACTTCACAATTATAGGCGATCCACGCGCGTTGCCACAGGGCTGATCGCTTTTTGTCAAAATCCCAACTTGGCGCCCGATGACTTGCATATCCAGTGACACGAGCTTCCATTTTTCATTCGGCAGCTCAATTTTCAGCTCATCAGGATCATTACATGTTTGGCCGGAATTGAGGAATAAGAGCGCAAGGGGGAGATAATGTGCCTCAAAGCTGTACAGCAGTTCCTAACAGTTGAATTTTCTCAGAATACTTTGAAGAGATCTTCAAAGACTCCATTTAGAAGCTTTCTATTTGTGGAAACTGACGGAAATGACCTTTTTAGATAGATCATACTAACGTTAGCACAATCTTCCTTTTTGTTGACATTTCTATGTCCTGATAAGAAGATGTGAAGGGCCTCGAATGCTTGCAGTCTTTTTTCTGTTCTGGAAGCTTTCTAGATCACAAAATCATCTCTTATGATGATTCAGGGTGAAAATCATTCAGAAAGTGTTCTAAATAAATATTTTCTAAGTCTAAATTACTCATTTTTAAGGTTATGTTCAACATTAACACCTTTTTCAGTATTTCTTGGCATCAAAGATTCAAAATTGTGATGTTTATCGTTTGCAAATGCTTTATTCTGTCCATGAATAGCGATCTCTTCGACTTCAGCACAAGAATTGTCCTCAATTTGTTACATAACCTAAAAAAAATTATTACTATTGTATCTACGTAAAAAAATCAAGAGAACTTCAAATAATCGTTATTATTTATGAGTAAACAAAGCGATCAGGAAGTAAATATTGTTAGTTTTTGAACACTTCCTCAACACTTCCTCTTCTTGCTGTATTATTTCCCCCTTGTGCGATCCGAAACATGACAGCTGTCACCTAAGTACACTGGGAAAAAAGTGCTCAGCGGCTCACTTTTCCACAGGGATCATCAACCTTGTCAGTGATCACTGTAATCCACGATGACATGCGTGTGATTATGCACTTGATCCTCTCTCTCTTTGAGGTGTGAATGAGGGCATAAAAAACAGTGAAATTGACACGATTTTTTGTCCTTCTCAAGCAACTCATCCTCAGCCACCTTCTCAATGGCCATGTGGCTCTTTGTGAAAAATGAACTGTTGCTCAGCGTGATGGCAATTTGGCGCGCGGGAGAGATTTGAAAAATTGCCCAACGGGAAAATGTGATTCTTCACGAGAATTCGGACACACGATCAGGTGGTGTGATTCGTGATGTGTTGATTGTGTGCAGATCGCCAAGGATGCACTAAAAGGAGGCATTTTTTTCTGGCCGTTTGTCGGGGCGAAATGGATGGGAAGATGTGGAGAAAAGGAAATTGTTAAAGTGTGACTCTTGTCAATCACGTCGATGAATGAATTTCTGGTACTATATATGGACGCCTCTTTGCCACGATGCGCCCTTCGGGCGAGAGGAGGGTTGTGTTGCGATGGGAAAAGGGATCCCAGAGAAGGCATGAATTCGATTAAAAGTGCCTCGAGAGAATGGGATTTGCCGGATTTCACATCTGCACCATGAAATCTTTGATGTGGCGACACCCAGAGAACTTCAACAATAGCCCATCATTGAAGTTCACCCTCTCTCTGTACTTTTTCCCACCCATCTTCCAATTCATTTGGAAACAATATAGTGAGTCAAGAGAGGCTAATTTTGACTCTTGATGTGCCTTTTCCGTCCCGCCGTGTGAAGCTCAAACACCATTTTTCCTGGTTCTGTTTTCGCCACCAAAATGCCCATGATTTTTATCTCAATCTTCTTGGGTGGATAGAATAGAGAGAAAGATGGCATTTCGAGGGCGAAGAAGAGTCATGATCATTGCCCAATTTCTCAGGACATAGAGGTAATTTGGGCAGGTGAGATGTCTGATAGAGACCTCCAAAAAGGCCAGATTTCAATCTGCGTGTTGTTCTTCAAGAGTCACACAATCACACGTGATGTGAATTCTTAATGAATCTTCACGTCTTTCTCGTCTCAGTGCACCGACGAAAAAAATCAATTCACTTTGCAAGATCACCTAATTTTGATTACAAAGTCTTATCCCATGAGCGAGGCAAACAGAAGATAAGCACTATCGTGTGTTGCAATGAAGCCTATCTTGTGGGAGGCAAACATCGCGCAGATAAATCTCTGGATTTCCGAAGATCTTCGCACAGCGCTTAATCCATTATTAAATATTTTATTGCGGGTGTTTTTTGGGGAGGCAGAATTAGACTTTGAAGGACAAAGTGACAGATTCTTCGGCCAAATTTTCTTAATCACCGCCCACTTGATGGGTTGAGAATTCAGATTCAATTCACTTCTCTTGTGCGACTCCGGCGCATGAATGCTATCTAATCTTGTGGAAGAAGCCAGAGAGAAAGAGTCTTCGATATCATTTTTCACCACACAACAAATTGAATAGAGATTGTTCACGAGAGGGGAATTTTTCATCAAATATGCAAGAATTGAGTTGGAAAAGATCAAGAGAGTGATGAGGAAGGCCAGAAAGGCAGCGCGCGATGTTGAGAAAAAAAGAGAGACGAAGAAATTTACACTGAGCATTTCTTGCTGAAGATTTCTCTTATTTTGGCCTTTTTTGCTTATCTTCCACGCAGCATTATGAGAAAAACAATGCTCTGGGTGGACGATGGACAGACGATGGTTCCCTCAACCGCACACGGCTTGATTGATGACCATCTCCTATTAAACAATTTTCTCAAGACATCCCGGCTAGCTGCTGGCCAACTCCACCGGCTAATGGTGTTGGATGTCACTCAAGAATGTGCGATAACTTTCCAACATGCTTCCATAAATGTTTGTAGTTGAGTTTCGAGTCCATATAACATTCTGGGCCGCCTCAGAGCCACGGATGGAGATTCAAGAGGACAGATCAGAAAGGGAAGGAATCTCTCTCCTGGCACATAAATTCACTGGGCTTAATAAGAAACATGCTTCACTACTTTTGTCACCTTTACTATTAAATATACACCATCAGAAGAGTTTAATTCTCTGGTCGCAGGTAAAAATTCTCTCAAACATCTCCTTCCCTGTTTGCTCACCGAAATATCATCTCTTCTGCCTCATTTGCCTGGGATTTGAGCATCTCATCATCGCCGCACAGCTGAGCTCTGCGTGTCTTCGGGAATGCCTTTTTGAACAGCAACACACACACATATCTATATAGTCATAATGGAATTATAAATAATATTCAGCAATCTATCCAAAATATTACCTGTCCGAGGAGATTAGTCAAAAGGTCCACCAGTTGAGCATTCAAATCTCTCAATAGCTCATTTAACTGTTTTTCAATGGAAAAAACGAAGAAGAGAGAAAAGACGCTCAGGTAATACAATCCGAAATCCCTCCGCTGAGGAATCTCCAAGGGATTACTGAGGATATTGTCAGTGTGGAAGTCCCTATTGATGGCCAAATTCCCGGAAAACACTGATGCTTTTCCACCCATGCAAGTGTCTTTCTCGCTCTCTATGTGAATTCCGCCATCTGGACAAATATTTGTCTAATCAATTATCAACAGGCGCTTTCTCTGCAGCCAGATCAAAAGCCGTCATGCGTTGTTGCGTGCGATATCAGTGCAAATGAGCCCCGCTAATGGATTGTTAATGCCATGAAACACCATTTTTGGCACTGTCAATTAAACACTGCGGCCAAAGAGGTGTGATTGGTTTCATTAACTCTCACCTGATCGACTGCATTTCACCCGAAAAACCGTGTCTGCGCGACAAACGCGCGCTATCGACGAACAGTTATGCAGTGGGAAAAAGAAAAACACCCTCTTAATGTACTTCTGCGACTTTTGCTCTTGAATTTAATGCATTTGCAGCTGAATTTGGTGTTGAACAGGACTCTTGAATCAATTCCCACTTAAATCGAGGAGTGTTAATGACGAATTATAGGAGTTTAAAACAGTCTTTACTATTCTCAGTCACGCATGTTAAGCTTTAAATAATGATTGTGTTAAAAAGTCACCAATTGTGTTATTTGTAATTTTGATTCACATGTGTTAAGCCAATTTGTACCGCCTAAATGTTTTATTTTAAAACGATTTTCAATGTTTCTTCAGATAAATATGTTAAAACAGTGTGAGAGATCGGAAACTCCAGGATAACTTGTCAGAATGGATCAATCTGTTATTGTTGCTTTAATTTCCAAGCATGAACATTCGCAGATTTGCTAAATTTTTATTGTATTTTAATAATTCTGAGACATTCAAAAATTTTTAATCTCTTAAGACTTCCTAACACTGTTTTAACGAGAATAAAAAAGCCTATTTTTCCTTGTTCATTTTGAATATTAAATTTTTACATATTTGAAGTTAACATTCCTCAATTTTAGCGAGAATTGCTGTAATGAACCTAATCATGTGTGTTAAAAATTTCACCACATGTGTTAAAAAGTCACCAATTGTGTTATTTGCAATTTTGATTCTCATGTGTTGAATGTGTTATTTTAAAACAAACTTCAGAGTTTATTTGAATGTGTTAAATACAGAGTGACAGATGGAAAACTGCGAACGTTGCAAAACATCAATCTGTGATCACACTGTCAAATCGCTTAACACAGAGGGTGTATTTTAGTGGGAATTTATCTATTTCTCTCAATTGCTTATTTGCAGAAAATATGATGACTTTTTCATCCACATTCTCCTATTTTGCATGTCCTTTTCCCAGGTGTTATTCATTACAGTAGGTCAAAGGTTTCTCGTATGGAAAATCCCTTCGGAGTGACTCTTTCGGGGGGGCGCAGAAAAAGAGTCATTTCAGGTGGATTTTTGACACAAAAGCCTCACGAAAGTTCCTCAAAATGAAAGCTCCTTAATCCACCTCATTATCCGGATATCCGTCTCTGTGTGACTGAGGGTGGAAGTCGAGCGGCGCGAGAGCGTCTGAATTGTGGGGTTGGAGAGAAAAGAATTAAAAGCATTTGATTAGCGAACCCCCCCGAAAATGCTGCAGGAAAAGTCTCTCTCTGGCTTCCAAATTCACGCGCGTCGTCTCCCAGATTGATTAATGCCGCCGTGTCACTGATATGTCACACGCATGTCAACCCATGACAGAGTGACATGCAACTCCGGAGAAGTTGCGGGCCATGTAGTACACGGATGGTGGAACAAACTGGATCGCATTGTATTCCGCATTGGGCTCTGGTGGAGTTTTTGGCGGGCGCACTTTGCCACTTACCATTATTATGAATTACATTAACCTCTCCCCCGCGCGCGCGCCTCCTTAATCAGCATAAAAGTTTCCTGGGGAGGTTGCACGAGAGCTCTCCGCGTAAATTACCCACTCTGCACTACGACTGTGTGCTCTCCTCCTTTCGAAATTAATAAAATCATTGAAATTATTAATCATGCTACAACTTCATTTGCTCCATGGCGAGTGAGAGATTGTTTTTGTCCCGCGCGCGCCCCGCAAGACACACAGAGTCGCGCTCGACGGGGAGAAAAAAAGACGCACCGCGAGAATATATGTACTTAACCTATTGTTAAGCCTTAGACGCTTGGTGCGGAGTATCTTCATTTTGTAGCAATTTTTCAGAAATTCACTCATCTGTTTTGGATTCACATGATTTTTTTCCCTTTCCCTCCGCTTTTTTGGGGCCGCGCGCAGTTGATTCAACTTCGTTAATGTGTTTTATCGAGAGTAAATCTTTTTCTTTCACTGTTGGCCAGTGGAAGAAGATGAAAAAAAATAGACAACACTCAGCAGAACATCATCAAGAAGTTCATATCTAATGCTCAGAGGGAACAGAGTTGTCAAAGCACAGGTTAAAAGATGGTAAATCATTCTGACATCATTAATTCTGTGTCTTGTTTGGGATTCACTTGACGTTGATATGGAGAATTGACTTTCAAATTGCACAAATTGTTTTGACTTAGCAAACTTGTTCAGATGGAATTTCGTGGACAGAAGTGAAAACAATTTCTGCAGCAGAATTTCGGTGCGATTCCCACTCAAACTAAAAAGTGTTAAAGACTCGCTTGATATTCTTGCTAAAATCAAGCTTATTGTTCTGCAGCTTCTGATCTGTCAATGTGCTTTTGACGGATTCCTTAAAAAAACCACCAGAAGTAGTTTTAAAAAACCACAATCTGATTTGAAAATAACACAAAGTGGTGAAATTTATAATACAACCGCCATTTTAAGCCTTTAATATTCCCAAGTTTAACATTTAAGGGACAAATTGAGATATTTTCTAAATTATTTTGCCTAGAATATTTAATTTTCTAGCTTTTCTAGGTTTTGTGATTGATTTTAAAACCTATTTGGGTGATTAAATAACCCTAAAAAATATGAAAATTGTCTTAAAACATAGAATATTTCTCTTTTTCTTGGCGCAATTGAGCATTTGCGTGTGAAAAATCTCTGAATTGGTTAGAAAGTAGATTTTAAGTCAATCATAACCTCAAAAAATGTAAATTTACTCTAGAAAAATGTGTCTTTGCTGAGCTATTTCCGCGGTTTATGCTCGAAATTGACAAATTCAAATGGAAAAACCTAGATTATGATGACAAATTATTGTGATAAGTTAGAGATCAATAAGAGAAGCTGTTGAAGGAGTCTTAAAAGCGACGCAAAATGCCTTCAAAGGCGTTCAAAGCGTATTATCTCCCCCTTGGCTTCTTCCCTGGGTCGGAAAAATCTATGAGCTAATCAACTCTGGTTGGCACAACAGTGAATTTTTCCATGGAAACTCTCCAGTGAATTTAGTTGTAAGAAGGCATGTAAGGTAAATTGTAATAAGTTTAGAGGTAATTTTGCCTCGGCGTCTCGGGCTTTTGCCGCGAGATGATTTAGTTTGGTGTAATGAAGCGCACAGGAGTGCAGAGATGAGGCCAGAGCCGCGGAGATGTTGCGGCGCAGCGCCTGGGGAATTGTAATAATTACACATAAAATAATCTCGCGGCCCCGCGGAATCTCGGGAGGTGCACAGAGGTCCTCCGGTGTGCTGGAGTACAATTTAAATTTTAATTGCTTCGGTGCGAGATTTCAAATGGCCTTTGATTCCGAGAAGAGTCTCTCAACTCGCACTGTTGCGCGGCTCATCATTATCTCGCGCGCATGTTGTCCATATTTGTACCATCAGTCTCCCGGGATGAATCTCGGAATTTCTCCACCTCTCGTTTCGCGTCTTGATGGCATCCAGAGAGAGAGAATGAGAGAGATTGTTTTCGGCCACGAGGACCAAAAGCCTTTTTGGCCCCTTTTTGCCCTCCTCTCGCGGCAGCAATCCAATCTCAATCGTCTCTCTCTCGCGATGGTATTATTACTATTATGATTTCTCATCTCGCGCGCACAAGATGAGCGAGATGGAATCTCGGGAATGCCGGAGGAACATCTCGAAGGTATGCGCGGGTTCACCGCCATTCGAGGCAGCGCGTCTTCTTCTCCGCTGCGCGCGCACCTCCCCACGAAACCCACGGCAAATTGGATGGCTGATCCCTGGGCATGAGATGCGCGAAGGGAGATGTTGAGAAGAGGTCCCGCGGGGGGGATGATCAAAAAAAAAAAGGAAGCATTGGAGATTGCCGCGCGCAGCGAAAAAAAGAGTGAAGAAAGCAAGAAGTTAATAGTGTATAAAAGAAAATATCCGCGTGTGTGTGCCTCTAAATGAAGCCTATAATTTTATCTTTTTTTTCTCCCCTCATTCTCAAATATCGCCTCCTTTTTTTCTGCTGCCCCCATTCTTCCCATCCACATGCAATGTTGCCCAAGACAAACTATCTAAGCGAGTCGAATTGTAAATGTTTGACCATTTATAGATATATTAAAAATTAAAAACGATGAGATGGATTTAGGGGCACCACAAAGAGCGCACTGCCAAAAAAGCTCTCAATCGTCCGCACATATGCTGGCCGATGATGATGGCCACGAGAGAGACAGGCGCGATGGTTTAATTATGGTGTAGTTAAATTTCAAATAAAATCATCTGATGGCTGCACACAAAGCCGGGGATCAATTGTAACATCATAATCGACGGTTTCAGCGTCACTATAAATTTCACCACTAAATACACCCACTTTGGCCATCTCGCCGGGCGACTCAAGATTGCCCACACCTCAGCTGATAAGCCATTCATCTTGAGACGCTCGAGGAGTGAGAGTGATTTGACGGAGATTATCTGTGGCAAAAAGGCGCGCATTTTTCCCGAATGGGTGTGAAGTGTTGGGAGAGATTTATGATAAAATTTAAATGCCCATCTGCACTGGCTGAAGAGAAGGCCAAAGTCACTCTGGAGAAATATATGATTTTCATGAAAATTATGGAAATTAACACTGCAGCTCAAGTGGCTAAATCGAAGGCTGACGAACAATTACCAAAGCGTCAAGTTCAATCAATTTTGCAATCGGCAACAAAGTACGGTGGAAAGTTGTTTTCTCACGCCTAATATCAAATTCAGGGTGAATTTGATGGAACAAGAGTTGATAGAGCCATTAAGAATGTAAAACTAGACATTTCTACAACTTATCGGTCATTGCAACTTTACTTGCGATTCGTAACTTTTAAGAATGCGGGAGGAATTCATTTGCGCAAGACCAAAGGGACGATTATGCACCACATAAACAATCCATGTAGTTGATATTATGCAGACATTCTCATGAACGATCTTCTCTTCAATACTTTTGATCACATAATCCAGTCAGGAGAAGCTAGAATATCGTCAAATGTTCCTCGGAATGAAAACTTCGACTCTTTTTACGTGGAAATACAGTTTTCGGGACTTTTCAGACGCAATTCGTGCAATTCCTCACTCTTTGTCTACACTTTTTACGTGAAGAATGAGGTTATGTGAAAATTTCGCCATTTTCGCCGCTGCATAATTACCATTCACATGAAGAAAATGTTTATCTCTTGGAGGAAAATCCACAAGGATATTCATAATCCGCGCTCAGATTGAGGTTATGTGTCTCAGGATGTCTGTCGAGTCTTTCCAACAATACAGCTTGACGTCTGAGCAGCCAAAACATCACGCGTAATTGTCAAGAGTCCTGAAAGTTCCTGGAATTGTGATTCACTTCCGACGAAGAACATTTTCCAATATTTTCTCACTTTTATTTTTAAGGAAAATGAGCAGAAACTGGATGAAAGTTTGAATATTCTGCCTTAAGAACACAAGAAATGACTTTCAACAGCAAAAATTCATACTAAATAAACTTCAATTAGTAACTTTTATGAATTGAAAGAGTTGCAACGACTTCTTAAGCTAACAACTTTGGTAAGTAAACAGTGAATGTGGCCTTCGAGAAGGCCAACAATTGCAGAATTGATCACAGATCGACTTCCATACTTATCTGAAGTGCGAAAGTGATAGCTCAATTCGCCCCATTTGAGCGCGTCCGACCGCAGAAATGCGATTTATCTTGTATTTTTCCAAGCACACATAGCAAATATGATGGCATGCAAAGGCACCCCCTTTTTCCGCCATAGAGAGAATCACAACGGCGATGTGAAAGCGTCACTTGGGCACAAATCAATATTGGGCACACATATTGTAAAACATTATTAATATTTTACCACACACGCGGGACAGATAAATTGCCCGCCATAAAAAACAAACACTTCATTATTCTTCGGCTCTCTTTTTTCCTGCCCTCACACACTCTCTCTGTATATATATTTTATTGGGTGTCACAAGGTGTTGCTCAACGCCTGAAAAACCGCATCATGTCAATTTTCCCATCAAATTCGTCATCACACCACCCAGTGCAAAGTGTTTGATTGCCCCCAAACCACGAGGCGGCGTCAAATGGAGAGTCGCGGCTATATATTTTGCACAACCACCGGCCAGTCGCTGTCCTGTGGTAATAATAGAGAATCAGCCGCGAGTTCTTTCGCCCAGGTCAATCAATACAGTGCGATTTGGGGTTGTAATCAAATATGGGGCGGAAATTTGTTCAAAAACTCTAGTCACTTGCGATTTCACGCCATTAACTGGTGATTATTCAATCTTTTCTTTCTGATTCTCACTTAAATTCTGGTTATTCCATACAAATTGCGTGATTTTTTTAAATTATTTACTGGAATATTTTATCAAAATTTAGATATTTGATTATTTTACAGTAGTTACAGTTTACAGCAGTTTACACTTTAAGAGCATGCAGAAGATTCGATTGTATCTTCCAGTGTGTTAGAATCCAACAAATTTCCTTCTTTCCTGGCCAGGATCTCACTAAAAAGTAATAGAATGCGAGAAGCGTTCCCCACGCCAACTTCGCTGCCCTCTGGCGGCGATTTGTGGAGAAAATAATCAAGTAACTTAAATGTTTATTATTTTTCAGATAATTGGAGCGATTTCCAGTCAAACACAGGAATGTTAAGGCTTAACATATAAAATAAATAAGGGAAAACAGTCCTTGCTATTCTCGTTAAAACATGTGTTTTAGAGTTTTAAGCAATTCCACAATGAATTAAGAAAGAAAAAATTGTGAAATTTGCCAAAATAAATAGATTTTAAGTAAATCCGAGATCATTAAAACAACACAAGTGATGAAATTTTACATGTATGACTGAGAATAGCAAAGACGTGTTTTAAACTAATATAACACATTTTTTTAACATTTCTTGTGTGACTAAGAATTGATCCAAATTCTTCATTATTTAGCAATTCTTCTCGGAAAATATTAACTCTTTCGAAATAAGCTGCTTTTCTATTGCAGTCACTTGACTGCGTGTATAAATAAAATATACTTTTCGCATCAACAGTGGGACAATTTACCTCGAGGGTTTTCAATCAATTTCATCAATGATGGGAAAATTGCAAATTTCCCCACGCCTTAAAGAATTGCTCCATTTTCTTAGGCGCCACCGCAATTTTTGTCGTGACGTTCGAGGAAGTGTCGAGGAAGGAGAGGCTCACGGTTTGTGTTGTGTTATCAAGGGAAAAAAGGACCATTAAACACGGTTGAATATGAGAGTGATTTATGATCATGTTGTGTCCATTTAATTACTTACAAGGTGTAGATAGTTTATGACTTATAGAGATATTCAGGCTGAAGTGCATTAGATGTAAAATATCCAGCTGTTTGTTGCTTTGACACGTTTTTCATCCCCAAGGATATCTGGTGAGGTCAGGAAATTTCACGTGTTTATATCCGTAAGTCGTGTCCGCACACTTTAACACACATCCTTTTTTCCTGAATATTTTCAAAACGTAAAACGCTTTATGACCATCATTTATTCCAAGATATATTATACCACAGGTAGACTCTCATTAGGATAAGTGCACTCATTTCTTTATTTTTTTTGCTGTAAAGCCATTTGCCCAGACGGACACAGGAGTGACTCGAACACACTTTGTCAAGGAATCGACCATGAGTGGACTTTGGTGTTTTATGATCATGACTCTGAGATAATGCTGTTTTTCTTCTGGGCGGCAAGATTACCATTTTTATCGCTTCGGGGATTGCGGAGAGAGGCAGGAAAGAAGTGTTAATGATTATCTCATACCTGATGGGTGGAATGAGGAATGTGTGTCGGATGGCATTCCGGAAGCTCATCTCACCCTTCGTGCGAATCCTTCCGCCATCCGCTGGGCGCACAAGGGATGTTTTGGGGTATCTTGAGGACCCAATAAAAGGCATCTTCGCAATGGTTTGCGTCTGATAGGGGCCGTCAAACTCTCCCCAAGGAGGAGATAATACACCAAACGCTTCTAGAACATGAATTTGTTGTCTGTTTTTGCATTAATTCCCATAATTCAATGAGTCTCTTAAGTTTCCATTCGATATTTTTATAATAATCGACTTAAAATCGCCTGTTTTGGACATCTTTTCCTCAAATTTTCCCAGAAAGTTGTCTAAACGGATATTTTTCAAATTCAAATGACTATTTTTGAGGTTATGTCAATTTTAGTACAATTTACAGTGTTTCTTGGCATCAAAAGGTCAGAAAAGCATTGTTAATTACTTGCAAATTTATCATTCTGCCAAAGACTAGTGATCTAGTCGACTTGAGGCGTAAGAAATGCAGTGTTAGATTGCGAATTATTCACAAAATCTGTTCTTGATTCGCTACATAACCTATAAAAAGATTCTTACGTTTGTTTCTGCGTGAAAATCGAGGGAGATTCAAAGAATCTGGATGATTTGTCAGTAAAAGAAGCACGCAGGAAAAGAAAATTGCAAGCTTTTGGACACTTCTTAAGTACTTCTTCTGATGTTTTCACCACTTCTGACTGCAACATTTCCCCCTTGACTTTCCCCCCAACTCTTCCCGTCTCTGTCTCTCCAGCTTATGAGTGTACATAATCTTTGATCGGGCCATGCCATAAATTGTGGAAAGGCCGTGGGGATGGGCAATAAAATTAAGGCGACAACAAACACTTGTTGGAGTTCCGATGAAAGTCCAAACTTGAGTGTATTTTACATTTGAGCACGACGATGGGCGAGTGTGCGCCCGGAAAATGGGTCCGCCTGACCAGACGTCGTCCCACTCCTGAATTATGGGCCCAAATTAGGCAGCATCTTGTATCAATTCCCGAGAAAAGGGCCGATACAAGATGAAAAGGCCCACGATTAAAATCTTCTCACACAGAGAAAACCTTCCAAAAGGTCTCCCTTCGTGTCAATTCTTGTGACTTGTTCTGGCCGGATTGTTGTTTATAGGTTCAAGAAATTGATTTATGTCATGTAAAGTAGAAGAAATTTCACCTAAATAAATAAGTTGAGAGGAAACTCCCCATTTGGGATGGTTTTGTAACATTTGAGGGATGAAGACAAAAAAAAGTCGATATAAATTATAAATCTCTCTGACGCGCTTCTTTTCCATACTTTCTCCGTCTTTTGTCTCCCGAAAAAACCCTCCTCGTGAGGACTCGGAAGGACAATGGGAGAAGATGAAAAAAAGTCAAAATACCTCGATTAATAGCCAGAGGAACGATTTGTTGTACCTGAAGAAATCTCTTGGGGTTTCTTCTCACTGCCAGGAAAATTCACCCAGATTGTTGCGCATAATGATTTTATTATCAGCGAGATGATAATTTAATGTTGTACAAGAAACACACACACACTGGGATATGATCTATAAGGCGAAGAGGGTTTATTTGAATATCACAGCGATCGTATGACGAATAAATCAGGAGATTCCCATGGAGAATGCGAGCTTCGATGGCAGAAATAGCTCAACATATTATTGGTTTGTTCAACATGAAAGTGAAACCGTCACTGAATTCGCACCATTTATATATAGGGATATAATGATACTTTTTTTTCTCCCCGACTTGGCGCATAAATCATGTCCTTTCGAGGGTTAGACAATTTAGAAATTTTTCCTGGTTCTCAATTTTGATTGCACGCCAGCCAGACGTGAGATGGGAAAGGAGCGCTGCGAGACAAGGACAGTGAGAGACCGAAAGTCAAAACGACCGAACAATGGATATGAAAGGATACCTGTGTACGGTCACACCCCTTGGAGTTGTGCTCCTTTTTGCCCGCTCTCCTGCCCAGCAGGCAAACACAGCGCACAAGAAATGTATAGAATTTCATTTAAAAGTATCACTCGACCGACAATTGAAGGATCTCGGGATTTTTGTTCCCTGCGACTTTGGCAATTTTCACGGATATTTCAGGCATTCCGAAGGTCTGTGGATTTTCCAAGAATATCTCAAGAGAGTCTGCTTGAGAATTAGAGCGAAATTTGCGGAGTTTCAGAATAAGAATCACTTTCAGAAAAAGGGGAAAATTAAGAAGTAAAATGTTTGTTTTTAAAAGATTTCATTTTTATAATTTTTGAAGGTTATTTTGAAAAAATACATTCAGTAATATTTTAATTCTAGATAATTTCTGGGTTGATATTTAAGAAATTTTGAGGCATTTTTAAGAAAGATAAAAGGAAAAACTGAGAGTTGTTTATAAAAGATTTCTTTTTCACATATTTTTAAAGTTTTTCCTAGAAATACATTCAGTAATATTTTATGCTTAATTTTGGGAAAATTTCTGGGTTGATTTTAGAAATTTTGAAGATAATTTTCATTAAATTTCTCTTAGGAAAAGAATTATTTTTAAATAAGAAAATCTGAGGGTTGTTTCTGGATAATTTCTCTGGGTTTAATCAGAAATATTCAGGATAGATTTAAGGAAATTCACGAGTTCTTTTCAGAAATCTTCTGTGCTGATATTCAAGATAAGAGATAAGAGTTAAATATGGGATAATTCAGGAGTGAAGACAATCGAAAGGGCGAAAGGTAAACATCACAATATTGTGACGCCCCTATTGTGGGCATTAAGTGACTTGTAAATCGTGACTAATATCCTTTCCGTCCTGAATCTATTAAAATAAATTGTGAGAATAAGGCGATAATCGTCGAACGAAATCCATACCTATGCATCATTTTGATTTATTATCCCAGACGACTATCGTATCGCTATTATTTAACCATAATTCCATCCCTTTCGGCACGTAAGTAAAATACACACATATCTTGATGCCTGTTAAATCATTCAAAAATCATCAAATATCCTTTTTTGTCGCTCTCTCTTGACATCCTTGTCGCACTGTTGGTGAAAGAGGGATGGTTGTCTCGGTTGCACAGTCCGTTTTCTTGCTGGTTGATTTTTCCCAGCAAAGAGAGACAGTGTAGGGGAAGGGCGACATGGAAAATCTCTTATGTAACTGCCAATGCCGAGGGTTGAAATGGGAAAAAGAGGGAGTCCAACATCTTGATTTTCTACAATTGCGACTTGTTTCGCCGACCATTTATCCAGCATTCGCAGAAGAAGGAGAAATTGTAAGAAGGACGAGCGATGTAAGAAACAATTTTCTCAATTCACCACCAATTCAATCCGTCTCGCTCTCGACAACGTCTCAAGTCTTTCTCATGCGGCATTTTATGTCCTTCGCACTCCTCGATGGTCCCGAGAAAGAGTGCAGCAAAAGTGGGACGTGGATCAAAAAAGGACTCGATGGTGTTTGTGACAAATTAAAAAACGATAAATGTTACCAATTTTCGCCCCGCAACCCGGCTGAACAAGGGATGGAGAGGGATGCTAGTCGAGAATTTACTGTTGACATTTATAGCATTTTAATTTCTCTTGTCGGCTCCCTCTTTGCTCGCTTGCGCCGCGCAAGGACCTTCGCCTCGTCTCCGTCGCTGCACAATTCCTCCGCCGGCCAGCGACATACGGTCGTCTCTGTCGGGCGCGCAAAGGGCCGGCCATGTTTCTTACTTTTTGCTCACCTTTTTGTCTCACCGCGCACGCTGTCTCGCTCGCACGGCGATGCACTTCACCAACACAGGCGCAGCCTATGCGCAAAGGGGCATAATTTATATGCGACTTGACGAGTTACTGTCTCACTCACACGTTCCGATAGCTGTGCATCGGCAGTTCATCTTGAGACACACCATCCACAAGCTCCGCTGTCTTATCTCCGAGTGAGAATTTCATGGTTTGATATTTCGGCGTTACAAATTTGTCGAAATTACTTAAATTTATGCATTAATTATTCATGTAAATGTCTATGAATAAATAATTATGCCGACTTTCCGGGCATGTTTTTCACTACAGGCTTTTGAGTGGCAATAAAAAGCCTCTCCGAGAGAGAGAAAGAGAGAATTTTATGATTCTCGAAACTAATTTTATTTATTCTACACGCTTTTGTCTTGTTTTTTAATGCCAAAAGGAAATGGCATTAATGTGTCTTTAAGTAGAACCTGGAAGGTAAGATTACAAAATCTTAAGAGTATCCGGTCGCGCTTTTATCAATTTCCAGTCTTCTTTCTCTCTTGCTTGGCTATTTTTCCAACTCCAATTCATTAAATATCATATCAAATACCGCAATTTTTATCTCATGTCGTGAGGTGAGCCATCTTAGAGACCTCATCCCTCCTCCTGCCTTCCAGCGCCAGACGACGGCTTCTTCTTCATGCCACTTGATATCCCCGAAGATTGTAGAAAAACGCGATGGAGATATTTTAATTAACGATTATTTGCGAGACAATTGAATGAGGTGCGAGACACCGTCGGGCGCTGAAGGGGGCGGCGCGCCCAATTGAAATATCACCCCAACATCTGAGTTGCTATTAATACCATAAATGTAATCAGGCGAGCGTGTTTATATCCTTCTAATTGAACAGCGGGCAGGACACGTCGGGAAGCGCCGGAGAGACCGTCTGAGCGGTCCTGCGGATCCTGACTCTAGGCGGCTTATAGTGCTGACCTTGTCTCCACCGCACTGACACTCTGTCAAATGTCTAGCCCATTTCGGAGGCGCAGGAGCAGTGTCCGTCCCGCTCCCACCCATGCCCAGGCGATCCTTGCTGTTCAACATGATTTTGATGGTGTTTTGATAGTGTTTGTTATTCGTTTTTGATGCCCAGTATATTTCATTGGTATTGATGTATTAACACATCTGCGCGATCTTGTATTTCATTCGTCGACGGGCACCGGCATGGGCCTCTCCTGTTCTCGCTCCCGCAGCCAGAGGCCGCGCAGCGTGCGTGTGTGTGTGTGTTGTTGACGATTTCTCGCCTGCGTACCAAAAGTTGAGCTTTTTTGCCCAGCCGCACCAACACACACGCGCGCCACCGACGGCGCTGAGATGCAACAAGAGCAACTTCTGCGCAACCACACTCGCGACTGAGCTCTTTCCCCTAAGCGGTCCCCTATAGAGTCGGCGGCACAGTGTGGCCCGAGTTGGAGTCCACACACACGCACACACACACACGCCTCATGCCGTCGCGCTCCCTCTTGCGGCGTACAGCATAGCGCTGTCTCGCGCGTAAGGCGTAAACTTGCGCGCGCTGATGAGTTCTTGTCGCAACCTTCAAGGCGGGAATGGAATCAGTCATTCCTATTTCTTTCCCCCGCCAGTCAGTTGAAACTGATTGACAAGCCAGTGTGTATTTGTCTTCGAAACGCGTTCGACGTGTTACCGACGTCGCTCCGTAATCCATAACTCGCCGCTGCATTTTTTTCGGGGTAAACAACATCCATTGAAAATTTATACATTTATTACCGACATAAAGATAAAGAAGCCAAGTCCGTAAGAAAGTGTGACCATCAGTCAATTTGTCTTGTACAGAGGAGGAAGAGAAATACCTAAAATACGAGAGAGGAAGAGATACTTAAAAGCGAAAGCTCAGACAGAATTAATCAACGTATACGAGTGTGGAGCAAATTTTACACATCAACCCTTCCCGATATTGGTCGGGTTGGCGGAAGGAGAGAGATATTTTTCGGTTACAAAAGGGCCCAATATTTTCGTGGTGGAGGACTGAAGTGTGATCATGGAACATGCATCCGTCAGGCAGACAGCGCACTCTGGCCGCACCGTGCCCTCGAGTTGGTGATACAGGAGTCACTGAGGTCCTGTGAGGCCCAACAAGATCCAGTTGTGGCGAGAATGTTTTGTGGTGGCTTTCGAGAGTTGCTGTGTTGATGAACTAAGTGCGTGGCTCGCCTGCAACTCATAAGTTTTCAATAGAGAATAATTCCCGTGTTTAATATCTCCGGTTCGCGTCGCGCGGTCTCAATCTTACTGGTTTATCTCCGGACATCTTTGGACACTTTTCAAGAGAAAAGAACTTCTGCCACACTGTGTGAAGTGATTATACAGAGAGAGAGAGAGACTTTGGCGGGTATACCCGGGCATACCGCGTCAAGAAAACTCTAGCCACCCCCCAACTAGGCACCAAGCTAGGCACCAAGCTAGGCTCCAAGCTAGACTCCAATAAGTTTGCAAAGATTGTTGCGCGATGCTCTGCACTTCCAGCATCAATCGACGAGCTTCTGGATTCCTCGGTGTGAATTTCGTTATGATTGTTTACTTGTGATTTCCTTGGCGATTGCTTTCGGTATAATTAGCAGTAATCTTAACTGGAATAGATCTGTAGTGTGCTCTGAGATTTGAAGGCGAAAATACCAATGTTGCGAAGGGTGTTGATTTGTTGCATCTCTGAGTGAATCTGTGGTGAAGGCGAGGTTAGATTAACCCCTTCCGATTTTTGTAAAATCATATATTAAAGGCGTTAAGGAAAAAGTGCTCCAATAACAGTGACACGCAAAACATCAATATTTCCCAGAAGAAGAAGAAGAGTGAATTTTGAGAGAGAGTGACAGTATATATCGTGCTTTTAATTATACACAGGGTGTTAAGTGTATAAAGTAAAGTGGCCCAAGTAGAGTTTGCAGCCGCTCCCAGAGCATTGATGGCTCAGCCGAGGGTAGGTCCTAAATAATGTATTTCACAATCTAACCCAACTAATTAATCATATTTTCCTCCTCGCCTAACGATTAACCGACCCCCCATTCGACGGGGTGTTTGTGTGTGAGTGTGTTTCGTGCGTGGCAACCCAACCCCGACGTCGTGAGTCCGGCGATGCCCAAATCTCCAGAAACACGTCACTATAATCTAATTAATTAGCCATTTGGAGGGTATTTGTGCCACCCAAAATCGGACAACTGCTCTCTCTCTCTGATGGCGATTTCGTTAATTGATCCACATCGTCCGACGGTCTTCGGTCGTTGGATCTTCTTGACTTCTTGTGCCTCTTTTCGGCACAGTGCTTGTGAAAGAATCAAGTGCGATCGGAGCCCATTTGTGATCAAACCATGATCCCAGTTAATCGTTGATATATCAGATCAACATTTCAAGCCATAATCCAAAATAGAGCCTTCCAAGTGACAGCAAATCTGATTAATGAGACACTTGTTTGGATCAGAGTTCGCTTTGTTTATTTTGCACTTTTGTCGCTGATGAAGCGCGCGCTTTGTCCTGTTGCCTGGCCTTCCTCTGGCGCGACTGGTGAGGTCCTGCAGGATGTCCTATTGGAGTTTTTGGGAAGATTTTCCGGCTAATAGTGCTGGAAAATTGAAATGCAAGCGCATGCGTGTGTTTTGAGACTGTCAAAAAAGTCATCAATCAATTCCAGCCATTTTGGATTTGTGAACCCGTCTCTAGTTAGTGCCACATAAAGCATGTCGATATTTCGGCTCAATGCCTGTACAACTGCCTATGTACTTCCGAGGGGTATATAGTGGTGAGGCGGCAGAGAGAGAGATAGCCCAAATATGAGGCTCAATATTGAGACGGATGGCATTACCGAGGGTATATATGTTGTCGCTCAAGTATTTCCACATATATTGAATCATCTGAGGCATCCCATCAGGCACAAAGTATGCAGAATATGTGGTGTTTTACCATTTCGACTGGGTTTACAAACTAATGGCACTTCGAGGAGAGGAATTGAAGTCTCTAGATAAAGTCCTGTGTGTATGTGGAATTGTATAAGGGGTTGCGATCCACCCCGTATCACTATCTTTGGCGAAGTGTATTGAGGAAAACCCCCTCGAAATCCTCAGAGCGTTCAACTGAAGTTTGCTCTCTTGTACACACATATCTTCATGTGTTTTCAAGCTAGGGTAGAGGATGATTTTATTCAACTTCTGCCCTGGCAGAAGAGTGAGAGAAGAGCCATCATATATCTTCCACGGACTGGTGAATATTCCAATGAACATTTTCAAAACATTTCTCAAAATATTTTTCAACATACACATCAGAGTTTGCGATGGGACAACGGACTACAATGGGGTGTTCAAGAGTATCGACAGAATTGAAAATGAAAAAAAAAATGTTATGGGAAGAGGACAAAGATTGAGCGAGGCTGGAAAAAGTCTATATAGTTTTGTGGATGAAATAATAGGAATGAAAGGTGTTCACCCTTATAGAGCCTCTCTCTCTCTCTCGCTCATCTCGCTGGGGTGAGAAATTGGAGACGAGACGCAGGAAGAGAGATCCTTTTTATGCCTTTTTAATGCACCCAATTCAATTTTTGCTGGGTTATTGTTCATTTGGCTCTGTGCTGAGCTCTTTGTCCATGGACAAAATACCTCCTCTTGCACCCCGAGACACTCCCTTTTGGGGGATGATGTGCAGGGGAAAAAAAAAGGAAAAGATCATCGCGCGACGGCCAATGTTTGTCCGGAATGACGCGATGGCAGAGACATCAACCTCCTACGGAGTTTTCGGAGACAGAGAATGTCTGGTCATGAGCAAGTTCCAAATTGCAATTTAATTACGGCGATTGTTTTGAGGCGTTGAAAGCATTTGTCAGACAAATCGACATATTATTAGTGCCATTAAAGTCCATCAATGGTTTGGGACGATTTTGTGGTTTTTACCTTCTTTAAACTATCATTTTGACTTTCTGTTGTGTCTTTAACGAGAAATGACATATAACATGGGATAATTACGATTTTGGGGTAAATTGTCGTGGCCTAAAAGACCCCTTCAGTTGGCAAAACACATCTTCACCGTAAATTGTGCTCCGTCTGAGGTTGAGCAGGTGACCTGAAGACACTCAGTGTTCAATTGACATTTGCCTATTGGCCAATACTTTGGCGAAGACACTCACAGAGTCTCTGTTCTATGTAAAATGTGTCCCTCTCCTATATAATTCGTCTCAATTACACACTGAAAACAACATAAATCTCATCGCAATGCAATAATTCATTCAACACACAAAACATTGTGGCTTGTCTATCTGACGGAAAAATCTCTTATATGGAGAGTCACATACAGACATGGTGTATTTATTTAAATATAAAATAGTTGAAGATGCCATGGCGAAAAAAAAGAGCCAAAGAGTTTTGATGAAAAAACCAGAAGATTTACATAAACATCAAAATTTTTCAAGATTTATCTCTGGAAATCTCTTCCTCAGCATTGAGACTGTCTCTCGTTGATCTTGTGTGTTGAGCCTGAGAGAAGAGAGAGAGAGAGAGGATCTTTCCGTTCCCGCGGGATTGAGATTTATACACCGGCATATTAATGTCAATATCACGAAGAGATCTTGATAGTCGTGTGGCCGTTAGCCGACGGGAAGTGGACAGGCGAAGGTTGTGGCCAGAGGGTGGATTTGCTTTGCAAGTCAAAGGTGGATGATCTCTTCGGCTGAACCTCTCATTGACACTGAAAATAAACTGGAATTTCAATCTCTTTTTCCACTTCAAATTCAGCATATTATATTGATTTTCGATTAGACACACTTTTTGAGACCTTGAATTTTTGGGCCATTTTTCTGTGATGCAGCAAAATTTCCCGCTTGTCCAAATCCTTCTCATAGTCATGAAATGTCCTGCGACAAGAAGGAAAGGAAGAAAAAAATACACGCCGAGGAAAAGTCGTCGACTCAGCGTGAAAAAGAGGAAAGGAAAAAAAGAAGTGAAATGCGATGAGGAAAAAAAATCCATTTCCTTTTTAAATTTAACCATTATGTATGCTATACTTTTCATATTGGGCGACGGGCGGGGGCGGGGGAGGCGGAGGAAAAGTGGGAGAGAAAAGGAAAACATTACGTGTTAGTTTTTCCACCATTTTTCCTCCTACAAATGTCGTCTTGGTGTAATTTTTTTTCACCGCCTCTGTGCGTTATTTTCCTCCATCACCAGCCATCATCATCTTGTATTTGGTGTGTGCTTTTGGAAGTGGATGGGAAAGAAAATATCCATTTTCCCGAAATAGCAAAATAGTTTTCGAGACTCTCTAATGCACTATTTCTGTTTCCGCATCATCGGATTTCCAAGGAGAGGCCGCGCGCGCGTCTCCTGTCGAGACCTTTCCAAATCTCCTCAATGCTGTAAGATGTTTCTTACCTCCTTCTTCAGCTGATGGCGTATAGGAAAGGCTTCATTAAGTGATTTATTTCTGGCACTTTTTTCCACTCTCTCCCTTCCTCACACCCCCAATCGATCGTTCTTCCATCGTCTCTGCAACAATATGAGTGGAAAATCTCACAATTTTTCCACCCTTCGCTCTGATGGTGGAAAATTCAAAGTCCCTCGACTGTTTGAGAAGAAGAAAACTGTGAAATTAAGCGGCCGCTATGACGTCAAACGAGACACATTCTGTTTCGTCGCCATTTTAAAAGACGTAAATATCATTCAGGAAAAGAACTTTATAATATTTCTCGCTGTTTTTTCATCATCTTATTCCTCACTCTCTCGCTCGCGGATTGCGCGCGGACACAGGGAGAGAAAAGTTGACGGTAAAAATAGATGGAGACAAACTAATTGGGTTTATTAGTTGAAAAATTTTCCGTGTGTATCGTGCATTAATTTTAAAATTAACTGTCATCTCCTCTGGCTGAAAGTCTCATTGTGCAGCGAATAAGAGGAATTATGTTGATATTGTGAAATTTCAGTAATTATCTTGTCACCGCCATTTTGATAATTTCCACACGCTGTGTGGAAAATTCATGCTTGAGAGGAGCTCTGGGCTCCCGGTTAGATGGCTGAGATAGCAAGATTATCTCTCTCTGGGCCTCTCCTATTTCACCTCTCCATGGCTGGCTTCTTTCCGCCCTCGCGGACCCCGCGAAGGTGGGTTTTCGGGCTTGTCGGCGAGAGGAGAGTCATTTGAATAATTTAGAACACTTCTTCTTCCACAATTCCCTCTTTTAATTATTTCGATGGCTCTTGACTGTTGGTCTGATAACTCTCTCAACGGCGCTGCGCTTCTGCCTTCGCAAGGGGCGGACAAGTCGCGACTTGCGTGTTGCCTGGTTGACCTGCGGTCGCTCTTGTCCACTTCGGGATCATCCACTAAATCACCCACATTTATCCCCTGCGGTGTATGTTCAGTTCAAGACCCCAAAATGAGTGTCTGTCCACCCGAAGATGGTAATGATGATGATCCGCGGTCAGGATTGCCCAACAGGATTGCGCCCAGGCAAAAGACATCGCGCGCACGGCTTCCAAGGAGAGAGAATATAAGAGAGGAGATAAATGAAGTCAAAACAATTCATAGCGCAAATTAAGATATTGCATTGCATTGCAGTCATGTTAATGCAAATGACCTCTGGTTATTTTGCAATTCAAAACGAGAATGCGCTGAGACTTTTCCTTTTCGGTGTGTGTCTCTCTCTCTGGCTCTCTGTGTTCAATGTTCAATGTTTAATTCGTTCTTTTGGGCTCCCTCGCACTGCATCAATTGCTTGGGATGTCTCTTGTGGTCACTTTTATCGCTCCCCTGCAGCCTTGCAAGTCCACCAAGTGCGCTCGCGCCTCTCAAAATGCTCAATGATCGCGCGCGCTGAGAGTCAATTGAGCTCGTTTGGCTTTCGCGACACCCAGAATTCCATCCATGAGAAATGAGAGAGAGAGAGAGAGATATTTGGTTGCCGGGGTGCAAAATTGGAGGCACATTGATGAGCTTGAGCAGCGGTGGAAAAAAGGCATTACAAATTCCTCACAAACACCTTTTTTTCACCGGCCACTCGATCGAAATTTACACGGTGCAATCGACACATTTGGTCTCATGCTGAATGCCAAATGAAATGTATGCAATTTATGTAGCAATGGGCACACAAGAAGGTGGCTTAATTATGCCCAATCGATCCGGGGCGAGTCTCGGGTGGCGGAGCACGAGGAAATTCATCGAATTCCACCAACTCCTCTGTGTGACTCTCCAACTTTTTCCCAACCGCGCGCGTCCACCTCTCGAGGCCACAAAATATGGTAATTTGTCGCCTTTTATGCAGTCAATAGATGTCTCTTAATTGATTCTCATTTCGCGATCGGCGAATCCCTCGATGATTGTGTCTCCCCAGAGCGCCCCAACATGAGATTAAACGCCATTTGGTGCACCTGCATTGCAAATCGCTCTATATAGAGAGACCTTCCAGCGGTGGCTGAGGTGTGCTGAGCGCGTCTTCCCGAAGGAAGACAACCACCGTTCCCGAGTCGCACTGAAGAGATTTATATTCCGTCTAATTGATATAATTGCGAAGGAGCAACAGATGTGATTCAATCGCGATGCATTTCATTCTATCATTCACTCTGGCGATCTCTATAAATTCTCAAGGATTCTCAGAAACTTTGAGGCCTAAATCTGTACACAATCGTCAAATACTTCTGAAGGCGTTAAAGAAAGAGATTTTCCATCCATTCTTAGACATTCATGAACAATTTCTGTCTTGATTTTCCAGTTTTGTCCTTGGAAAATGCTTAGAAAAATTATCCAGCCTTAAAAATAGCAAGGAAATGATATTTTTATGCTTATGATTGACTTTTAAGCTGATTCTTAGCTCAGAAATTTGATTAATCTCAAGATTTTCGACCGCAAATGCTGAATTCTGCCAAGAAAAGGAGTTATTTAATCACCAGAAGTTCCAAACACTTCCGCAAAGCTTGTACACCACTTCCGACTATAATATCTGCCCCTTGTTTTGAGAGACTTTTCTTTCTTGTCTCACAAGTCAATTGATATTTTGATGACTGCATATATTGACGTGAGGCTTGAGTGGATAAAAAAAAACATCCTTAGCCAAGTGATTTGAGGCTGGAAAAAAAATTTAAAGTCACTCTTCACAAGGTCAGGAGATGTTTTAACAGTTTTCAATATGACTTTTGTTTTCCATTTAAAGCCCGAAAGAGCATTAGAATTTCCAGTGAATAGAAGTCTCACTGGCTTTTGATGCTGAGTCAGCATCATTAAGATTGTCGGCTTGAGATCAATACTATTGAAATTTGTCTTGCACATTCAATTAAAAAATTGCCGAGAGTGTATGAACGAGAGGATCTGCTATGATTTTCCCATGTTTTCCCAACATCGATCATATATTATGTATCGCTTTCAATAAGCAATATTTCAATACGCCTCTGACGCCGCCAATGTGCAAAAAGAGACCACCAGAGAGAGAGAGTGAAGTCTCTTTTCGGCTGTTTGCGTGGCTCTGAAGGAGGAAACGGGTTTCCATGGTGGATTCCGTGCAGTGAAAATGTGTTCCGCGATCGCCAGCAATGTTCAAAATCATCGCCGAGATCACGTTGATCGACATTTGCCGCACGATCATTATTAATACAGACATCTTCTATTTGTGGAATGTTCAACATTTTCCCATTCGCACATGGCGAAAATGATCAGTTGATGATTCTAGAGAGCGATCTCGCTCACACTCTCAGCTCAGTGATCATGGATCGAGGGTGATTTCATTTGGCAAAACGCGGACAATTGAGCAACATTGAGTGATCAGTATTGATTGCCACTCGGCCGTGGGGGGAAGTCGAGTGGAGGAGAGGTGATATGCAAGACATAGTTATTGCATTTCATGTCAATTGTGCAATTGTGGAGATAAACAGACACGACGAGGGGCCCCAATTGAGCCTGAGCGCGCTGCATTTGGGGCGTCTGTGTTGAATTTATTCAAAGACTCGACCAAAATCGAGACTTCCAATCAATACACTGTGTCTTGTGTGTTTATTCTCACCTTGACTCCAAGGTCTCAGGCTCGGCAGTGTCTCTATTTGTATGTTCGTCAGCTGGCCTCAAGAGAGACGCCAAGAGTGAAAGAGAGGCGATTCTAAGAGACAAACCCAGCAATTCTTCTATGCACTTTTCGTGGCTGTTTTCAGCCCAGTCTTGAGTGTGTTTGTGCGTTCTATTGCCACCCTCGGGATTCCCACCCTTGCTCAGCGGTCCGAAAAACGCACCATAGACGAGATACATTAAAATTTTAACAGAGAGCAAGAGAGAGATAAATGTGTATTAATGAAGGTACACAAATAGTGAGTGTACGGCGAAATTTATGGTGTATATATATATGTTTATTGGATACCCAAGAAATTTACATTCTTAAATGTATCTTATTAAGATCTTAGATTTCTGAAATTAATCTAGTGTGATATAAGAAGGCTAGTAGCCTTGTTTCATTTTGCTTATTCACCATTTCCTTAAAACTAATCGAGTTAAAGCCTCGTCTTTCTCTATCGAATCTTTTACACTTTGCTATAACATGTTCCAACGAAATCATCTCCTCACCACACGCGCACATCCTCGGAGGCTCCTTACTCATTAGGTGGGCATGAGTTAATCTAGAGTGGCCCAACCTCACTCTATTCAAAACGACTTCATGTTTTCTTGGTGTTTTGTCATCATATTGGTATCCTAAAGGTAGATCATATACTTTTCTTAATTTATTACTTATTGGTGTTTCTTTCCATCTATTTATTCTTTGTTTAAAATTTTGTTTCTTTATTGAATGAACAATATCCTTATAAGTGCAAGTGCTATAGTCTATATTGTCTTTCTTGGTGCCTTCCTTGGCTTTTGCATCTGCCATGTCATTTCCTTTTATTCCAATGTGTCCTGGAATCCACATCAGAACTATTCTAGGGAGGTGTTGCATTAATATTTCCCTTATATGGGAAATTAGGGAGCATTTATTGGAAGAGGATGCTACAGCTTTAATGACAGAGAGACTGTCCGTAAGGATGAGCCTTCTTTCCGTTTCTGCTAGTGGTATTAGACATGCTTCTCGTATCGCTAGAGCTTCAGCCGAGAAGACTGAGCAAATGTTAGCGAGTCTTTTACTTCTGACGAAATTTTCTGGGCCGATGACACTGAGGCCTACCCCTACTTCTGTTCTCGATCCATCCGTGTAATAGTTTGTGTATCCTTGGTATTTTTCTTTCGCTTCTCCAAACATAGCTAGGTATATCTGGGAAGGGGTACAACTCTTTCCATGGCTTGCCAGGCTTATATCAATGGAAGAACTGATATCTTTCCAGGGGGGGAACTTAGGCGTTTCAAACTTGAGAACGTCCACACGGGAGGTACTTAGCTCGTAGGCGAAACCGTCAGCCATGCTGATGAACGGTTTATGGCGCTTCAGTTCTCTGCCACTATGGGGTGGTTGAGTTTTATTGGAAAGCGGAAGTTTCGTTATACATTGAATTCTGTAAAGGTATTTAACACAGGCTACCTTTCTTCTCTCTTCGAGGGAACCATAGCCTGATGCGGCTAGCAAACTCTCTATTGGAGTGGATTTAAAGGCTCCTAGCGCACATCTTATCGCTGCCCTGTACGGTGTTTCGAGGGTTTTGAGCGTGTTTGCGCTCGCTTGGGAGTACGCTTGGCACCCGTAGTCGATGCGACTTATCATAAGCGCCGAAGTGATTTTAAGGATTTGGTTCTGCTTCGCTCCCCATTCTTTGGAGGCAATTGAGCGGATTATATTAGTGATGTTGGCTAGTCTTTTCCTTAGATTTATTATATGGGGGCGCCACGTTAGCTTATTATCAAAAATTACTCCGAGTATTTTAGTTTCTGAGACAGTAGAAATTGGGTGCCTATACAGAGATAAGTTGGGATTTCCACATGCTCTCTTCCTACAAAAGTGTATGGCTTTGGTCTTTTCTGGGGAGAATACGACCCCATTTTTGAAGGACCACTCTTCTATTTTATCGATTGCGTTTTGTAGCGATAAGTCTAGTTGAGTTCTATTGCGGTTAGTGGAGAAAACTAATAAGTCGTCGGCGTAGAATAGGTATTCTATGTCGGTACATTGATCTAGAAGTGTGGTTAGACTATGGATGGAGACTAAAAATAATGGCACACTCAGGACGGATCCAGTTATCATGCCATTTATCTGTTCATGCCATTGAGATTGATGTTGGCCTGAAATTACTCTAAAGATTCTGTTCTGTAAAAAGCTGTGAATTAGGTTAAAAATCTCTCCAGACAAGCCCCACCTCGCAAGCTGGTGCAAGGCCAGTATTCTCCAGGTTTTCTCATATGCTTTTACTATGTCAAAGGTGATGCAAGTTGTGTGAGATTTATTTTGGAAGCTTCTGCAAATAAAGTCTTGAAGGTAAACTATGTTATCCGTGGTGGCTCGATTATTGCGGAATCCCGATTGTTTATCAGATAGAAAGTTGTTTTTTTCCAACCACCAATTCAGTCGGCGTACGATAATTTTTTCTAAAATTTTACTGAGGCAATTTGTTAGGGCAATTGGTCTATAGCTGAGGGGGTCTGAGGGATCTTTTTTTGGTTTTAGTATTGGAACTACATTTGCTTTTCTCCATTCCTGGGGGTATTGTCCTGAGAGGAATATTTTATTGAAAAGATCAATGAGAGTTAGTTTACTCTGATGATTCAAATTTTTAATCATTGAATAGGTGATGGAGTCTGGGCCTGGGGATTTACCTTTCGCGTGTTGTAGGGCAAATTCAAGTTCAGTAAAAGTGAGTGGTTGGTTCAATTCGTAGATATCATAGGATTCCCATATATCGAAAGGGGTGTTTTCAAGATCTAGCTTTGTTTGGTGAAAATTTGGGTTATCAAAATTATTGTCACAATTAGAGTAGAATTGTCTTGCCAGGATATTACATATACTGTCTGGGTTGCTGTAATAAATGCCTTCATCTTGTAATTGATGGATTATGGGGGATTTGAAATTTCCAGAGATTTTCTTGATTTTATCAAATACGTCTTTAACTGGTGTTTGGTTAGTAATAGTGCTTATGTAATCAATCCATGACTTTTTCTTTGCAGCATTTACTAAGGATCTCATTTTTGTTTTAGCTTCTTTGTGGTGAATAAAATTTTCGTTTGAGGGGTATCTTTTAAATCTTCTAAGAGCAGCTTTACATTTCTTGTGGGCCTCCGTAAGAACATCGTTCCACCATGGGACCAATCTTCGCTTTGGTTTACTTTTGGTCATAGGGATGTTTTCTTTGGCTGCGTTCTCTATAGTTTCACTTATTTTCTTTACGTTCTCATTTATTGAAATGTTCTCAGAGAAAATTTGCGAAAAATCTGCAGAATTCGTAAAAGCAGGCCATTCTGCTAAATACTCCTTCCATCTCGGTCTGCGGTTTAAATCTGGTTTGTGGTCTGGCATGTGTATAATAATAGGAAAGTGATCGCTATAGAATTGGTCTTCACTTACTCTCCATTGTAGGAGTGGTAATAGTGAGGGGCTGCATAGGGAAAGGTCAATTGCAGACAGAGATCTATAACCTGGATGCAAGTATGTGTATGCTCCATTATTGAGAAGCGTTAATTCATTAGAGTATATGAAATTTTCTATGGCTCTACCTCTAGTGTTCGTGTTGAAACATCCCCATGTTGTGTTATGAGCATTAAAGTCACCAAGTAATAAAACTGGCTCTGGTAACGATCCGAGAAGCGCGTCTAATTCCGTGTTATCAATTTGTTGGGATGGATTTAAATAGATTGAACAGATAGAGACTCCTGATAAAAGTGGTGTTCTTATAGCTACTGCATCTAAATTGGAATATATTGGGATTTCTGTATATTGCACACCTTCTCTTATAAGAATAGCACACCCTCCCGCCGGGATTGTGTGGCGATCCTTATTAGAGACTGTTGAGAAGCCATTCAGCTCTATTTTTTTATTCATTGTGAGGTGGGTTTCCTGCAGGCACATTATAAGGATATTGTTATCTTTCGATAAAGTTTGGATATCTACTTTGTTATTTTCTAGTCCATTGATATTATATTGTATGATTGACATTGTACTTAGTTAGAAATATTAAAAGGGAGAAAATAAACTATAACAAACATATTTATGGATGGTCCTGGCCACCCCCGATCAAGCACCCCAAGGGCGGAGGGCACTTTGGGGATCATCCTTACAAGGCTTGATCTCCCGCCGAGCCCACCGCCCCCCAAGAGCAAGACCGAGAGTAGCCCGGACACATCCTGCGGCTTTAGTATTCCATTGTTGAATCGTTGCATTCCTCAATCAGTTTGCGTGATGAAGTGATGAGTTCCGATGTCGTCTGTAATGATGAGTTTGATTCAGTACCGACGTCCTGAGGCAGGGCGTCATCCTTGGGTGGGGGTGGAGTTAAAACCCTCCTGGGTTTTGGCTCGGCTGACTTCAGCACCGTAAATGTGTTGGTGCTGGGTTCTGGCTGCTCGTTAAGGATTTGGACTGGGGCCTTCCGTGAGTTCCCATGAAAGATGAATGGGCTGGCTTCTTCTGCAGCTACCACGTCTATTGGTGTCTCTTCATTGCGTCGAAGAGCGATTCCGGTCTCCGTATTGGTCAAACAGCCGGCACTTAGGTGTTCCATGCGGTCACCTTGAATTAGCTGCCGTCGCGGGTATTGTCTTGGGTGTCTTTCCGTGTGTGGTTCACTCTGGGAGAGGGAAACTGTCCTCGCAAATGAGGTTCTCAACCTGTCACCGTAGATTTTCTGAGCTTCCTTGTAAGATACTTTATTTGTGACCCGAATCCTTTGAATCTCGAACTCTTTCTTGAATACTTCGCACTTCCTGTGCCACGATACATGGGCCATTCCACAATTGGCGCATTTGACCGGGTGGCTGCATTGCTCCTCATGTTTTGGTTGACTGCATGTTCCGCAGATGGGGGGATTCTTGGATCTGCACTTCGATTCGTGATGGCCGTACTTTTGGCATTTCTGGCACCTCATCGGGTTTGGGATGAAAGGTCTTACCTTCAGGGAATGGTAGAAAGCATTCAGTTCTGTGGGCAGGTTAGGTTGATTGAATGTCAGGACAAAGTGCCCTGTGTCACGCAGCACGGACTTTCCATCCTCTTCGACTCTCTTCTTCAGTCGTTTCACTTCCGTGATGTTAAACGCAGCCAGCTCTCTCTTCAACTCCTCGTCGTCCATCTTTGTAAAAAAGCGACAGGCGATAATACCTTTGCTTGTGTTCAGGAAAGGATGCCATGAAAACTTCACTTTCTTTCCGTCAATCGAGTCGACCTTCATCAACTTTTCTCCTTGCTGAATGTCACTGACTTGAATCAAAAGATTTCCATTTCCGAGCGGTTGGAATACTGGAATCTTATTGGCGACGGCATCTAGCGCCCTCTTCACTTTGAAGTAAGAGATACTCATAAAGTCCACTGAATTGTCCAGGCTCTCGGCCAAAATAAACCTCTTCGGTGTTTCATTGCTCGTAAACAGTTTGTTTAAGTCCATCACTTGCATTGCTCTGCGTCTTTTTCCGCGGGAGGACATCACGGGGAAAGATGCATCATAATTCTCACAGTTTGACAGCACCTCAAACCGGTTTCTGTCTGGTGGATCGGCATGACCGCCGCTTGCGGCCGCCATTGTTGCTAACTTCACTCCCAAGCTCTCTGTCGGGAGACTTGGGTTTTTTCCACTTTATGAATTAAATATAGTTGTGTTGTGGAAACTAACACCGTTTACCACTCTGCACTACACTTATACGTCACTTCAAACTATTTTCACTACGAAAAAAACGTTTTAATTGTCCAAAATTGTGCGGAAAACAGGAGCGTTTAAGAACGGCACCATCAATATCAGCTGTCACTTTGGAAATTTATGGTGATTGTGGAAGAGAGTTGAATGGTCGCCGCCCACATTTCTTTGTTTTGTCTCCTCTTCGGGTGTCTTCTTTGGCCGTGTGCGAAACAAGTGTCTCACAGAGTTGCTACAAATCACAATTTAGTACTTAGATTGTCCACTACAAATAATTCACACCACATCTCACCGTCTCTTCCGCATCACATTGGCGCGCCTGACCCAATGAAGACCTCTAAGGGTGTTATTCCACCGCGTTTGCTAGGGATGAACTGAGCGCAAAGAACTGAGCGCAAAGAACTGAGCACAGACTTACAACTTCAAATTCTTATATATCTCAAGGTTCCATGCGATGTTTCTGTAAAAATTCTCTTCAAACCACTTTTTTTGAGCGTCTTTTACGATCATAACCTCAAAAATATCACTAAGAGACATTAAAAGACACCTTTTGAGAGCTTTCTAGATGATCAAATCATCTTTCAGAGTCAATATCGTACAGAAAGTGGTCTAAATATGGATTTTTCAAGTCTACAATACTCTTTTTGAGGTTATGTTCGACTTCAACACAATTTGCGGTGTTTTCGCATGAAAATGCCTAATTCTGCTAATAACTAGCAATTTTAACGACTTTAGAATAATAAATGATGTGCTAGAATGCGAAATATTCACTAAATCCGTTCGTAATTCATGACATAACCTCGAAAAAGACAGTTTCTTTGTATAAGTCAAAGGAAACCATGACTTTCTTCGCTGTTTTTTCCTTCTTCTTCCCTTAAACCATGTTTTCCAAGTGATAACACTCAGTGATCAACTGAGCAAGCTGAGCAAACTGAGCTACGACGCTAATAATCTGTCTTGTCTTTTGCAGTATGACGAAAGCCTGCATGGCTACATGGATTCAGGCGCCGCCGCTGCGATGTACGATCCTCATGCTGGGCACAGGCCACCCGGACTGCAAGGGTTGCCACCCCATCACTCGCCCCACATGAGTCACGCCGCGGCTGCCGCCTCAGTCGGCATGCACGGATACCACTCTGGCCATGGGACTCCTAGTCATGTCTCCCCAGTCGCCAACCATGTGATGGGATCCATCCCCGAGGTGCACAAACGTGATAAGGATGCTATTTATGGGTGAGTTTCCAATTGCTCCTTATATGCAAAATTGAGCCATGTTTTCTCTAATTTCACATCATGTCCTGAACCAATTATGGGCGGTGGAAAAATGACCCCCTGAGAGATAGTTTGTGTGATCTGAATTGATCTGCAAGTGTAATTAGGGGAGTTTGTTTTGATCCTCGTTCGGTTTCTCTGCAAATACACACCACTTCCGGTGGCTGTGTACACCTCGTTACGCTAATCGTCATGCCTTGTGTGGCCAATTAGAGCCATCGCGACACTTTCCGTTGCATTTTGCCACTGCAACGAATATGCCAGGCATTCCATTACGTGATTCTCTCTCTCTCTCTCTCTCTCTCTCTCGGAATAGAGTGACTGGGATTTTTTCCAATCGCGCACACACCAAAAACAATGTTTGACGAGAAAGCATTACAATTACAAATGATTCGCATCTGGTAGTTTTGGGTTAGAGAAAGAGACTGAGAGAGAGAGAGAGAGAGAGAAAAGCCTTACAAACAATATAAAGCCCAATGAAAATGGCAAAAAGGAGGCAATCGTCTCGCGCGCGCATTATCATAAAGAAAACAAACAAACGGATTAAATTAAATGTCAAATTTGTATTTTTTATGGAGTGAGACACGTTATTTGAAATAAATTTTTCCTACCCATCTCCTGTTTGTATATATATTTTTAAACATTGGGTGCAAATTTGTAATTCAAATCGCCTTGCGATTCACTCCGCGCGTCGATCTTGCTTGAAATGCTATGCAGTGACCATCGTCTTAAGTGGGTGTTGTTTGGGTCTCGCGACAGATCTCTGAATAGGAGGAAGTTAAACAGGGAGGCACGACCACTCAAATTGCATCCCAGTCAAGGTGACTATGCGGTGTATTGGGCAGAAAATTGCAGATCAATTTGAGACTTCCTGGACGAACAGAGAGAAGAAGAGGGAAATTTGCGTGTTCGATACATTGTTGCTGACAAGCAGAGAAAAGGCTCTCAATACAACAGATGGTGGACTCTTGGCCATTGGGTTCATCCATGTCTTCGAGTGACTTCAATTCGTCCCAGAAGACGAACAGTTGCGCATCTGCTGACCAGCAATCCGAAGGCCTTCAGCCTCCCCCAAATGACAGCCACCCTCCGTCTGTTGCCTGGACTGAGGGATGGAGAAAAAAGGCGATCCCTAATCGGGCCGTTTAAAATGATCCATATCTATCGAATCAACTCTCCTATTGCCTTTCCTGTTTAGAGACGGCAATAAATGGAGTGTTTAGCCGGGGTGTGTTTTTACGTCTTTGCCAAGTTCCTTCCTCCAACACTTAATTCATGTAATCAACTAATAGGTCCCAAGCTTCGATGTATATTATTATAAATTTGAAAACAATTTACTACTTTTCGCCCAGCTCTCTCTCTCCCCATTTGACTGATGCAGTCGGTTGGCCTTTTTTTTCGGCACACTCGCGCGCCTTCCCGAAAAAGTGCCTCAGCGGGAAGGCATCAATTTGTGGAGGGGGCGAAAAGGTAGCAATTTTGAAATTTTCACTCCATTTCGGGGCTCTCAGGGGGCGCGCGCGCGATTTAATTATGCTAATGACGATACTATCACACTATTATTTTGGGCTAAAATGATATAATGCATGGGTTTTGTGCTGCTGCAAACTCTCGCGGTTTCCTCGGTGGGCGCTAACTTTTGGGCAGGTCCGCGCGCGTATTTTCTCCTCCGCGACCTTTTTTCGCCAATTTTTGATTTATTGCCCTCTCGTGGTGGTCGATAGAGCAACACATGTCCCATCTGATGGAACAGTTTGTTGGCAAACTTCCCCCAAAATCACACACACACAAACACACAAACACATCTTGTCCGGCACTAACGAGGAGTGTCACTGCGCGACGATCACGCCAATGGACCGAAGGAAAAAGACCCGTGAAAAGGTGATTATCGGCCGTTTGGGGAGCTGAAAAAAAAAAGCAGATCGTCATTTTCCATTCACGAAAAAAGTCGTGAGCCAAGAGAATTGTGAAGCGCATGCAAAGTCTGGCCGTAGATGATGTACAAAAAGGCGTTGTATTTGAGAAAGATAGACTTGGAAAAAAAAAGTGATCTTCAAGTATGTAATTTACAAGAAGATCGTTGGACAGACAAAAAGGCGAGCTGTGTGTTGGAGAAAATAAGGCGATCTGGGGAATGTTGGAGGGAAGAAAAAAAAACAACATTAAAATTGAATCGACAAAAGAGAAATATGTGCCAGTCATTACCGAAAAGTAGATTTTCTTGTATGCTCTGAGACACTCTCAGGAGTGCACCGAGGCGGCGATGCAGTCAACCATATCTCTGGCATTTGGCTCGTCGTTTTTGCGCCATCCACTTCTTGGTGACGTGTATTAATAGGACTTCTGCCGCACCATTTCTAGCAGTGTGCCTGGGCTAGGGGAGAGTGGGGTCCATTTCATTGCGTTTTGTACAAAACTACCCCGCTGTGGGGCACATTCAGACTGTAATTTATCATGAAGAACCTTGTTTCATGGCGAATTGAGAGAAAACTTAATGATTTTCGTGGTTTTGTAACTTAGCAAAGACACATTAGCAGAGACACCTTTGAAGAAAAATTCATTTTCTTCAATTCTTGCAAGAACGTCATGAATAAAATGCGAAATATCAAGCTAAAAAACTTTATTAGAGCTTTATAGTTGAAAAAAGTTAAAATACGCAACTTAAGTTGGATTTTCTGTTGGAAAAACGCGCTGTGCAAAGCTGCCCCACTCGTGGTGAAAGAGACTTTTCGTGCCACCCACGAAAACCGTGCAATTTTTCTTTGCTTGCACTATTTTCTTCATTCTTCGGCCTTTCATGGCCTGAATAAGAAACGATGATGTCCGTATTTATGCCTATCCCATTCAGCCCCGCTCTCCCGTATTGCAAATTTTCGCCGTGAAAGATGTGCCTCGGCCACAAGAGTGTTAGTCGGACAGGTAAAAATATATTAAACACTCTTGTCGAACATGTTTCTATGGATATTTATGCCAGAGTGTTCATATTTATGATATTTCACACAATTTTTCGCATTTTTTCCCGTGCACAGACTTCGCTTTTTTTTCTCATGCTGTGTGTGGCACACACCAAAAAAAAACAGCCATCCAATGGAGCCTTTCGAGAGACATTTGACGAGGCACATTTTGCCTGTATGGCTCAAGTCATCTCCTCTCTATGGCGCGGTTTTGTATCGCAAGACGCGGTGAATTTACATAAAATGCTAAACAGTTATATGTCATTTTCGTTATTCAGGCGATTATATTAAAACAACATATTTGCATTTGCATAGACAACCTGCGGATTTATGCAATGGAATTGATTCTTCAGTCATTTCCAAACTGATGTTGATGGAAAGCTCACAATTTTTCATCCGAAAACCGCCCATCTCTCTCTTCCTGTCGTGGCGAAAAGTGCGCCCATATCGTGGCCTCTGCCAATCCACCTGGTCTCACAGGCTCTCTGTCAGCACCGACAGCAATGCTGTCACCTTATCGGAAATACACTATTCACACTGGGGAAATATGAATGCGCGCGATAGACGGGAATTTTATTGCCATTAGTTCCTGCGTTGGTAAAAAAATGTCTCTTAATTGTTGTGTTTGTGCCAAGTTCACAAGCGTGAAGATTAGAGAGTGAAGGAATTGCGACAGGAAATCCTTGGGAGTGTTAGGGAATTAAACTTATGCCTTAAAAGCTCTCTGCACGCGGTCAGTGAACTCCCGAATTGAACGTGGCGGCGTGTGAAATACTGACCCTCTCAAAAGGCAAATCCTTTACTCAACAAGGATACACTCTCTCACACACTTCCCCGTTCCACGACAAAAAGCTCCTTCTAAAATATCTCTCTCTCTCTCTCGTCTCTTGTGGTGTGAAAGGCGGGAAAATGTGTTCCGCATGGAAGTCATTTACCGTCGGTAGCTGCGAAGGTGCGTCTGGGTATTTTATGGCCCAAATAAACTCTGGCGGCAGTTGGAAGTTTGTTTTCTCACTTGAAGAGCACTCTTCACACCGAAATGACAACCTCTCTCCCTCTCCTTGGGCTGCCCAGAAGCTGAAGAAAACACTTCCCGGCAAGATTTCCTGAGCGTTGTAAACTCGAGTGGAACATTTTTCTTGTAAATAAATGAACGTGTGTGTTGTCCAAATATTGGGGCGCTCGCGATGGACAAATACATCCCCTCGCCACTGGACTAATGACAGTTGAGGGAACAATAGAAATACATGGAGTGACGTGGCGCATTTTCTTATCACACCCGCATCGAAAATGTTCGGAAAAATCCACCCTCAATTGCTGCGGTTCATTTTCTCCTTGAACTTGCGCGCGCGATGGCTGAGGGGGTGTTTAATTTCCATTAATGAATGAAAATTGACACTGTATCAGCGAAAATGGTTAATCGATGTGCCAAAGAGGCTTTTCTCTGTGGAATTTCTGCAAAATTTGACCGGAGAAATTGGGTCAGAAAGCAAAGAAACGCGCTCTCGTTGACGGTTAAACTGCCGACGGTGAAGTTGAGAATTACACTGTGAGGAACGGTTGGACGCCCACTCGAGGCTGTATTGAGCTGTGCGCTCGCGCCATCGTGAAGATATTTTAATTGTAACAAAGTGCTCTTTAATTGCCACCCAATTTAAATTAGTCTGTACTTAATAGATTGTGTATCTCATAACATTAAAACGATCATGTTCGATCTCTTGCAGACACCCTCTGTTCCCGCTGCTGGCGCTCATATTTGAAAAGTGTGAATTAGCAACATGTACACCTCGAGATCCCGGCGTCCAAAGTGGTGATGTCTGTTCGTCAGAGTCATTCAATGAGGATATCACAATTTTCAGTAAACAGGTAAGATCAATATTTGCTCAATTTGCGCGAAGGCTGCTGAACAACCCCAAAAATCACACCAAAATACAGAGAGAAACTGTCAAAGTTTATGTCTCTCCCAGGGCAAAACTATGCCTTCTGTGTGCGCTTTTATCATATATTATTGTGTATAGCTACGCATTCTGTTGTTTTGCTCCCGATCATTCGCGCCGTGACCCCAAGAGAGGCGCGAGAAGACAGGAGTTGAGCTTGACAAGCAAGCCCAGTGTGTGACATGAACTAGTTGAGGAATTGTTATCAGACGAGGCTATAAATGTTATATAGATAAATAGAGAGAGAGAGCGAGGGAAAAAATGTTTCAAGAAGCCATATTCAACTATATTTGGGCTGTGATAAGATTTGAGGAAGGTACACATATAAGTAGCTCCATCCAGTGTGTAATTTAGACGCACTCGGTAAATATGGGGCCCTTAATCATAAATGACTCTGTGTGAAGAATATGACAGATGAACCCTTCTTGTTGTTTTTCATTTTTTCTCCACCTCCTCCCGAAAACTTCGTTTTTTTCTCTCTCTCTCTGGGCGTATAATATTCCTCTGGAATGCCATCCAAGACATTTGAGAGCGCGCGGAGAGAAGGAGGAGAAAAAAACCTCACATAATTCACTCCATGGCGGCGTAGGAAAAAAAATCCATTCTCGAGAACATGACTTTTATTTCAATTTAATTAACAATCCCTTCGTCTCTGGCGCGAACAGATTATTTATAACTCTTCTGCAACCCGTTGAAATTTCGAAATCAATTTTTTGGGAGAGACAAACAGCTGGGGACAAACCCTCCGACACGGATTTGTCACCCTCACGCACAATATTCACCCTCCCGATCGAGACGCACTGTCGAGTCCTGAGATTGATGCTACGTTAATTATCAGCCACTTCAGCAGGACGACAATTTCTTTCCGTGCATTTTCTGAACGTGACAATTTCCTAATTTGCGGATATGAGATCAGTTTTTGGACGCGAATTGATGAGTGTTCGCAAAGGAATTTCTCAACATGATTTCTCATACAATCGCGTATATTCGAAAGAATTTAATTTCTCACCACGTTATCGCGTCATCTTATCACACGAAAAAGACTTGTTACTGTGTATTAAAGTCTATTACAACGACTCACTGTTTTTTCCGGGCGAATATTCTCCAGTGGAGGAGTTTCTTATGTACACACAAAGTGCTAAAATGCTGAAGAAGAAGAAAAAAAACACACACAGAAGAAGAAGATGCGTTTAAATGAGAAACATGAAAAGTTGAAAATTCAAAAATTGGTCCCATATGATGAACACATTCTACTGACTTGTGTGGCAGTGTTGAAAATTTTCATTTTATAAATTTAATATTATATTTTTAGCCAGTCAGTGTCTTCGAAAATAAACCCAAATGAAGTGGCATTCTCGGGGAATATAACACTGTGACAAGCGCACGAGAGAAGAGCAACAACACAAAACATGACAAATATAAATGCGTTTTTGTACCATCACTTCGGGAATAATTTGAGTGGATTTCTCAGTCCAAAAGTGTTGATGACATTTTTGGCTGTGTTTCTCGTCTTTTTGGGCCCCCGCCCGCCTCTGGCATCTCCCTCTCTCTCTCTCTCTCTCTCTCGCTCCTCTGGCTTTGGGAAGATGAGGAGGTTTTCGAGAGTGACGAGATCTTGTTGCCTTCTCTAGTGGGAACATCTCCAAAAATATACCCAAACACAAATTCCCAACATCTATGAACATTTTTCTCCACTCCGCGCGAGAGTCGAGAGAAGATCTCATTTCTCAGATTCTCACCAAGATGCTGGACAAAAAGGCAAAGGGGGAGATAAAATACCTTGTAATATACACTCATTCTTAAGTTTTTTTCGATCATCTTTCTCTACTGTGATCTAAAAATTCACCGCGAGATCTTTAAAGATTCCATTTGGAAGCTTTCCGTGATCATGCTAACGCCAGCATAATCTTCCTTTTTGTTGACATTTCTATGTCCCGATAAGAAGATGTGAAGGGCCTCAAATGTTTCCAGTTTTTTCACAAAATCTTCTCTTTTGATTTGCCAAATCGTCAAGAAAGACTCTTTAATTGTCCTTTTTCAAGTTCAAACCATTATATTTTTGAGGTTATGTTCGATTAGAAGACATTTTGCTGTGTTTCTTGATCTCAAAGAGCTGCAATTGTGATTTTTAGTTATCATAACCTAATAAAACACTGATAGAAATGCTTTTCAAGTAAAAATCATGAATTTCCTACTGTCGAAAATGTCCTGGCGTAGAAAATTGAGCAGAAAGCCTCGTGCTGAAGGCGTTAGATGACGAAGATGTGGCATAAAGAGAAATTGTGAGATGTCGGTGGCTTCCAATTTGCATTTTGGCGGGATTCGGGTTGTGTCTGTGCGAAAGATGCCAATGGACATGCATCTCGTTCGGCGCGAGAAAGATAAACAGAAGATGGGCATAGAGAAGTTGTTCGCTGGGGGAGAAAAAGTGCAGGGCACAGAGATTAAATGTCGAATTGATGATGATTGCACTCTTGCGCCTCTCGGCGAATTCTCACAGTTTGCACACACAGTGCAAATGATCGAGTAATGACAATAATTCCACTTTCGTGAAAATAATTACGCGCTGACAGCCCACTCGCGCGATTTCCATCAGATTAAATCACTCGCGCACATACCAACAATTTCAATTTCATTCGGCTTTATGACGCTGATTATTATTATTCGTCTTGGCTAATATGACAACTCGAGCCCTCCCACTTTGGGCTAATGCGTGGACAGTGAATCGCGCTTGTCATCTGTGTGCGGCTTTTGGACACACTGCGCGATGTCATAGAGATCCCCATTGGCCGCAGAAGAGATGTTAATTGCCGCGTCCAGCATCTCTTTGGGGCGCAATTCCACCATCATTATCACTCTCAATCGCGCCGTTTTCGTCCACTCCATTCGTGTCACACACAGATTTCTATTCACGCTCCGCTGACACACGTGATGCCAGAAGGAAAAAAATGCGCCCCGTGGAATTGTCCATAAAGCATTCCTCGTCAATTCGTAATAATCATCGCGAAAATGATCCCGCAGGAGGGAGAAAAATGCCTAATTATTCTCACATATTTTTATTGTCTTGTCCTGAGATGATTTCTGGCCAAGGGGGAGATATTATGGCCGTGGAGATGGTGTACAAAGTCAGATATCAATTCTTGGGCTTGAAATTGAATTTTTCCACTTATCAGAAGTATTTTGCATTTATACTGCAATGTTAGTGTGATAAAATAGCGCCAAAAGCAAACATAACCTCATTTTTTTAATTCTGATCGATCTAATCGCGATCTCTTAAGAACATTCTGTGATTTTCAAAGATCCTGCTGAAAAATAAATAAAATAATTTTAAATAATGTCTGAAAACCTCTGCCATAAGATATTAGTTAGATTTTGGTTAGTTTTCAGTCAATTTTCGGTCATTCAGAATCAATTTTTCTCAAGATTTTTATGCTAATGCTGAAAGTGTCAAGAAGTGCTGCAGAGATTTTAGCCTGAATATCTTCCCCTTGTTTCTGGTGCACCATCAGAATGAATCCGTTCAACATCTCTTGGAAAAAAGAACTCTTTCACGGTTCCTCCTCTTCCACTTCTCGGCGAGTGAGAGACCAAGTCTTCCGCGCGCGCGGGGAGTGTGAGAAAAGAACATAAAATTCGAGGTGAGCACATAAAGTCTTATCTCAAATAACTCAAATTTCATTGAGTTCTCGCTCAAGTCCATTATTGGTGTGAGTGAGATGAAAAATCTAACCGTGTCAGACGGTTTTTTCCCCGGGGTGGTGGGGGAAAGGGAGAGCAATAGAACCCGCGGAGAAAGAATTGACTATATAGTGAGAAATATTTACGATTTCCCAAATGTCTTGTATCTCAAATTTTATTTCCATATGATTGAAAACATTCAATTTTTCGGTGATTTCCTCCACTTCAACTCTCCCCCTTGTTGATGCCCGGAGAGCTTCTTAGGCGCATTTTATGGTCGAATTTTATCAATGTTATCAATATGTGTTTGTTTATTTGTTGATTTCCACCTCTTTTCTCGGCCGTTTATGGCTTTTATTGCGCCTTCTTGCCTTTCTACTTACTCTACGATTTCCTCTAGCCCATTCTTCAGGAGACTTTTTGGCGGAAAAGTGACAGCTAAGAAAAATTTGAATTTCAAATTTTGCATTCCCGGGATTTATTGTGCAGCACAATGATTCGGTTATCGATCATCCTGAGGTGCTTCAATCATCTCTCTCATGCGTGGAAAACCCATGGAAAAGCCCATGAATCATGGGAGGGAAAAAGCCAACACAAAAAAAACAACAACAACAACACAGTGAAGAATCCGTTTTGTTAATATTCTTTTCATCTTGGCTGAGAATGATAGAAATTCTGTGTGTTTCCTTCACACATTTCAATACACTATGCAATTCATTCACACAAGGAGATTCATATCGTTTAGGCCGCAGAGAGAGAGATGAATGCACCAAGTCAAGTTCATAAATCAAGAAGTCTTTTTCGGGAAGACACACACACAAGTTGGGGAGTTAATCCGGCTGCGCGGGGAGCAAAAAAAATTAGCAAAGACATTTGGCAGACCCTCTTTTTGCCCCCATTTTTCTTCATTTTTTCTGCGGGGCGCGCAATTATGTGGTGTACTGGGTGAAATGTGTTGCAGTAACCTTGAATATGGGTTGAAGGGTGATTTTGTGGGTAAAAAACGAGGCGTGAAAGTATGCAGAAACGGACATATTCCACTAAGACGCTGTAAATCATCCTATGGACTTCCTTTTTTTGCCATGGCGCGCGAAGATCATCCGAAAATAGATGATGTTTTGCCGTCGATCATCGGCACATGGAATGGAAAATCGAGGGGACTTTCTTTCTGGAATCTCTGAGTGCAACTCTGTGGATGTTCAGACATGTTTTCGTGAGAGACATTTTTTTTCCTTCTTGGGTCGAAGAGAGAAGATGAAACTGATCAAATTACACACATCATTCGTCCCAGATGTGACAAATGTGTCAGAATATTTTGGTTTAATTGAAATTTAGAGACCACAAATTACTTCTTTTTATCTCCACACACACTCAAAAATCACTCAATTTTCTCTCAACACATATCTTGATCTTGTAATTCAATCTTGAATCTGCGCGAGAATTTCTCTATAGATCGATATTATTGCGTGGAGTCAATACTTTGTTGCTCTCATGCTGAGATTGTGAAAAACACCGGGTTTAATCGCAAAACACATTGTTGTGGTTCAGTGTGGAAAAAGACCATCGATTCCATCATGCTGTGAATTGTGCATTTTGCTGCAAATTCCCTGATTTTTTCCACGCGACCCTGGACTTCTTCCCTCCGTCTTCGCTGCCCTTCTCTCATGGAGAGGACAAAGACAGTTCGTCTCACTCTCTTTGAGCTCCTCGAGAAAAAAAAGGAGAAATTCAATAGGACAAGGAGTGGCGAGCATTTGGTGGATATATAGAAAAATTGTAGCAGGAAAAGGGCTCTAAATGCATTTCACTCTTCGGAATTGTGAAGAAGGGCGAGAGAGAGGGAGAATTCCCGGGAAGAGAGTCTCAGGGCATATTTTTTTTCCAAGTGGATTTTTGTGTGCCTGGAAAGCAGCCGAGAAAAGGACCCCTGTTGAGACTACCTGCTCCCAAAAATATGGGACTCACAGAAATTCCACATGAACCTCTTCTTCTTCCCTTTGGGCTTCAGCCCCGAGAATTTGTTTGTCTGCTGTTTAATCCTATATTGGCATTTGTTGTTCCTCCTCACCGTGAATTTCCACCCCTCGGGACACCGCACAGTCGCTGGCATATGATTTCTATTTAGAGAGACCAGGAGAGAGTTTGTGTCTGCTGGTTAAATCCAATGAACGACGATCGCTCATATTTGGGGTGAAGTTTCTGTATTTTAAAACATTCAACCCGAAGGCGCACATTCTCAACGAGAGATCATCAAATATTTCTGTCTCATTTTGCATCTGTTTCCTCTGAAAACTGAATGGCGTGTTTAGTTGGGGAGAGATAGAAAATCTCTCAAATTGACTCCTCATCGCCCAGTGCTTTCCAAACATTTATTGGTTTAGGGTAAGACAAATGAGTGTTTATCTATCTCGGCGTATTGCTTGTGTCCTATTTATTATTTAGAAAATTGTGGCAATGGGCTCTAAGTATAAACCCCAATCGAATGGCCACTAACGACACAGCATTCGAAGGAGGAAAACAGCCATGAAAGAGTGTGGATTTTGGTTGGGTTTCTCTCTTGAGTGTGTAACACACCCAATAAATTTCCTATAAAAATAAATATAGTAATTCAATGCGTCTAATTGATTTCGTCTACGAAATTTCATTTGTTTACCCAATCCGCTCAACCCATAATGCTTTTTAATTAATGAAGGCAGAAAAATTGTGTCTATTTTCGGTGTGGCGCCCACAAGGAAGAGATATTTGATTGCCAAAATAGATGGGATGTTAGATCTCTCTGGGTTGTAATCGTGGCGGGAAGAAGTGCTTCCCATTCGCATTATTAATAGTTTTAGGAGCGCGGACCATCGCGTGAAACTTCCAGTCTTCAGCATGGACTCTCGGAGCCACGTGGTGTCTCTTCCGATATGTATATTGCAAGGGGGAGATAATGTGTCTTCAATTTGTACAAGACTTGTTCAAGATTTCTGTAAGAATCCACTGAAATATGCTTTTTGAGCATCTTTTTCGATCATAATCTCAAAATATCACTGAGAGATCTTCAAAGACTCCGTTTGGAGGCTTTCCATTAGTGGAAATCCTTTTCTTCTTCATAACATCTAACGCCAATACAATCATCCTTCTTATTGACGTTTCTATGTCCCACTAAGAAGATGTGCAGAGCCTCCAATGCTTCCAGTTTTTCTGCTGTGGAAGCTTTCCAGATCACAACATCATCTGTTTTAATTCGCCAATGAACATAAAATTGCTGATTCAGAGTCAAAATCATTCAGAAAGTTTTCTAAATCAACTTCTGACTGCACTATCTCCCCCTTGCTGTATTGGCGTCCTCTGTTCCTTGTGGAACGATGCGCGATATGGATTGATTATTTATTCCCACTGAAAGAGACCACAAAAAAATGTTGTAAACAAATGCTCGGCAAGCGGAGAAGGAGGAGGTTTTCTGTCGTCATCGAGTGCGCACTTCCTTGCATCGGATGCATTTTCAGGCTGAAGGATGAGCCTCCTTCCCACCACACACGCCCTCGTCGTGTCTCGTGGCTGAGGAAAACAATCGTTTTGAGTTGTTTGGAATTTCCTCTGGATGATTTGTTGATCTTGAGCACGGGCGAGTGCATGAAATTCACGGTGGAAAAATTCCTGGGCCGCGGAGTCATGAATCACGGCGGAGAGAAGTGGGATGTCGTCGCTGTGAGGCGCAAATTTCGAGGGTGGCAACCATTTCTTGGGACAATTGTGTTGATGTTGGGTGTTTTGTGAATGTGAAACACACACGGAAAGTGTCTGTCATCGGGACTTGTTCGTATTTCTGTCATCACCGGTGATTCTCTGGGTCTGTGAGGCCCCAATATTGCCAACAAACATCTCACAATTCTTCATTAACTCTCACGCCACATTGCACATGGGGAATTGTCGTGCTCCTCTCCCTCATTTGCCGGGAAGCTCCTCTTCGTCTCAAGATGCACCGATAGAAGGGCTCTATTTAGAGAATTTTCGAGCAAAAGTTTGCCACTATGTTGTGATGTTTCAATGGTTTTTCCGCTGCAGAAATCAATTCACTCTGGCTCAGCGCGCGCGTGGATATTATTTTGTCAATTGGCCGCGACTGGAGGAGTCATTAAGATTACACACCACTCGGAATGCCACAGAGAGCTCATTTTAAGGTCACAAGAACTTGATTTTCTATTTAGTGTGTGTCCAAGGACAGAAGATTGCGCTGATCTCTGGCTCCGGGAATTGAGACTGAGCCAAAGAGAGCGCGAGACAAAGAAAAGTGCTCCCGAAATTCATGAATGAAGCCCATTTATGGTGGCCGAAAAGAGCGTCAACGAAATCCATTCAAAGGGGGGGCAAGAGAGGGGCGAAGACACAGTGTGAGATATCCAGAACTCACACGCTATCGCATCTCAATAAATTAAGGCAGCATAAAGAGTGTCCATACGCCAAAACACTCAAAAAATTCATTAATTAGTCACTCGACAGCACAATTAATGAAAGCAAAAGTCAACACAGAGTCTCTCGATCAACTTCCTCTGCGCGCGGCGTCTTGTGGTGTTGATGGGAGAGGAAAGGAGAGCGAAAAAATGCACAAAAAGTGTCCCTCTTTCTCTCTCGGGATGGTGTAAAAATGATGAATGGCAGCCCTCTCTCGTCTTCGTGCTTCCGCCAAAGTATTTTAATTACTGCAGCGCACGGCGCAATTAGTGCGATCAGCGCAGCGCCTATGCATTTATCACCCATGGCAAATGCAAGATCGCCACACATATCACCAATTGATCAGTAATTGGACTGGCTCGCAGTCAATCAGGCGCACAGAGCTCTAAATTGTCCCCGCGCCGCGTGATTGCGCCAACAATCACGGCTGCACAACTCCGGCTCATTATCGATCTTCCGCAGCATCGCGCGCTGATCGCGCACAGATGCACAACACACAGAATATCTTCTCCTCCCAATCATGTCAATCAATATTTGCCCGAATGTTTACACAATTGCCCCGATGGAATTGTGTTTGATGATCAATCCTGGGCCGGGTGATTCCAGAAGCGAGCCAACTTCCAAAACTATCACCCGCAATATTGATCACACAACGCCTGATCGCTGTGTGTAAATATTTATTGGGTGTGATAAAAGCATTCTTTCTGTTGATCACATTTGAGCTCTGGAGCCAAATTGCGCTGGGGTAATTTATTGGAGTGAAAAATTATACATTTTCTCGACGGTTATTTATTGCTCCTGCGATGAGGATCTCACCTACCCGGGCGTGCTGGGGGTAAACCCAATCCCGCGCTAAGTGACGGACTGTCAACTGCTCAATCGTCGGGCGCTGGGTGTTGAGTGCGCAAGATGATCTGCAGAGGACTGTCGCCAAGAATGTGTGTGACAAGATCATCAGCCTGCCTCCATACAATCTGCGCGATGAATTTAATTATTCCCTCGTGTATCTGCACAGCACTCAATCCGCGACCCTCCTTTCGCCGCTGCATTTACATTCAATTATATCTGTGGTGGCCGTTTTATAAAATAGTCCTCAAGAGTCGCCCCGAACATGCCGGCACACTTTGCAAACAATAATGTTTGTGTGTATAAAACAATTCGATAGGAATCCATAATAAATTTTGAATTACTAGATAGCATGGCGTCTCTCCTTGAGAGCATAATCTCCCATGTGGTGAGTGCTTTTATTGCTGCATGGCGAAAATATCGCGTCCTCGTGCGCGCACTCTTCTCAAATATGCTAATTGGATGCCATAAAAGTCCCGAGCATCGCGCCAGTATCTTATGATCCAGGTGGGGTGGTGCACAACCGCGTCATCGTTGGCCAATTTCCATGCAATTGCACGCCAAATAGACCATTTGCTGTGGAATTGATTATATTGGACGAAGCTCAGGAGATTATAAACTTCAAGTGCAAATCGCAGGGTTTTTCGAAAACTATTTGGATATTTATATTACATTTATCTATTTGCAATTTGTTAAGAAATTCCTTCAAATGAATATTTTTCCTGTAGAAAATATTTAAAAATCAGTGAAATTACATTCAAAATCAGTGTTAAAATCTCAGTTAAATCAACTGAAAGTTGTAGATAGAAAACAAATGGAATTGACCAATATTATCAAATTTATGGGAAGATAAGAGGCAGTTTAGGGGTTTAAAATTTGAATTTTCAAACTGCTCTGGCTGAAGAATGACGAAAAATTCATGGGAAGTGCGATGTAATTGACTTTTGAGGAACAATTTGCGGATGTTAAGAGTGACTTTTGGGTTCGACGAAGACGACTTTCCACTGTGCGGATATTTATGTTTTTATTGACTGCCATATATAACAGTGGGGGTGAAAGAGAGAGAGACAAAGTGTGCCACCCTCTGAGGACGAAGAGGGATGTTAAACCGTGCAGCCTTGGACAATATTTCGGCGATGGGGTGGATGGAACATTATCATCATCGTAAAAGTGAACTGTTTTATTGCCAAACAGAACAAAGTGGAATTGGTGCTGGGGCGAGTTGAGGAATTTAATCGTCCGGGAGACGATCTACCTGCCCGTTCTTCCCAAGGAAGTGGTCGTCATGGTGCAATTTGTACCTTTTCGATGGGTTATGACGGGCGGGGGAAGGGCTGTAAAGTTGTTGCCGTCCACATTTTTACGATTTTCGTGTGACTTTCTGCTTTATCTCGCCATAAACAACGCCTCAATTGTCCCGCAACCCCTTCCGCGCGACCCACCCTCAGCCTGTGACACCCCATCCATCTGGGGGACATTTAAATAACATTAACTCTCACACAAAATCACTCTCCGGCTGTTGGAGCACATTTAATTTTTTACCCCATTTACAGCTCTCAATCGGTGGAGTTTTTGGGCCCACAAAGGGGGTGGGAAAGGTGACAAATGTCAGATGCAGGAGTTGAGGCTTTCCCATGATTCAATCTCACACCAAATCTGGCCATATATTGATTTATCCTGTGGGCAATAAAGTCAAATAATCGCGTAAAATTCGCACTTGTTTTTTTTTGCTCGCTTAACAATCAGTTTTGCAATGTTTAAGGAGGTGTTTTTTTCGAGGGGTGGGATTTAATGGTAATTTAAACTTGCAAAATTCACAGCATTTTCTGAATTTTCCCATCAATTGGTGGACATTTTTATCTCATTAGTTGCGTGAATTGAAAGAAAAATGCTACATAATTCTATTTAACAACCACTTTCGAGACATTCACGAAGTCACAACTGAATACCTCTAATTGGTGGGGTAATTTCAATTAATCAATTATACGATCAGCTGCGGAAAATCTCATGGAAAGCCTCTGGTGATGTTTAATTACAATAGAAGGAAAGGCTGATTATTTTCCAAGTCATGTTCAATGTCCTCCTGAACTTAATTGTCTGTCTTGGGTGATTTCTTGGAAAAATTCCAAGATGAATTGCTCTATTATTTTGAGGTGTGCCTCAAGTCTTTTTCACCTTGATTCTCGAGCCGTTTTCCCTTTCCAATATCGTTCTAATTGGCGTCGATCGAGAGAGAGAGTGTCTAATGTGTTTCTTTTTTCTTGTAATCTCTTTGCAGATACGATCAGAAAAGCCCTACTACATAGCAGATCCCGAAGTAGACTCACTTGTAAGTATTCTTATTGAGTGTTTGATATTTAAAGGATGGAGAATTGGGGAATAAAAAGGATCAAGAATTACCGTCTCCTTGGCCATAAATCACACAGAAAATCAGGCGAAAATTCACAGGCAGATGTAAATTAACAATATAACAATAAACATTTGAAGTGTGTTTGGTGTGGAGAAAGGCCAAGAAAAAAAGAGTCCAAAGAGAAATCTGTATAGTTTTATGATGTAAGCATATATTGAAAACATTTTAAGAGACTCTGTGGCTGTATAAACACATTTGGAGGGTGCAATAAAAAATTCATTGACTGGCCATAACATGAATAAAAGTCGAGTAATTTGAGATTTGATACTCTGTCTCAGCGATCTTCCATAAATCAAAATTATTGTGCGAATTTACAAGACATTTTTATTGTAATGGCGTGGTTTTTTCTCTCTCTCTCTCTCCCTCTCTTTGTGGGTGTTGAGTGAGCGAGAGAGAGAGGGGGAGAGAATACACATTTTGAAAAGTTTACTTTTATCTGCAATAAATTAACGTGGACGTTTTTATTTGGTGCATTAAAAAGGGTTAAACTTCCCATACACACACTTTAGCTTTAGATGGTATTTTTCACTCTGCGAATTTCTGCACAAATCGCACAGTTTTTCAAGTCAAAGACAAAATACACAACTCTCTTAGATGGATTTCCGTGACTGTTGGAGAGTCTGTGAATCAAATTCGATTCGCTTGCCAGTTTTGAGACATGCTGTAATTATTTTTTTCTCCCCAAGAGAGAAGAGAAGTCTTGACAAAAGAGCAGAGCTATAAAGAAAATTGTGTGTTGTGCTATTTTAATTGAGTCAATGAAGGATGATTTGAGAAAGAGAGAAAGAAAAGTCCATGCGATCATTTGCATACTAATTGATCTTTATATATAGTGACATGATCGCGATCGTGTCGCTTAATTACACTGAAAATGTTTGCTTTTGTGCGAGACTGAGAAAGCCAAACTCTGTCACTCCCCAGATTCACCAGAAATCCACCAAACGGGATCGTAATTTGATGTGTGTTTTTGTGCTTGAAAAAGGCACCTGAAGAGCCAACAGAGAAGATCAATTCCGCGAAGTGAGATCATTTATAAAATGCGCGGCAAGATCGACCATCTCAATTTGATCATTTCACAAGATTGATATGCTTGTATTTTCCTATTTTCCGCTCGGAATGTCCAATAATTTTTCACTCCCAGAGATCTCAATTCGAGTGAGAGAAAGAAGGAAAAAAATTCCATCTTGACAAATTGCAGAAGATCTGTATTGATCCTCAATGCAAATCCACTCACGATCGCTCCATTGGCCGCCAAGTATAAAATCACCATTTTGAGAATTTAAATTAACTCCACGATGTTTTTCTGCAGGTACAATTCTCTCTCTCTCTCTCTTGGCATTGTGCTGTATTTTTGCTTGAAATTCGCTGGAAGAAGTAAATAAACGTTGAAACAAAAAAAAATTGATCGAACATCATCTTGAACACTGTATGGATTTTTGCCATGGTGTGGATTTCTGGTTTTTGCGCTGGAGAGTCACTTTTTCACTGTCAAAAGAAGCCAATATTTTTATTACAAGGAGAATTTTTAATTGCCACTTTTGGGTGCGGAAAGGAAAGACTCGTGATCCTCCTCAATCTGGTGATCGCACGTGGGCTCGACAGAGGTCATTTTTCACATTTTCTTATTGTTTTCTTGGGGGATCATCTTGGGCGACACAGGAAAGAGTGACCCAGAGAATTGCTCTTTTCCGGAGCAAAGGAAAATCTTGTGAATTAGTCTACAATTCTCTGAGATTTGTATAAAAAAGAGAGGAGAATTGTGAGGCCAAATCGTGGGCGGACGCAGAAGAGACAGTATTAAGATGATAAATAGTCAAAAATAAATCTCGCGGCTTTTGTACGTTTTGCACCGTCCGGTGGGCTCTTGAGCAATGGCCAGTGTGAGAAGGTGAAGATGATCTTTATGGTTTGGCTTAATTAAATGACACTCAGAGTGGAAATTTCAATCTCCACCGAAAAAACCCTTCAGCAAATTGCCCGGAAAGTGATTTTCTCCACCCCAAAACGGACGATTTGTGTCTAATTGTGTGTCTTGTGTCTTTACAGATGGTGCAAGCAATTCAAGTACTTCGGTTTCACCTCCTAGAGTTAGAAAAGGTGAGTCTCTTTCGCTAATTTTCCTTCCCCCCCCTGAGAATGTCGTGTGTTCTGCCCCGAGAATATTTATGAATATTTTCCATTTATGCAATTACAATTCGCACAAGAGTGTGGAGATTTTTTTGGATGTGTGTTTTTATGAGTGATTCCGAATGTGTGTTGGATGTGACGCCGTATGTGGGTGAAAACAAAAGGCCCCAAATGATTAATTTCCACACACACAGAAAGCATTTTGTGGCCCCCAAAAGAGACTCTCCATCACAAAAAGCATTTTCCATCATCATAGAGAGGAGGAATTTTTGCGGGCGAGCAGATTAGATGCGAGTGAAATTTTTCCCGCCAAGACATACAATGTGTGATCACGACAAAAATTGCCCTCATCATATTTGCATAATTATAACAAATTGGTGTATTTAATATCACAGCCGGTGTGTCTCTCACGAGCACTTCTCATTTGCTCTACACTCAGAGAAATTCAGTGTTCAAGAGTGTTATTCCATTGTTTTCCCAGGAATAACTGAAATCCTCATAATCTGAGCAATTTTAAGGGATTTTTTGTACTGTTTTAGGGCTTTAGAAACTATTCTAAAGCCATTAATGAGTAAAAATACGATTTAGCAAATTTGTGCTCAGTTTGTTGTGCTCAGTTTATTCCCAGGAAACGCAATGGAATCTCTCCTTAAGCGCCGTATTCCACTTTATCGATACAAATTAGCTTATAAGCACAATTTAATGGGAAAAATACTTAAAATCAACACTTTAACAACTAATTAGTCCTCTAAATTTGCGTTTAAATAATGAAAATTGCACTCTTTGTCTATACAAATGCTTCATACTTTCACTATAATTGAAAATATTTCTTCTTTTCTTTGATAATAATGCATAATCACACCGATTCATCATGTGTTTAACCTCAACCTTCATTTCAAGTGGTTTTTCTGCAGCATGGATTTTTCCGAGTGCACGCGAGCCTGAAAGACAGACGAGCATATGATGAAAAAAAAATTAAAAAAAAACCGTAGTCATTCTTTAAGAAAAATGATTCGTAAATTGCGAATATTAATTACCTGAAGTCTCTCTCTCACTCTCAGTCTAAACTATTCCCCTCAACCAAGACGAGAGTGTCTTCAATGGCCCAGCTTTTGGTTATGACTCTCATTAATATTATTTATTTCAACTATGGCCAACTATCGCGCCATGTTCACAATTTGCCCAACTTATTGCGCGATCATTGTGCTCTTGACGAGTCTTTTCTCCACGTCCGCGGAATTGCTTATTAACATTGTGTAATTGTTTTCTATTTCTCTCTCTCTCGCTGGGTTGTAAGTGTAAGTATGCTGGCAATGGGAAAATTGCGGGCGCTGAGCGTATTTTGCTGATTTTTCAGTGGAACGCGCCCGCGCGCGGGGAGATTGGAAACAATTCGGTTATCTTTTTGGATGTGCTCGGTGCCCAAAAGTCATTTGTATGTGAAAGATTGGCCGCTGTGATAAGACTTGACCATCCACCGTAAGCGACAGAGACGAAAAGTCTTATATGAGCCAATTAACATACAAACTCCCATTGTTGCCTCGCCATGGCAAATGTGCTCCTTCGGCCATCGAGAAATGCGCGGAATGATCAGTCGGATTGCCTAGTGTGGTTGGCTATGATCGAGTCTACGGATCTCTCTCGCTTTGTGCGTCAAATTGCGGAGGGGAAGAAACATAATCCGTATATTAGATTATAAGGAGAGGTCAGAAAAATTTGAATATAAAACTCCGCGGCGGCCGCGATCTTGGCCGCGTGATCAACATTTCGGGGCCGCGATCGCAAGCAGCGAAAGAGAGTGATCTGAGGGTCCAAGAGAACTTGCTGTATCGACTGGGAATTAACATAAGTGCGGCCATTTTTAATTTATTTTTTATGCCTTCTTCTCTCCCTAGTATTTTATGTAAATTAGAATTGCCGGATTGCCTCTTCTTCCTTCACCACAACACACATCTTTTCTTCTCTCCCTCAACTTGTCCCGGGACGAACACATTCCACCATTTCTCGACAGTGATCACAGATGATCCTCAATCTACACATGAGATATTAAATTACCACTGGAGTCTCATCTTCTGGGATATCTCATAGGAATATCAATTTGTTAAAATCGATCTCCTCCAGTGAAAGAAAGAAGAAACGAGAATCTTCTCAAGCACTATGTTCTCAGCACACAACACATGCTGATGATGAAAAACTGCCTGGGAGAGAGAGAGACTATGGTTAACGAAAAACAGATTATCCTGATTCGGTGCGGCAACAAAAGGGGTGATCCTTAATTATGCGATCGTTGGGGCAGAAAATCCAAAACACATGCCGACCGCATTTCGGCCGAATTGCGCCCATGAAAATCACTTTTAGCGATCTTCAATCAATATGGAGGCGACTCTGCAACATAATATGCAGATCCTGGGCGAAATATGCTAATATGCCATGAGAAATTCCCCCCAAAACATCTATTGTATGAATGGCGAGACTCGAATCATCTCTGATTCTCTCTTTTGCACCACATTTAACCCTCGTCATAATCATTCTCATGTGGTGGGATGCGAAAGGAAAAAGGCGAGAGAGGTTCCGGTGGTGCTGGAAAAAATGTCGGTTTGATCCGCGTGATGTTTTTGTGTGTTTGTGTGTGAAAAAAAGGCCGGGCTTTTTCGGTTTGCTCTGGGTATTTTCGATGAAGAATGATCCGCGCATTGCAGCGTGTCTTATAAATAAAACATATGGGATGATCACCAGAAACTTGTACAATACATCTTTTCCAACATTTATTGTTAACTTGTTGCCTCTCAGCGCAGAATTTGTTGCAAAAATTATACAATTTCGCGTGTAAATTATTGATGTGCGCTTATTTAACTCCGCTGATCATCCCTCGAGTTGTGTGTGATCATGTTCCTCTGCTCTTGATCACTGATTGCTGCACTTGAGCTCGCCGCTTCTTCTGTCAATCTTTCGCCCGAGCAATTGCGCATCACGAAACGGAGCGGAAACACACCGCGAGATGCTGTCTTTTATGCCTTCCGCGCACCGGAGTTTTGTGAAAAGTCACCACAAGAAAGATCACCTTGAACACACACATTCTCTCTGTCTTCTTGCAATTTTGATCGGGGAGTGTTTGCCAAAGGTTTGCGTGCAGACCTCCTTGCCAAATGGCCGCGCCGCAGCCCGTGGACTTTTGGTGGCTCGCGGGGTAGGAAAGGGTGGATAAAAGACTCGTTGATTGTGCAAGAAAATATAAATGAGAGAAGAATTTACCTGAGCCCCATAGAGGGAGACAGAGAGAGAGACCTGACAATAATAAAATATCTCCATGGGCTCTTTTGTATGCAGAAATATTCAAAATACTTCTTGACGCGAGCGCGACTATATGAAAATGGGCTGAATTTTAAATTCGACCACACCAAGAGGTCCCAAGACGCAGTCTCAAGACGCCGAGGGATGGCAATAATGCAACGCACAGGATTGCATAGTCAATGATGATCGCGATTTGGACCTATGAAAAACCCTGTGGGGTCGCCAATAACTTCGTTAGGCCACATAATAATCCATATATATCTGCGAGTTGCGCGCGATCCTGTGTGATCTTGACCCGTTTTCTTCCGCGATCGCGCTGAAATACGAGACAGTTTGTGAGTTTTATTGAAATTTCCGTCGTCCAGTGACATCGCGAGGAACCCATTTCTCCTCCTCAACTCCACGAGTCTCGAATTTTTATGTGAATTATATTACATTCAACATTGGTCCAATAAAAATTATATGACACATAAAATTCACACGATTTCAATTTTGTTTATCCTCTCACCTGAATCACTTTCCACGGCAAAGGGAGTCAGCGGGCACTAAATGTTATCTCATTTTGATAATTTAACATTATAATGATCGTTTGGCTGTTTTCGATGATCACCTCCACATGAGATGCGATCGAGAGAGAGAAGAAAAAAGCACACAAATGAAATTCATTGTTCACCAATACAAGCGATCGCGACATGTTGAAGAAAAGAAGAAGAAAAAAAAGCATCTCTTTTCGTATAAAACGATCTCTCCATCTCTTGGGATGGGATTTTTTCCTCCTTTGCCGCTGGATTCTGTCTTTTTTTTCTGCTGTTGCTTTTGTTGGACAAAAAGACTGATCTTGTCTAAAAGGCGAAGCGATATTTGGGAATATATATCTGTGGTTGGCGCGCGCGCGCGGGGATGAAAGGGGGAAGTTTTTCAGTGTCTCTCTCACATGTGGTATATAAGATGCTCAAAGAGGTGAAATAATACAACAATAAGCGCCCGAATGTGGAGACTTTTTCCCGCGATCGCCAACCGGTTTGTCACGATCGCATTTGGGGCGGATGAAGGGAGAGTTCAAGAGCTAAATGTAATGCTGATGACGATCACCATCAAAAAGTTGATGCTTGATGTTCCTATACATGTGGCGTGCAGTATATATTGGGGAAATGATGATGACAACGGGTGTTTGGGGAGATGCATAAAAGTCCCACAGCTGCAGCAAATGATCACCACGATCTGCGCGATCGCCACACGGTCATCATGATCGAAGATCATGTGCGGCGTGATGAAGCGGAAAGAATGCTGAAAATATCACCACCAGATATTGCCCAGTCACACAAATATTAACTGCACACAAAAATCAAGACGGCCGTCTTGCTCAACGGGAGGATCGATGGCATGACAGGAACCTTTGTACGCGATCACCTACACGATCGGCTGGGGGAATTAAAGAATTGACTTGGTCTTTTTGCCTATAGAGCAACGAGAGAAATCACACACGATGCGACAATCCTCTGTATAAGGCCACTGACCAAATTCAACAAGACTGAGCGAGAGAGGGAAAGAACTCAGAATCCCACACACTTCCCCAACAGAGTTGATTAAGGGTAGAACAAGGGGAAGATAATATGGCTAAACAATTTCTGTGAAGAATCACATGCTATTTCCTAACCTTCATAGATTTTTTCAACTGCCTAGAAGTGTCATAACCTCAAATTTAGGAGTCTTTTTTTAGTTTTCAGCAGATACTTTGGAATTTGCTACTATATAGAGTCGAAAATCTATCAAAGAGCTCTTAAAACAGTCAATTTTGTATCTTGAAACAATATTTTTGAGGTTATGATCAATGAAAGCTTGCAATCTTCATCAAATTTTATTATTATTGTGCCAGTAAATCCAAATTATACCAGCTAAGGTGCAAGAATGAATGATTTTTGTGTAACATAACCTAGAAAACTGCAAAAAAACAATTCTTTTCCTTCAAATATTGCGTTAATTTCTTGTGAAAGTGACTACAAATCACACTGATTTGTACACCGCTTCTGATCTTTCTGGGCATATTTAATCTTCAATCTGCCCTCGGCGCAGCTCTGGCTGCCCGCGGATCCATCAGATGGAGCGACACGAGTCGTGAAATGGCCCATGAGAAACACCTTCGGAGGCAGGGCGCATCCTTAACGGGATGTGCACCTAATGAGCGATAATGAATGCGTTTGCACACACCAAATGAATTATGGCAGTCAACATGTGGATGGTACTAATTTAAATCAACTTAGATTCGTCATCAAAACCGTGGCTTTGCTCTTGTTTCTTCCGACGCCCATAAATTTTCCCTCTCGCGTCGTGAGTCGCCAAGTTCTCCTTTGGGAGGGGGGGGGGGGGCAGGGTTTCTGGGGGGCGGCAGATGTTGCGAGCACTCAATTAAGGGGCACTTCTTAGGGGCACCAGCAAATCTGTCCTGGCAATATTGATCCTGCGCGCGAGTCTTTGGGTGTGCTTTTAATGAAATAATTGGCGAGTGGTTTGCACTAATGAAATAATTGACGGGCACGGGAATTTCGAGCCATCAGCTGCATGTCCGCACTGGCATAGAGAGCGAGATCTCTCTTGCAGATACGCGATTCTGATTGTGTTGTTCTCCACCCGTTCGTCATTCGTCATTCGCTCATCTCGTGTGTGCCCATTTTCGCGCCATCCGACGCGATTCACTGTGGCAGGGATCGATGTTTTCATTAAAAACGATTAGGAAATCACATCAATTTGCTCAACCCTCTTCACTCTTGCAATCTGCACTCTGTGCAAATGCAGCTTCCCTCCCACAACACCACAGAGTCTTGTCACTCAAAATCCATCCGGCAATTCCATGGGATTATCGAAGGAATTTCCCTCCTCGCCACTCATCAATTCCCAATATTATATACACCAGAGATGTGTGCTGAGCCCTCCCCAAAGAGAGGTGGAGTATTGCGAGAGGAAGAGAGAAAAAAAACAGCCACAATACAAAATTGCCGATGGAGCAATTATCGTGAATTGCTACCTCCATCTCTTTGGCGAATCATTTTTTCTTCATTATCATCAAAATTGCACTCATTCGTCCAAGAGCAATTTGCATATCAAATGCGATATATACTGTATGGCGTCCCAAGAACACACACTCCGCATTAGACTTTGCCATATGTAAATTGCTGTTTTGTGCTTGGTTGCGGAGAAATTCCTGCCCAAGAGTCACGCCGCTGTGTGTCATTAAATTCACTCACAAGAGCGAAACTTTCCCGCCAAAATGTGAGGAATTATGCAGTGGAGGATGAAAAAATACCCCCCCAAAAGGGGAGTGTGCTGACTCGGCAATTGATGATCTCGCACATTGGTGATGAAGGGGGCATAATTCAATATTCACATGATGGATATGCATTGAGTGAATACTGTGCGCAATAGGCTATTGTTGAGCTGACTTCTTGCGCTACTCTGCAATTTCTACAGTGCAATTTCCACTTCAACAATTGAATTGAGAGCAATGAAGAGTCAAAACCGTAAATTCTCGGCTATATAGCTTTGAAATTTGCCAAATTTACGCTAAAACACCTTCAAATCGTCCGTTAAAGTGCTAATATTGCTCTATAATAATTATTCTCTGTATTTTTCAATTGTTTTTATTGGTGTTTATTGAAAGTTTTGATTGAAATACAGCAAATTGAATTGAAAAACCGAAAATATTGCTTCCCAAAGCTGTTTTTTAACAGTTTTTGAGTACATTTAAACTGTACAATCAATTATTTCATACTTTACACAAACTTTTCTTTAAAGTTTTCTAGTCAAAAACAATTTAAAAATATGAGAAATATTTATTTATAGTCTAAAAACACTTCAGGATAATTCTGAAAACCTTAAAATACTTCTCAAAGAGACGTTTTATGCCTTTGACTGCAGTTTGAGACAATTTTCTTGGCAAAAATGTACGACAAAATGTATGAAAAATGGGCTTTTCATCATTTTCTATTCAACCCTTTCGAATTGAATATTAATTCATGTTCGCAATCAAATACGCCACTTGCACTTCCCATGGGCGATTATGGGTTTTTAAGTTGTTTTCACCACGCATCGTCAATGACGAAACAGTTGTCAACGAAGGGCGGATTCTTCAGCTGGAATAGCTCCACAGTGTCCTTTCTGCAAATGTCCACAGGACACAGCATTTATGGCTGACTGACATGACATGACAATTGTTGTATTGCATATTCTCCGTCCAAACGCAAACCATACAATTTTCTCCAATTGCAAATGTGCGGCTTTTCCCTTCGCGCTGCCGGATTATTAATTATTGACATATTACCGTCCGTTCGTCTCGCATAAGAACGGGAAAAGCCAAAATTGATGTTTCAATTACCGACAGAGAGAAAATATCCTCTGTGTGGCAGCGACTTTTGTCACCGAAGCGATAATTGATTGCAATTTATAGAGACAATTTATTTTAATTACACCTTACATTTCATAATTCCGTGGCGGCGGTTGCATTGAGCGCAAAAGTGAAGTGAAGAATTCTGTTTCTTGCACCATTTGAAAAATCTTAAGTATCCAACCGTGTGTCTCGTCTCCATCCAACATTTACGGCAATAATCGTGTTTTATTGCTTGGGTTATTAATGTAAACATTTCAGGTATTTTACGACACTCATATATCATTATCATCGAAAAATTTACATTGTTTGATCGAGATCGTGCCATGCTGATTATTTTATTAATAGAGACGTGATTTTATTATTTTTGCTCTCCTTTTCTTATCCTCACCGATAATGTGCAAGACGCAAGACGATCAGTGAAGCCAAAGGAGAAACACAAAATAATTATAAACATTCTCAAATTAGTTTGTGATCGTTAAACAGCCATTTAAATATCTATAAAATGGGTTTGTTTTTTTCTCGTGAGCAAAATTGCCTTTTTCTACCCATCAAAATCCTGAGGAAATTGTGACTTTCCTGGGAAATCTGACAGCTTCTTTCGTCGGGAAAACATGTCCGCATTTTTCTTTTTTGGTTTTTTTCTCAATTTGACGCTAGAAGTGGAGAATATTGGAATTTTGAGTGGCTCAAGATCAAGTTAATCCCTTAATTTATTGTCTTGTGCGCTTGAAGATGAGTGTCTGTGTGTGGTGCTGAAGAGCCTAACTCGTCTCGTTGTTGATGTTGTATTTTTTTTCTTATCCAATTCATCCGCAAAACATCCCAAAGCGAAAAGAGCCCACGAGACAGTGAGGAAGAATGAGAGGCGAAAGAGAGAGACTTTAATACTCCCCAAGTCAAATGGCCTCATAAAATTTAATATTTTTTCTCCTGTATGTCATTTACATATTTTTAGCATATTGTCAATGTATATGTTGTATTTTGAGCGACAATATAATAAAACAAGAATATGATACGATGCAAGGAATTAAAATAAATAAAATGAGCGAATAAAAATAACAATTTTCGGTGACTCGATGTCGCGCGTTGCGTGTTCAAATTGAATATTTCGCCCAAGCCATCAACGCTCGTCTTCCAACGCCGGGGAGATTCCTTTTTCCCCTTTTCCCCAATGCTCAGGAGGTGCACCTCTGAGAGCCCCGGAGGTTCATGTCACTCCATGGACATTGCATTCTATTAAATGGCACCTAATTACCATTCTGGACGCATTTCTGACGATTCCACCTCACCGCGAGAATCTCCGTTGCGCGCGGGATAAAGTGCAAAAAAGCCTCTTTCCCTCTCTCCCTCTCTCCCTCTCTCCTTCTCTCCCTGTGCAAATAAGCCACACACACAAAAGTCCCATACAGGCCTGAATATGAAATTCAAAAGGCCGCGATAGTGCCATTTGTGCCAAAGATACAGCTATTAGTGCACTCTTGCCTCCCTTTTCATAGCATCTCACCCAAGTCAAGTTGAGATATCAACTTGCTTTGTGACCATGTCAGACGGTGTCTCCTTCCTCGTGAGAGGCATTTTGCACAAACAAAACACCCACAAGGCGGGATTCTTGCTGTTCCGCCGCGCCTCGCACTGCCACCGGAGTGCAGAGATTGTCTAGGAGAGACGCAGAACAAGCACTATTTGTGACGCAGTCTTATCTCCACATATACCTTCCCCATTGTGCCAAGGCACACACAAATTCCAATATTGTTCCTCAGCTCTCTTGTGCGCACAGGTCTCAGGTTGACGACAGAGTTGAGACGGTGCAAGCGATCAGGGAGGAGAGATTGGAGTTTGCCGGCAAGAAAGCGCTTGTTCAGGACGCTTATCGAATGCTTTACTTACAAACTTAGGCGCTTTACACGCCGAGAGAATACTTAGGCAGCAATGGCAAAATATCCGTGAATTCACGCACGTGAAATCATGATTACGATCACGATGTGAGTAAAGTGGCATTGAGAGCCAATCCTTCTCCATTAGAAGACATATTCAATTGGCAGTTGACAGAACGTGAAAGACAATTCAAGTGAAGTGTATGTTTCAGTTGGAACATTCAACAGTAACTGTTTAGCACACGTTTTGCAATCGGTGGGATTCAATCACACAATTGTAGCAACGAGAATCATATGTCTAGACCCAAAACCGTAAGGTTTTGCCCCGAATACAAACCTTTTTGACCCAATTTACCGATTTAACCTCTGTCTCTGATGTAATTCAGTCAGGTTTAACCGCAAAGATTCCTCCTCAAGTTTGTTAGATGAACAGATTTGCCCTCTCGCGTCCCTGTTGTGTGTCTGTTGGTGAATTGGTGTGCTTGTGCGATGTTTGCTTGTTGTAAACGGATAATGTTATATATATATATTTTTCTCTTTATCCAACTCTCTTCCAGGTTCACGAATTATGCGATAATTTCTGTCACCGATACATCTCTTGTCTAAAGGGTAAAATGCCAATAGATTTAGTGATTGACGAACGGGACACCACCAAACCACCAGAATTAAGTGGTTCTGCGAATGGGGAGGGTCGCAGCAATGCCGATTCGACATCGCACACCGATGGAGCAAGTACACCAGACGTTGTGAGTACCCCCTTCGCGGGAGCACATGGTCCTTTGCTGGCGAGCTACAATGCGGTGGTGCACCCATGTTCGTAGTACGATCACGACCTTCTTGCAAAAACGAAGCGGGTGCTCACAATGCCCTGGGATAGTCGTCAAAACTTCGCTTAAAAAAAAACAAATTGCAATGCTCGAAATAAGAAAAAAAAATGTAGAAGAAACTGAAAGAAAAAAAAATGCCCAAGATACACTTAAGAAGACCTGTGTAGTCTTGAAGCAGGAAAGAATGAAAAAATGTGAGAAAGCAAGAGCTAATTGAGATGAAGGCAAGATGTGAGAACTGAAGACAAATCCAATTGCCAAGATGAGACGCGCGAAGTGTAAATAAGCAATTTTCCAATGAAATGCAATTGATGAGAAAAAGTATCTAGTTTAGATGAAGCCATGGCATAATTGCAAGTATAATCTACTAAAGCGAAAACTCTTGTCGCACGTTAGCACGAGGCTCCAAAATCCCCATTTGCCTGGAGATCCACTCACGACGCTCTTCCCGGTAAGTCGCACCGCACCAGCTCACCCACTGCTGGCCATCTGTTGGCGGGTAGCCTGGGTGAGTGGATCAACATTTCACCTTCCAGTGTGATGAGAGGCGCAGTGTGAAGGCGGTCAAACGACGACAGCTCGCGAAAGTCCCTTTGCGCGATCCTGTGGATGATGTTTACCGTGGAAAAGAGTCGTGATTGATAGAGAGAGAGAGAGAGAGAGGGAGATTTTGGAGACCTCGGCGGATTTACGTGTGACAACAAGTTTTGGATACGAGAGAAAAGTAACTATTAGTTGTAACGTAAAAAAAAGCAAAGAATTCTGATAAAAAAAACAAAAAAAACTTTTGTATGCAAAAAAAAACTCTTCAACATAGCCGAGAGAGCATAAAAGATGAGAGATCAGAGCAAATTATCCACTAATTTATCTCGTAAAATTGCGAAAGCTGAAAAGTTAAGTTTGAAAGAAAAAAAATAATAACACACACAGAGAGAAAAAAAAGGAAATGAGTGAAAACTTCGTTTTTGCAAGACGCCCATATAGCTCGCCAACAAAACCCGACAAATGATTTGGTAACAGTGCATAGTCATTAAATTTATCTCCTTCAAATCTATTGTTTTCCACAACACACATTCAACACACATTTTTCACCCACTCAACGCTTGATTTTTCTTGTGTGCATCAACTTTTTTTTGGTTTTTTTTTGTTCAATTGTTGCTGGAAAAAATACAAAATTTGTATTTTTTTTTCCACAGTCGCTAATTAATATTCCTTTCACGAGCATAAATTTAATTAACGATATCGATGATTTATCATATCTCGTACTTTCATTGTTGCGTTGAAATTTATGAGACATCGTCGCTCACTATTAATTTTTTTGTTTCCACTCATCACTTCCATACGAGAAGCATATTTTTCCCTCCTTCGCCACCCCCCTTCGGCCCCCCTTGACCGCCAATGTTCAACAGCAATACAGGCACAAATGCTAATTAAATTAAGAGTCAGAATCAGCATCTGCAGAAACCGTGAATCGTTTATTTTGTATATTTTATTTGGCCTATGTTTTTCCTCCTAATATTTTTCATTAATTACGTTTCAATTGCCGTGACGCCTAATTAATTTGCGACTGTGCGTTGTGTTCTTTTCATCACCATTTGTGCGCGAAGGAGGTGAAAAGTAGAGTTTTTTTTTAATTCACGTAGCATAATTTTTTGCAAAGTGTTGAGTTGTGGCGTGACGACAGGGGGAGCCACTGCAGGAAGTGTGTGTGTGTGCAGCAACGGAGTGGAAAAGTGACCCACTGTTACCAAATTCTTTGTCACTTTGTTGCATGTTGTATAGATTTTTGTACATTTTATTTATGATAACTTTTGATGACATTTCTGCAAGAGATTGAAACTACGCAAAACCTATCTCTGCAGCGCCCCCTTTTGACAGTTCTCAGAACATCTGAGACGCTAATCCTGGTTTCTGACACATAGATCACTGTGCAGGTCTTAAACCTGTCAAAAACGAAAAAAACCCCTTTACGGATTTGACATAGAAATCCCCAGATTTTCTCCACTTTCTTGACTCTACAGCATTTTAGCGAAAGATATCTTAATTGTATAGAAAGGAATACTTAACTCTTAATCTAATCGTAAACAAGATTAAATTATTCTCTTTAGATGGACTTTTAGGGTTTTACTAACATGTGAAAGTAAGGACATTGAAATCCAGAAACGATATACGTAATCTATGACTGATATGAAATATCTTCCCGATTTGGGGGGAAGATTGTGGCACGATTATGATACACAAAAAAACTACTTTAGAAATCAAGTATACGACTACCAATAGTGAATTCTGCGTGAGTTTCTTCACACTAACCTTGTCTTTGAATGTATAACTTCTCCTGTGAATTGCTCCCAGTGATTCAGCATTTGCGTTATTGGTTTTGCCGAATTGGCACCAAAAACATATTCCATCACAAATTGGAGGGACTTTTGAATGAGAATATTGGGAGGAGGGAAAGGACTCTGAGGGTGGACTTAGGATCATACTGAAGTATGATCTTGAACAGTATCAAAGTCTCTGGACTTTGAAGACGCTGAACATCTTAATGCAAAATTACACTCAATGAAAGCAAACAAAGCCCACTTTTGAGCCAATATCTCTCACTCTCTCACTCTCTCTCTCTCTCTGTGCACGGAAAACTGTTTTGAGAATAAAGCGTGAGTTTGTAGGAAAAGAAGAAGAAGAAGACGATGGCAAAATTTCTTTTCGGCCTTTTTGAGCGCAACAGAAATAGCAAAGAAAGAAGTTTGTAGGCATTAACCAAAAATATTCATGTATAAATTTGCAATTACTGTCTCATTTGTGTCTTTTGTGTTGTTGACTTCACTTTTATTTCCCGACCGAGACGAAAAGAAGAAGAAGTGTATGAGGATTAAGTGTATTGAAGGAGGGAAGCGGAATAAATAGAGGATTATATTTTTCTATATTTAAAGAAAACCTTAAGGCATGGAAATAGTGGCGAAGCATTTAGATGTTGATTGAGTTTCTTTTCTCCCCAAAAAAAAACGAAGAAGAAGAAGAAGAAAGAAGGTTAAAAGACGATGCAATGTGGAGGAATATAAAGACACGGTTCTCATTGAGATTGGGGATGAAGAAAAAACAACCCTTTTGACAGTGAAATAATTGAGAAGAAAAGTTCGATAAAACGACACACTGTGGAATTCATAGTTCAAAATGCAAGTATACGAAGAAACGAGAGTAATGTAATGATGTAAATGTTAATTGCAATCAACCTAAAGTATTTAATATTTAAGAAAGAAAAGGTATATAGCCAGATGAAAAGATAATTTACCGGCAGAGTTCGCTTGACTGTAAAAAACACAGCTATATGGGCATATTTCTATTGTGTTACTCTTTTTTTTCTTCATTATAAAATGCTATATATATATATACATATTCCCCCTTTTTTCTGCAAACCGAAAGTGTTTATTGAGAGGAATCCACTTGAGAAAAGCACTCGTCACTAATGTTAAGGGAATTATTGAAGGAAAAAAAAGAAGGAACACAACCACAATGATGAGTATACAATAATTAAAAGTCAATTTTTCGTATAGTGAGTTGGATGAAGAGTTGAGAAAAAGAAAAAAAGAAAACGATGAAGAGACGACGATGGCATGAAAAGGCACACATGAAGAGATTGACTTTTCAATATTTTAATTAGAAAACACTTTAATGCAAGAAAACATACAATTTGTGATTAAATGAAACTGATATGAAAAAATTTGATGGTAAAAAAAAATATGGAATCAAGATACGTAAATGTTGCTTCGAAAAGTGTAAATAGGACTTTCTTTTCCCATTTTCTATTCTATTATTTTTTTCCTTTTTGGCGATCTTCGTGATCGATAAATTTGAGGAGAAAAAAAAGGATTTTTTGAGCTTTATGCTGATCTATTGATGACGTGTTGTTCACTGTACAGTATTATATAAAATGATGGCAAAAGAAGAAGAAAAAATATGATGAGGAAGAAGGAAAAACTCTAAACAACCTATTGAGAAGATGGAGAATTACAATAAATAAATTAATAATGGATGATGATGGAAAATTATTAACAATACATTAACGTAATGGAATAATTGCAACAAATATACGTAAACATGCAGTATACTTATTTATATTATTATTCTTATTATTACCTATGATATAGTGACATAATTATTCTAAATAATGTGAAGAGAGAAGAAGAAGAAGAAAAAACACACAAGAATAAGAATAGAGGTGGAGACAATTAAAGAATAAATAAGAAATAATTTTTGTATAAAACAAACTGAATGAAACTTGTGAATAAAATTAATGTAACGAGGAAAATATGAAAAATTTATTATGTATTTAAAATTGTAGAATAACACAACACATCATCAAACACTTTGCATTCACCATAAGGAAAGAAAAAAAAGAAGAAAAAAAAAATGAGAGGAGGAAAGAGGAGATAAGAGAGTATGAAGAAAAAGAGTAACTAAGATTCTAATCTTGCCAACACTCAATTTACTTTATTTAATTTATAATTCTGCGATTGATAAAATTCCCTTTTGTTCTCATAATTGTTTTTCATTTGCTCCACCTTTTTTTTCCTTCTATTGTCTCAAAAAAATTGTGGAATTCTTTTTTTCCATCCTCTATATAATTATATTTGAATTGGTAGCTTTTTTTTTAATTATTTGAATATTATTATTGTCATGAGATGAAGAAGAACGTCTATAATGAAGATTATTAATATAATTTTTTTTGCCTATGATGATTAACTTATATGGAAGATCATTTTGTGATCAAGATTTCTTTTTAACCATGATGAAGAGAAAAAAGGAATAAATGTTTTGTTGTTATAAAATGAAACAGATCTGTGTGTAAATTCGTCTAAATGCGCTCTGAGATTAGTTTCGATCGAAGATCTTCAAAACCAGCACGAAATGGATGAGGAGCCGCCGATTTGCATATTCGCGAGGATCAATTTGAGCTCAACTCTGTGCGCTCCTGCTCACGCTTCGATCATCGCGAATTTCCGTTTTATGGAAATGAGTCCCTCTTGGCATTCCAGCGCGCCTCAGCTCCTCGAGATCGCACTGGGCATTGCGACGGGGCGCATGATCGTCGAGGCTAATAAGCAAAAAATTATTAATTCATTCGAGAAATATTTGGTGGCTCGAGGCGATTAAGAAGATGTGTTGTCTGTGCGCCGTCTTGAGATCCCCATTCTTGGCTCTCCCGCGTCACTCTCTTGGCCCGATTTACCCGAAACTCATCGCGCTCTCTCTCTCACTGGAAATGTGGTGTTTTCTCTCCGCAACAAAAGGGAATTCTTATGCCACACGATAGAAGTGAAAAATCCATACAACAAGCCGGCCCGGCATCGACACGCCTTCGATGGTCACGCAAAGCCACAAGTTGCGTCTCTTCTAGGCCTCTTCGATTGACTTTTTCATTCAACCTTTTTTGATTGTTCAATTAACGTGTATTTTGTATGTTTGCTCTCCAAGAGGTTGTGCTCTATTAATGCAGCACACTCCTTCTGGTCTCAACCGCAATACACCCGCGATAGACAGACTCATGTGTGTGAGTGCGCGCAGAACTGTCTTGGGGGACCGCGAAGCGTAAAGTGGGATTGAGTGTAATTTTCTGCATTTGTTAGCCCAGATGATGAAGGGGAGGATCGAATTTCTGAGTCACTTAATCTCATCATTACTCAGTATTTTTCAAGTCACGTGTTTTGTGGATACTGTCGATCATGAAATTCGACACTAATGCGTCGCCTGTGCGTATAAATTGCACTCAAGTGCAACCATTTGGGCCACATTCTCGAGACTTTTAGATCTTCTGTCATGTAATTGAGTATATGCATTTATTGCCTCTAAGCAGTGTTTTGTACTCTTACAAATATGACAAATCGTGAAACTGATTGATGATTGACTGGTGATTTTCAGTTCATCATGCTAACACCACCGCAATCTTCCTTCTTATTGACATTTCTATGTCGCGATGTGAAGATGTGCAGTGTCTCCAATGCTTACAGTTTTTTTTTTGCCGTACAGAGAAATCCTGGGAAATTTCAGCAGGAAAGTTTGGTTTCCTGGAAAGCAGTGGCTCAGTTTCACACAAAGCTGCCACGCCAGGCCATAAGGGAGGAATTTGTCAGTATCGCATGTGATGAGTGAGAATTAATAATTCCCTGGCAAGATGGTCTTTTTACATTTGATGGATTCCGGGAACAAACAGAAGGATATTACTATTGAGGGAAAAAAACTGGGACCGGAGAAAGTGAAATCTCTCAGCATCCACGGCGAGGGGTGTCTAGATGATTGGCAGTGAGACAAAATTGCCTTGCTCTCTCTCGTCTTCTGGGAAGGGCGCGGCGCATCATGTGAGAAGCACAAACAAATCTCCATTCATATGAATTCCTTCCATAACCTCCGTTTCAGGGCGCACACACAACCCCTCGGAAATCCCAGGGATTCTGGCACCCTCGATGGCAAGTAGGGGTATTTCTCAGGGCGAGAGATGTAGGGCTTTTTTCCGCGCGGGGTGGTGGCGAATTGAAAATGTACATGCGATGAAATACGATGCCACATTCCTCACAAAGCCCACCCTCACGGGAGAGCGTTATTATTATTTTTTCGTTTGGCGCGAAGACTAAATTGACGCCAATTACCAGTCAGCCACCCTCTAAGCCTCAATCTCCAGGGGAATGAATAGAAATGTTGACTGTGTGGGGTGGTTTGCTGAGTGTGCGAAAGGCACGCCGATGCGGAGCGATTCGTGGAAAGATGATGATGAAGTTTTCCACAGATGACGAGCGAAGGGTGCGTGCCCACGGCTTTGTCCTCGCAATCCCATGGTTGGGTGGAAAAAAAAGAAAGCGGATTCTGGCATGGCAACCCCCAATTACCGTTGCAGGGTGCGCGACAATCGTCACGTGAATATTGGCTGGATGCTGAGTGACTGCAAAGTGCACAATCCGGCCGGAGTGGGACGGAACCGGAGCACGCACGGTGGGAATTCGCTGGGATTGCCGTCAATGGGCGCCCATCAATCTTGTGTCGGGGTGAAATTGAAATATAAGTGATTTATTTCCCTACGCCTCGATCCACATGGGGCCCACCCAGAGGCACCCAGTCGCCGTGGCCTCTCAATTTCCTCCCAGCAATTGCAAAAGATTGGCCCTGGTCGAAGGGTAAATTCCACTCGTGAATTTGCCCGGTGATTGTCTCAATTTCTCTCACCACAGACGCTCAAAGGTGTCCAGCGGAGTTGAGCGCAGTTGGAGGTGTAGATGAGGTTAACAGGTGACTGTATTGATGAGTTTAGGGTTTAATTGTGGCTTTCAATCTAAGCACTTCACAACTCTGATCAATCAGAGTTCAGAGAAACACTGAGAAACTCCCACCAAAGCGACCAAAACACCTTAACAAATGCAATGAAAGTCATGAATAATTCCCAATAAATATCCGAGAGAAAGAGTCAATTGGATTTTGTAAGAAGTATTCAGACTGGAGATGAGAAATTCCCCAGAACACCCACAGTGAATGCCATTGCGTGTCTCCCATTCGAGGTGCTTTGATTTGTCTATCGGGCGAAAAGATCGGAGTTTTGACCTATTGTCCGACCCAGAGTGACATTTCTCATTGTGACTGACTCGTAAAATGCCTAAGGTGTCGGCACAGGGAGGGGGGATGAAAGTCAAATTGCAGGTGATTGCCTCTGCTCGTCATCCTGAGGATTCATTCTTCAGGACTTGTCCTCCATATCGATTCATCTTGAGACTTTGAATGTCTTCTCGAAATCCAACCACTTTTTTTTCCCTCACAACTCTCAGCCTGCATCGCGCGTCTTTGCTCTTTTGCTCCTTTGTCAGCCTCTCGCAGGGAAACCATATGGATTTGGTGTGTCTGTGAAGAGAGAGAGACAGAAAAAATGCAGCATCATGCGAGTGCCAAAAATTGTCATCTTTGCTCTGGGGTTTTATATGCACTTTTGCTGGCTTTGGAAGGGCATAAGAAGTTTTGAAAGAAACTCTCTGGAGATCTCAGCGGGTGATTGGATTGTCTGTCTTTTGGCATTCAGACAAAATCAAATCCATTCCCATGAAATTTATCGATTCCCTGAGGTGGTTTTCATGTGGATCTCTCGCATGACGTTCAGAGAGTCGCGCGTTATCGCATGGATTTGGGGCTCTGAATGTGATCGAAATGCCGCGTTTGCCATAAGATCTCAATTTTCGGGAGGACAATTGAAGCTTGTGTGGCTTTCTGAAGATCATTGAGGTATGACAGGGTTGGTCAGAGGGTTGATAAGTGCAGAAATGATCGCTTGGACGTCTTAAAGACATCCTGAGACGATCGAAGGCAGCTGCAATTGCCACAGTTTTTGGACAAAATGAATCACTTGCAAGCCTTTTATCCCATTTGAAGCAACGCAAAAGGATTCACAGTGAGGAAGAGTATTGCAAAGTGGACAGAAAAAGAACAGAATAAACAGATTTTCGAACACACTCTCTCTCTGGCCTGGCCAGAGTACGAGAAAAAGATGTGCAAAAAAGGCGAGAGACATGGAAGCATTGTGAATAATAAATTGGAATTCCTTTTACACGGGGGACAAACACTGTCCGTGTGATTTTGTTTCACTTTTTCGATGGAATGTTCTTCTTTTTCATTCCTGTCCAACCTCCTCACCACCTCTCGTCGGTGCCCAGAAATCTCACAAGACCACTTTTCGGGGGCCTAAGCAGCTTAAAGGTTAGAAAACGATTTGGTGTCCAAAGACACATTTTGTCGGGTTTTTTTTTCTGTTGTTGCCTTCTTTCTGGCCTTCTCGTCTCTCTCCTCTTCTCACCCGATGGAGCATCATCGTCAATGTTTTCTTAGAAAAATCTCTGGTATTTTCGGTCAAGCTTATACACAAGGCACACCACGGCAAATGCTCAAAATGGAATCCCTCCTTGGATATGGGCACAAGAAGACTTGTGGCGTGTTGTGTGCGCGCGAAGAGGGAGGCAAAGAAGGTCCGGCGAGTGAGTGAGATGGAGAGTCATTTAATGCTAATACCCGGCACAGCAGGAGATCCACAGCCTCGTCCATTTGGTGGAAAGTCTCCTCACCATCCAGCCGGGCGTCCGGAGCCACCCCGCATTTGGGATGGTAATGAGAAAATTAGGCATGATCGCGCCGATGATCAATAGGATGGCGTGTTTTCTGCGTCACCGCCGAAATGCCATCATCTCCATGCGGCCGTGAGAGTGCCAAGCATTAATTAATTCATGCATTTTGCGAGATGATGTCGCGCGCGATCACAATAATGGGCATCTCTGCTCTGCAGAGGCCCTAGAAATAGCTTTAAGAATGTCATCGCGATCGTCGAGGAGCGAGAGAGAATTGGCGAAAAATCGCAGTTTTACGCGCGCGTGAAATGGTTCACACTGGCAATTATCCTGAATAATTTAGTTGCAATTAGCAATTTGACGTCGTTAAGGCGGCATTGGTGTGCATTTTGCAATTTAACCCCGTGACACGGTGGACATGTTTATTGGTGATATTTATCGTCACCTTATGGGCCCTTGTGCCATTGCCACCAACTGACATCGTCCATCTTTTGCGCCTCAGACGCATCAAATCCTCGCTTTGCACACTCAGAGGAAAATTGGGCTGATGAAATCCAGTAGATTTCGGCACTTATTCAAGAATAATCCAGGTTGACAACCGAATAATGAGGATTTTCATCTTCAAGATGAAAACTATAATGTCAAAAACATACCGAAAAAGAGCCTTTGTCAGACTAAAAGACGATCAAGACAACAAAATTTAAATCTTAGAAATCACTTTGTTGCTAGAAAGTTGAGAAATGTATTGATTTTAGGACAGATCGAAGAGGACTTAAAAAATTGAATAGATTCTAAAATCTGGTTTAGGAAACCAATTTCAAGAACATATTATTTCTCCGAGTGCACAGTTTTCGGGGAGATCTTTGGGAATCCCTGTTTGAATCCTGTCTGTCTCTCCTTCTCAACTGTGGGCGATCGATTGCCGAGGCGTGCGTGATTGAATTGGTGTCTCAGCAGAGTGACACCTAAATTTGTCACAGGAACGCTGTCAAATGTCAGAAAAGTTCGACCCTGTCGAATTCCTTGGATGCAAAAATAGACAAGAAGTATCGAGAAATGGAGAGCGACGTGTGATCGCCACGACAAGCAGAAATCGACGCGCGAGATAAAATGATGGCACATCACGAGAAGCGCGATCCCATAAGACACCCAAACCAAAATAAGAACGAATAGGATGGTGGTGAACAAAGGTACGAAAGACTGTGAGTGCATCTCACTTGCATCTTCGTGCCATCTCTGCCCCGCCAAGATGAATTGGGCGCGTTGGAATGGCTCTCGCGATGCCATTTTAGTCATCGCCCGACAGAATTCCCTTCATTCATTCACATTTGCCGCGCGCACTTTTCGTGAATTGCACCATCAGAGTCTGAATTTTCCCTTCAATTATGCCTATATTGACACACACACAGCACACACAACATATAACATATCTTGTGCGGCTCAATGGTGATCATTATATTGCGCGATTGGGTTGGAAAGTGATCTTCAGCATTGGCGGTGGATGATAAAAACGGTCGGCAAATATTTTTGAGTGCGAGAAAAAGTGTAAGATCGTCATTTTCATCTTTTATAAAATCATTCCTTCATTCCATGGGCATAGAGATGTGGCAAAAAAGAGAAGTATCTCATCACCAGAGAGCGACTCCGCGATGATTCACACAGAGGCTCTCTTTGTATAGAAGCGATCGCTCTGTGAAACGTTTAATTAACCTTTTTATTTATAGACATTGAATGCGCGCGCATTTTTCGAAATAAATAACGATGACAGAAATAGATTTCATACATTTGTGGGATATGAAGATGGCCCACAAGGATCGCCCAGATCCTCCAGAGAGAGCGAGAGAGAGGAAAAGCCACCCAGAGAGTCTCAGTCGTGTGATATACGAGGTGTTTCCCGGCAATTCTCCTCACTGGACATCTTTATGCCGGCCAATTTAAATATTCATAGCACACACAAATGGTTGCCTCGTTGTCTGCAATGGACATCAATTAGAGTAGTTGCTCCGCGCGCCTCAAAGGGCATCGCGCGGGGAGTTTCTGGGCCCCGTGAGACAAGCAGGCGCGTTGAAGCATGCAGCAATAACAATAAAATTGCACTTTATGACGCACCTCAAATGGTGGCGTTTTTGCCCATCGCCAGAGCCTCTTCTGTCTCTGTTTCTCTGGACCCCCAGAAGATGCTGCGCGACCGGGAGAAGATGTGGCTGAATTTGCATTTGCAAATATGGTAGGCGTTACTAATTTGCTAATTCGCGACGGCTGAACTTTTATGATTTCAGGATCGAAAATTTTAATTTTATCTCCTCTTGTCCGGAGGAACTTCTGTGTACCTTTTAATCACTTTTGGAGCAACATTCCTCTGCCCAGGAATTTATCAATTATTGAAGAGAGAGAGATGGGCGAATGCACTCTTGGCCGTCATTCTTGCGCGCTGTGTCTCGAAAGTTGCAAGGTCGCGTGGTGGATTTCGTAAAACCTGTTTTCCAACATTAATTGTCTTAGACTTGGGAGGAAAATTTTTATGGTAGAAAAATTTGAGCCACTTACAAAACTTGGGCGTGCATTTAAATCAATATGTCTTTTGGGGGAAAGTTGCAAGGCAAAAACCCACCCTTGAGACTCGCTGATGCTTCTGGTCTGTTAGGAAAATTGAAAATTGCAGAGAAGCACCAACCCCTGTCGATGCTGAGCTTCCGCACAGTGGCTTCGCCTGCGGGGCTTTCAGAACTTCACCCACGATTTTATCCTCCCCATTTTTTGGCAAACACACTGTGTGTGTTTGGATGCCATTTTCCAGGGCTTCGGCACAGCATGAGGGAACTGATCTTCGCAATTTTAATGCGCAATCCCAAACCCCCGCGCCGAGGGTGCCTCTGGGGGGTGGCGACGAGCACAGCGACACGATATGGATCAGTAAGGATTCAGGATTTTCAAATTCACACTCCCCCGCGTCTTATCGCGCGACGTCCTGGTAATTAAATTTGTCCTCGTGATTTATGGCAGAAAATGTAGAGTTTTCGGTTGGGGGGCGCGCGCGCCACCCCGCTTTGGATGTTGTGTGACGGTCGGTGGGTGGGTTTGAATGAGGAAAAATTTTCACAGAGAGAGAGTGGAATTTCCATTATACCAACCCTCGCGCGTCAACACCGTCATCAGGATAACTTTCTGTCGCTCCTGTTGGCTCCGCCGAGCTTCCTCTGCACGGTGGATGCGCGAGAATGGCTGGCTAGGGGGTGGATAGGGCTCCGGGGGTGGGTCATGAGGTTGGAAATTTAAGAGTGTAGCGACACTGCGCGCCCACCCCTCGCGAAAGGTGTGGGGATGACTGTTTGAAATGATTAAAATTCTATGCTTCATGAGATAAAATAAATAATTTATATTAAAACGAAATTAAATTCCAAGTTTCTGGCTTAATGGCATTACGACGCCCGTTGATGTTGGGGAATGAACGACTTTCAAGTGGCCTTCCATTAGCAATAAATATTTAATACACTTTCATAGTTAATTATCCTGTCCGGAGGATAAACAATCTGCCGGCAACTTTTCATCCCGTGGACAATAAATAGGGTGTGGAATTCTGGGTGTCCCTTTTTTTCTACTCTCTTCAATTCTCTAAACGCGCGATCTGCAAACCTTGGCAACTCTGTTGCAAGGAAATTCTACTCTCAAGGATTTCCAACCCCACAAAGTCAACCCGGCCGAAGAACCGCAAGGGCTGCGCCAAAGTAAAACCGAACACCTCCCTTCGTTGCCACATTGGGGTGGCCAGAACACTCCTCAAATGGTTTCACATACAAATTCAGGATAATATTGCATTACCGCCCTGAATATTTTATACCCCTTAAATGCTGGATGGGCGCATTGGTTATTTGCTCTTTCTCTCTCTCAGCAAATATCACGAAACGTGCGCAGGAATGATTTCCGAACCCTTTTTTTCCCCCGGCGAGGGATGAAGAGGATCTCTCTCTGGCCCCCAAAAGCCTTCGATAGCCTGGGATTCACTTGATATGATGGTGCAGTTAGGGAAGTCTCGCGTTTTCGGGTGTGATAAATATTTAAAGAGTAGAAATTGCTTCTCGCCGAGGGTGGGTGTTTTCACCGGGAAATCCCTCCTGGCCGGTGGGCCAGGGGATGATTTACGGCCAGGACTAGAGACATCCTTGCGCAGGGGATGAGGTTTTTGAGTTAATTAAAAAGTCATTTTTGATGCAAAACATACGCAAAGTGGATGATTGTTTATGTAGGAGTTGGAGGGTGGAAAAAGGGTTAATTCAACACTCTCTCTCTCTCTCAGCTCAGGCCACATATTTGAATTATTAACCAGTGCAATATTTAATCCCTCACCAAGTGCCGTATTTTCACTTAAGGCCCAGCCTAATTACTCAGGGGCGCCAATTACTGGTCTCTTTAGGGAAATTTGATCTCTGCACTCATTGATTGATCAACGTGATCGGCGTTAAGTGAATTGTTCCAACCCACTCAGACATGCACATTCCATCTCATCCCCCATAGAATTTCCCGCCCCCCAATTGGCAGAGACGCGACAGAGAAAATCCCTTAATGAGACATTCACCTGCTTAGCGTAATTGTTGTTCCATATTCAATGCTCTTCAGTCAGAGGGTGAGTCGTCTGCAGAATCCGTGATTGTTAATTTGGTGCTCCGTCACAATTATTCCATCGATCAATGCGCGGCGATATCGATGATTTCCGAGGGTGTTCACGAGGACTACCCACGGGGGAGATGGCAATTAACTTGTTTACAGTGCTTGAGGGTGCGGCTCCAGTGACTTTAAGACGTCACTCAATTCGCCAATCGATTCTTGACTCTCCGAACTTTAACTTCTTGGGCGGCAAATATTGGTGGAAAATTAGTGAAAAATGTCCTAACACTTCTCCAAAGGGTTGCTTTTTTTCCTCCGTTAAGAGGTACAGTTTAAAACTCTTCCGCTTTGGCGTTTGTTGAATCAATTAAATAGGGCATGACTGTGAGTATACAAACAATCTGTGGGTATTTGCGTCTTTTGTGGGCTAAATTGAGGCGATGCGTCTTCAGCACACACACATCACAGAATAGCACCGAGGGCAATATTTGCAGATTTTGGGTGATGCATTCAAGGGGTGGCTTAGCTCCGCGTGCGTTATTGAAGGCAACTTCCTCCTAAGAGTTAAAAAGGAGGATTAATTTGTTTGCTTGTTGCTCACGCACAAATGCCACAACGATGGGAGATGAAAAGGAGACCAAACAATTGACGGATTAATTCACAATGAAGCATACGTTTTCCTCCGCAATTGTAGTGTATTTGCCCAGGGAAAAAGTGCGCCTACTTTCCATCCCCTTCTTTGGGGGAGGGTTTCTGTGGCCAACTGTGGTGGTGTGGGAAATGTTTCAGGAAGTTGTACGGTACAGCCGACTTTTCGGGTTGGATGTTCTAGGCAATTTTCCACAGTATTGACTCCATTGTCTTGGCACTCTGGCAGCCTTTCTCGGGGCTTTTCCGGGGTGGAGTCGCTGATACACGTGTAAGTGGAGGGAATCATCGTTTCCGCTTCTGTGAATGGCGGCAACGGTGGAGATGTCTATCATTTCTCTCCGCTGGAAATTCCACCGAGAGCTTAATGCTCTCTGTGTGGGTGAAATATTCTCAGGAAAATCCCACCCACCCACCCAGCCAAGGGGTGGCTGAGCCGACGAACCCTCGCAACGAAATTCATCAATTCACATGGAAAATTTCATCTCATCTCCCTGACTTTTCCCACCCCCGCATTCGCAGCATGCGCAAGTTTGGGTGGTGGAAATGTGTGTGTCTGGCTCAGCGATGTTAACATTTCTGCAATACCTCCTTTTTCTTCATGGCAATATCGCCTCTTTATCTCTTATCAATGCCCATCCCATGAGTATCGCCGCAGTGTTTGTTTTCATTCGGAAGTTCCACTTGTCTGCCAAGTACACGACACTGAAGAAGAAGAAAAAAACTGTGTTGGTCTTGCGTCAATATCGCGGTTTGGAAATTTTTATTATTGGCCCCTGATAAGGAAGTCAATAGCGCATACCCAGTGTGGAGACAATTTCCCTGAGAAATTGGAAATTGGGTTTGTAGGCAAAGTTGTTGTGCGGGAAAGTCTTGCTTTTTCCGCGCTCCAACTTCTCACTGGCACCAATGGTTACTTCTTGGCGGGGAAAAGATCACAAAATTGAGTTCTGGTGAAGTGTGAAATTGGCTTTTCCTTCCGCCACCAACTTTTCCCTGCCCTTCGCCTGTGACTCAGTGTTTGTGGACTATATAAGATACTGATGATGGTATTTCTTGGCCAATTTTCTGATAGTGGGCGCAAAACACGTGAGTTTGATTGGACTTCACGAGTGAGTAATTGATTTTTTTTTCTCTCTTGTCCTCTCGCGAGGGAGAGATTGTGTTTTTGTGTGCAAATGCCCTGTCAATTGGCCCAGAGAGTTGATGGAACAAGTCAATAAGGAGGGTTTTTGCTTCTTTCGAGCGAAATCAGATTTTCTCTGTTCAATTTAAATTCCTTCCATGTGGTTGGAATTTGAAATTGTTTACGACACACAATCTGCATTCGGGCCTTCCCAAAGATTGTGATTTGATTTCAACCCAGAGTGGTTGACGCTTTTTATCCACGGAGGGATGCGGATGTGATCTCTTGGCATGATATTCAAAATAGGCGTCATGTCCATACATACAAATTGTGATTTTGTCTCTGCAGAACATTTTTAAGCGCAAACTTTTATTCACTTTTCTTTTTAATTCAACGTCTGATCTCTTGGTATTCACTTCATTGCTCGTCTGGCCCTTTTTTTCCACCACCACACTTGACTGACCACAAGCAACTCCCAAATTTAATACACTCCTGAGCATTGGCATTAAATATTGAAAACATTATTTAATATACAATTCAAATAAATTGACTCATGTCGAAAAATTTTGTAACTCCACCAAAAAGTTGGAGAGGAAAATTATATTTGAGTCACGTTTCGTTCATTTTTTTTCCCACAAACTCTCTCTCCGGACTGTTGCTCCTCGATGGCCTCCAGAGTGTGTGTTGTGTTCGGCACAAGATGGGAAAAATTCCCAAAATGCACTTCAATCTACTCAGTAATGATGGCAGAGCCTCGCTCCATCTCCACTTGACCATATTCAATTTCAATTTCGCCCCCACTCGGACACACAGGACATGCCGAAGAGGGGTCCTTAATGAGCTTTCTCTCCCTGGAGCTTTCCGATCACACAACTTTCCGCCAGCCACCCTTCTTTGGCTGTTTGTACAAGATCTCCCGCACTCTCCGTGTCGCTTATCGAGATATAATGGCTTGATTCACACGCATTCGACAACTAAATCCATTTCTTCAGGATTACCGTAATCCCCAGGGATGCTCGGGACTCTCAGATGACGCTCTTTCCTCCCTTCACGCCACATAATCGCTCTATTTTCCCATTAATTCGCACGATTCGCACTGATGAAGCGCGCATTGTGTCCAAGACAGCATTTATGCTTTAAAATCGAACCTAATCAAGGGGTTGTTAATATTGGAAAATACTGGAAAATGTAATTTTGAAAGAACTGAAGGCGAATTGCTCAAATACTTAATCTTTAACCGGATATTTAGGGTTTTACGCAAGGTTTTACGTTAAAAACGTTTCTAGAACTGGAAAATGCTCATAATTCTTAAACATGTGAGAAACTCAAGGAAAATCCGTAATAATTTCCCACAAATTCTCTAAATTCCGTCCAGAATTCTCAAATCTTTTATTTTGAGTATATTTTCCGCTTTCTGAGATTTCTAAACCTTGAACAAACCCTTTCTTCGAAGCGATTAGGCTAATCAAATCGGAAACGCAGATTCTGTGGCTTTCAAAATCCATATTGGCAACCCCTTGAGCCTGATTTTACGACTCTCAAGTGTACTTGAGGCACCTTTGGCCGCCCTAGTTACTCCTCTGATATTCAAGATGGCTAATCTCCTATCGTTGCGGTCTCGTGAGCGAAGAGTCCGTTCTATTTGCGCTGCTTTGGCTGTTCTACACCTCGATATCGATCTCAATTGTTTTACAGCAGTTTTTCAGCTCTATGTTGGCAATATCAATTTCTTGCCATTATCAACCTTTATGATCGCAGTTTTTGTGCCCCTGTTCGGTCCCTATCATCGACTACTGGGCGGATTGATAAGGAGCGCCTGATAGTGTGGCGTCCAGTGTCAATTCTCCACTCGCGGTGTGGTGAAATTTCCAAGAAACTCCCGCAATTGATTGATCTCGCCAGCGCGCAGTCGTTTTTGCGTGACGCGCAAGGTGAGAAATTTAATTTGTCTCAATGGGAAAATTGTATGGAAATGAGCAAGTGGCTGTGGCAGTGATTGTGCACGAAGATGTGCAGTCTCGTTTCATTTTAGCACCCAAAAGATGAAGACACGATTCGATGCATTGTGCTTCACAATTTACCCATATTGCGCCGCGCGTCTCAAAACCCAAACGATGGAGCGATACATAAATTAGCGACGACGTTTTTACAACTTCAACCTGACAGCCACTCTGCTACCGCGGATTGTCTTGCCTTTCTCGCATTGTCTGGGACTTCCAGGTCTCTCGCGAGGGCATCGCGGATGTTGTTGGCGGGAAATCCGGGGGGAGGAGAGAATTGATTCAAATGTGATTTCACCCCCAAAAAGGCGCCTCGGCGACACTCTCCGCGATTTTCTCTCTCTCTCTCTTTCTCTGTGGTTGATGGAAAGGAGAGGAAATCCACCTGGAGAAGTGGCTGAGATTGTGTGGCAGACTTTTGCCACGAGGTGTAAATGAATTTCGACGAGCAATGCGATCGGCAAGTCTCTGAGATGACCTTATGAATATGGAAGCGTTGGGTTGCCTTTTACGGACTTTCCTTAAATGTGCGCCGATAAGCTGAGCATCTCGCGAGAGTGAATATTAGAGAATGGAATGGGATGACTCTGCCGACAAAGAACTGTGTGCCATGAGTGACGGATGCCACACATCTGGGATGGAGAGCGTCTTCTGGCTTCGGATGCGATGGCAAAAAGAAAAGAGTGTCTCAGAAAACCCGAATGGTTGTGCATAAAAAGTGCGCGAGTGGAGAGTCTTGAGGGTCTTTCCTGGCAATTGCAAGACTCGCCGTCTCCCCGAACGAGAACCGCCAATTGCCCCCGTGAAAAGAGATCTCATTTCCCCTTGGCTGAATCAGGCGGAACGATCGTAAAAAGTGTCTGGACAGGCAGTCTAAAATAGAGTCCTTGTGTGTTAATCAATTTTCGCTCACTCTGCGAGTACATCGACGGGTGCTAAAGATTGGATTTATGTGTCACGAAGGTGGCCAAAGTGCGTGCAAATAGAATCTTCTTGAGTCAATCCAGCGCTCTGAATACCCCCTGGGACATCGGCCAGCGGAATGATGACCCCGTGAGACAAGTGAAGTGCACGTGCAGTGAGAGATTGAGTCAAATTTGGGCAGCAGAAACCTGAACAAATTGGATTTGGTGCCTCTTTCTTCTGTCTCCCAAGATATTCCGTCAGCAAATGAGATTTCTTTCTCGCCCAGACTCACGAGTAAGTTAGAGACGGATGACTGAGGATGGGAAAAAGAGTCCCAGCGAGAGACCATGGAGTCCCGCTGAGACATTTTGCAGAGTCAATCGTCAATTTTCTCCCTGTGAAAAAGAGATTTTGGTTTCGGGATTTTGGCCGCTCTCTTTTGTGTCACCACGGAGGGATTTCAATTTCTTCATAACACACACACACACACAATTTCCACTTTGTGATGGATTTTTGTCGAGATGGGTTTTCTGCCATGCGGTATTTCACCCGCATAGGAAACATGAAAATCCACTGACGCTCAACATTTGTGATGTTCGCGGTGTAAATTGAGTGTATGGCCGAATTATTAATGCACGTTTTGTGCTCTTCGAGCATGAAATTTATGAATGTTCTATCAGACAAGTGAAAAAAGTGTGTATAAATAAATAAATAATCCACTTTTGATGTAATTGAAGGCATTATTTGTTTCAATTTGACCAACTCACCCGTGGTTATTTTTCACTCTCATTCTTTCACTCCAAATATCACAATGTACAATGTTTTTTCTCTCACTCTCTGCTTAATTCCTACAAATTCTCCTTGTTAGGCTCTTTCGCCATACTTCTATCTGGCTGGTGTTTGAGTGAGCAGAATCCATAAAGCACACCAAAGTGCGTGTGCGAGAGTGAGATCAGCGAGTCTCGGTTGTGCGGTTGAAATTTATTCAAATCCCATTGAATGTAATTAAATCTAAATTCTATTTTATTTGCATTTCCATCATAACACTCTCCGTGCTCCGGGACGAAAAAGTCACCCTTTCGAGGGGGCACACACTGATGGCAATGGCAAATAGCTAAATGTCACCCTTTAAGCACATTATATGAATTTTAATGTGTAAACCACATTATGCAAAATTTGATAAAAGCCACCAGCAGAATCATCCCCAAAAAGTGATTCTACGCAGAAACACACTCACCCAAACTCTTTCGCTGGCCCAATAGCAATTTTCTTCACCCACTATTGAAGGGGGGTGAGCGCCCCAGAGCAACCCCTGCCAAAGGGGTGTGGGTGGGACAGAAAACGAGGCCACCAACGAAAACTGCAACCGCACAAACTCATCTGATATTCAGATCTAATTTTGAAATAATCAAATAAATGGTCTGAGAGCTGAAAATGGCTCTCAGGAGGGGTGGCAGATGAGGGTGAGTGCGTCCGGGGTGTGGGTGGATAATTGATAATTTAATATTGAGCACTTTCGGAGTGCTCGCGAGAGGGGAATCATCGCTCAAGAGATTCTTTGCTCAATGAATCACTCTAGTTCCTCGGCGTCAATTCGATTAGTTGAGCCGCCATGTCTTCGAATGGGGGTGAGTGTGTGAAGGCATTTTCCCGCCACCCACAGTGCGGCTGCGATGCACTTAAGTGGATGAATTGTGCAGAAAACCCAGAAAAATCATGAGCAAGAGGAATATTTTTGGCCAAAACACTGGGAATTACATGAGTGAGATCGGAATTTGGGGATGTGCAGGATCTGCTCGTCTGCCATGAGCGTCGCCAATCGTGAACAGCCATCTCGGGATGGTATTGTGCAGAGGAGTGAGTGCATCCATGAGTGTAGCTTTGGTGTTGTTGCGAGTAATTAGAGGTGAAACGCGTTTCGTGCTGCATGTGAACGGCGCAGATGGGAAAGAGATTCACTTCTTGCATAGGAGTTGGATGTGCAGCATAAATTAGTGCATCAGTAGCGGCGATTCTGAATCTCTCACCCATTCTCTCTGCCACCAGTATCTCCTGCTGGCTCAGAACATTCCACGGAGTGCGCGATATCTCGCTGGCGACGCTCTTGGACGCTATAACATTGCAAATTGCCGGGACATTCTCTGCCCGGCGAATTTCCAGGCTAATTCCTTGTCACACGGCGCGCATGTGACTATCACTAATTGCTGGATGGGGTCAGAGAGTTATCATCTGCATCCGCTTTCCCGCGAGAGACTTTCCAACATCTGGCAGCGCGCGGTGCATCTCTTGGGCGTGAAGATCACCCTCATCGATGCTCTGACAAATGCATCTCATGTTCCTCCCTCGGCTGGGAAAACACCCGCGGGATTTCCTGCCCAAGCAGAGTGTCCCAGAAGTCACTACATGACTTTCTACTCTCGCCCATTCCTCGGCAACACACTTTTTTCCTGTATCCTCCATGGAAATCTCTTGTGAGATGGTGAAAAATCATTTTTTATCACGCGCGCCTCGCTTGGATTTTTAATGAATTCTCCTCCGTGTGTGTGCGTGTGTGTGGGAAAATCGAGGGGTTGCCATGAGGGAGAGAGTCCTGAAAAATCTCCTGTAATCCATCACAATCATCGGAGCGTCTCCCATATGCCAAGATCTCCAGCTGTTGCCGAAGATATCTCAAGAGGTGATCGAGATGTGCCACCTTGGAATTCTTACCAACTATTGTGTGCTTTCCGCAACATTGTATACACCTCTGCAATCACAACAATTTCCGCTCAAAAATCACACAATACACGTGCATGAATGGTGCAATAATTTACACCATCGTCCATCGTCCAATTCAATGGACGCCGCTTGTGCTCTTCTTCACTCAAAACCCACTCTGGGTACATTGTCCCGCCGATTTCCTATACCCAGATGATGCTCCGGAGATTAACCCAGAGTCAAGTGGAGGCTTTTATGCTAACCAGCGAAGAGAAAGGAGTTGATGAACAATGCAACTCACGCTTAATTCACATCATTTGCCTCCATTTCGACCCCGAAATTGTCCAGAATCGCCGCCAAGTAGCAACTATGTAATTTATAGTATTTGAATCTTTTGCCCAAGCGCAGCTAAGGACAATGCGCGTCTTCAAACATACTTACTCGCGGCTTTGTGGCCATAAAATGCATCTTGCGTGTCTCCGTTTGCCGAAATCATCTCACAAAAATCTCTTGTTGCACACTTTCTTGCACACAAAAGAGCGAGCGCGGCTGAATTGTGTATCGGCACAAATGTGCGTCTTGAAGAATCTTCACTTGAAGAATCCTCCAAGAGAGACCACTTTATCGATTCCTCTCTGGGGCCCTTTTGTGCTGAGTGGACGGGGAGAAAAAAATGCGATGGGAAAAATCATCCCCTGAACCAATAAAATTTGATTCGATAATCCGTGACGAATTGAACAGAGATGCACTCAGTGCGGAGGGAAAGAGCATCTGAAGCACTCCAGCGGATGATTTTACAATCAATCATCGCGACACACATGATGTGTCACAGTGGCGAAGCTTTAAGGTTTTTATCGAATTTTATTGAATCAAAATTTCTCTGCTCAGTTCTCGAGAATTCCCGGCTAAAGACTGAGAATTTTTCCATCATCGCGAGACGCGCTACTGAAGCTGTGAGGTGTAATCTCTAAGTATTCTACTCTTTTTTTCGTTGACTTGAGCATATAAGAAAATATATCTTCTTTCGTGGAAGTGATCAAAGAATAGACTTTAATTGCTCCCATGAATGTGATTGTCTCAAATGATCCACTAGAAAGTGAATGACTTGCGAGAACGTCATTTGTGTCACAAAAGTCTGCGTCATTCAGGGCTGTATTTGGGCGCGAGCCAGAGAGAATCGGTGAATTGCCTTTTAATCTGTATGAGCACCAGCATGATTTATTCTGATTGAAATAATAAAAAAAAGCAAGAGAGAGAGAGGAGAACCTATATGACGGAGTGATAGCTAAAGTGGCTGAATATAATTCATTTTTATATCATTCGGCATGTTGGGTGGATGATACAAATGATGTGTGCGTCTGACCACCAACACTGTCTGTATCGCAACACTCTTCTTCTTCTCGGCGATGCTCCTCATCTCGCCACATCGGAAGAAATGAATGCGATGCTTTATGGTGTGCAGTTAACAGAGCATTTCATTAAATAATACCCAAAACACACTTCACGATGAGGCACACAATCATCCAATAAAACTATACACGCCGAAGGAGGAAGTTTTACGGCTCGCACAGATGTCCGGGGAGTGAGATTTGGGGGCGCTGAGATGCGCCCCAAACGGCCGAAAAGCGTCCTACGCCGAGTCCTGGCGATCTTGGCATCGGTGGCGAAAATAAGACAAGTAGTTAGTACGTGCTATATCTAATTTCTGACATTTTATAGACTCTCATTACGCTATGAATATACAACGCACTTGTGGGGCTTTTTTATGGTTGGGGAAACGCAGCATTCAACTTTACCATGTAATCTAAATTTAATGATGGGGCCACATGTACTCTCTTCCACCGATGCACGCTGAAGTGAGAGAGAATATACATACATACATATATATATTGAGATTTGAGATGTGATCCCAGCAGAAACATTTTAGTGATACATAAACACACTCTTGTGACTCCAAAAGTGCTCAAAACTCATGAAGGAAGACACAGTAGCGAAAATTTATTTAGGCCACCTGAGAAATTAAGGCCAATTTTCCTTTTCCTCCCTAAAATTTGATGTTTTTTTTCTAATTTTTTTATGCAAAAGAACAGCAAAATGAAGTTAAGACACTTCAAATTCATCTATAAATCTAAAACGGCACAGAAAATAACATTAAAACATCAGAATCTAATACTAGAAGACATTTACATTGCAAGACGCTTTGATTATGTGATTTTACCTTCCGTTTAACAATTCATTGCATCCCTTTGTTGTGAAAATAAAAGCATTTTTCCATTTGAAAAGTATGCTTTTTGTAAAGCAAATCCTTCACTGGTTCTTAGGTGTCTCAAATTAATGTTCCTCTACTGTGCATGATGAGGAAAAAAAGACGTGGAAAAGTGCATGTTCTCGTGAAGATCATCTTATAATCCGTCAAGTGCCCATAAATACTTTTGACTTTTTCCCCCAAACTCTCTCAACTTTCTCTCTCTCTCTTTCTCCCTTCGCATCCATCTATTTTTACAAGCCCAAGGAAAAAAAAAAGCAGTGAATCGCTCATGAGATAGTTGAGGGATGATGACATAGACACGAGATATTCCACGCCAAAGCGACTTTCGCCAGCATTTATAGCGCGTTTATTTGAATCAATTTGCATGGTGTGCGTAAAAAATCAGACAGCGACAATTAAATTTACGATTTACTCCTTGGCGGATGATTTATAAGCGAATAATTACCAACACATTTAATATTATACTATTTTCAAATGGCTAAACCACCACAAGTGCGCGCTTCGCGTCGTTCTTCTCGCAAACCACTCAATAAAATGTATAACTTTTTTCCTCCTTCTTCATCCAAATGCTGTTATCTCTGTCGAATTATAAATTCCACTGATGACTCGAACTTGTCTATAAATAGCATTCCCGCCTGGATCTCATTTCCACCTTCGGAAATGCGTTTCTTATGCCGCAATCTTTTTTCTTCTTTCTTCACTTAAGTTGGAGATTGAAGCTGAAAAGAATGAAAATTGCAGAGAAAGTTTCAAGACAATTGGAGAATCTTGGAGATCTGGAATGGTTGAAAAATCCCACGAAATCCAAAGGCATTAATTATATACCTTTCAATCAAGTTTCTGATATGGAAATGTCCGAAGCCCACGATGATTGAGCATCCGAAAGAGGTGATATTTCGAGGTGGAGAGGAGAAAAAACGCCACAGCTAGAAGACAATAAATAATTAAATTAACGTGGAAGTGGTCATTTAGTGATACTTACAGACCCATTTAAATTCATGATCATGCTGACTGTCAATAAATTGTTGGGTTATTATGAATTCAGTCGATCAAATCAAAAATTCTAGACACAGAACCCGTGCGTCTGAAGCGCATACTTTTTGCTCACTTTCCCGTGTCCGTTTGTGTTTGGTCAAGTGTCATCGTCTAGCAGTGAAACCAGTCAAGCGTCCATCCGATCGTCCATCCGTCTTACTTTAATTGATCACTTCTTCCACTTTATTGGTCGATCCGGTGCTTAATTGGTGTTTGAATTGTGCCTTTTTTCCCCCGCGAGCGCAGAAGTTCAATCTCTTGTGAGCAGTTTGCGCCCTTTGAAATGCTTATTGATGCTAATTGAGGGTGTTTTTGTGCCTTTCCAGCGACCACCTAGTTCGTCCCTGTCATATAGCGGACCAGTCAACGATGACGTGAGATCGCCGGGCTCAGGAGGCACTCCTGGCCCACTCTCAGCCCAGCCGCAACCCGGATTGGATTCATCAGATCCAGGTGAGTCCCAAGACAATCTCCATGTGTGTGAGGAAACAGGGAGAAATGCTATCGCCAGTTGGCCATTTTTCAAGCCACTGTCAATAGGGCAACATAATACCAACATCTAACATGCGTTGAAAATTTTATTGTGACTTTCTGCCCGAGATTGTTTATACATAATTTATAAAATATGGTAATCAAATTACTCCGGGTGCAAATTTATGGCCAATGACAATTAAATTAACGACAAATAATGACTCTAATTAATGACATTTATTAATCGCGCATTCACAACACCATTCCTTATCGGCAACTGGAAAAAAAGGCGAACGAAGAAATATGATGAACGATGTAAACAAGTGTCAGAGGTTCTAACACTGTGGCCCTCATTAAATTGATAATGCAATATGAGACGTCGATTCATGTGGCCGATGGGACTCTAAGCATTTCGCGGATGTTGATTGGAAAATACGAGTCTCTTTTTTGCCACCATTCGCGCCACTATCTTGCCATGAAGTCATCCTATCTCAATATTCACACAAACTCAAAGAGCAACGATAGTTTCTTTAAATTTAAATTGGACTTTAAATTTCATTGGTTGTTTATAAAAAGACTTAAGTAAAAAAAATAACTGAAATCTAACCGAAAACTGTCTAAAATCTAACCGAAAACTCACTGAAATCTAACTCACAACTTTAAAACTCACGTTTTCATACAATATTTTATGGTTTTTTCTCCCTAAAATTGTATTTTTGCGTATTTTTCTTATTACTTCATACTTAAAATCGCAACAGTTTATTTAAAAAAAATTGAGGTTATGTTTCACTTTAGCATTGTTTATTAAAATCACGATTTTTATTGGGGAAAAATTCAAATTTTTATTAACAAAGTAAATGATAATCATTTTTATAATTTCTGTAATAATATTACGGAAAATAATCTACAAGAAACATTTCCACAGAGATTAATGCATATTTATTTATTAGTTTTGTGATATTTTCTTCAATTTCTGTCCTTCAAAGCATGTGTAAATGACAGATTGACTATTAATTTCATGGCATTTATTTAAAAATAAAATAAACAATAATTGATACAAATTGGAACGACATATAATAAAATTAAATTACTGATTTATTTGCGAATTAAAATCACACTGAACAAACTTATGAATAACATGGCAATGACGGATTTTCCCACCCTCCATTGCCGATGATTTACATAATGAACCACTGATTCTATTATTATTATTCATTTGCCGTGATTTATATATTTTCATCTCAACATTAACCATACATAAATTGAGAAGGCAAAATGTTTGGACGATCTCTCAAGTGGCTTAGCTGAGATCTGTGTCTCATGGGTGACTTCTTCGCCCATGGGGTTGTTTATTCAAATGCCAGCCGAATACCCTCTCTGAGTTGTGGATTTTTCCCATCCGATGAGATCAGAGATTTCACTCTTAATGTGTTTACGTACATGACAATTTTGGCGTTGAAATAACAATGAGGGCAGCGCAAGAAAATCCCATAATGTGTTTAGTTTTGACATACGCTACCAAATATTGCTGTGCAAGGACACAAAAGGATGTTTCCAGGGGGGTTGCAAGAGTGTATATTCAACGGTGGAATTGATGACAGTGGGTTGGGAGAGAAAATAATCGATGTTTTCAATTCAATTAGTTCTACACACACTCGCCTTCACCCCTCGTTGCCCCGCAGCGCGGAAAAATATTGTTCTTGCCGCGATGGGACAATTGATAGCCTTTTTAAATACATCGGTGGGATGTGAGATATTCCTGCGATGTTGCTTGCAATCTCTCTAAATTACTTTGCTAATGCGACAGAAATGAATTGTCAAAATTTCCCAGTGCCAAATAATGCTCTTTGCGCCTCTCTTGTGCAAAATAGCACAACGTTTTCCTAGTGAGGATGCAGCAATTTCATCCACCATGTTGGAGTTTTATTGAATTTGTGACGTGGCAGAAAAAGCGACCGCTTCAGTGCATTAGAATTTAAAGGTGGACGGAAAGAGAGTCCAGTGCATTAAGGCAGTAATTTTTGATATTCCACGTCGGGGAGTTTGATGACTGTTGTTGGGGTGTTTGTTAATGGTGATGTTGCACAATTTCGCGTGGCGGGTGGAGTATTTCACTCATTGTTGCCATCGATGGTGTGTTTTTCGACAAGAAGGGCGATAGATATGGACGCCATGAGTTGACGCTGTAATTTCCGAACAATTATTTTGGGTGATATGGTGAAATTCGCCGCAGAGTCGAGAGACTTCGACCTCTGAACCGCGCGCGCGTCTCGCGGAAGGTGTCGAAGACGCAAACTATTTGTAAAGGTATCTCATGGCAGACGTGAAAAATTCAATATAACACCGCGCCAACAATGACGGAATCTTGAAGACTTTTACTCATTGTTTCTCGAGTGTTCAATGAGTTGGTAACTTTTATCTCATCCGCTGTGTCACGTGAACATCTCAAGGAACCCTTTTTTTTCCCCCGCGGGCGCGGGCAAGAAATCAATTATTAACTCTCTATTGCGCGTTTTTATTCCGCGATTAATCAGTCACTTGGCGCTCTTTGTCTCCGCCATCCTTAATCTCACTTTCCAGATCGAGAAACACTCACAATAACCGGGAAAAAAGGAGGTAAAGGCGCGCGCCTTTGTAGCATTTTTCCATCGCGATGCTCACGTATTGTTTTCACCGCGTGTCCGCGGAAAAACCACAATTTTTACCGCACTTTTTCCATCTCTTTCGGGAGCGCACAAGACAAATCGTGTCGTGAGGAAATTTGCTCGATGGATTTTCCTCCCCGGGAAATTTGATTCTGAGGAATGGGGCAGAAGAAAAAGGGGATGTCGGTCGCATTGAGATACGGTTCATCAAATTCAGTGTTAGTGTTCGCCCAATTGTGAAATGATAATGCTCTCTTTCTCCGCGCTGGAAAATTCTATATAGTTGAGCCAAGGTTGGCGCGCGGGTTCGGTGAGGAATTCGCTCTACTGAATTGCCAATAATTGCTTACAATTTGTGTATTTGAGAAATAAATAAAATTCTCATTTTGGTGTCTCTGTTGTCGAGTGTGTCTAAAAACTATATAGAAAAGAATGATTATAATTATGGAAGTTTGTAGCTTGACTCTGGAAAATTGCTACCATTTTATTCGCTCACCCCATGATGAGTTTTTCCGCTCACACATACGATCCTCCCCATCCCCAGCCTATGCGTCATAGAATGGCAAATGTGAATGCCATCATCTTCATTTAATCACATTTTTCCGGGCCCTCCACCGCCGTGCACTGGCGAGGTTGGCGGTGGGGGTGAATGTGCTCAAGGGTTGCGATGTGTCGTGTCTGCGAAATTACGCAGATTACACCTCTGGGCTGAAAAATTGGATGCCGTTTGGTGGATGATGCCGCCTCTCATGAGGCAAAGACATCCCCCGGTGGCACCTGAACCCTCGTGCGCACGCCATCGAAGGGTGGAGTGATGATTCCGCCACGAGACGTGGCATTTAATGGGGCGACATCAGTGGAGTGTGCCATAATGGGGCGCCCATTATACCCATTTCGCATTTATTTGATATTTTTGTCACGGGCCAAAATGCACGATAATACCGGAAAAGGTGATAAGAATTTGACAAATTTACTTGAATTAAAATGTTCACTCTCTCTCTCTCTCGGCACACTCGAGAGTGAAAATTATTCGCCATGAGAGTGCGAGTTGATTATGTGTCGTATTACGTTTGATGGGAAAAATGATATCGCCGCGGAGGAAAAATACCCAACCATCTGGCCATAATTTCATCTCCCCGTGCATTTTGAGTGTTTCATCGTCGAGGGTGAGACACTATGTGTGAGTGTGCATTGTCAAAACAATAAAATCAATTATGATTTCACTGAAAAATCGCCCCGTCTTGCGTAATGATGTCACACGCCGTGGATAAATTGCGTGGAAGAAGTGGGAGGGAATCTTCGGGGTTGGTTAAACTTTTCATTACTTATGCTTCTCTAAATCAATTCACCGCTCATCTGAAATGGTCTGGTGGAAATTTTGAAGAAGGTAAACACGCAATTTTCCTCGTTAAGTCCTCCTCCATTTGTGCATATGATGATAATGATATTTCAGAGCTCAAGAGATTGAATTTCCAAAGGAAATTCACAGTGGCGGTGATTTATTGGCTTGTAAAAAATGCGTGTAATCTTTAATTTAATTTCTGTATCGAGCAATATCTTTTCGAATAAATTTAATTCATATACGTTTAAATTAGCTTTAATTGAGAATTAAGTAAATTTACGATCTTGTTAAATCATTCCAAGAGTTATTTTATTTGAGTTGAAATCCTCAATTTATTCACCCCGCGCGCTCAGTGGCAATATATATATAGAGGAAATTCCCAGAAATCCACCAAGCTTTTCGGTCTGCCATTCGATGGGAGATTGAAGTTGGGAAAGAATGAATGCTGATGATGAACCCCATGGAAATGCATCAGCGCTAAGATGGCAGTGTGAAATGCGGTAACGTGCGGTCTTTCAAAACATCATCGCATCTCTCAATCTCACCATCCATTGTGATGCGCATCGAGTCAACCCCTCGGCGGGACTCAATCGAATTCATAGGACCAGCCACCCCTTGGCCGAGTAGACAATGGAACACGTTTGCGTGTAATTTTAAAGTTCTCCCCGTGCAACTGTGACGAATAGGGGTTGACGTGAATTTCTCCCATTCTTCTCGGGGCTCCTTTATCCACGGTGACACTGTTGAGAGGATGGCCTCATTGTCAATTGGGAGAATCGGAATGAATTTTATGATGGATCGCACCAGCACATCACAACACAACCCCTTCTGAATGTCTGTGAATGTGTGTGGCTCGTCAAGGGGTGGTTTTGCTAAGCGTTTAGCTGTGATTCTTGGCATCTAATGTACACACATTATCGTGAATTCATCATGCTATTTGGCAGATATTGTCACTCCAATTGCATGCAATGCAACTTATCCTACCAGATTTGATTTGGAGAATGATCAAAAGCGCACTGATGTGAGATGGTGTGAAGAAAATCAAAGAGAATCAATTTCGCGCTCATGGGCGGGAATTTGTTTTGAAACATGGCTCAGTGGCGAACGCAAATGGTCCAGAGAAAATAAACAACGCCGATAAATAATTCATATGCACAAACCCAACTCAAGAGAGAGGCCTCAAGGCACATCGCCCAAAATGTGGAGAAAGAGCACTTCTTTCACGATTGAATTGAAACAAATTTGTAAACATTTTATCCCGAAAAATGCAAAATGATAAACGAGATTCAGTGCGCTTTTTTTTCCACGTGCTCTACAAGATGATGAGAAACGGTTGTAAACCAAAGAAAGAGTGTGTTGTGTATTTTGAAGGAGGGAAAAGCTGTGCGGTTTTGGTACTTCGTGATTGATGAGGTGCACTTTAGTCAAACACTAAAATCTCCCTTTTTAACTCCCAAAGCCATTTCAATTAGCCTCAGCGTCTCTGTGCCCGAGATAAGACGCATGAATGTGGTTGAGATTATGGGTGGGATTGGAATGGGCCTGGTCGCGGTGTGGAAGGCGGGAAAATATTAAATTTCTTGTAATTTAGCAACTAAACACTTTTCCCCATACAATGTAAGGCCATCATTCCATCGAACAAGAGTCACAGTTGCTGCCTAAATGACCGTTTCACGTGACCGAAGTGGTCTTTTGCGAGAAAAATAGCCACATTGAGAAAAAGTGGCACATTTTATTTTTACTCACACTCTAACTATTGAGAGGTGGAGTGAAAAGAATGGTTAAATATAATAATTTTACCACTTGCGGCGTTAGATATTTCATGTTAGAGTTATTCTTCTGACGAGAGAAACGCGCTGTTGAGGTGAAAGGTTTTGGCTTTTTCTCACACACACAACACTTAACTGGGAGAAGAAAAAAAGCACTCTTTTTCTCCAATCTCCAATTGACGGCAAATAATGAACTTTGCCATGGATTTTGGAGGGTTGAGGAATTTTCTGTAAGCATGAATTTCTGGGTGAAATACTCGCGGGTAATTTTCATCAAATTTGGAAACAATCATCACCTTTAACTCCAGATGGAAGGTGTCGATGTGATGTTTTTATTACGTCGCCTCTCGCATACATATAGTTTCGTTTTTTTTCCATATCGCCCAGCACCAAAGGAGGGTGAGTTTGATGATGATGACGAGAGGGTGGAATTATAATACACTTTCTCCATGAATATTTAATTTCTTCTTCATACGCGGCGCTCTTGTCCGAGAGCGCACGCATTTTTGGGGGTCGCGCGCGGGGGTGGAAATGGTGTTTTGTTGGTTTACGGGACGGTCATTATGTTGGAAATCACAAAAACATGAAAATTATTTTGATTTAATGATTTTGTGAATGTAAACGAATTTGTTGATTCATTATTTAGCCACCGGTCGTGTTGCGCTCCGGGTTTTTCGGATTACTATTGATTTCATGTACTTGAATGGATGATATTTTATTGTTGGGCGCGCGTGATTTCCAGAATAAATCTGCTTCTGTCTGCTCAATTCCATTATTATCAGCTTTTTCCGCCCACCCCCAGTTCAGGGGTCGCGCACAGTATAAAATAAAAAATCCAGCGAGGTGTAATTTCAGCCGTTTGCCCATCATGAGCTCCATTCAATGGCCGGACAAAGGATTACATTAATATGACTGCCGAAAAAAGAGGCTGCAGACGCTTAAATGATGTCTGACCACAGAGAGCATGTGAGCCAAAAAAGAGAGGCGATCGAGAGGTTTCTCCGTGACTAAAGACACCACTGACAAATGTCTTATCGCCTCTCGCCAAGCTTCTCGCCGATTCCCATCCAGAGAACCCATGAAATCAGTCATCTTCAGCAACCGCAGATCGCGAGAACCGCACATGAGAATCATACCAGGAAGTGTGTGCGCGTATCTGCGAAAGAAGTCTTAAAGGCGAAGTATGAGAAGGGAAGAAAAAGTGTCGAATAAATATACAAAATTCCTCGCGTCTTTCTTGCATTTTGAAAGCCACTCGGCAGAGCATTGATTTTGACCGCAAAGCCAGTGATATTTGACGTTGGGAAAAGCATCAAAAGGAGAGCCAAATGAAAAACCAAACAAACACTATATCGTGGCACGAATTACCCTCAACATAGTACATTGTGTAGGCCCACCAACTCCCCCTCTTCGGCCCATAATTTTCTTATTATTCTTCTCGTGAATCCCATGTCTACACACATCACAATTTTATTTTATTCTTCACGCGAAGAATAATACAATTATTTTTCTCGGATGCCAATGCAGAGTCACCGGATCTTTTCACAGAATTTCGTATTACGAGAAAGTCTCTGGTGAGTCAAAAGGGTCATTTTAGACCAATCAGCCCCTCGCGAGCGTTTCTGCGCTTTCTCAGAAACAAAGTTAGTCATTCGCTGCTCCGCGACCACAAATCGACCTCTCTTCTGCCAAGTCAATCTCTTAAGGAATTCCTATCCAAAACAAGGCCCGAAATTCTCACATCAAGATGTTTATTTCGCCATTGGTAGTGGGAGTTTAATTATTTTGCCGCTCTCTCGAGGTTCTGAGGCATCGAAGAATGGATCGAAAAGTGGGAGTCTGAAGAAGTAACAAAAATACAATTTGGAGAAACATCACCGAGACGACATATGCTCTCGTCTATGATATAAACGTTTGATGGTTCGGGAGATGGATATCGATATTGGATGCGGAAGACGCTAATATTTACACACGATGACTCCTGTGTTTAGAGACAATCCGTGTTCTCAGTGCGCTTGTTGTTGGAAAGATCTTTCAGATCTTTTATAGATCGTCGGTGCTGAGCCGGGGGGCGGGGAGGGAGAAAAAATTGATTATTTCAGACACATTTGTACACACAACCATTCGGGATAACACAAATACTGCGGCGAGCACTTGTATCGCGCGCGCTCTCCTCTCGCGGATTTCCATCGCAGCCTCGCGCCCAGATCCATAACATTTTCTTAATTACTCTTGAATAATTGTCTCGAAGATCAAACAGCGTCAGACAAAAAAAAAAATGTTTTATTGGCAATCGCGGCGCGGATGCTGAGATAGATCCCATCAAGTGGTGATCAGAGTGGAGCACTGTTGAGACTTCTTTTTACGACAATTTAATGTGTTTACAATTTTTCGGTTGTTTCGACTGTTTCGGTGGTTTTTTCATCAACCACACCAACCATCATCAGGCACGTCAATTTCATGGGATTCCTCCGCATGATTTTATTACAATTTTCTCAGTGACACCAATTCCTGGCCTGTATCAAATTACACAACGCGTGATCCCGAACACTCCGATGGCTCGATGGGTCTCTGAGAATGCCTTGGTATATGTGGTGGAAGACGTCGAGAAAAGTGCCTCAGGGGGCGAGGCGGAAAAAAGACGAACAGTCATCATTTTATTTGAGCCGAAAGCATTTTTCTGTGGCAAAAGATGATGACGACTTATGACCCTTTTTTTCTGCGCCTCACCCACAGCTGAGAAGGAGGAAATCTCCAAAAATAGCTCACTTAATGAGGTACAATATTCCTCACTTTAACCCGCGCGCCCTCCGCAGCCCACGAAGACACACCAAAAACTTGAGGAAATTCCCTCGAAACTCCCCCAACTTCGAGTGTAATTTTTCTCACTCTCTCAGGGACTCTTAAGCTAATATATTAATATAGAGAGAGAGAGAGAGAGCGAGAAAACACCCTCAGAGTCATCCACCCTTCATATAATAAGCTTGAAAATCTTGACTTGTTATATGGAAGTTTGAAAACTAATTTGAAATTACTCATTGTAACGTAAAACTCGCAGTCACTCTATAAAATATCTCACACCCTCTGCGGGGCAAATTATTCTTCTGGAACACCCCCAACCCCCGCGAAGATTCACGGTAAAATCACTGGGGCACATATTTTCCGTATTCACACACAAAAGTCACCCCCACGCGAGATTTTAATGTTTCAGAAGATTTCTGGTGCGTCTCGTGCGCGCATGAAAAGTTGAGTATGAACTTTAATTACACTGATTTGGTGGGAATTTACAGGGGCGGGTGGAGTTGCGATGAAGGGTGGATAAGTGCTCACTTTGCAGAAGCATCAATCGATTATTTGACTTACATTTTCGCGAGCACATTTCTCTCTCAGCAAAAACATCCCCGAAATCCAGGCGAGAAGACTGTAAATATCGGTCGCTATGTAGTCATATAAATTCATCAGCGACAAATCATTAGTGGTGGCTCTTGCTCAGCACCCAGTGAAAAGTCGGGGGTTGAGGGAATTAAATTTGGCAATAAATCCAGCGGAGAGAAATTCTTCAGGCCATTTCCTCCATTCAGTCACCCCAAAATTGCCATAGAGCGTTTCCGTGTACATTTTGGTATTTGATTCGGTTCAACACTTGTGCGGAAAGGGTTGAAGTCTTATTAAAAGACACAATCGTGTTGCCCGCACCCTTTTGGCATTATTTTGCAAGAAAAGGGCATGTCAGAGTGGAGATAATAAGTTTTTAAGACATTCATGGTACCGCACATCGTCTTTCTGGGTGGGGAGTTGAGCGATATCTTTCCAATGTTTGGCTTCTGAGGGTAACAGTTGAGATATTTATTGCACGAAGGGTTGATTGACGTGCCTCGGTCGCGATGGTAGATAAGAATTTAAGTCTTTTCGCCTGTGGGAGAAGGTAAAGTTATGACTTTGGACTCTTACCTTCCACCCCCGTGACGGCTGGGGAATTTGAAGATGATGGCTCCAGATTGTGTTTCGCCTTCACAGCTTCCTATCAGTGTACCAGGAGGTGTTACCCGTGCCGAGAAGGGGTTGAAATCCAAGAGATTCCGCCACGCTTGTCACCCACAATTTGACGCTGTGCTGCGGGGAATTTATTGGAGCCGCACAGACAAATTATCCCTCTTTGCGACCTGCTGAAAGACGCCGCGGCCGATTGTATCGCCGAGGATTTAATTTATTTAATGTAACAAATAATTTTCCTATACAAATGTCTCTCTTTCACCAGTTGCACGCACACAAGTCCTCCCAATTTAACCACCCCCTCAATTGGCCACTGAGAACATTTTCCACACAATTTCCATCATACTCGCGTAATGCGCATTTAATTATTTCGTGCAGGACACATTTTCAACTCGAAATTCGATACAGCGGCCCTCAATAGCCACCCCCAGTTCGTTTGCCAGGCAAATGACTTGGGGGTGGTGTGGTCTAATTTTCGAATAAGTTATATGCTAACAGCGCGACCTCTTATCTTCTATCTCATGACACTAATGCGTACAAATTGTACTCTGTGTTATTACAACGCCAGTGTTGTCTTAAGTTTCCCCAGCACTTAGAGCGACTCCTGCCAGGATGAATTAAATCTGCAGCCATTGATGAGGGATGAAAATTTATAAAATACTCAAAACTAGAACAGCTTTTCATAATAAAAATCCCCTGAACCCTGAACAAACACCCGCAATTTGAATATTGTATAACGCAGCAGAAAGACATTAATATTTAATAGAGCCACGTTTTCCCTTCCCTCCCTTTCCCGAAGAGGTATCCCTTTCGGTGTTTTTTACCACCACTGTCAATAGTAATTTGTCCATTTATTGTTTCATGGGCTATTTGTATGCGGAGGAAAGTTATGGTCAAATTTGAGGAGCGCGTCATATGGGAGAGTACGTGTAAATTAATACTAAAATATTCAGTGTTTTTACTGTCGCTGCGCCTCATCTTCTGCCTCGCACTATATACAAGCATATTTTGGGGATTTTCAATTAATTTTCCCTCTCTTCCATTAAGTAATTTCACATCTCCGCCGCCGTCAGTGTCCATTTTGGTGCTTTGCAGGCGGCGAAAAATGCACAAGAATTCTCATATAAGAGGGAAATTTATTTAATGAAAGTGAGGAAAGACGCTGAATGGAGGGGCGGAAATGGAGCGAGCTGGGAGAAAGTCATAAAATAAATAAATCTCAATTATGACAGATTATATTTGAGATTGGATTCCTCCTGGTTTCCCGGGCATTATATTGCCAACCACAATAGAAAGTAATAAGGAAGAGAGCGGAAAAATCTTGAGGAGAATCCAACTTTTTCCATCCTCTCTCACTCGCTCACTGTACTCCTCTATGGACCTCCTGCATACATACAAAACTATAAATCAGCATTAGACTGCCACGGGGTGAAAAGACATTTTCGGGCAGAAGGTGGAGAGATCCAGAAATCCCCTCCCCTTCCCAAAAAGCCCTGGCGCAGAGCCTGAAATGGATGTAACGAAGTAAATGAAATGAACGTCTGAAGAACAAGGAAAACACTTGGGCTACATACACAATTTTTTCACCTATTTCACCATTAGGTTGCATTATTTAGGCACAGAGCGAGGGTGGCAAACTCGCCTATATAGACGTGCATGTGCGTATATGTGTATAAATATTAACACCACGGAAGTTGCGGGCACACGAAGTCTCGAGCAAACATAAATAAATTAATAAATATCTGTCACTGTTAATTTGATACATTTCCAGAACTTGAGGGTTGCATTATTGGCGCTTGGAGACGAGACGACTTTTTTAAATCCACCCACCATCGATGGCAGAAGGTGGCGAGAGTGCGTGTGACAATCGGAAAAGTCTTTCCATGTTTTCCCTCTGCCACCCAGAGTTGAATTTTATAGATTGCCAGTGCCAAGAAGTCAGTTTTCCACTCCCAATCTTCCCAACACTTCAATTCTGTACGAAAGAAGACAATTTTCCACCATATTTTTCTTCAATTTCCCCCAACCACCCCGAGATTTCCACACCACCCTCTGGGAGAGTGTGGAAAAAGTGGAAAACAATGTTTATATCTGCTCAAGTATTGTGTCTGATTCCTGTGACTTCTTCGCCTCAGTATCTATCCGGATTGAATTGTGCGGTGGAAAATTGGTGGAAAAATTCTCTCGCTCGCTTGTCGTTTTGTTTCAATGGGTAGCATCCCCCGAGGGTGTACTCGATGGTCGCCCAAACCTCCAATTTCCACCCACTTTAGTGCGTCGCACCCTCCATCAATGGCCCCATTTCGCGGCGGCAAAAAAGGGGCGGAAAAGAAGAAACAAGACCTGCAAACGGCGCTGTCTCGGTGCCTTAATGGCCCCGACACTGTTGAGGGTTGTTGAATGGATATTGTTATTGTTGATTACGGAATTGTGTGTACATATATGTTGGGGTATAAAATATCGCCACATCATGTGAAATTGGACGCATTTTTTCGCGCACTTGGAAGCTTATTTTCCGTGGCTCGTGAAACAGTGCAAAATCTTGCCAATTAGTTATTAATCCGAATGCCATAAATCGTGGGTAATTAGACACTTTGTACACCACAGCAAAGTCATTCACTTCTCTCTCTCCTGTGGTGCAGCCATAAAAAAAAATTCTCAATTGCATTCAAAATACCATAGAAATAGAAATACATTTTAATGCACTCCAACTTAATTAGTACCGACAGCCTCTCCTTGCACATTATGCAGAAATTTGAATATTTTTCCACATCAAGAGACGCCTTGTGAACAAAAGCCTTAATACGTAATTAATTAACCCCCACCCGCGGCGGCGATGGGGGGGGGGAATATCTGGAGGCCTGAAGGCGCAAGGCAAGAAAATTCAGTGCGAAAATTAATGTTGATATGAAAAAATTCCACTTGCCATTGTTCTGAGTGGGTGAAAAGTGGAGGTAAAGAACGATTGCGAGAAGATGATGAAACGCAAGATTAAATGTAACTTGCCAGCACATTCTATCTCACCTCATTCTGCTCATATGGGGAGAAAATCACTTTAGCGCGAATGAATAACATGTCGGGAAAAGGCCATAAAAAGTTATCGGAAGAAGCCCTGGCGTCATCCGCTGACGATTGTTTGTCTTACCTTAATCCAAAGGTGTATATTTGCTCCGTGAGACAAAGAGTCATCTCTCCCCCGAAAAGCCCATCTCTCAAGCCACGCAGGTCTTTGGTCTTGAAGACGCGCACAGGTTGAGTCAACCCAGAGGCTTAAGCCCTATTTGCACTGTGATTGTGGCGCCACAGTCAAAGCTATTTGCTTACAATTGAGACGCACAGAGGAGCTCCTTCATCGGCTCGAGTGCACTTGCAGTGATAATTTCCGCCAATAAATCCTGATAACTCTATTGACTCAATACACACACAGAGAGTGTATATTTTCCGAGAAATCGCAATCCGTCCGCGCGAGATGGACGCAAAGAGTCGTTGGGATACTAAATCACTTCTGGGCCGAAGAGGCCACTTGGAAGGAGAATTCCTCGTGAGCTCGTGCCACGATTTTGGCTTAATTGTTGCTCTTCCTCGCCCCAAATTACATAATTACATGTGCCTGGCCAAATGTAAATAGTTGAAATGATTTATTTCTCTCGCTGTTGCGCATTGGGTGTTTTACCACCACAAAAAGCCTCCCGACACACATCTCGCGCTCGCTGGATCCCCAGCAATTTGCTATTTGAGAGAGTGTTGCTCATGTCCAGACGGCAAAAGCCAAGCCAGCAACATTGTGAAATATGTCTTAAGTGATATTCTTTGCTCAAATGCGAGAGTGATTGAATGGAAACTATAATGATGGGTGCAGTTATGCCAAAACATTTAATTTACTACACATTTTTTCTGTCCGCCACAAACACTCCAAATATGAAATTTTCTACTTTGCCAGAGCCCAATGATGATGTGGATTGAGCATTGACGGGTTAATCATTTGTCAAATTCTGCACATGGCTTTGGAATACTTACTCACCACGCTAAGACATCTGCAAAGGCTTTGGCATCAAACTATGTTCATAAAATGCTCTGAAACTTCTCTTATTTGCATCCTAAACCCGCACGATAATCGTGTCAATTCCGCGAAGCGTCACTTCGTCATTTCATGCCTCATCAGGATCATGTCTCATGATTTTAGCAATAAATAGCCTCCCAATGCGTGATGTTGGAACCCAGTTCCACCGCCAGGAGGGTCATAAAGCAGCACAGCTAAAACTCATATGTGGTGGGCATATAAAAAAGACGATAATGTTGGTTGGGAGTCGTAAATGTTTCGGTTGCGTTAACACTCTCAAACTATTAATAAGAATGTGTTTATTAATAAGGTCGTAAAAAACGTGTATAATTATTATTCCAATTCCCGGACTTACAACAAAACGGATCAACATCGTAAAAATTCACAGGAGTATTCGTGAATTGGACGCCTTTCTTTCTCCCTCCGCGCGCATGTTGCGCCCTTTTTATGTCCATCGCGGACTTGCGTCGAGATGACTTTTCACTCTTCGCCACCCTTTCTCTTGTGTGTGTGGTGTTGGTGTTACTTGAATTTCCCATTTTGGCATTTGAATAATTAATACATGCAAATTACCCCTAAGTTGTCCACGTGAGACTCGTGGATGCCTCGAGATAGTTTGGAGACACACGAAGGGCGATATAAATATTGAGGAGATCATCAATGTTGCAAGAAGCTGTCTCACCCAACTCACTTAGCCTCCTCTCCTGGCCAGGCTTCAACCCGAAATTCAATTCCACAGCGCAAGTTGACACGTGGGAAGTCTCTTTGTGGTTCGCCTGCCAGGCATAAAACTTTTCGGGGGAGAGCAACTTACATTTGGGGGTGGTTTCAATGGAATTCTATTAAATCTGCACCGTTCTGGTCAATACTTTTCCAATGGTCACTGCACATCGAAAGGGTTTCCTTTCGCCAGAGACGGAATAGCCAACGAAGTGGTGATAAAAAATGCAGCACAAGAGGAAATTGAGAAGGGAATTTAACGAGAATTCGATGACAGTTGCCATCAATGGGTGGAATTAATGTGGGTAAATTGGAAAAGGAGTTGCAGACATGCTAAGATCTCTTTATACCTTTTTTCCCTATTCAAAAACCCTTGGAGAACAATAATAAAATTTTATTAATCAACCAATTTTTTGAAAAAACACCCAATAATTTAGCACGCATATGCAACAAAATTGACGAACGAGCGTAAAACTCGTAAATATAATTTTTTTTCAAGACAGAATGACATCATATTTCTCTGCAAAAAGGAGAGAGAGAAAGAAAGAAAGAGTTGTGGAGTGTAAAAAAACATCTGTCAAATTTTAATTGCTTCACCATTATTTCACTACAGTTAAAAGGAAATTATGCTCTCAATAGGGTTTCTCTCCGCAACACAAGAATGAATGCTAAAAACAGTGTTTTGAGCGGGAGCCAATGGAGAAGGTCTCATTAACTTGGCTTTTCTCGGGAGTTAATCTTCCAAGTCGGGGCAATTTCAGTGCGACTCGTGGAAGAATGGGAGAAAAATCGGTAATTGCTAATGATACAGAGATGAAGGGGCCTCAAATCCACTCGCTTTTAATACTCAAATCACAAATTCTATTGACGAGTTAAACAGCACAATATCTCCTCCTCAAGGGGCTTTTAACTGGATGTGAGCGACTTCAGAGCAAATCTCATGTGTGTAAAACACTGCGGAGTTGAAGGCAATGATTGGCCTTTTGCCTCTTTTGGCGCCTTTCTTCTCACCCAGCAGATCATCGTCTGAGATTTTGAAATTTAGATAAATTTATCAGAAAAAGACCCTCCTTTTGTGCCTCTTTTTTTTTCCTCAGTTTCGATCTCTTTCTGTCTCTCTCGCCTTGGATCCGAGAGGCAATTTCTCGAAGGCAATTAAATGATTGTGAGATGTCTGGGGCATGAGAATAGGGCCCACAAATGGAGGGAGAGATTGGTAATTGGGATATTTAGGAAACCCCACAATTACATGGAATTATTTTCACGGTTTTGGACACTTTATCGAATTTTGATTGATGTGCGAACTAGCAGATGGCCAAAAATTCCTTCTTTCTTCCTTTCACACACACGTGAAAAACTCGAGGGCGTTCACTAAGCAACACCTTTTCTTAATTATAACAAATTACGAGTGCGGCACATTGAGGAAATGAAGAACTATTTCAAACGAGCTTCAATGGACAGAATAGAAGAAATCATCATTCTGATGGTTTTTAATTTAAAAGACATCCAGAAAAATTACCCCAAAAAAGCCTCGCTTCGATTGAAATTAATTTCTTGACCTCAAATTTGGGGAAATGCTTGGGGTGGAACTTGTGTTAAATCGACAAACACAAATTCCTCAAACCCCTCAACTTGAGGGTAATTACATGTTTTCACGTATTTAGAGAAGGTGCGCGGATTTGTGGTCAGTAACTTGTAATTTTCTCCATTTTCATTCATTATTTATAAATAAATCACCACCTTGTACTTCGGGGTGGTTTTTCCGAAGCCAGTGCATTGATTGTAGTTAAACTTTCCCCACCGGGATTAATTCCATTGTATGAAGCAGGAAATGTGCTGGAAGATCAAAGGAGAGCAATCATTTGTTGCAATATTTATTCCAAATCATCCCCTTATTGAATGACAAACAATTGGTTCTTCCGCGAATGAGAGCTCCTTAACCTGGCTATTAAAATCAATTTTCCAAGCATTTAATTGGAGACAACACACAATTGTCCTCCGCCCTTGCTTGTTTTCGTGGTTGTTTTATTATGCAAAATTATGCAAATTAAACGTATGACATTCCTTCACGCACACTTTCCTCCCAATTTGCCAGCAAAGACCATTATTTGGTGCAAATTGGTGGCTCTTGAGAGCGACTTTTCCACGAATATAAGGCACAATGTGGCCTATTTGATGGCAAACCCTCGAGATTTCCTCCTTAGACACTTCCTCCACCCCCTCAAAAGAAAACACCACTGGAAATGTTTAGTTTTTGTGTGAATTTTTCTCTCTCACTCTGTTTCTCTGTGGCTGATGGAATAAAAGAGTCTGTGAAGCTTTATTTTTATGATTATTCACGTCTCTATCTGAGAATTACGCACATTTGCCTGGAAATTTTCTACCACATCTCTCCAGAAGGGGAGGATGACGCTCAAATGGAGTGAGTTGATGGTTATGACGTCGTAACTATTTGTTGCATTCCTTATTTTATTTTAAATACAAGCCATCCGCACACTTTTGAGGGTTGTTCAGCACTTCATCGAGTGGAAATTTAATCAAATCTCCGGAAGGTCAGTGCTCAACTGTCCAGAAAATCATAAGGAATCGAACAATGTCGTCTCACCCAGAGTCTTGATCGCTTTTCTATTTACTTTGTGCACAAAATTCAACATAAGTCCAATTTTTCCTGGACTGTAAAGCGGAAAAAAAGCTGTTAAACCATTTTGGAAGTGAATAAAAGATCGACTTCATAAAAAGCTTTCTAGGTGATAATCAAAAAATCAGAAGCAACATATTCGCCAAAGTCAGAGACGGCAGTAAAACGGGCGGAAGTGTGGGCAAAGAACAAGAATTTGATGCTTCCACCGTCTGTCTCGAAGGCCATCAAATGGATGATTATGATTTTTATGGGCGACATCGCGGATGAGGGGAGATTTTCGCAATTTTACGATCAATCTCAGGGGGTGGTTGGGCCAAAGGGTGTGGGTGACTCCGGCGCAAATTGATATGGTGCAATTTTCATGGGAAATTATCCCGTCAAAATGCAACCCCCAAAATCCTCCAGTCACTTCTCGTGCGGAATGAGGTGGGAGGGAAACTTTAATGCAACTTTTATACAAAATGCCTCGCGAGAGTGCAATAAAGTCTGGCGCATATCTGGGCTTTTGTGCATAAGAGGGTTCTTCGAGGAACTCTCCAAAGTGCCTTTTACGCTTGAATAAATCCACAAGAAAACTTTTCCACTCATATATTTTGGGGGAAACTAACCAACCGCACACATTTTCCACTCTGTCCCTTTTTTTGTGGCCACTGTTGAAAATGGGATTGCAAGGACTCCTTTTTCTCGTCACTCCTTCCTGTCCCCGCACTTGGGCGGGGGAATTTTTCCATCAATCTGCAGAATTTTGGCTTCCTATCAATTTGGATTACATTTCATTTTTGCAACTCTCTTCGCGTTGCACTTTGAAAGCCACCCTTTTCAGCATCTCAACCCATCTTGGGTAGATTTTAAGACGCTCTTGAGCTGTGCGAGGAAAAAGATCTCCAACTTTGAATTAAAGTTAAACAAAAAGTCTGAAGAAATTCAAAGTTAATTAAGATAAGACGCGTATTCAACACCAGAAAGTATTTAAAGTTTTATCCGCGAAACTCTACATTTTGATTGTGGCGCCCCTCAATTCCCATGGCTTCTTCGCTGGACGTCTTAAGAGTCGGGGTAAATTGTATTAATTTGTCTGAAAACTCCTCTGGTTGTGTGCACGGAGGAATCTCCTCCTTTCTGGCCATTTCTGCAGAGTGTGTGCTCCATCGGATCAGCGATTATGTGACGCCGGTCGATGCTTGATGGTCACCCAAGAGAGTCCCACAAATTGATTGCCGTTAATGCTTTTGGCATTCAAAGCGATATGCCAGCGAGTCAAGAGACGATCTCGCAGGCAAAGTAGTTTCACATGTTTGCCAAGATAATTCCACCAAGAGAGCGCGACTCACACTCCCTTCCGCGATAGTGGACAGTTTCGGGGTCATCTTGGCTGTCCTGTGGGTGCTCTGGCTGGGCGATTGTCCGCCCAAAAATGCCGCCTTCGCACCCACGTGAATGCAATTTCCCACAATTGGTCAATCGCGTTTCACGTTTCGCGGGCAACACAATTGATCTCTCCGATGATGTCTTTGACAAGTCTCTCGACAGAGACGTGTGGAGAGCAATAAGTGTTGCATATTTTAACGCTATCTGTCCATTTGTATCAGCTCTCGGCGGCGGAGGACGAAAAAATTTCGCTCCAGCGCAAGAACGAGTTGAGCTCTGAGGAGAGAGATTCCAGTTCGCGAAGGCACTTGGCAGGGCTGGATGCCTCAGGAGCAGCTCCAAGCACTCCATAAATCCTCTTGAAGACGCCAATTGAATAATTATTCTCAAATCAACATAGAAGTCAGCGAGTTTGGAGCGCGACAAGCTCACATTTGGTTACAATATCTAAATCCAATATTGATTTTGGATCGTTTTTCCATATTTGATTGGACTCTAATTCAACACTCAGCTGGAGCATCTTTGATAACTCTATATCGTGAGACACAACAGGGAGAAGTGATGTTGAATTTGATGATAGAAATTTCTCATTAGTGGAAAAATAACCATTTGTGAGGTTGAATGAACGAAGAAGTCGACTAAGTTGCGGAAGATTTTTCAATTTTCTGCACTTTTCCCCACTCAATCCAACCCTGATCATTGGCATAGTTGCCTCGAAGAAACGGCACTGTGCCGCGGAGGAGAAGGGCATGAGCATAAATTATTGTTAAAGTGTATTAAACCTGATTAATGCACTCTCAGAGATTAAAAATGGAGAATTTACATACTATTAACACTTCTCGAGTGTGCCTCTCGCGTCTTTTATCGCGGGAATGGGACAATTTAGAGGAGTCATTTCCAATACATTGTGCATACATTTGTGGGTATTTCCAATCACCTACAGACCCGCAGAGCCAGAGCACCGTTTCCCGCCAAAAATCTCCGTGTGCGCGCCTTTTTTGTGTCCATCATCAGTTGCAAAGCGAGATTACATGGCGTCAAATAAAAGTATTAATAAATTTAAATTTATTTATTTAATCACACCGAAAGAATGCATTTAAAACGTGATCAGCACGAGAGAGAGAGAGAGGGAGAGAATAAATCGATGAACTGTCCCAATAATTAATAAACGCGACATTTCGATTCTCTGGCTCGCGGAGGAGATGCGAAGCAGTGGCGCTTTTTTTGCACGTGCTCACATGTCGAAAATTATTAATTGTGAATTTTAAAATTGCATTCCGACCAAATTCGGACGCATGGACATGCCATGGAGTCTCTGGGCTCAGCAAAGAATCGTGAAACATGCATCGCCAGAGCAAGCAGCTTAATTAGAAATTAAGAAACTCCTCTCGAATTCATCGGCTTTTTCTCCGGCTGTTCCTCTCTTTTCGCAATTCCTTTCTCTCAAAACGAGAAATTTTCTGAATTTATAATTTCAAAATCGCGCGCCTCGTAAATGTTAATTTCGATTAAGGCTGATCATTTCATAAATATGCATTTAATTATGTTTTGGGCTGTCTTAGCGAGGGGCAAACGAAGAAGAAACACCGCGCGATATTTTTAAATGCAAATTCAATGTCACGTATTTGTCCGCGGGTTTTGATAAATAATTCTCCCAATATTATATTTGTTGCTCATTTCTCCTCTATTGTCGCCGCCCCGAAGAGGTTTTTCTCAGCGATGAAAAATCAGGGCTTGTGCGTCAAACATTTTACCGTTTGCCGTCTAATTAGGCATTATAGAAAATCCGAAAGTTGATATTCTCGCTATAGATATCCGGCATGTTGGTCTTCAATTCACATCATCAACTTCACATGGCGGAGTAATGTTTCACGTGTGGTGAAAAAAAAGCATAGACAATAATAGGCTCAGATCAAGGAGGAGATAATATGGTCAGAAGTGGTGTAGAACTCAAAACTTACAATCTTCCTTTCCTTCGTGCTTCTTTTACTGACTAATCATCCTAATTTTTTGGATTTCTCTTGAATAGCACGAAGAAAAAGTCTTTTTCTAGGTTATGTCACGACTTTCCGATGAATTTAGTGGATATATCCCATGATAAAGTCACCAAGATTGTTAATCATTGGCAGAATCATGCTTTTCATTCAATAAATATTGATTTTCGGAACCTTTGATCCCAAAAAACACTGAAAATTGTGTTCATATCGAACATAACCTTAAATAAATATTTTGTAATCTTGGAAAATGTTTATTTAGACCACTTTCTGCAGATTTTGAGTTTAGTTTCAACTCATAAAAGATGATCTTTATATGTAGAAATCATTCAATTGAAGTTTTTTGAGAACTCTTAGTGATAATTTTGAGGTTATGGTTGAAAAAGATACTGAAAAATCGGTTTAAAATGAATTTTTTCTCAAAAATATCGCATGGAATCTGAAGATATTTATTATAATGTGAGAATCATTGTTAAAACGTCTTAAAATTTCCAGTATACAGATTAAGAGCACATTATCTCCCCCTTGGCTCAGATGGAGAAATGAAAAATTGGATCTCATCATACACTCTTCAGCCCCTCTTGACCCCAATCGCGCCAACGCCGATGAAAGGTCATCAGAAATCCACATTGCGATTTTCTCGTCATTCCGCCACCATTCAGATCATGAACAATTGCCTTCATTCTCTCCTATTGCCTGGTGGCGAATGCTGCTTTCTGGTCCATTTCGCGAAACACTCCTTCAGAACTGAGAGCCAGAAAGTCATATCACATCGTCCAGCGCGAAAGATTTCATCCGTAGGAAATTCAACTGTGAAAAGATGTGAAAGATTTGCGAAAACTTTTCTTAGAAGCAACCAAAAATCAACTCCTTTGATCTAAACCGCGCTTTTGTTGGGCAATTGCAATGAATTGCCAGATGGCGTCACCTGTTACTTTTCCTTTGGAGAAAGAAAGAAAAGCTTGTGTGTGTGTTTAAGACGCAAATTGACCGAAAATTTATCAAAGAAGAAAAAAACTGTGAATCTCAGCGAAAAAAAAGTCATTGAAACCCGATCATAATGACTTGTTCCTCATCCATAAAGTCCATGTTCCCATCGGCAATTGACGAGTGGACTTTGTGTGATGGAGAGAAGACAAAGTGCGTGTCTTGGTCCACCAAAACCAACAATAACCCCATTCTCGCCTCGGATGATCATTCCCCATTCATATGTGAACATGAGTGCCTCGATGATACCACAAAACAGACGCAGACACAACAATTTCCAGGCATTATTGGCGCAACAAAACAAATCTTTGATGTTGACGCGACGCTGCTTGTCTCAACACTCCTTCCTGGGGGATTTGCGGTATGGAAGATCCACAGAGAACAAGTGGATCATTGTTTGACTTTCTTCCTGTCAGAAAACACCTCCTCCTCCCCTTTTGCGCCCCCTGGGAAAGTCCGAGAGACCACAAATTGCATGTGCGGTGAAAGCAATTCATGTCTTGTCACTTCTCTGGGTCACTTTGCTCGCAGGATCATATTTGCACTCCTCCGGAATTGGATGTGCAAGATGGGCTGGCTTTTGTCCCCAAAAAGCGCGCACGCAATTTTTCCCGCGCGAACACAGGCAGAAAAGAGACGATACAACTGCCACGATTTATCGCGCACGAGATCTTCAATTGCCCTTCAGTGGAATTGCGGCTTCATTTCTTGGGATTGCACTGGCTTTTCCCGAGAAGTCATCGCGCTCTCGCGCACACAAGAAATGTCTCAAGATGGGAGGGAATTTTTCTTTCTCTCTCATCAAAGATTACTCCGTAATGGAATTCTGTCTATAAGTTTATGCCAGTGCAAAGTGAAGTTTCTAAACACTGCATCCGAAATGAAACACATATGTTGGCTTCATCACCTGAAATAAACTTTGTGCACAACTTGCCAAGACACTATTTTCGCGAACGACGCTCTGAAATGAGATTTTTCTTCACACTTCTTGGTATACAAATGATTCGCTGATAAATTGATAATGTTGCAAATGAATCAAATGACACTCTCTTGAACTTCATCACAGTGTTCACGCTAATGAAGAAGATGCCCTATAAATAAGTTTCGCCGTATGGCGAACGCCTCAACAAGAGTGAGTCTCAAGACAGTGGCTGAACAGGGGAAGGGAATGGGATTTGTGAAAACATTATAAATTGTAATTTTTCCTCTTAGCAGCGTCGGCACGAATTAAATTAACAATTCATATAGTATTTTGCCTTCTCTGGGCGCGCTCACAATGGACAATTTCATGATGATTGTGCGAGGAAGATGATGCGTTTCTTTGAAAAAGTGACGATTAAATGCAATCCGCACTGGTAAAATTGCAAATTGCGAAGACACGCGAAAAAGGGCGGCAGCGAAAGTCTTTTCATTGATGCTGGCGACAGTCACTTGATCAATCACGATCAAATTGAATAATCACGAGATACAGTGAGGCGAAAATGAGACTTGTGTCGTGAGGGGAAAAAAAGGCCTACAAGAGAGCGGGAAGAGATGGTATAAAGATGCGCACATTATTAATGGAATTTTAATTATGCCGCCAATTTAATTGCATTTAAACTACATGTGTGTGTGTATTTCTCTTGTTTCCTCTCTTCACTTTTATTGCTCTTTATGTTCTTATTTTATCCTTTTAGCACTGAAAATTTATCGTTTTTTTTTCAACATATTTTCTCTCTCTTTTCAGATGGTAAGTCTTTCTCGAAGAATTGCTACTGCATGGACATCTCGCGTCCCCCAAAAACCGAGGTCAGAGTACACAAACTATCTTTTCTTACATTCTCATTATGCTAAATGGAATTGGATTCTAAGAAAATGTGACTCAAGTTGAGCATTTGAAGTGCTCGAACAAAGATCGCCACACTTATTCAACCCAAGGGGCAGATATTTCAGTCGGAAGTGGTGTACAGCTTTTAAGGAAGTGTTATGAATTGAAAGTGGTGAAATATTTCGAAAATTTGCCCTCCAAAAGCATTTGTTACATCAAATTTATGCACTTTCTGATGTTATTTTGTTTAGAAAACTACTTTTATTGCTTTTCTAGGTTATGTTGTTGATTTAAAACCGGATTTTGGCAATTAAATGACGCTTAGAAACATCAAATTAGTACTTAAACTGAGAATATTTCACTTATCATGTTTCAATTTAAGCATTTATGTTCAAAATACTTTCATAATGATTGATTAAAAGCCTTAAAGTCAATTATAACCTCAAAAATATCACGAAAAACGTTTCAGAAGTGTCAAATTCAACCTTAATTTCTTGGAGAAACATTGAGATATTCAGCATATTTACAAATTTCTCCGGTTAAAAGGAATTAAATTGAACGAAAAAGGATTTTTTAATCGGATTCATAACCTCACAATTTTTCTAAGCACTTCCCGAAGATTCTAGTTCATTATGAGCAGTTCTTTATAATATAAAATCTAAGTATTTGAAGACTTTTATCCTCTTGAGACGAAATAACCTCTGGATAAGATTGAAATAGAGTCTAAAACATGCCTTCTTAAGGCGTTCAGAAGTGTCTGAAGTGTTCAGAAAATGGTGTACAGATTCTAGGCACATTATCTTCCCCTTGATTCAACCTCAATTGTCGCGGAATTGTTCGGGATGTGAAAGCAACCTTGAAGACATGTCTTGAATCCCTTAAAAAAAAAAACGCCATCGCCTTGACCCTCTTGAGGTGTTGACCGAGGGTCTGATGCGCCGCAGCGTGAAAGATTGCGCGGAATGCGGGGCTTTTTGTCCAATTGACGCCGCATAAACACGGCAAATTTCTCACTGACGCACGAACGTGATGCAACTCGTGATGCCCCTTGATTCTTGACACCTTCTTCCTCGATCGCGCAAACACATTCACGGGGCGAAAGAGTGGCTCACGGCGGCGCCGGCAAGAATATTGTGGAGTAGGTAAATAATATAATTTAATTAAATTCCTTTGTCATGTTAATTAGAATCGTGTATGTGGTGTTATATGTGTTAAATCCACTTAATGGCCATATTAATCAGCACAAGCGGTTCTTTTTTCATGTACAATCGCTTCAGAAAAATCATTTGAATAACTAAATGTTTAATGCATTGAATATTTTTCCGCATAATACAATGAATATTTATGTGGGTTGCTGTATCGTAAATACTGTAGGCATTGCTCGCAAGTGAGGCATTTGAATTGGCCGGGGAGGTATTATGATGATGATGATGATGAAAGAAGACGCTGAAAGTGTGTTACAAAGACAAGGAGCAATAGCCCAGCGCGCGAGATGTTGCAAATTGATTGAAGTTCAACCACGTGTTATTGATGTCTTGCTCCGGTGGAGGAAGATTGATTAAAAATTTGCTTTTTCGTCGATCAAATTTTCGGTGCACATGCCATTAAGACGGCGATGGCGGGGAGATTGATGAGTGGACAAAAGGAGGGCAGCGAAGAGCGAGGAATCTTCCTTTTGCGCCGAGATTAAAAATTCAGGTGAAGACAACACGTCGAAACCTCCCTGAATTTCACTGTTATTCCATCCCTCGTCTCGTCTCTAATGCCAAAGAGTGTATCGTCGGCAATTAATACAGCCCATAATTACTGGGCATTCCGTGGCTGAGTTGGTGGTGAAAAAGACGCGGCGAGTCCTCAACATTTCATCAATTCTGATGTCCCATGCTAAATGGCATGCCAGGGAGCCGCGCAGAAGCCTCGGCTACCGACAACTACGTGACTGGATCCGCCCTCGATCGCGTCTGAAATTTCTATGCCCTCACCCAGCGATCGATACGATCTCCTGCTCCCCATTCATTACCATACATCCGCGCGGCCGCGCACGAAGGCCCGCCGCGCATCCCGCAGTGATCGCGAAATGTCAGCAGATCATCATCATCACGTGACGATGGCAAATAGAGCTGTGCATCTCTGTGCCTCCACTAATTGTTCCGCAATAAATTGACATCGCCACGGGATTTCTGACCAGATGCAATTTATTGCGCCATCGCGGATCGCACGGCGATCGCGGTTGTGTGTTTTTCGCCCGGGACGGAAATCACCTTGTATGTCAGCAATTACATTCACACAAATTCCTTCCAGGAATACCTTTCAATATGTATAATTTTCTAATCTCCAAAGGCATTCATTTGAGGAATGTGCGCAGTTTTTCCGAAGTGAATGATTCACACTTTCCGTTGAAGAATGCTTTGACAATTGATTTTTCATTGATTATTTCACTCTCGGAAATTAATTTCCTTTCCAAGTCTTCATTTTGCCATTCTTTTCGAGGTTATGTGACTCATTTGAGACTGAATGACACTCTAAAATAGAAATTCAGGCACCTAAATTGAAGTGTTTTTTCCACTTTATTAGTGAAATTGAGCATTTTCACTCCCTGAAAATCGCAATTCTGAATGCTAAGAATGTTTAAATCAAACATAACCTCAAATTTTCATTTCACAACATCAAATTCTGAGCTAGAAAAATTTTAATCACGGAAAAAATGTCGGAAAGTGCAAATATTGCATATAAATTCCTCTTAGAAGAGTCTGAAAATCAGAGTTAAAAAATTGGCAGTTAGATTTCGGTTAGATTTTGGTTAGTTTTTAGTGCTGTTCGGATTTAAGCCATATTATCTTCCCCTTGAGCTTCTCAAAAGTGACTTGAAATTGTCACTTAACACTTCCGGGGGAAAAGCGGGTCAGGTTCTCCCTCAGGAGATTTTCCTTGGGCAGGAAAAACGACGAACAAGGGATTTTCACCGCGACTGAGCAAGTGTAATGCTCGTAATGCCTTTGTTAGAGACCACAATGTCATCTCTGGTCGGGATTGCCATCAAAATTGCAGATTGGCTTTCTGATCACGCTCGTGTGACCGCGCGAGCGGTTTGGGTGGCGAAATCCTCTCGGGATGGGATTAGAGCTGTGCTCCTGCGGGACATCCCTCGGGAATGTGTACATTGCCAATTAGGGCAATTGGGCGAGTTCTCACATGTGCGGCACAATTAGCGACATCTGTGGAGTGACCATGGGAGCAGTGCGTGGCCGAGATGTTTAGCATGATGGTTAAAGTGGCGAGATGAAGGAGGGAAGAGGATGCGGTGCAGAAAAAAACAGTCTGTAACATCGAAATCGTTCATCTCGAAATAATTTTACTTGTGCTGCTGGTACATTTCAGCACACACGCTGCATTACATGCATTTAGGTATAAATTGTATAAGAATATTATTGCATAGTCTCTCAACTCCGACGCAATTAGCATTTAGATTGTTTCACTTTATGCATGTTTCAGTCCCTCTCTCGCTCGCTCTCTCTTGGTCTCCTCCTGAGGCCATATGGAGAGTGGCATGGGTGAAGAGGAATTGGTGAAACCCCCACGTTTACAAGACGCAGGAGATGCATTGCACCTTCAAGAACGCCCTTCTTGTGCACCCATGGACAAAACACTGTGTCTTTCCTCCTCTCCACCTCTCTCGCACTGCCATTTCCGACAGCGCGCTGCTTTTCGCGTTTTTCCTGCCATCCTGTCCTTTTTTCCCCACCTCAGCCACACACTTTCTCATTAGCGATGCTCACAAGAGATGCTCCCGGGTGATTTCTGCGGACTTTTGCAATTCCACGCGGCAAAATGCATTGCAATTGCAGAGAAAAAATCCAATTGCTTGTCTCAACTTGATCTTTCCTTCTATTTTTTTTCGCGAAAAACCACGCAGAGTCTTGAGGAAAGTGCCTTTAAAAAAAAGCGCAAATCTGCGATTTTGTCTGGAAGATTCTTGTCAGTGCTTTTTTTTCTTCTTCTTCAGTTTCCGCTGCAAACTCCCGGTAATGCAGAACTAATTTAAAATTCGTTTTAGCACCGAAAAGTCGTTAAATGGTCTTGTGGTGATAATTAGAAAAATGACTACTGGTGTTTCTTGGTCATCATCCTCTTCTCTATAAGCAGAAGAAGTCTCTCACTCTCGTCACTGCAGAATGGAATGCATCATCAGCGTTCCTGGGCGAGAAAATCAATTGAGTTGTCGAACATGAAAACCACTCTCGCCCACAGGTTAACGTGGGGACTGGCGAACATGGTGAAAGATCTATCCTACACAATATAAGATACTTGCGCTGGATTATCCCAAAAAATAATCTCTCAGTGCGAGAAAAACACGATTGCAAGAATGTAAGATGGAGAAAGAGCACAACATTCGATTCCCAAGACCGCAATTTATTCCAGCAACAAATTATTGCTCGACTCGATTAAGTGGATATCGAAAATCTGCACGTGATATCACTATTAATGCGCCATTCATGTGGGCGACCAGAGAAGCATCAAGTGCGCCCTCAAAATTGTCATCCCCTGTGTGACAATTTTTGGGGGCGGCCACAAAGAGCGCTCGAGCCACGGGAAAGAAGTGTGCTGAGGGAATTTCCCAGGCAAATGCATTCAAATCACACGCGAAAGCCTCCGAGCAAATAGATTACGTGGAAAATGTGCCATGTTTCCCGCCTTAGTCACGAGGAATTCGGGATGCAAGACACCATCCACTGGCTCGGTGGTTATTTATATAGAGCCAGAGCCAGCGTCCCAGTGGAGCTGGTGAGACTCCTGCCAAGGAGGCTCAGACATTCAAATCACGTCCCACGAAGGTCGCATCGAATTGCTAAACATTCTCGGGACGGGAGTGTTGCTCTCGCACACGAAATTCCACCAGAGGCCCATATTTTGCCATTTTCCTCCCGTTTCACACAATTTTTGCGCCTTTCCCTCCAATCCTGCCTTGCATCTCAAGCAACGGAATTACCCAACTCTCGCCCCAAGTCCATGGCGGGGGCGGGAAGAGAGCACCACGGCAAATTGCGGGGGGTTCTTGGACTCGCTCTTTCTCTCTCTCTTTCTCGATGTGGGTAAAAAATATTGGGGCATTTAGTGGGTTGTTTATTGGAGGCGAAAATTCGCTTGCGCTAAATTTTCTTTATTATACCTCTACTTTTCTCTAATAAATACTTAAAAAAAAACCTTGAAACAGATAAATTCCTTCTGGTGAAGAAATATCTATTAAATGACGGTGATTAAATGGTTGCCATCGTGAAAATTGTCCAGTTTGCCATTTGATGCGCCGTCGCACATAATCTCTTATCCTAAATCATAAAAACCCCCCACACGCACCCCCGTCACCAGGGGATGCTCTCGCTGGCCGGCAAATTCCCCCAGAGAATGCATCAAAACGCGGACAGGAAGTGGATCGATTTGAAATGGCGCCACCGCGAAATTTTATTGAATAGAAAATTCAGTGGGTGTCGATTTTTCGACGGGGGTGGGATGGACAGAAAAAAGTGCCTTTTTCGGAAGTCACCGAATTACCATGTGAATTGTTTTATATTCTGCCACATCATATAAAATTTATGACTTTGTAATTCATCGTGGTGGAAAATGAGCCTGTAAAACTGGGCGCGCGCGCGAGGGTGGAAAACAGTCACAAGGGTGGGAATTTTCAGATGAAAGGTTATGGGAAATATTTTTTATTAGAAAAGCACTTTTCTGGGCACCTATAATTCGTTTTGTATTGCTTAATGTCTCTGCTGTAGCAGCCATTAAAATAATCTCCACACCGGTTAATTAATAAAGTAGATAAAGTTCGGCGCAGAGTTGTTTCGACATTTTTTTTCCGCACTCTTATCTTGGCCTCTTTAACGACCTTTTTATTCCACATTCGGGGCGAAAGAGAGCTTATTTTGGATAAAAATAAAAATTTTCGTTTATCTCTGCACGAAAGGAGAGCCTCTAAACAGGGGGCCTGAAGAGAGTCTCTCAATCTCCGGAAATTTTGGGGGTTCGGAACAAGTGCAATTAGTCAAATGCTGTCATCAACTTGCTCCTCTCCATCATGCCATGTTTGTGGAGTACAATTCGGTGACCGTGACATAAAGTCTAATTTATTCGTAACACAGTCGGACAGAAAGTGAGAGTCTTCTCGGCCCGCGCGTCTTTACGGGCATTTATTTGACAGTCGACGAAACACTGTGGATGAAATTGAAATTTTTCCGCCGCATACAATTGAATTTTGGAGAGCGAAAATTGGTCATAATGCTCTCGATTTCGACACGCTTCTTCACCATTAAGGCGTACGTGAAACCACTTCGCGAAGGTGCTACTGTGGCCTTGACCGCTCCAGAGGCCATCATTTGGAGAGTTTCGGTCGGACAGTGGTCATGAATTTGCCATTAAGGAGTGCAAGAGACGCAGCCAAGTACATAACTGTGTTATTAATATTACATATTCCGCAGCTTAATTCACTTTGATCCGGCCAAAGATAACACGTAATATCAATTAGGCCGTCGCACTGGTCTAGACCATCTATAGAGGGGTGGAAATTTGGCAATTGTATATTTGGGGAATGAGATGTGAATTGGGAAAAATGTGCACTTAATGAAATCCAATAAATTCACATCCATCAATCAGACGATGGCAGAGAATTCACCAGAAATAAATTCACCAGTAATCGACAATATCTATAATGCACCCCGTTGGTCATGCTCAGAATAAATATGCGCGCATTGGAGGGATGATTCTCTCTCCCCACGCCGGAAATATAAATGTTTAGTCGTATTTCAGGCGCGCCCCTGGCGCTCGAGTCCCACCCACGGACTAGCAAATTTTCTGCCGACAAAAGTGATTTCCAGACAAATCTCCAGAGATGATTGAGAGATTTCGCTCAGCTCCGCCATGGCGCGATTGAGGGTGAGAGTGACACGGCATGACATTCTTATCACGTTGCGCTCGGCCGGGGGATGAAAGCACCCACTATTGGGGAGGTAGAGAGAGGTTCAGTAACCCGATGGCCAGAAATCAAGGTCGCCTCGAACAATTGCGCACATCCGCGTGACAGGTGAGGTGCGTATTTAAAAGTATTCGGCCCGCAGGCAGTCACAGAGCGCCCCACACATGGCAGAAAAAGCTCCCCAAAAGCGTCGGGCCAGACAGCCGTTGTCACGCATTGATGTTTTTTCCATCCCCATGCGGAGCCGGCGAGCAGAAATTTGCAATACAGCCCGAGAGGCAGAGAGAGAGAGAGCGTGAGGATGGTATATAGGACGGTGTATAGTGGCATGTTGGCTGTTTATTGAACTGACATCAGTCATATTTTATATAAAATGTAGGTCATGGTACAACACATACAGTTTGACAGCGGATTCATGACACAAGCCATCAATAATATTAGAGTTGACAGTCACTCTCTTGTGTGTTTTGCCATGGCGCCCGTGACTACATACAAAACCCGATATCTACATCAATTTTATTTATAAAACGCCATGTTTCAGGCACCGCCGAGGAATCACAACAGTTCCGTATTACACCGCGGAATGTTGTGTTTTGGTGCGCGCCTTTCTTCGGTGTCGCTGAACTCTGGCGGATGGTTTTTGCCCTCCGCGATGTAATACAATATCCACCCATGACGTCACACCCTCTCAACTGTCAGTGGAGAAAAAGCTGTAGGCAATTGAGGAGCTTAAAGCTCTCCCAGATTGTTGACACTTTAGCTTTATTGATTTATTTTGCCGCCAAATAATTACGACGAAAATTCTGGGATATTTCTGGGATTTCTTAACTTCATTATTACTCAATTACCCTACATTTGCCGCTCCCAAATTCTCTCTCTCTGTCTTTTTCTCTCTTTGATTCAATTCATTCCTCAATTGCGTCCTCAAGTTAATTTCTCGTCCGCCTCCCTGCGTGCGTTTTTACCTCGGGAAACACTTCATAGATTATTTAATCTGCAATTTCCATCCCTCTCCGTTGAGGGTGTGTGTGTGTGTGGGATAAACTCAGAGTTACAATCCATTAATATAATAAATCCATGAGTAATTCATGTACATAAGTAACGCACCCACCAAAGAGATACGGCGGGAAAAAAAGGAGGTTTCGAAGGTGGGTGGGAAGCAATATCGTATGCGAGTTGCCTGATTCAATTTGCTTCGATTATCGAGTTACATTCTCCCGGCGTTTGTATTTCACATTCACCCTCGCACGAGGAAATTCACCAGAAGTGGAATCATGAGTGTTTCCCACTAATTTTGCTCACACCCCGCGCGCCTCGGACGCCCAGAGAAGGTTTTTTTTTCCTCCCAATTGAATCCATTATTGGACACTTGATTGAGGAATTTCACGAGAAAGTCTCTCCTCAGAATCTTGAGGATTTTGACTGAATATTAACACTCTGTGTGTTCGCTCATCAATTCTTCAGGAGTCGCGCAAGGCTTTCCCAACGCCTCGGCGGCTCCTCGTCCCGCTCGTGGGCCCCATTAATTGATGATGGACGAATGGAAAGCCACGTGAGGGTGGGTTTCCAGCGTCATACACTAATTAAATTAGTCATGCGATGGTTCGTGCGTTGGCATTTCGTCATTTACATCAGAAAGTTACGCTTCAGCTTAATTGCAAATTCACGCCATGCGGGGAAATTTCTTGGAAAATCTCACGGGAGGGGGTTTTTCCTTTAAATTTTCATCAGCGCCCTTCGAATCCAAGGGTGGCTCAGCCTCAAATTGACACCTAAATTGACAGCATCGAGTCCGCGTTGACCCATATAAAATTTTCATATACTTAAAGAGCAATTCAAGAGATGAATTTTGAACATTTTGAAAGGCTCTTGTGTCTGCTGAGAAATATAATGGCGAATTGAGCCATGCGTGAAAGACGCAGCGCTGCAATTCATCACCTGTGCGCGCCTTTTGCGGCAAAAGCCGCGGCAAAGACATAAAGGTCTGTGGGAATATTGTAATATCTCGTCTAAAACCCATCCACACACGGCTCATTAATAAATTGGCTCTAAGTTGTGTGATATATCAATCGGAAATCGAAGCAATTTTCCCACTGTTTTGACACATTTTGCCGCCTCTTGACCATATAATTTACACCCAAGTTTGAGTGTCTGGTCGTGAAGTGTTAAAGTTATACATGTACATTTTAATCGTTTGCAGAGGAAAATTTATGGCTTAATTATCAATCATATAAATGTTTATTTATCCTAACCATAAATACATAAATCTCTGACTCTGTGACCACACACAACTAACTCCAATTTCACTCTCGGAGGAGCTCCGCAGCAGCACCTCAACAGTAGAGCCAGACGCAGAGACGACGACAATTCAATCTGTAAACGATATTGTGGCTTGATTTATTGCATTCAATAAATGGCGCGAAGACGCGACAAGTGTGTGTTTTGGCCATTTTCTCACTCGCCAGTCTCTCGATGCTCCGGCCGGCTGTTTAGGGCCGCCGCGGGGGTGGAAAAGGGGCAAAAAGAGCCCACCAAAGTTCCCTCCCTGAACTGTTCATCGCGATGCACTTGCGATTGTGGCAAAAAATCACGCACAGAGAGAGAGAGAGGAAAAACGTTGACTTTTATCGTCGCGATGTGACGAGAAATTGCCCACGGAATACCAATTGGCTGCGATCCTCCAGAGACAAGTGTTCAGAGATCATCAAATGCCAAGGGGAATTTAACAGACAATTCCTCAAAATAGACTCTCTGCATAAGCAAAGAGTTTCACTCGATTTTTACATACCTTCAAATTCACGCAAAATATTCCGCTGAAATTTACACAAATCCTCTTCACCCACTCTCAAATCTTAAGCCAAGAGTGGGAAAGGAAGTGTGAGAAAAAGTTCTCAGTCGATTTGGAGATTGATGCGCTGTGTCAGTGTCATGAAAAGCGAGAGCATAAAAAATTTGTCACGTCCTCGATGGAACATAAAATGACAGTTTATTTAACAATTTCAGTCGCTCCGTCATTTGAATACAAATTAGCCCGTGGCGAAGGTGAAGTGGCCCAATGCAACACTGTCAGTGAACATATTCTTAATTATTTTAATCACTTGTACAGACAATCAAAAGTGTGGCCATTGTTCACCTTCCGCGGTTAGCTAATTAATTTTCATCCATCGTCAATTCCTGAAAACTCAATTTGGACACAATTGGCGTGGTGGAGAATTAATTTTCTCCACCTCATTCTTTATTTTCCTCCTCAGAACGGGACTTGTGAGACATCCTTTCTCAGCAATTGTGTACGTGATGGTGGAATTTATTGGTGGTCGGGAGAGGAACAGAGATTCCATCATTTAAGGTTAAATGTTCCGGTATTCACTTAACCCTCAATAATGCCTCGTTTTATTGTCACTCTCCATGTCGTTGTCCTCTCTTCGTCGCCTGTTTGCTCTGGGCACCCCCACCCCCCGAAAAGGGGAGTGTGGGGCTCGTGGCATATCATCAGGGCACTTGTATGAATTACCCGACAGGCATTAACTAGCCATAAAACTATCCTTCCATTTAATTTCCATCCGAAAACAGCCGGGCAGGAAGGAGGACACACAATTAGTCCTTTTATACTCTCACTCATCTCAGACCGTGAATGGGTCGTAAAATGGGGCCAGAATCTCGTGATTAGAGCACCGAGAGACAGAGTCTGGACCAGGGGAGACTCGAGTGGTGCTCTTGAGAATGTATATTTGGCAGGGAGGAAAAGTATCACTTCAGTCGCTTTCCCGGGAGAATCTTCTTACCTTTGGTTGGGCAGAAAACCCCCAGCCAACTGCCGTTATCATCCAACGTCACGACGACACAATACAACCGACAAATTTTCTCGTTAAACTTTCAAGATATGAAAATGTTTTCAATTACCCAACCATTTTGGCTGAGTCAAAGTCGACATATAAACGTCCTAAGTACACATATACAATGTTATCAACGGCATTTAGTATAATTTTACGACGCCCCATTCTCTACGGCTTCTCACCCTCGCCGAAGGACCAGAGAGAGTCTTGCTTCTGGTCTCCAGCATCACTCTGTGACCTGTGATTGCAAACAATGCGAGAGTGGTTGACGAAGAGGCTGCGAATAGGGGTGAAATCCGAGGGGACAACTGTGCTGAAATGCATTTTTCTGCTGGATATTTAGTTAAATCAGACAGAATGAATTCACGGGTCATTGAATCATGACTCGAGAAGCTTCAAGAAATTGATCTTGATTGGAAAGAGATGAAATCTTTCAAGCAAACGGTATTGAACGGACTTTTTTCACTGATTGCGAGAAGAGAAATTTTATGAGGAAAGCGTGTGATATTTAGCAAATTTTTAACAATGTTCCAAATAACACCATTTCTATGCAAAAATCTGTAGATTGTTATTTGAAAAATGCAAAAATTTCTCCTTCTTGTGCGAATTAAATTGGATTTGCCGATATTATCATATCAATCTCCAGTGGAATTTTATGCAAAAACCATCAACTTCTTAATTTGAACTCCCCAAATTTAACGTTGATGTTATGCAAATCTAACAATTACAATTCGTGGAATCCAATGCGCTTTGTCACAACTCTTGAAACCCCTTTTCGCACGCGCGAGAGAGAAGATTGTGTGTCCCTATTTTCACCAACTTAGGGAGGTAATAAAAGTTTTGTGGCGAAAGAAGATTTGACATGGAGATACTCGTTTGATGTGTGTTGGCGCAAAGCACACAGCAGCCGGATGCCGCCCACCTGGGCGCCGCTGCCCCTGAGATATGACGTCGCGCGTGGGGGTGGGAAAGGGGGTGTCCCATTATTAATATCGTCGGAGGTGAAACAAGAGAGTGGATGGCAGACAATGACACAGGAAGAGAGCGAGAGTGGAGGGCATACAAATTGTAAAGTACACCCCTTTTCAACCATTGTGCACCCTCAATCCCGGGGTGGTTTTTGCGCCAGGAACACGCCGGCACACACGGAGTTTTCGGGACAGAGATAGGAGACTCCAATTGTGCGATTGTGGCCATGGCAGGAGAGCTGTGAGACTTTTGGAGAAGTGAATCGTTTCATGGCACTGATAAGAGATCTGTATTGCCAATAAAAATTGTCAAAGTGCTCCTCATTCTCACCCCTTGTTGCGGAAGCGGCCCCGTAAAAAGGAAGGGAGCGAACGGCAGAGGGAGCGCGTAAAAATTATTTTTATACTTACAGCTTTGTCGGGGTGGCGCGCGGGCCTGGGAAAAAAGTGTTCAGAGAGAGAGAGAGATGAATGAGCGGATGTGGGGATTTTTATGTTTCCACGGCCGATAGGGTGGGGCGTGATTGGCAACAATACGCATCGGGGGTGGCTCTAACAGGTGAGCTATTTTATTTTATGGATTTATTTTGAGCAACATCCTCGGGGGTGGCGAATTGGCACATTCTCCCATAATCTCAGCGGAGGGATCAAGGTGTGGGGTGGGCCCTAAGCCGCCCTCCGCGGCTCAGAGCTTTTCCGGGACTCTCGTGCCTTCCTTTTTTGATTTATGGAACGTATTTTCCAGCTCTCTGGAGCAAATTGAAAGTACCAAATGTGTTTTTAATGCCCTCAATGCGTTTTTCCTTCCATACATCCCTCTCTCGCCCGGTGGCTGAGCGAGGGTGTACTATATTTGATGCTTTTTTGGATGTTCCATGCCGAGGGATTTCTGTACACATATAGATTTTGAAATTTCCTCTATTTCACGTTATTTTTCTCGTTTTCCTCCCGCCCAAATAATCCCACCCAATTTAGAATTTCCACAAGATTTAATATCAAAAGTTCCACTCTCGTTTGCCCACTTGAGGAATTGTTTAAACTTTTCCAATGAAATACACTGGGAGTGTAATTGCCGAGGATAAGCCGGCCAAATATCGATCAACGGTCATCTTGTTTATCTCCCCATTTAATTGCTCCACTAAAGTGTTTTATGTCCTCCCTGCCAATTCCTCCACTCCTTCACATCCCTTAGAAACTATCCTCGGTGATCAAAGTGTCGTGAAATGATTTTTATGTGCGCCAAAACACATCATTCGGGGGTGGAAAACTTGTGAAGATCACGAGCCACCCCCTGGAGGTGTCTATTTGAGTATAAGGAAATGGTTTATTGCACCACATAAGGATTCATTTAACGAGCCATTTAACCCCACAAACTATTCATACAAAATCGCCACCATTGATGGCCTCCTCTTGGCAATTCATGTCCTTTTTTGCAGGGTGGATCAATCATGCCAAAGCACCCTTAAACTTGCCTAATCCCCAATTTTCATTCCGCCACACTATCGATACTTAACTAATCGATAAATGCGGCTCAGTGGCGTGAGGGGGGATTTTCCTATTGCCGGAGTTAAATGTAAACTGTCTGAAATTTGCCGAAAACATTTCACTCCCCCTTCGAAATGCGCCCAGCATAGATTCCCTGTGGGTCAATAATTTGCCATTCAGAAACCGACAATTCATCGGAAGTGTGGGGTGGTGAAATTGGATGTTTGGAGCCGACCAGGAGGGGTACAATGTGATATTTGTTTGCGGATATGATTTTGCACAAAATGGCGCTTGAATGTCTGGCAGGGCATCGCAAGGCAATCTTCCGCGTCATCAGAACGATTCTTGGAATTCTCATTATAGAAATTCTATTGTTACTTCGCGTTTTCGCGTCGTCTCTATGGCTCAAACCTCTCCCACCCTCCGCACTCGTGTTCATGCAGTATAGAGCCATTGGGATGTGTATGGCCCACCCTCCGGGGCATCCCTCTGTCTTTTTCCCACTCGCACGCTTTGCCAAGAAGAAATTGTACTCATCCAGCAAAAGTATTTACCTCGCATCGCCCCTCAGCCGCCACTCGAATTCATTTCTGTTCAACCCCAGACCCCAGGCCACCCCCACCCTGGTCGCCACACGAATGAATGAAGTACATAATGTATTAGAGTTTTATTGAAGAAAATTCCGTATTCTGGATATGTATCAGTTCGTATACATCATGGAGTTCTTTATTTTCGGAGACGGGGTGGCAAGTGAGGCAAAAAAGGCACAAAAAACAACCCTTAAAATGAAAAGAATTCCCCGTCTCCCGAGCGCGCGGGGACTGTTTTCTCGGGGGGTGTGCTGTGTGGGGAGGGGAAGGGAAAAAGGCGCTCTGTGTGTGTGTGAGTGAGCTCGGGATTGACCCAAGAGAGGAAAACCTTACACTCCAACGTCATGGATTCTGGTGGGGTGGCGAGATGAGCAAAGACGCCTCACCCCCCGGCATTTTTACCCCAGTATGCGAGGGAAATGAATAAAATGACGAAGAGGAAGCTCAAGTGGCTGTGGAAAAAAGCGGCACCACAGCTCAAAGATGTGGAAGAATGGGCAAATTCTGTGAGAATCATCTTAGTCTGGGATTCGTGATGCTGAGAGTCTGCGCTCTGTAGACACCAATCGCAGTAAGGCCACCCTATAGTCCGCTCGAACCATCTCATTCACTCCCATATCACATCGTTCACTGCCTTCCTCTCATCAAACAGTCAGGATTTTCGCCACGAAAAACACACGCTTTTCTTTCTGCGCTCCGGAGAAAACACACACACACACACACTCACTTTCATCCCGTCACTGGGGAAGCTTTTGAGCTTCCCTGGCTCAAGCCACAGCCACAGTGCTGCCATCTCGGTCGCGCCCGTGTCGCGGATCAATTTCCCATCTCATGTGGTGGGAAATGGGGATGCACACAGGGTGACTCGTGTGATGCAGGAGTGTCTCGCCATCTTGATGCAGGAGCTCAAGAATTGGGGCAATAATGTCGCCTCCACCCACAAAAACCTGCAATTACAGAGCGAAATTATATTCATCCGCAGTATTCCCACAAGTATCTGAATAATAATTCTTCACACTAGCACATATTGGCATTCATCTGTGCTTTGGGAATTTTTCTCATTTTCCCCCAACGTTGGAACTTTTTCCACCGCCTTCCAATGGGAAAGTTTTCTCTGACTCTCTCTCTGGGGAAGAAGAAAAAAGAAAGGAGAAGATATGCAATGAAGGTGTCTTAAGGAGTTCCTCTGCGAATGATTCAAAGTTCGAAGATCAATTTCATGCGAATGTGCGCGATCCAGAGAATGGATGGGAAGAGGGCAGAAAGCTCTGTGAAAGCTCAAACAATCGATAATTGAATTTGGGTGCGAATGGAAAGTGTAAAGTGGCTTTGGGGGTGCGACAGAGACAGACACCAAATAGTGCGGTGTGTAACCAACATCCGTCGGCCTATTTAGGCATCATTTTGCCTCTCGCACAAGAGCGCAACAGGCGCAATTTGAACTTATAGGGGTGAGGGGAGGGTGGTCTCGTCGGCGTACCAAAGTGTGGGGAAGTTATTGTTTTTACGACTGTTTAAAATGGCCGATTGTCAAGGTTAATGGCCTGAACCACTCAATGAATATTCCGCACTAAATTCCTGAGGAAGGAAACCCAAAAGGAGCTTTAAGTCGCCGTACACTAATTGATCTGACATTGAGGCTCTTTTACGGACTCTTCATATTTTGCATCTTCAACTATCTTTGCTTTTAGGGTCCATTTTCTTCCTGAATTGAGACTTTTCGGGGGAGCTGTAACGGCACTCCCACCCCCCGGGATGAGATGGATGATTTAGTGCTTCGGCTTCTGGGGTGTGGGAGAACTTGCAGGGGCAGAACTTGTAGCTACATATGATGTAACAGCCCAAGCAGGTGCTCCAAATAGTGAGATGAGCAAATGCTCGCGAAGAAACATTGAAATCTTAATTTTAAATTTAATATGCGCACATGCGCCACTGCAAGGTTCCACCCGTTTCCCATATCGCCCTGGCAACTATCCAAACACCGTGTATATGATTGCTATGTACTCCAGATGAGATGTCTGACGGAGAATCCTTATGTGAGCTGATGGAATTGCGAGGAATTCGCCCAGGATCCATTTCAATTTTTGCATCCTCATCCCAGCGCCGCAAACCCCGCACGAGGAAGACAGCCTCGAGGAGGGCAGCTCTGTGGCGCTGTGGGGAGGGAAGAAGGGGTTAAGTAATTGGGCCAGGTGTTGAGTCGATAAATGCAATGGTTGGCAACAGAGTGACCCTTGTATGTTGGGAATAATTTAGTAGCGCTGAAGCTCATGCTGAGCAGGTGGGAGTTCACTGGACGGTGTAAAGTTCAATTCGTCGGGGATCGATTCTCCAACCCCTTTCGCGAGCTTCCCTTGTCTCTTGTGCGCGAAGAAATTTCCAGTTCGCGTCATTCATCACTTTGTCACTCTGTTTACTCTCAAGTTCACCCTTCGAAACACTTCAACGGATGATTCTTCGCCACTCTGCGGAGTCAAAAGTGTCCCTCAATGTTTTGCCAAGGGGATGATCACACTGCCTCGTGAATGCCTTCAACAAATCGACAATTTTGCATTATTTGCTGAATCTTTGTTTAGAGTTCTCTTTGACTTTCATTATCCTCTCGACACAGTGCATAGAAATTCCTCTTCTCTCTCACTCTAACTCGTCTAAAAATATCCATTCCACCATGTGAGCGTGGAAAGAATGAGAAAGAGCTGCGCTAAATGAAAAATATCGTATAATATCCAAATAATGTTTTGTCTCACATGGTATATGTCAGCATTGGGATTTTCATATCTCCTCGACACGCCATTTCAATTTGAACGAACACAATTCTGCTGTATCAATTTATATTTTGTGCCATGGGTGGTTGCGGAGACTTGCTCTCTTTTTTTTTTCCTCGTCGACAATATGGCAGCGAAATGGAGGAAAAAAAAACACCAGGGAGGCCCAGATAGAGCGCCCAGACAAGGCGATAGGAAAGTGTATTGGATTCTCAGAGATTTCGCATCAGAGGGTGTGTGGATGAAAAGTGGAAAATTCCTGCAGGATGATTTCCACCGAGGGATAAATGGTGCGATAGACACGAGATTATTCTCTCTTTTTTTCCATATCACTCCGCTGCGTCTGCACCCCTTTTTTTCCGGGGCCAGAAGGACCACCTCGTCCTCGCGCGCTGTGCGAGGGAGGACACTGAGGGTGAACCACCTTGTGTTGTGTGGCAGAGAAGAGCGCGGGGATAAATCCCGGTGTGTGTGCGAGGTGTGAGGATTGAAACCAATATTCCCATTTGGGTGCACGAGCACACGAAACTGAGATTGAGCATATAGGACGTGTATGGCGATATGGATGATTTATGAATATTCAAAAATATAAGAGGAAAATTCTATTCGTGGCTTTTCCCCGGATCCCATCTTCCGCCCAACCACCGGAGGCTCCGTACACCAATTTCAGACGACACCTCTGTGAGTTCCACACGAGAAAGAAGTAGCATGCCATGGCATGTCGGGGTGGAAAATGAAGAAAAGCTTTGCGTGTTCCCATTTTCAATATAAAAGCTCGCTCTCTCGCTCACATATGGTGTGTGGCAGTGGGAAAAAGCACGATGAGATTTCAGCATATCTGACAGCTGAAACATTGCATAAATTTTATCATCGGCGCCCCAGACATGAAGGTGTATTTCGACTCTACGTGGTTGGGTTTTCGGGGGGTGTGTGTGAAAATTTCCAATAACAAATCACACATAATCTCAAATTGACGCGATGGAATTTTAAATTAACTCAATGGGGAGCGTTTTCTGCGAATGTCGCGAGGACTGTGATTGGGGTTCAAGTAATAGGATTATCTGGAGAACTTTCACCTTGATGACTATTAAAATTGGGGGTTAAATCAAGGGGGAGCAAATATGTACACCACTTCCTGACACTTCCACAATTCTTCTGCACAATCTTCAACACTTCAGATACTTTTGAACGTCTTTAAATGCATTTTTCATCACTTTTTAGACTCAGATCACGATTTAATCTAAGTTTTGCCTTCAGAAAATGCTTTGAAAAATTCTGCCTAAATTGTTAGGTTATGAATTGGACTTAAGAAATCATTTTTGGGACTAATAAAGATCTTTGTAAACCGGGAAATTGGTTTTTTGAGGTTATGTTTGCCTTTTAAGCTTTTCCTCAGTAAATATCAAGTGTTTTTCGCTCAAAAATGCTCAATTCTGTGGAGAAAAAGGGAAATAATCCCAGCCTAACCACAAATTTGCTGACTTAGAGGGTTATTAAATCGACAGAATCTGTTTTAAATCAATCACATAACCTAGAAAACCGAAAAAATTTGTTTATCTCAGTAAAATTATATAGAAAATGCCTCAATTCTTTGAAAATGAAGCTTTTGCTATGCAAATATTCCAAATATTTTGTCACTTTTAATTCCCAAACACTTCCTTTGAAGCTGTACACCACTTCCAACCACAATATCTGCTTCTCCTTGGGTTAAATTTAAATTATTACATGTCGAAGTGGCTTACGAAATGACATATCAAAAAGCCGGACGACGATCAATATAATTTTCTGAAGAACTTCCCATATGATATCATCTGGATTTTTGATGACCAATAAAAATGTCGACAGTCTTGTGGGAAAGAAATCAATGAAATTATCTGTAATTTGCCGAAAATTATCGGTTGTCGACATTTAACGTTCTCTCATCGGTGAATGTTTGATGGTTTACATTTAATTTGTCTGCCATAAATAATGCAAAATGGCATTAGGTCGTGTCTCTACTTCCCATCCACCCAGTGTACACTATGCGCGCGATCGTAGGAATAAATGAGGTGGATAATGAAGTTGAGGAGAGCTTCGAGGAGCGCTGAGGAAATGTCTGAAAAAACGGCCAAGACAAAGAACGCGATTTGCCCATGATCTAACAACCATCATCCACTGAGGCGGCACCACTGCGGGCTGCTATATGGAAATACATATAGCAGGAATGATGAATAATAAATGAGTGACCGCTAATTTTTGATTAACTAAATGGAAATTGCTGTTCTCTCTCCCTCTCGTTCGCTCTCCTCGCCACGCATTGGCACCCAGAGAAAAATCATTAATAATAATCTGTTTCTGAGCTTAACCCGTAAAACGATTTTTTGTGTTTTCCTCCACACTGAGAGAGCACACATGAGATAATCTGGCGATGGGATGAAGAGCCGCGGAGGAAAAAACCCCAATTCACACATTATAGAAGCCACTTTTGAGGTGCGCGCGTATTTTTGATTTGAGACCGCGCCAGATATGACGAAGAGACCTCCAAATGACATTTTGGATTCTCACACGCTATCATGGGGTTCTTCGAGGCATGTTTGTTAACTTCACTTCCAGTGGATCTTCGAGAGAGAGAGAGACGAGCGAAGAATGCGGAAATGTGATGGGAAATTTGATATGTTCTGAAAAATGATCAAACTGACAGTTTGAGTTTCAATTTTTGCATCTTCTGACGGCGAAACAGTGCCGAGGGGTGAAGCGCACCCCGGCGGAAGTGGCGGGGGGTGAAGTGGCACACTCACTGACCTCATGTGCGTGCACAAAAGTCCCCATAAATCCGCATGCAGAGCACTCTCTCTCTCTTCCGATGGATGTCCCACTGACGATATTTCTATGCCGAGTGAAATGAAAGCGAAGCATCTTCATTGCTTCATCCTTCCCCCATGTCGCCCTCTTTTTTCCTCTCCTCGTGGCGAATGGTGTGCGATGATGCGGTCACGTGACACATAAATCACGAATTTAATGTGTTGTGAAATGATTTCACAAATTCCGCGTCGTCAACGCATCATTCGTTCACATCTTTCTCTATTGCCCTCACAGTGTGTTGCTAAATATTCCATTTTCTTTTGTGAATTAAATCGCTTACAAGACAGCTTTAATTCACATCTCACTTGGGAGTCGAGAGAACAAGACGAATGACGCCCAAAGATCGCGCCAAGTGGGATTGATAGTGCAAAACTCAGGGAGACATGCATACTTTAATCAATTGGAAATGAGATCAAAATGCACGCAAATCGATGGAGTTTTTCAGAAATCTTGTGAATACACATTGAAAAATTGCAAACACTTTAATATAAACATGGAAGATTTATTATCAATCAACTGCACTAATAGACAATGAGAAGATTAAGATAAATCCACTTCAGACACTCGATGACTGGTGGAAATTAATTTAAATTGCTGAATTTCATTAAAATCCACACTGCATAATAATCACATTAATTTTACTTTCTTCCATTTTTATAACAACATGGAGAACTCACAATTTCCGCGCGTTGCCATGATTGAAAGCAAATGAGAATTGTTGCTAACATGCTTCAAGTGCCAATGCTTCGCAGACGAGATTGTGTAATCCATGTGGACAGATCTGCGAGGAAAAGCATGGATAAAAAACCGTTTTTACATCCAACATATGTGGGAAACCAAGACAAATAAATTATCTCCATAATATTATTCAAAAATTAACACACTATCAAGCCAGAATCTGCTCCATCAACTTAATGTCGAATCACATATTTTACATATGTAACTGTTTAAATTCCAATCGGACTGATTTTCTAACCGATTCTGTCTGGAGAATGTTCGAATTCGGGCTTAATTCGGATAATTGCAAAGCGTGAAAGAACGCTTAGCGAACAATTTGGCGTGTCATTGCGAAGTCACAGAATCGATAAAAATATTTGTTTATTGATTCCAAGGGGGAGATAATATGATCAGAAGTGGTGTACAGATCAGGAGAAGTTTTAGGAAGTGGAAATGCTTCAATTTATGCAATATTTAATTCACAGCTTTGATTTTCAATTGATTATTTTACTCTGGGAAATTAATTTCTATTCAAGTCTCAATTTTTACATATTTTTTGAGGTTATGTGACATGATTTAAATCTTAATAACATCTTAAAGTAGACATTCTTGCCCCTAAACTCAAAGTATTTTCACTTTATTGGTAGAAAAGCGCGTTTTTTCACTTAATAAAAATTATGATTTTCTAAAATAATGTTAAATTGAAACATAACCTCAATTTTTCTTTTTTTTTTCAAGAAACTGTTCTAATTTTGAGTTAGGAATAATAAAAGAAAATTAATTAGAAAGAATATGATCACAAAAAATTCACATAAACGTGAGTTTTAAAGTTTTCAATTAGATTTCAGTTACTATTCGATTTTAGCCTTGTTTTAAGCAATCTATGAAGTGTTAAGAATTTTTCATACAAATTGCTGAAGTGTCAGGAAGTGGTGTACAGATTTGAGCCATCATATCTTCCCCTTGATTTATTTTATTCTTTTTCTTACGCGTGAAGCTAATTGATTCGATGGTTATTTGATAGTAAAATCGTAAATTTCCGTAGAAAGCTCCTCGGCGGAGCTTTTGCTTGGCCGGAAAGAGTCTGCAAATCGTCTGCGCGTCTGTGTGAGATGCTCTGAAGACGCTGAAGTGTGGCGTGGCGCGAGTGTGAATGTGGAAGTCATGCACAGCAATATGTGTGTAGTCGTCAACTGCCGGTTGTATTTCGTATTTTATTATTGGACATGGCAGGTCGGTCTTAAATCAATCCCTCCCATTTTGCGTGTGAATGCGCCACACTCGCCGACAGTCTTTCATGGAATAGCCGTCTTCTTGATTTGTGGCAGCACCGATGATAGAGAAGAATTTATGGCGAATTAATGTGACACTCTGCACTAATTATCAAATCTGTCGATGCGCGATGCAATTTCGCGACCGCGTTCTTTGGGACTTTTCACCCCGCGCGCGATGGCGTCTCGAAGACAGTTTGAGCAACAATTACGTCATATAAACATCCATGAGAGTGTAATGGAGTTGATGTATTGCGAGTCATAAACCATACAAATGAGCTCGGATCACATGGCTCGCAGATGCCGAGGGTGTGGGAGATCCGGTTAAAATATCGGTTAGTTGAGCGCCGAAATGATAAATGAACGGGACGAAAATGCTCAACACCCCCTTCGGAATTGCATCGATTTTTCTCACCCCCGCCATCAAAAAAAAAAGAAGAAGGGGAAAGAAAATATACCAAAAACTATACTTGCCTTCGTTATTTTCCACACCAAAGTCACTTGATTCTCTCTTTTTTATTCTCTCGAAGGAATATTATGGGGATGTGGAAACATCCTAATTAATAAAAATTATGATGATGAACCATTGAGAGACCACAATTTTCCCCGGGGCGGAAAACACAAGCTCTGAACGCCGAAATGCTGAAATTCCCATTCGCACTGGGGGATGATGGGCTCATTGTTGTGCCCCATATTAGCATCGAAGCAATATGCCGGAGCCAAAATGAGCAATAACAGTGAGTGGCGAAGGTAAAAAACAATAAATTCTGATATCTCACAGTTCTCCCATTGTCTCAAGAAAACACAGTGCCTAGCGAAAGAATTACCATCGTCTTCTCTCCATCCGAAGGCAGCCTCAGACGCTGTCTACTGCGCACGTAAATGCTGCCAGGGGGTGAAAAAGCCAAGGGATGATGCCGCAATGTAGCAAATAGAACACAGTATAATTGAGAATATTGCCTTTTTTATGAATTTTTATGGCAAATGGCATATTTAATATGTATATGACAATTTTGCCGGCGAAATTAGTTTTTCCACCATTCAATTGTACCCTTGGCAGACAATTGGAATGCCGAGGGGTGGTTTTATTTTCTCCTCAGCAGCAATGAGAAACACCCAGAGAATCATTGAAATTAGTCTGGTAATGGGATTTTTTTTTCTTGTGGGTGTTTTTTCAGCCCTTAAAGACGTTGTTTCTCTGGCGATGAGCAATTTTCGGCAGGTTTTTCTTCAGTTTTCACTGAAATCCAATCAATCACATCGATTGCATTGTCAGTGCAAGGGCGATGACACCCCTTGACTTTCTCATTTCTATGCAAATTGGCTGGTGTTGAAAGGCCAGTGTGAAGGCATTTCTCGGCATTGTCGGGAAATTCTTCTGCCCTGGGAGGAAAAGAAGCGTAAATATCACTTATCTGGTACACACAATTGGTTCGGCTAGCTCGAAGGCAATATCGGGCAAATCGAGTTGTGTTCCATTGAAAATTTTGACAAATTTAATCTGATTCGATTAGGTTCCCCCGATCAGCGCCTAATTCTAAATGACCGATCGGTGTCTAAATTCAATTAACTCGATACTGATAGATATCTGTTTGCACACCATTTATTTATGTCACTCTCACACCGCGCGAAAACACGATATTTTTCCATGGTATCGACTGTGGCTTCTGTCGCTACATTTATGGATTTGATTTAATCACACTTTTGTCACATTTGACAGATACTCTGACCTCCTGACAAAGTGGCCCGCGAATGACGAGGAAATACACTGTTTGCTCGGCAATTAAAGGACACACACTCTCTCTCTCTCTCTCTCGCATGAAATTTTAATCAATTTTCAGCACTCACGCCACCCTTTTTTCTCTACCCCTTTTGCAGGTCGATGGTGTAGAAGAGAATGGACCTCACCTGCCGACGCCCGAAGTACAGACGCTTCGCGGGGGCGAGGGATTCTCTATCAGTCAGTCTTCCTAGGTAGTCCTGGTAAGTCTCTTTCTTTCTCTCTATCGTCCCACTCGAAAACACAGTGCATTTTTCAAAAATTTCCTCTCTGGCAATCCATCATCGCATCAGAAAGTCTATCAGTTGACACGGTTTTGGCGAGTGGTTGAAAAAAAAGCGTGATAAAATTAATTTCTTTTGTCATGTTCAATAAAGCCGCCAATATTTATTACCCGCCCACTTCTAAATTTATTACACTCCTTGTATTGATTGAATACAAATAGACAGTATAAGGCGACTAATTATCATTTGTGCGATGGATATAAATTTTCTTCTAGTAAATACCTTAAAGTTTTTACGGTTTTACAAGGGGTTCTGCGGAATTAGAAGTGGAAATTAAGTCGAAACAGTATCAATGTCCGAAACTTTTCGGCCATGGATTCGAAATATAAATCTCAATTACTATGGATATTAAAGACTAAAACTCCGAGTTGTGAGAAATTAAAGTTTCCCCACTGAGACAATTAGGGAAAGTTTTGCACACACTAATTCCAGAGCTCTCGAAGATGGCTGAGAAGGGTTTTCGGCTTTTTTTTAGTCTTCTTCTGCTCCCCAAACGCCAAAAACCCGATATGTGTATCGAAAGCTCCTTTCTCATGTGCAGCGCGCGGATGAGCTTTTCCACCCCGTCGCGACACATGGCAAAAGTCCACGTGGGAAAGTGAGACAGTGAGTCTGAGCTTTTCAGCGCTGAGTGCTCCACATTCTGGACGGCGAGGCGCCTGTGTGGAAGGTGGATGGGGTTCCAGCTGGTTTCACCATAAAAGCGGTGAAATAACGACGAAAACAAACCATAAGCTCTCGAGTGAGACGGCTGTATGTGGCGCAGGGAATTGTTTGTTGTGTCGGGTGGCCGGGCGAGCTTTCGCGCGCCCGAGGGTGGAGGGATGGAGTCTCTATGGCAACATTGAATTCACCACCACCGTGCAAGCTCAACTCCCCACACTCGGAGGCGCGCGCACACCCTCGCGCGCCGCCGACACCGTGTCCGCGGCGCGCCTGTGTTGAGTCTCTGACTTGGGGCATTCGGTGTACAGTCGGCATGGCAACCCAGCACCACCTTCCCAGTCCCGCGAATCCGCCAAACTGGTTCCACATCATCATCTTCCACCATCGCGCAGCACCACAGTGTCGGAGCATCGAGCTGTGTGTGCGAATGCCAGACTTTCTCGGGCCAAAATAACCAATGAATATCTTCTCGTCATCCTCTCGTCTTGGCCGAGGCGCTCTTCATTCTCGGCGCGCGGCTCCACAGCATCATCCCCAATAGTGTAGTTTTTCGGGTGTGAGTCGCCACGTAGCCTTTTTGCATCATATCGCGCTGCATCTCACCCAATTATCTGCACACCATTCGCCGCCGAGAGATGATGGAGGGTCGAACACACTCCAGATGAAAAATTCATGAGAAGAAAATTGAGATATGCGCCAACGATTGCAACCACTTTCATTGCAGCTCCAATGTCTCACTCGCTGGCTTAGCCTTGGCAGTCATATTGGCCAGATACCAATCCAATTGCCTGAGAAGTGACTTCAGCAATCCTCTCGAGACCTGCACTTTGGCCCCACGAGCGCGGATTTCTTCTCGAATTCCGCTCAATCACTCTCGTGACAAACAGCCAACAACCCCGGCGCAACCGTCGCGAAGTGACTCGCGGTGATCGAGTGTCTTCCCGCCGATATCGCGGCTCATCTCGATCTCGGGTCGCGTCAGCGATCAATGTGCGCGGGATGATGGTGCAGAAAAAGAAGTGGAAGATCTCACGGATATCGGGACATATGATCTGGGCGTTCTTATGTGCAACGCTCGCCTCTCTGGAGTGCTGTGTGCTATTTGCAGCGATCAAGGACTCCTGATAGAGTCTCTCAATTGAGATCAAGAACGATCGAGACATGCAAATGAGCTGCAACATCGGCTTGATCCACTTTACTAAAGGCAATTTTCCTGTCAATTATTCTGCATTTTCTACTTCGACGAATTCGCAAACGAGGTCTCTTCTCCTTGGGGTGCTTCGCGATCGTCTTTTTTGGGCCACTCTCTCGTCAGCCTAGAATTTTATTGAGCCGCGATCAACTGTTTCGCCTGTGTTGTGTGTGAAATTTCATCAAATGGCTTTTCGCATGTTGTGTGTATTTTCTGCAGCGCGCCTAGAGAGGCAGAAAATATGGCCATTTGTTCTAGATCACAATCCATTGGCTGTGTTGTAATTTGTACTCATCGAATAAATATTTCATCATTAAGCTATTTTCCATGTCTAATAATTCAGCTAAATGAGTTTAATTTTTCTCCAATTTATAATCACGTACATGGCAGAAAATGGCCTCTTGGTAAATTATTTCAATGTGATTTTGATTAAATTAACACTAACACCCATTTACTCCTCTCTATAAATACTGGCCGCGGCCAAGCATGGGCACGGATTTTTTACCCGCACTCTCGGATCGCAGCTGAATTATCTGATTTTTCAGAGAGAGAGAAAGAGCTCAAGTATAGTGGATGAATGTTCTTTGAATTCCACAGCAATCATCATCATACCGTTGAGTGGGTAACCTTTAATCATAAATTATTATGCTATACCGATATGATGATGATCTCGATTCACTTCTATGCAATTAACATTTGTACCCTTTCGGAATTCAAGCAGTGCTGACAGCCTATAATTAAATTGAATTTCTTCGCAGCGTCCAAATTTGGTCCGAAGATGGACTAGAACGCGCTTTGGTCCATCGATGGACCGCCGGACTTCATTCTGTGGCTCATCATAAATGAATATGTCTTACAACATTGTTAATTTTCAATTGCACCTCCATTGCGAACAGTCCTCGATGGAATAAATTACCAATCTCTCTGCCGCAATTACGTGTTGTTATATAGCGCTTAAAATCATTGGAAGAATCATGTGAGGGAAGAGAGCAGGAGAATTGAGCTTCGGGCGCTTTTTACATATGTTCCTGACTGCCAAAACATTCCGATCGTGACTTATGGAGTGTATATATTGCCAATCTGCATCCATACTCTCTCTCTCTCTCTCTCTCTCTCTCTCTGCTTACAATGTCTTTGGGTATTTGTAAATTGCCATTTTATACACTCTCGCCATACACTCTGTGTCACGCTGCCAATGGATTTGTTTTGAGACTTCCATTCAATCATCCATTCAATTGAGAGCCATCCGAAATTGAGGGTGTTTAGCGGCTGAAATTATCTCTTTCTCTGGCCCCGAGGAGCCTCTCGCATCCCCTAATAAATCAAACGGAGGGCCTTTGCATGTGGAAAGTGGGTTATCTCCCGACGGCGCGGCGGCGCCCTTCCACCCACCCACCCCCCAAAACGCCCAGGACGCAGGAGAGAGAAAGAGTCCTCACGATGCTCAGACGATCTGGAAATTAATGTCGAGAGGGACACTGTTGAGCGGCGGCCTTAGCGTCACCCCCTCCGGAGAATCCCACCCTCAATGCGAGATGTCAGTTTCAGTCACTTCTGCTTTTGACATGTGCGAAATGAATACTCTCCATGCACATCGGTCCCTTTTCCATGCCCAAAAACACCACCAGACCAGCAGAGGAAACTCAACATGCCCGTCTATCGGTCTCAATTTCATCGATTTCGCTGAGGGAAAAGGAGGAAAGCAAAAGAACGCACTTCAATATTGACGGATTTTACAAAACTTCTGCCCAAAAAGAGCTTAAAGCTGCGCTCTTGGAATTTAAAGAAGATGAAGAAAAAAAATTAATTATAACGGCTTATGTTATAGCCAAAAATTGATATCCAATGAACTTGATCCAGGCAATTACTTTTCTTTTCTTCACCCAAAAATACACCGCGCAAGAGTGGATAAATGACCATTTTGCCAAGAAAATAATTGACTTTTAATTCGTTACAAACAAGAAACAATTTAGCAAAAAGTAAATTAATAAGAAAAAAAAACACTCGTGAATCTTTCAAGTGGCTGAATTAACAAAGTCGTCAATTTTTTGCAGACAATTCACGACGAGATAACTTGGCCTTTACATATGGTAAGACTCTTTTGCAAATGCCACTTTTTAGTGAGTTCGATTTTTTTTTCTCGAATCTTTCTTATACAGTTTGTGTAATCTGAAATTAATTTGTTACTTTTGTCATGAGTGTCTTCTATGAGTTTTGTGGTTTCTTTATCATCCTTTTTCTCGTGCGTCTTTTGGTTTTTTTGTTTATCTGTTTGTAATCTCGCGAGAGTTGCGCGGAGTCAAATTTATCCACTTTCTTGACAAGTTCATTGATTTAACCCGTTGTGGAAGGCGCATTCACTATACCTTCTGCTCAAAATGCATCAGACGTCCGTATCGCATATAAGTCGCTCTGGCAATGTGTATTTTATTTAATATCGTTGACTTTTATTTGTGCCTTTAATTTCACTCGTGTGCTCTTGCGCTCTCCTGCGACTCTGTATACCTCTCCAGATGGTGTGCTGATCGTGTGATTTATGTAGATTTTTGCTCCCATAATCACCAACTTCTTGTTGCCCATCCGCAGTTCTGCTGATATGGCAGAGCAGTCTCGACACACAACTCCGCTCGCTTCTTGATATCTTGATTCGATTGCAAGTGCTGCCATTGGCAAGCGCGTATGGAGAGATTGGAGACGAGAGCACAAGTTGCTATATCAATCAGAGATCAACTAAAGCCCGTGTCCCACTTTCCGACCATCTCGTGCACAGTGTCTTAAGGCTCCTTCTCATATCGCCCGAGAGCGCAGTTTGTGGGCCTTTGAGAGAGAGAGAGAGAGAGAAAAAGAAACTGCGCGATGATGGCGGAGAAAAAGGAAAATGTGAGGAATTCCATGAGATTTATACATGAGAGAATGAGCTATAAATACAAAATGATTAATCCAAAAGATTTTTTCCCCGTCAACATCGTCTCACACCCTCCCTTTTCACCATCATTCTCCACAGGCCACATAATCATTTTATATGTATAAATTAACGTTGAAATTCTTATAAGCCGCTTATCTGTCTTGTTCGATCACGACACTGGAGAATATTTGATATTTTCCCTCGATTACCGAGAATTGATGCGGGAGAATTCTATATAATAATGTGAAAAATGCCTAACGACAAAAATGACCACCTTTGTCACACTATTTTCACTTGTCTTCTCAATGTTGATGAAGAAGACACCCACAAACCAAAAAAACCAAAACCAAAACCCCAAAACCCCAAACCCCAAACAAAACCAAAAAACAAACAAAATAGCTAAAATATGGCAAAATTAGTGGAAAATCTGAAATATTACTTTCCAAAGTCGATTTTATACAAAAAAAGTTCGAAAAAATCACCTTTTCATACATAACTTGAACTTTTCCTCAACAAAAAAAAAAAAAGTCCGTGTTTGAGTATTGAAAGTGGCAAAATTGTGAGTCACAGCAATTTCTCGGCCAAATAGTCAATTAGCGTATCTTATTGCCTCATTTTCACGATTATTGTCTCATAACTTTTTATTATTAACGCATTTAATGTAGCACAATTTATATGCAAAAAGCCAGAGTGGGCTTCTCGGGCGTTTCATTACATTTTTCTCACGTATCAATTGGCAGTTTTGACAGGAAGGCGGTCAGTTTGCCGAGGAAAATTGATGAAATATTTACAATCCAATTAATCAACTGGTAGAAATACACTGCAAAAAAGCACATTCATTTCTTTTCTTCAAAAACTGTTCACTCTTTTTATCTCTCTAGAGATGCAAATTCCACCTTTCTAATGTCTGCCAGCGCTGCTCAGTGATTTTTTGGGTATTTTAATTTGAATTGTGCGGCCGGAAAGGAGATTTATGAGTTGACAAAATGCTTATTAGCATTTATATTTTATCAAGCAAGAGAGGAAGGACAGTGAAAAATTTATTTCCTGCTGGGAATTGAGACATTTGCACTTCATATAATAAATGCTATCACAGCTCTATCGAAGAGCGGAATCTTCAGATGTTGCTGTGAAGAGTGAGAAAGATCAGTGGCCCGAATTTCTTGTGTGACCAAAATTACAAATTCATCGGAATCACATTCTCCTCTGGGCCACGATGTTGCTTTAGATCATATTTTTTTTTCCTTCATGTGTTTATCAAAATCTTCGTGACGTTCCTAATGGAATTCAATGGGCTTTCGTGGGGTCCCGAAATTGGAATTCACTCCAGAGAGCAAAAGTCCTCGACATTAATCCAATTTGGAGCATGATTTAGGAAGACAAACACGCGAGTCTCTCACTCCGACTTTTCCAAATTGCCCGCTTGGCCTTTATCGTTGGTGAACCACATGCGTTTTGATAAAGAACATTTGTTAATTGTTGCTTTTTTTCTACTCCTTCTGGGCAACCCAAAATGCTCGCGTATTGCTCAATATTTTCGGGTGTGAGAGAAAAACTGCTTGAGCAGCAGAACATATAATTGATATGGAGTTGTAATTGTGGAAAAAAAGAGTGGCACAACAAGTGAAATGGGCACCAAATAAATGCTTACAACTTCATTGAATATGTGCGTGCTCAGCTTAGGCGAGCAATTAAGCGCCAAAGCATATAAAATATGTTCTAAATTTAAACAAATTTGAAGTGGATTAATTTGCCTGAATGGTGTGTACATAAATTCAAATGGAAAATCTCGCCCCCAACCCATTTGGGCGATGGTTTAAATTGTTGAATATGGAGATTCCTCAAGTGGCGCTGTAAAATTTATTAGCAGTTTTAGATTATTTATATTTGAATGGAGAGAGAATGATTTGAATGGCTGTTTCACTTTTCAGCAGCTCAAGTGCTCGTGGAAATTTACGGCCCATTTGTAATTAAAGGAGAATCAATTGGTCGAGAGGATTTATTGCATATTTATGTTCACTGCATTTTTCTCTCTCTCTCTGGATCAATTGTCAAAAAAACAGGACACTTTCGGTGTATAGATTTTCGCCTCATTGGTGGCATTTTCCACAATCTCAGAGTCAGAGCGATTGCAACTGTACAACACTTGATGTCTGACTATTTACATGGCGAGTGTTCCCACTCAATAAAACAAATTTCTCAAGACTCACAGATGTAATACAGACATCAGCTTTTCTCCGGCGCGTGATTTATTTAATGTCAGCTTTATCAGGCACTTCTTGTCTTTTCTTGGTCTTCCCTTCCATCTCACTTCCTCCTCAATGGTTTTCTTGCCTTGTTCAAACAATATCTCAGCCTCGGAATCTCCGCGCGCGCACACACACATCTTGTTTGGGGCGCGGAAAAGAAGTTGAGCGGAGAAAATGTGACAACAAATATTGTCCGGTCTCTCGGCATGTGAAAATAATCCAAAAAGGTGGAATTTCTCATTACACCCAGAGAGAGAGAGAGAGAAGTTTGTCAAAGCCTAGGCATCAAATGGATTTGACGCAGCGACATTATAGAACAATATAATGTAAAGCACTTTATTAAGTTCACCGAAAACTGTGATGAATTGCCTGGCAATTCATTTTCTCAGCACCTCTTTTCTCTGGGTGCATCGTCGCCTCTCCTGAGACGCACTCAAGATGGTAAATGAGCGCGAAGAGCCATGAGAAGTGCACAGGGGGCAATTTTGGGCGGGAAAAGTGCAGCACTCAAGATGATGGCTGGAGATGTCACTGAAGGGGACAGAATAACAAATTTCACGTCACTCCTATCTGCCCTGGGACATCAAAATGTGCGCATTCCGGATCGTCACAAGTGGGTGTCTCGCTGGTCTGCAAATTGTCACTGTTTTCTGCACTCATAACACAGCCACGACTGCGGCCTCATTAGAGACGCTCCCTGGATTCCTCTTGCGCGCGTTGTTTGGCTGGTGGCGGAGAAAAAGAGCAGCGCGAGAAGACGATGACTTGGGCGAAGGAAAGGCCAACAATGGCGAAGATGAGGAAGATCGCACAAAATGAAGGAGAATCAAATTGAATTGAGAAGGCAAAAATTGCTGGTCGCAGGGCGAGAAGAGCCCTCCTCAAATAATGTGTAAAGTACTTTATGTTCTGCGTGGGCATCGTGGACAGGTATTACTGGCCATTTACCATATCTCGGTGCGCAAAGTGTATTACAAATGCCAATGCTGAGCTGGCGCGGATGCAAGAAATCGCACCATTTCAATTGGCAACGATGCAACAAGTTGGACAACTTCGCCTCCCAATATATTGACTTCTCCCGCGCTTTTGCCAATAATTTCTTGTTCTCTCTCGCCATCCACATTGTTGCCTCCTCATCTTCACCCTTTCCTCTTTGATACAATTTCCGCGCTCAACGACCATTCGATTGGGACTTTATATGCAAAAATCCACCGCGACTCGGGTGGAATTTACGAGTTTTTTGCTCATATAAAAATCCATCGACGCATTTTACGAGTTCTTGTACTATTTTATTGTATATGAAATTGTGGCAAGTATTTCTACGCAGAGTATCTATATAATATTGCATTTTTCTCAGTGTTTGGCCATTAAGCAATTTTCCCTAACAACATTCACTGGCATTCACCCCTTGATTGGCGCAGCAGAAAAGCTCTTCACATCCCAGATGGAATATTAATTCCGAGTGGTTGGAAATCAATCAATTTAATTGCATCATCCCTCTCATTGTCACCCATGGAGAGACGGGCGGAAAAAGCAGTGATTTCTGGTGCATCGCCATCCGTGGAGTGGGTATTGTGTGTTCCCGGCGTGAGAGTCTCTTGTGGGCCCTCCCAAAATAAGAACCCTCATCTTATCGACAAGACCACTTCAGCTCACTCGAGTGGGTATTCTTGTGCGGCTGCAGCATCCACTCGAGGACGAGGGGAGAGACACGAGAGGATGTATCTCTCCCAGACGCGCCCCATATGGCTCAGATGCTCCAAGATCACTCTGGCTGTGGCCTCAAGAGCCATTGGGAACACGCCGTTAGAGCACTTTTCCAATATCTTCATTGGCAATTAACAACCTCTCTGCGCCGTGCAATTGAAGGGACGGATAAACAAACCATTTTCCGCATTCCACCCACCCCTCAGCTGATTTACAGCCCACCCTCGATGCTCCTCGTCCGGATTCAATGCCGGAATGAGGTCGTGTTTCTCGACAGAATAAAAAAAAATGCCCCAAAATTAGCCGAAAAGCCCCGCAAATCTCATGGCGTTGACGCAACTCTTTAATCCGTCGCTCTTGCCAATGACCTCTTTGGCCCAGTTGCTTATGTGAAAAATTCAGAGAATCCTCCGCTGGGCATCGCATTAAAGTAAAGATTTTGACCAATAAATTGGCGGATTAGAATCCATTTCTCATCCCAGTTCAATAAATTGCCGTCTCTAAAAATAACACTTTCAATTCATCCCGACAAGACCACACACAAAGACACACACCACGCGATGGTGAGATTTATGGTAAAGACACTTCAGCTGAATTTACTGTCGAAGGTATATTTTCGGCAGACTCGAAGAGGTGACAATGGACTTGCCACCCCCCCCAAAGTGAAAGTGTCGAGCGCCACTATCAATATGATTTATTGCCTCTTCACCATCTGAGACCTTCACTATCCATGGCCGCAATGTGGCGCGCGTGGGGGCGCGATTGACGTGTGTGAATTTTTTAGGCGCTGTCTCAGGTGATTTTCAGGTGTATCTCACGATGCAAAATGCATGAGTGTCACTGAACTCCTGTCGTCGACATTACTGCAAATTCGCAGTGGAATAGGGGAACGTGTGTCTCTTTGAATTTTTCAACCACTCAATCCGCCACGATGTTGCTGGCTTCAGTTCCAAAGATAGTGTTTTATAGATAGCGATGGGGATGAATGTGGATTGCAACTGCTCTGGGGAATAATTGCCAACTCATCTTGATGTCTCCTGGACGTGGGGACAAATCGATCTTTATCTATCTCTCTGCCAATTCTGGCCTTCCTGGTATTGTTTCCACTCCACCATGTAAATATCAATTGAAATTCTAATTTGATTTAGAACTCTAATTGGACACGACGTCTCGCATAATTCCCTGGAGGACTGAGAAATTAAATACATATTCTAAAATGACTAGAAATAAATTTCTCTCTTGCGCGGATTTGCAAATCTCTCGCGCATCTCTTGATGGTTGATCCTCACAAGATTTCGCATCTCGTCTCGAGTTACCATTTTGCTGGAAAGATGCAACGCACACAAGATGGCAAAAAGGAGAGGTTTCCGTCTCACATTGGGAGGTTGGAATCTCTTGTGGCTCTGTGAAATTAATTGGAATTAAGAGGGAGAATAAATTTTGCAGAAATTTCACGACTTGACTATCGGATGATCGTAAATATCATTAATTGAAATTATTCTCTTATTTTGCCCCATGGCGATGCACTTCATCTGGCCGTGGTGCTCCTTTTGCGATATTGGGGAATGTCAGGCCTTTGAGAGGATGTCGCCTCATCGCCAAATTTATATCCGCTTGCCGGGATGAAAACCGATGCGCGCGCGCGAAGAGAAGAAATTTCAAAAGTTATGAAGGTATTAACGGTGGGAATTTATGTGGCCACAGTGTCTGAGTCAATTGGCAATCGCGCGTATGCTAAAAACTTATACGTGAATTTATGTTTGCTGCCTCATATTTCATAATTCACGCGCGCACAGCTTCGAAAAATTGCGGATGCACTGTCAATTGGCGGTGCAACATTTCAGCCCAACCTTGATGGCAGTTTTTTTGTTGCTTCTTCCTTCGCCTCATCGTATGAAGAAATTTCTTTTCTTCACACGGAATAACTTACGAGATTACCGGCGAGAAATTCCACGCCACAATTCAGCATCTCACTGGGAAGAGAGACATATCTTTTTCGCCGTATTTGCAGAGTGCATTCGGAATAAATTCCACACTTTATGGCGTGCCTCCACGCCAAAATGTCGTGGACCCATGACTATGGGCTCATCCTCCACGCGTGCTTGTCGCCAATCTCGCGCGAGCTCAGTGTCATCATTGCGAATTTATATAACATGCTACGTCATATCGCAATCATTATGCCGCTCGCAATGGAATTACGGCACGGGGGTGGCGAGATATGCGGAAAGAATGACCGCAGATCCTCCGCAAATATCTCTGATGGAGATCTCTAACTGCATCTTAGGAATTCCTCGCAATGCGTTCCAGGAACAGCGCGCAATATTCCGTCATATTGCCAGAGAGCGAGAGAGATAAAGAAGGGGTTAACTTTGGCAGATGCAAGTGCAATCCCAATTAAAATAGCGTCCCAGGGCGAAGGCAAGACTATTAATTTGCTGACAAATTTATGCGAATATGGAGTGGTGACGAACCCCCTCATTGTGGAGACTAAATGGCTCATCTTTCTTGGCGGGCGCGCGAAATTTCTCCTAATGCCCGATGACAGACCAACATTTCTTCAGCTGGATATGGTGGTCTATAAATTTTAATTAGCCAACTCGGCAAATCTCGAATACCATTTATTTTCATCCCTGAGAGTATTTTTGCATCTCGCTGTCATCTCGAGATTTCCAACTGAATGCAGAGCGAGAGCGAGAGAGAGGGAGAAAAAAGTGGAGACAATGGAGATTTTATCGTGAGATGAGATGACGAGGCCAGAAATCCCAAGAGGATTCCGCCGAGGAGATAAGACTGAGAGGCTCCGCTTTTGGGCCACTGCCAAGGAGACTGGCCAGAGAGAGAGAGAGAGACACTAATGAGATAATCCTTTAATAGCAAATCGATACCCGATGAGAGCACTTAATTGCAAATTTATATTGAACTTTTAATCACAGTGGGAAATCGATGAAAGTCTCTCACGTCTTTAATTTTTTTTCCACCATTCCTTCGCAGCATTTTCTCTCTGTCTCACACTCGGCGACTTCTCGCAGGTGAAGTTGGGATTTGTAGTCCGCCATTCGCGTATTTAATATAAATTAATTTGGCGAAATGGGCGGAAAAAGGAAAGAAATCCGTTCATTAGGTTCATTAACAGAGAAAACGTCGTGGAAAACTTTTGTGAGCTCTTTAAGCGCACGGTGATATATGACTTTTGTCCGCTCTTGGCTGGGTGGATGGAGGGAAAAGTAAGCGAGACAGATGAGGAAAATTGCGATTTTTCCTCTCACTGGGGGGATTTTATACAGCATCCATTGGATGGGGAAGGAGAATTGGATGAAGGCAGAAGAGCCTTCTGGATAAAGGATTCTTTATTATCCCGAAGGAGAGGAAAATTCAAGTCTCTCGCAGACTTGAGAATATCTCAAGCGAAATGATTAGTTTTTGGGTTAGGATTAGGTTTTGGCAAAAGGAGATGTCGCGCCGTTTGTGTGGGGATTATTTTTGTGAAAAAATTCCCACGTTGTTTTTCATGGCATGGGCAAAATAGCCAGAATGGCGCGAGAAGGCGTTCGGACGCCAAAAAGTGCGTATTCCAAGTGGCAATGTTTAATTTTCAGTGGGTTGATTGCCGTCATGATTGACGCGGACAGGTGATTATTGTGTCTCGAGGAATGTGTGTGGCTGCTGAAGGAAGAGTGGAGAGACAATTTAAAAATAAATTAAATCGACAGGGAGAAGAATGCATGATGTTGAGGCATTTGGAATATTTCGCGCATCGCATAAGGAGACACACGAGAGGAGAAATATGATGAGACATTTGATTTATGCACCCAAATTGCCATTTCAATTGCGGGATCGGCGGACACAGCCAACTCCTCTGCCCACCCACGTGGAAGACAAATCACTCTCTCGCGCACACACACTCTTTTCCGCGAATGCGATTCGCAATTACACGCATGTCCTTCGCGCCCAGCGAGTGTCCAAGAAGTCTCGCCGAGACGATCCCGGGGTGGCCACCTTACCCCACACAGTGTGTGATTAATTGTCCTGTGGCGGGATTCAGCACACAAAACTCCGGCTGCGACATGCGGTGTCCGCAGAGCCATCATCGGGGGCTCCTCGGGCGCAAAGGAGGACGAAGAGCGGCGCAAGAGAGCAAAACACCCATGAAATGCCCCACGATTAATGGACTTCAGCAATTGGAGTTAATTAAATAAAGACCATCGGAGGAGTGTGTTTATAGGAAAATTCGCTGGAAGTGTAGAAATGTGCACAGGAACTTTCCCGCGGAAACAGTCATTAAGTGCGAATGTATAAAAATGTCAAAATTCAAATTGAAAGCCAAATAATAATGTCTGACTCTAGAATTTAGATTATAAATACTCATAATCTCATTTTTCCCCCCGCTCTGGGAAATGTAGAGCAAAATTATTAAGAAAAGCCTTAAAAATTATTTCTGACTTTTGTCAAAATTTTATTGGAAGCATAAATATTGTGAAATGCTCAGTAAAAAGTGTTTTCTATAAATTAAAATCCATCAAAATTTACACATCTGCAGTGACTCTGAATGAATTCTATACATAAAATAAATTCATCACCTCAGCCATGAATGCATTGGAGACAAATTTCTTCAAGGTGGGATATTCGGTGGGCGGTTGAGGGTGGAAAATTTCTCTGGGAAATCGATTCAGGCACGAGAACTTCCCGGCAACATTTTCATGTTTTATACATTGTTTAATTCCTGTTTTCCGCTGCCAAAAACACAATTGCCCAGGAACCCGCTGGAAGTCGATTCCCGAGACTTTTTGGGGTGGAGTCGCGACTCGCCCCCACTGAGCTCAGACTGTATGGAAGGGAATGTACTCCAGAACTCACACTTTTCATCCTTCAATTTCCTATCAAGCAAACAGAAGCGCCATTCTGAGTTGTCTGGCATGCGATGTGTCTCTCCCCCTCTTCATATCAAAATCATCCCCGTCACATGGCGAAATGGCATGGTTCTTCGCGCAGCGCTGGAAAATTTATTCATGTTCATGTGTGGCGTTTCGGGTACATTTTGTTTTTCCCAATATAGCCGCCCACACCCCCGGGTTGGCGAGGGGTGGCGCGCAAGTTGTGCCAGAGTGAAAGTTTGGGTGGGTGGGAAAAAAGTGTGGGTGGCGGCGCGTGTTTTCCACGGATCGAACACAATTTTTCTGCAATTTTCGATTGATTTATTGAAATTTCCCCAAGTGTTTCCTGTTTGGTGTTATAACTTGTCTTTCTGCCACGGAAGAAGACACCCAGAACGCCTCTCGCGAGTGCTTTGGAGGCTCGAGAAAGGCCCGCCAAGAGTTGTGACGGAAGAAATGGGATCGTAGTTCAAAAGAACACTCTGGGCTTTTGAAGAAGTGAAGCAATCATTCAATCAACATGGATAGTTCACTAAGATGTTCCCCCAAGACACACACGCTAAATGTATCGATTTATGATGGAAATACAAGTTCAGGGAATTTGTGGGTGTTCGGAATTCATTGACAGTGTAGTTTCCTTTGAGAAAACAATCAATTTAGTTAAGTTAAAATATTCTTAGCCCTCGAGAGCGCGCGATGTCAGCAAAAAATGCCGAGAGTCGTTGAGAAACTTCAGCCGCAAGTCAATACAAAACCACATCCAGAGAACAAATATTGGTCTATTCAAATTAAATGTTTCTCAATGAGTTTTCATCTCACCATCAATTCTCTGCACTTTTGAGCCACTATTTGTCCAGCTTCAGGCTAATTTCTTCACTTGCACTGTGGGAACAATCGCAAAAGATTGGCTCTTCGACGCTCATGAGCGTCTCGCGATGGGGAATTAACATAAAATATTGGCTCTGACCATGAATGAATTACACTTGAGTTGCACTTCTCTGGGCTAATTGCTGGGTGAATCAGCACAAGAACATTCTTGTAAATACAATTCATGTCATGCTAATTTCTTCGAGACGAGCGCAAAAAAACCGCTAAGAAATTTCTCTCTATGTACTTAACGTGTGGATTTTTTTTCGGGGTGGCCTGAAAAAGACAGTCAAATTTTGTCTCACCGCGAGTAAAATATTTTTTCCGTGACAGAAAAATACCCATAAAATTCCATCAAAACACACGATAAATTTCCACACGGTGTATTTAGAGCGAATTCCGATGATAAAAATAGGTCATTGAGGTTCCCCTTAAAATAATCAGAAAAGAACACTTTTAGCATTTGCCGTGACAAAAATAACACAGTCAAGAATTCCACCTACAACAAGTTGAGGGTTTTTTCCTGGTGTGCCAAAATATTCACGCACAACTTTTGCTCAGACATCTGTCATATCCGTCAATCAATCAATTCCTTCGCCAGTATCTCGGGGAAATTGCAAAAGGAAGTTGTCGAAGGTGAGGCAGAAGTATCGATAACTCATGCAAAATCGATTCGCACAAACTTCTTTGGGCACTTTAAGGGTTGTTTTTTTTTATTTCTATCTGTGAATGAAACGCGCGCGCGTCTGCGGAAGTGTGGGGTTGTTGTAGGCAAATTGATATACATTCTTGACAGTAAATTCGACAGCCCGAACAGGAACTGTCCAGGCAAAATTTTCAGCTGCAAATTCTCCCCCTTTTTTCCACACCCCCGCAATCAGACCTTCCGTGACTACCACTTTCGATGGCGCACATGGATGAGTTTCCAGGGACGGAGAGAGGGATTAGGGTTGTTTGCACGTCGCGGGCCAAACAACTGCAGACTTTTTCGGTTGTTTTGCCGGCAAAGGTGCTCCTGTTGGGGGGGAGAGGTCGAAAAAAGCCCCCTGAGGGGGCGGCGAAAGTCGACGGGTGAATTGTGTATGTGGACGAAGTTAATCCTCGTGATTTATTGCCAAGTGTCACGCGAAATCGACGCGATCGTAACATCTCAGTCAAATCGAGCGTCTCCTCTCAGACCCATCGGCAATCCGGGAGGGACAGGCGGCCCCCCGTGGAGGGGGGGATGCGGTGTGAGTGAGATAGAATACTTTTATTGCCACCCCCTTTGCACGAGAGGCGCATCCCCAACCGAGAGCGTGTATATACTTGAAATGCAAATTCCCGTACACGTTCGACCAATTTTATCTGGTTTCGCATTTCGCAGTGAGCTTAAAACCGTTTTCAGCGAAAAAGAATAATGTCCAGCAATTAAGCGTTGCCCATTAAAGCAATATATCACGTGGCACCCGCGTTGAAAGTCCCATAAGCGTAACCTTTCTGCATACGCCGCTTCAGCCACAGTGCTTCGGTGGAGAGTTAAAAGCTCCCCAAGCCGATGAAATGCAGCACAGGATGGACTGTTTTTTTTTGCCTCTCTCACTGGGGATCACGAGCATTCCAAGAAAGTGCAAGAGAAACTGTCGCCGATCTCAGTCCGGGAAATTTCCATGGGGTTTTTAGGCAATCACTCATGAGCAAAGAGGAGACAATCGTCTAAAGCTATGCAGATATACTTAAGGAGAGATCTATTGTCACGTAGTGTATTTCAGCCTCACCTTGTTGCTGCACTTTAGTGGACAATCGTAAAATTGTTATCGTCACGTTTAGTGAATTTAGCACTATTCCGTGTTGTTTCTATTGTGGATTTTTATGTCTCTTTAGCAGAGTTTTGGATGATATTTACCGAAATAATATTGGCAGATGTGATTTATTGGTTGTTCATGAGCTTCCTTTACATTATGTTTTTTTGTGTCATCAGCAGCTTCTGCCTTCTCTCACACACACACTTCTGAGAACTTTGGCCCATCATCCTTTTTTTCTTCTACGCACTTCTCTCTGTGTGTCGAATTTTCTTGTCGTCTCGAGTTTGGATTTTCTCAGGAAAATAAAAATCACATAAAAAGGAGATCAAAAGAATTATTAAGATATAGTGGTTGGTGGAGATTTGTGAAATATTGTGTTGGGGTGTGAGAGGATGAAATGTGGGCATTTGCGTGCGCGACAGAAATAGATTTTTTCTTTTTTTCGGGAGGAGAAAACCCTTCTGCAGATCTTCTCTGTCTCTCTCTGGGTGTCTTTTTTTGCCTCCCGGATTCTCTTTCTCGCTCGCGCTGATTTCATTAAGAACCCAGAGGAATTTGTGCGGAGGAAAACACGAGGAATCTGACTCACACTGAGCGCCATATCCGTGCAGTCATTAATCATTAGACAGCTCCGGGATTTTTGTTATCCTGTATCTACAATTGCCATCAGTTGAAATATTTACAGATACGATTACGGGGATTATGTTCCAACATCCGCCTCACTTCTGCAGCCCAGGAGCATCTCTCGTCATTTGACATCATCATCGGCCACCCTCCCAATTGCTCCGCCGCCCCGCAATGGCGCTCACAGCGCGATTTGATTGCCAAAGTGATAGTGGAAATTCGTTGTTCACTTCTGCTCCACTGTCTCGCACTGTAATTGTGTATCTGAGCGATCGGACGTGAATGTGAAATGATGTGAGACTCGTGTTTTCTCTCCCCGAGAAAACCTCCCTGGGAAGTGTGCAATTTTCCGAGGGGACCACACGCCAAATATGCCCACAAAATCGACATCCACCACCTCCCCTCGCCGGCCGCACGCCCGCCGCCGCGTGGAATATCCAATGGCGAGGAGATATTTCCACCTAAAACGTCTGGTGGAAGCTCCTAAATAAACAAATCACACAGTTGAGCATTTGTATTAATGGAATTCAGCTCTGGGTTGCCGTGTATAAATACACAGTGGGGTGTAAATATGTAATTTTTCAAATTGAAAAAGAAATTCCCACCGAGACGTGATAAAAATTTCATACGAAAGAAGTTCAGTAAGTCAACAACCAGGTGGCGTCCCACATGAGAAACATCAATGAAACATGTAGCAATTTTTTTTCCGGTGGAAAATATTGTGGATATATTCGTAATCTGTCCTGAATTCATTTGATAGCATTTGCTATATTTGCGCTGAAATTCAAATTAAGCACAAATACGCCTTGACTTCCAACCCCCGCCGAAGAATATTTTCACTATCACCCATTTGCATGTCCTCATTGGTATTCGCCCAGGATTATTTATTCATGCGCCTCCTGCCACCAGTGTCCCTGTTTGCGAGCCTGCCGGAGACGAGAATCTCAAAACTGTTTACAGTTTTATTAAGTAAAATGCTGTTTGGTGCCTCTGCCTTGATGGATTACTACTTTGCTTTATTTATTACACATATATTCAGCATTTAATGCCTCCTCCCCCTCCTCGGAAAATGCCTGCCGGAGACACTGCAAACTTCCCGCAGAATCAGCACTTTTGCCCAAGGAGAAAACTCCTCCAGCCGACAATCTCGCAGCATCGCTCGGCAGTTAACAGTGTAGGATTTAATATAAGCATCAGCAATTCAACCCTCGGTGCACTGGGAGGGCTGTGAGTCTGTGTAAATGTTTGTGAGTCATTAACCACCCCATATATTTATAAATGAAGCTCAATGTCTGTCTCAAACCCCAGCGGCTGCCCTATCCATTTTCCTCTGGCGCAAAAAGGCAACCCCTGATGGCGATTCTCGGCCGATTTCCACCAAAAATTTCACCCTGGGCTCACACTCAGCAAACAACCACCCATGCCCGGCATTAAGATCCATTAACAATAGCCGAGGGTGTCGAAATAATACAGTTAAGCGATTACGCAGGCATTGCGTTTAATTTAAATTTTAATTTTAATCTTAATCGCCCACCCTCGGCTGTGTCCGGAAATTCAGCAAGAAGTCCTGCTGGAATTTTCCTGGCCATGGCAAGATAGTGAGTGCACTTCTGCCCAGATTCGTGTGCTGTGAATGGATTTTAATAGCATTGCGAATATGGCGGCGAAAAGGGTGAAAATGCGCGCGTCAAAATGATGCCCCGCGTGATCAGTTTAGGAATTGATCTCCTGAGACTCAACGCCAGAGGGTTGGAATTTTTGGGATATTGTCGGAAAATTGACAAATTTCTCCCTCATGAATTCCTGTGTTTTTCTGTGCTTTGAAAACATTCAAATGCTGCGACTTCCAATATAAATTAGCCAAATAATCTTCGTGCGGTGTTGATTTAGTGCCTAACCGATTTTCTCTGTTGTTTCAGGTGACGCAAGCAATGCTAGTATAGGTAGTGGTGAAGGAACGGGAGAAGAAGATGATGATGCCAATGGCAAAAAGAACCAAAAGAAGCGGGGGATTTTCCCCAAAGTAGCGACAAATATCCTCCGAGCGTGGCTGTTTCAACATTTAACGGTGAGTCCACGATGATTTCATAGAGACACGAGTCCATCATCCCCCGGCGAAGAGGGTCTCTCTCAGTCCGTGACTGAAGGGATGGTCCTGAGCGCATTATCGTAATGCCATATCCATTAAATTCACAGCATTCGGGAGAGTTGGTCAAATGTAATTGAGGTCATAAATCTAAATTTTCCTCAAAGCACCACCGCACAGAGTGTCTCTCTTCCTTTTCCTCGGCGCAAATGTACTCCAAACCCCAGTTTGGGAGACACCACGGGGGGATAATCCTTTAATAACGCGAATGTGAGCTTCAAACGTAAATCACATGTCGAACATTGAATTTATCTTCTGGATCGGACATTGTGCCGCTGGAGACCCGAAAAATCCGCCTGATTCAGCGATATTTTGGGGCGGCAAAATGAATGGGGAAAAACGTCGATGGAGAAGCTGAAAAAAAATCCCCACACACTGGCCAGGAAGTGAATGTCAAGATTTTCTCAAGAGTCCATCTCAATTTAGTGGGTGGGCGGCAAACGAGTTTAACCTCAGCGTCATTTAACTGTCTGGGCTATTCGCTAATATCGTCGCTGGCGCAGAAACCACACACACAAGACCCATTATTTCGAATATACCATCATCTCGCTTGATGAATTACTCACGATTGACGTCTCAAGACTCCTCTCCTTGCACGGCTCTTGGGCTGGACTTGAGCAAGTTGTACAGACACAGCAATTTTCGGGAGCATTACCAGCGAAGAATTCCACGAGGAAGAGCACGGGATTTCGCATCCAAACCCAGGATTTCCCATGGGAGGGTCGAATTTACTCTTTCAAACTGCACGAGGAGACATCTCTGAATCCCGGATGGCTTGGGCGGATGGGCAGGAGGGGAAGGGATTTTATTTTATAGTTCGCAGTGAATGGTATTCGTTGCTCTCAAACCGCAATCCATCAATGTCTTGGCGAAACAATGAAAAGATTTCAGACCGATTGCAATGCACTTCGGCTCTTAGACGCACCACTGAGAGACTCTCTCTCTGCTCGTGTTCATCAACTTACCAACAAATCGATTGTTGAGCTATTTTCCTCGCCGTCCGCGCGCATTTGGAGGATATTTTCTTCAAATTGTAAGAGAGCCTCACACGCCACGAGAGTGACTTTTACCCTCCGCTGAGTTGCACTCTCATCATTAACATTCTTCAATTCACTGGGCGCAGAATGGCTTTGCAAATCCGCAAAGAGGGAGTTTGAATAGGAGAGACGGCAAAGGGTGGGGGAGTTGAGGCACTTTACAAAGGATGAAAAGATCCATGAAGAGCCAATAGTCGTCCAGATGACGACAAGATTGCAAGTTGAAGAAATGTCTCTGTCTCCGTTTCGACTATAGTGATAAGAATCTCTCTGTGTGCAAAATGCCAAATAAATTGCACTCCGAATGACCTCTCTTAAATATGTCGACGAATTTGTTCCAGCCACGATTATGGCAGTGGTAAATGGGATCATTTTCATTTCCAGTCAAGCATTTCTAAACACGATTATTCCTCAACTTATCTCACCACCAATATCGCACGAAGAGTGTCATTTACCGAGCTTGATGGTGATATTTTCTCCATCAACTCCGGAGATATTCCCAGTGGCAATCCCGGAAATTTACATTTTCTTAACAGCTCTCCAATGGTCATCTTAATGGTGCTGCTATTGCGAAGAGTTTCTACAAAATGCCATAGAAGAGTTTGGCATGACCAAAAGGGGGTGTCCGAATGGTTTTTCCAACCCTTTGGGGTTGAATTTTATGGTCATCGTTTGGGTGTTAATATGCAGATTGGCTAAGTTTGATGTGACAGGAAACGCACTACTTAAACTTTATTGCTTCTACAAACGACATTGAAATTTTTCACCGTCAAAGAAAAGCTTATTGCGGAGATTCAAGACATTTTTCACCAACTCTTGTGCGCTCTGTCAGACCACGAGAACACGTCAGAATGAAATTTAATTAATCATTAAAGTGTTAATGTGTTCTTTGTCATGGTAACAAATTCAATTCTCATGCAATGTCTCGCGGCGGAGAGAGAGAGAGAGAGAAAAAAAGCGCCTCTGAGCATGAAAAAGTCAGTGATTGAAGATTCAATGGCGCAATAGAGATAAAGGCTTTCCTGAAGATCTCGCAGCTCTCTTGCACTGTAATGGCACAATCTTCTGTGCAACTTCCCGCTGTGGAACAACACCATTTACATCGCGTCTCTCTCCCCAGTGATCTTTTATCACTGTTCAAGAGATGTTCTACAATCTTCTGCACTTTCCGCTTTGCAATCTTTGCAATTGATTCAATTGTTTTCTCATGACGCTGAGGGATATTGTTTATATTATATCCATTTCACAGTGAGATAGCCCTTTGAGTGTCATTCGCTCTGGGCAAGAGTTCCTGGACTGCAAATCCTGAGTGGGGAGGGGGAGGAAAAAAAAGCAGGAGAGCTGGGAAAGTGTTTGGGCAAAAGTTGGTGTTTATATTGGGATATGCAAACACTCGCAAATATTGCGACAGCTTTTGGCGGCTCCCCAAAGCCCACTTCTCATTAAGTTTAACCCTCGATGTGGCTTCACTCGGTTGGGAGTCTGATGGGAAAACACTGGAGAGCGAGAGAGGATGTTTTGCTGGATCTGGACGTGTGTGTTTGAGCACATAATCCTTAACTCTTAAGCCGTTTCTATCCCAGCATGATATCCCATGGAGTTTTGTCGGTCGTCGCCTCACCGCACACCAATTTGATGAGGGACAGATGACCCCATGGGCGCAATATATTACACAATTTTCCACCCACACCCCCTCCCCGCAGAAGGGTCACATTTTGGCCATGGCTGAGGTGCGCGCAATTGAGGGCTGCGTGCAATTAAACTGCAAACTTCTGAAAACTCCCTCAGAGCTGGCGGGAAAAAAGCACCAGCGCCGCAGCAAAACAGAGCCCAAGGGAGGATGGGCAGGGGGACGAAGGGTGGTTGTGGGGCTGAAGAAGCTCTCGAATAATTCTACATTTGTGTTGGAAGCGTCTAAGTTTCTCACAATAATTTCTACGTCGCGACGCCCCACGGGTAAGCACTTTAGTTGATTGAACTGTCTAGTCTCGTCTTATCTTCTGCGCTCTCTCTCTCTCTCGCTCCCAACCCGCCAACTTGCCACGAAATAGTGCGAGGCGACGGGGAGGGAAAGTTCCTCGGCAACTACCAGAAACTCCCTTGACCGAGTCTCCGCGCGTTGCGGAGCTCTTTAAGAGTTATTGAGGAAAAAAGCATACAAGTATGGAGATAAAATTTCACAGAATGGTGGAACGAAAGAAAGTTCAACTCTGCATGGAAAGCTTAAAGTTCTTGCTGATATATTATCCATGGTGTATCCCTTTTTAGCCAATTGACTCTGCGAGAATGAGGTAAGAAAGCGCACTAAGTACTCTATATCTAATCCCTGTACGCACCCAGCAAGAGGGTGAAGAGAATTGGCAGACAACATAAAGATTTCATCTATCGATAATTGTCAACATAAGTGTCAGCGTGAGTGGCAATAAAATTCAATAAAATATTCACTGAGCTTTCGTGTAGTATTTTGCTGCACTTGATTGACTCCCTAAAGTGACGTGAAACGTACATTTTTCTCAGCTCCTCTCGTGGTATCTTTTGAATTCCATGTGTGTTCCCAAAGTGGGGTGGCTTTTATAGGGCGGACGGGCGGTGAGCGAATTCCTTGGCGATTTGAGTGCACTTGCCCGGGGAAAAGGGGTGGTTTTTGATCATCTCGGCCTCCCCTGAGGTCTCTCTCTCTCTCTCCTCCTGATGGTCGTCTTAAATATTAACGGCCCGGCAGCATCGTATTGGGAATCCCTAAGTGACATTCGATGCCAAGTTTGTCGTTTTGATGGCGGTAAAACATGGCAGTGGAGATACCTCCGCTTTTCGGTGAATGCTTGAGCCAGGGGATAAGGTCACCACTGGGGCTCTATATTTATTGCTGAGTGTGGCTGATTCCCCCAAAATACATTTGCTAATACTCTCGGAGGTGGTGAGTTCTCTCTCCGCATCCCTGGCATCGCCCAGGACATTGCCAGGGAAGATTTTCCGATGGTGGATTTCCACCCAGAGATACACACAAACCTCCCTCCTTGATTCCGAGAAGGTGGCGAGCAAAAAGGAGCACCCGAGATACACATAAATAAATCTTGGGAATTTCTTCATTTTCGATATGGAGGCGATTTTTCTCAATCCACCACCCACTCTGTCCGCCCCCAAATTTTCGGTCTCTCACACTAATATTGGGGATGGACAGTGCTTTTGCGAGGATAAACTGAAATATTGCTGCTTGAACTCGATGTACGAGTTCAAGGGGCATTTCGTCTCCTTGCGTGTGTTCCTTATCGATAAGGGTGGCCGAATGACTGACCATTTGTCCCGAAAATAACCCATGAGACAAACAGCAATTCCGCTTCACCATTTCACGAGAAATGTATGTTAAGGGAAGAAAAAAACATAAGCACACTTTTCAGTTACAGCCAAATGGCGCAATTTTTGCTCTTGAGCGTGAAACTTTCACACATTCTGACCAACCCTGAAGGTAAGCCTGTCCTTATCTCAGCCAAAAGCTCAGACGGATTAGTTCAGCATCACCTTAATTCATGTAGGCATCGTGACAGATGATCAAAGAATGCCCCATTGGAGGACATTTGCGGCGGAGCGAAGGAGACTCGGTGTAATTGATGACATTCCTCATAGTCTATATAGGAAGAATCTATGAATGCTAAATACCACAAGTCTTAATGACATTATTCACCCACTGTGGGTCTCTCGGGCCGTGGCTCTCCGACGGGGGGCGAGGCGCGAGGGGGGCGAATGTCTGTGCATGCCGAGGGAAGAAGGCGCACAGGTAAATTGTCCAATCTACATATAAACAGCGAGACCGCGCTTTGATCAAAGTGGGATATTATATCGGAGGTCTTTTTTCCCAACTTCATCTCCTCTTGGGCAACATTAGATGTTCGTGTTTCGTGTCGCGAACTGCAGGAGGTCGCCCGCATTTCGATCCCACGATCTTGGGGCAAAAATTATACATTCGATTATGCCCGATGGAGTGTATGAATTCCATCTCACTGCGCAATAACAGATATATTCTATCAGAAATCATTTTTATTTCCACGTGATTTCCATCTCACATCTCGGACTCCATTCTTCTGCACACACATATGTATGTGCGCCTTGTCTTTCCTTTTGCACTGCGGCCTTTTGTTGCCCATCTTGCGGGTTTAATTTCAACACTTTAAGACGAGGATGATTCTGTACCTGAGAGCGAAGGGTGGCAATGGCTTTAAGGTCATGTATTCTGGATGGGAAAATTGAGAGGCGAACCAATTCACAGGATGGCAATAGACCCCGAAATGGGGGAGAGAATTCAGTGTTTGGTGATTTATTAGCAGGGGGCTGTTTAGGCCCCTAATGAAATTGCAGTGCGAGAAAGTGTATGGATATTCTGGGGCGATGTTTGTGTGCTTTCCACCAATCTTTTCCACCCCCTGCTCTCTCCGCATCCCCATCAGGCCAGGTCCGACATGGACTCTTGTCACGTGACAGTAATTACCGGTAGGCGAATGTGACAAAGAGGTGGATAATTCAAAAGAGACCCAATGGAATGGATGTCTCTTTGAGCTTTCGCCCTCCCGGGAAATCCATCTCTCAGGCCACCCCGAATACCTTCTAGCCTTTTGTGGATGAAACAAACAACAGAGGGTTGTAACATTCACTCCCCGGCGCGCCCGAGAGCCAGCCCTATTGATAATTCCTCAATCTCCGTGTTTGACGGAAGAAGGGGATGAGCTTTCAATACAAACTTCTCTCATTTGTGATCCACACAATTTCCGCTGCGAGGGTGGGTGGTTGGGCAGATTTATCAAAAAAGAAGAGAGTCCATTTGCAGCGAGACGCCCCATTGCTATCTCTGGCCCATTAATGCTTTTCCATATTATCCCAACCCATCAATGTCCGCACAAATATTGCAGTTTAAGCGATTTCTTTTCTCCATCCCAAAGGCTGTGGAGATGAAGAGTGAAATCCTCAAAATCTCACTGGCCATTTCTCATACGGCGCTGCGTCGCTTCAACCCCCCCAAAAGAGCGCCGCCACCGGGGGTGGAGAAAAAATTCGAGACACACTTCGGAAATCCATACAAATGGACTCAATAGGAGTCGCAGCGGAGTTTTTGCGTCCTCGTGTGTCGCTGGAAAATCACATTTCCGGTTATGGGACGTTTTTAGGATATAGAGATGAATGGGTGGATTTGATGAAATGTGGTGAAAAATCCTTCCGGTGTTTGTTCGATTTTCGAGAGAAAAAAAAACCCACAACAAAACCCCAATTTGTACATTTTTCGTGCTACTTGCGAACACGCTCTCGAGACCCTCTCTCGGCAGAAAAGCCAAAAAGAAATGCGCCTCGACATCCCATGACAGGCCCCAAAGTGACATATGCGAGGAGATTTTCTCACTATATGGCAAAAAGACCCCCTGAAATGGGGCGACAAGCGGAAGAGCGGCCTCTCGTGTACAAAATATTCATAATCAGAATCCAATTATGAAAGTGTCACAAGTGAATGGTTTGCATGGGTATATTTATAGCTGAAAAATCCCATGAAAGTTGCAAGAATGTGAGATTTATTTATGTGTGTATCCCTTTTTTTGCAACAACACTTTGCGCGCCTTTTTATCATCTTCCACACCTCTCGCCGCCCCACCAAATACAGAAATCTCTCTCTCCCTCTTCCCCCCGTCGCGAAAAGGAAGAATTGCGAAAGAGTCATAATTTAACTTCACTTTCAACAAGATAATTCGAAAATGGTGCGACATTTCTCATTTCATCGTGGAGTCACGTGTTTTTCGGGTTTGATTTATGCTCATGCGACTGAGTTAGGAGCGTCTTTTTCACGATCCGACGTCGTCTAGCCCCCCACGATAAGGGCTGCTTATTGAGCTCTCTTCGGATTTGCCTTCTGGTATTGTGTGGTTGGTCCAATTAATTGGATGCAGAAAGAGTTGAGTTTCGCAGCATTACTTGTATTTCATTGTGGATACATTTTCAACCCCCGGGGGTGGGGGTGGCCTCAAACCCTGGTGCCGTCAGACTGACGAGGTCACAGGTGCTCTTCTGGCTTATGTAAGATAAAACCGTCGACTCTGTTTTGTCGCGATGCAGCAATATTTGAGTGGAAGGCAACACTCGAAACGGGGGGTGTTTTGTTGTCTCTGCTAAATTACACCCTTCTAACCCCCTTCTGGAAGACACCCAGTCTTCCGCATGCATCGGGGATGATGAGAAGAAATAATTTCTCTATTTTACCAGCCAACATCCCTCCGGCATCTGCGGGGCGACAGAGAGCAGAGGCTCATGTGGCAGTTATGCTTTAAATAGAAATCAGCTCTATGGCTGGGTGTTGCTGTAATTAGATAGAATATTTGTCTGCAATTTATCAAAGTAGATTTATAAATTCATTCTTTCGCTGGTATTGAAGAGGTGTGGGTGGAATTAATGGGCGGACTATGCGGAGAATTTATGACAATTTGATATTTTTCCTCCTGCGCGCCACCCTTCAAAACAACTACGACACACTGTTTGCAGAGCAAACAGTGCGAGATTCGCGGGAATTGACGGAAAATCCCGCGCAACATCTGATGCACTGGCAAGAGCTTCTTGTGCAGCGTCTGCGGTTCGCCCCAACTCAATTGTGAGCTCAGTGTTTCTTGCCACACTCTCACCAATAGCCCCGATCTTCCACTCGTTTGCCCCCAAGATATATGTGTGCGGTGACGGAGAGACCCTTTCAACCAGAACCAGGATTTATGACTTTCCACCAAGTTTCCACACTGGACGCAATTACTCAAGCAAACTCACTGTTTGTGCTCCACAAAACACACACACACACACACAGCGCATATAAAGTACACACAGTGCAAGGGTATGACCCTTCTGAGGGATTTTCCGGGTAATCCTCAATGATTGTTTTGCTCATTTGGCGCGATATTGACTTGCCGGGGAATTGATGAAAAACTCCCTAATGGCAAATCCTCAATCAGTGGCATAAATACGCTTATATGAATGCTCTTCATGCACTCTATCTGATCTGGCATCGTGCAAGAGTTCAGCGATCTTGTTATGTAGGCTGAATCTTAAAGTCTCTGCGAACTGCAGATTTATTCAGCCTGACCCAAATCAATGGCTGCGTGGCTCTTATTAACTTCCACCGCCGAAATACTGAGTATATAGTCGGTTTGCTGCTGTTTTAAGCGCTGTTCTGGGTTTGGGAAGGGTCGGCGGCACTCCGGAGGGATGTAATCTCGAAGACGAGGAACGACGGGCGGTCGCATGCTGGTCCCGATAAGACTACACTCCGTCACGGGGTGACACTATCTGCACCCAGCTTGGGGTAGAAAAATGGCATGTGGGCCGCTTTTCCGCTTGCCCAACACGCGCGCACTGACCGTTGAATATTTTTCTATTTTGCACACAACGAAATTGCTCCTTAATTGCATTTTTCCACTCACCCTTTTAGTGGCAATTTCTGCACTCATTTTCGCCATTTCTCTCCCTCTTTTCGGGGGGTGGTGCAGAGCCCCACGGTGTCAGACTCCTTTTCAGCGCAAAAGTAATTGGCCCGTGGAATGGTGAGGGCTTAATGAAGTGGCGTATAATTGAGCTTATGGAATTGAATGGGCGGGTGACGTTCATCATATGTGGAATTTTCTTGCCCTCGCGCTCTGCACAGAGAGAAAATACCCCCCCGAATGGTGTGTGTGTGTGTGTGAGAGAGGGAAATTGCAAAAGGGGTAGCAGGTGTGCGAAATTGGATTGGTTGTGGACTCCATCGCGAAACAATCCCATGACGCCATTCATTGTACACGGAATCATATGCGAGAGGTCTTTTTGCCACACGGAAAATGCTTTGTTAGGGCTTTTGCTCACCACTCCATCAGCCTTCATCCCCTTGTGCCGAAAAGTGAGCAAGGGAGGACGCCATTGCGGGGGTATCCAACATCGCAGACGACATCGGGGAATGCTTCCCCGAGGGTGTGTTTTCGATGCTGGACTTTCGTCAGTCACTGGCTCATCTTCTTCTTCAATTCATGCGCGCAAGATTTTCGCAACACATGACGAATGGGCGGAAATCACTCATTCTCCGTTTAGTGAAATCGCTCGTTCTCCAGTTGATGCTTAGGTTTCTCCAGTGGTTGAAATTTCGCAAGTTTTGTCGAAAATTATAGGGCAGAATTTCCAAGACCCTTCAACCCCTCTACATTTTCTGTGGCATCATGCAATAATCCTTCACTGCGCTTCTTTGTCCACGTCTTCAGTCAGCCCAGGATATTAAATCTCCGGCTGTGAAGTGAATTTTCCTCCACCGCTGGTGGTGATTCCCATAAAACATGGGGAGGGTGAAGAAAGAGGAGAAATCCCCGCTCTGCCATAAATTACATTTGATGGCGGAAACTGAAAAATGTCACAGACGTTTTTGAGAGTAATTGCGCATTGTTTGACCGCACTGTATTGTTATTTATGCAATTATCGATAATTTATTTTATTTATAGAAATTGCACACAGTTCGACGTGGGCAGAGACACATGGTGAAATTGAACTTTTTAAAGTAATTAACGTAATTAAATTATGATGCCATTAAAATCGCTCAATATATATATATATATATTGATTTGTTCGCTCATTTGGATGCTTTTAGTGTTTAATTGTGGGGCTCACGGTGCCTTAAAAAATATTTGGGGCGCTTTGATGGCACTGCACAGACTTTGGGAGTGTATAATATCAAATATCGTGGGTGCGTGTGTGGCTTCCGTACAATTTTAATTACACTGTCACACCTTTGCCGCCACGTTGCTCACTTTATCACAGAGCACATGTACCATCCCGCGGAGGAAGTGTTGGTGAGAGAGGTACAAATATGGTGGAAGGTGGGCGAATACCTGTGTTTAATTACACTCTATATAACCACCATAATCGTGATTCCCTCATTTTTTTTCTCAACTCCTCCGTGCCCTCTTTCCGACCTCGGCGGAGAAATTCTTTTGTGAATTGTAATTGCCATGTGCGTTCCTGTAGCACCTTTTAATTCACCATTATTTTTAACTCGCCACAATTTTCGGCCATTGAATTTTCTCTCGCCCACGAAAGCCTAGAATTTTCATGTGCAAAATACAACTCAATTTAATCTTCCTATTTGTGATTTCTTTGACAAAGTCACTCGGCAAAGAGAGACTTTCATCTCTCATCCACCATTTAATCGCAACATAGCGAAACATTGTAAGAGGCTCGAGAAAAAAAGTAAATTAACACATCGCGAGTGTTACTTTGTATGAAAAATGTTAATCATAATTTCATGTGTTTATGCATGCATGAAATGGAAATTACGGTGAGAAATGTGGCTTCAGCGTAGTGATATTTTGCCATTAGAGACTCTTGAGGATTAAATAGGTTCTTGTGTGGGTGATTAAAATGAGCGCGAGAGCGGGAGCTAATTTATTAAATTTCGTGGCGATTAAGAATGGGCGAAAAATTACGTGTTTCCGCAAGAAAAATATGTCTTAAACACTAATTCCTTGGAATGCATATATTGCTCGGGGAAAAAATCCTCCTGAAAATTCCATAATCGTGTATGAATTTTCCGCCGTGCGGGTTAATTTTCTTACAGCGAATCGTTGATCCCCCCATTCACGCTTCCGCCCCCAGCCAAATCCAGGGAAAATTTTCAGGGTGAAGAGCGTGATTTTTCCACGAAGACGCGGGATTGAAAAGCTGCGGGAAGAAAGGTTGCGGCCTGCGATAAGATCTCTTCGCAACTCTTTTTGGGGTTCTTCAGTGCGACGCTTGAAAATCCCTCTGGGTTCTTTTTTCCGCAAAATTGTCGTCATAATAGGAAATCCATTCTTGAATATGTTTAACATTTTCCACACTCACAATTTTCAGCACCAGAATCACCCGCTGTGACAGACTCGAGCGGATTCTGCACAATGTCATTAACTTCCTACAACCTCCGGAACGTTTTGGGGTTGCGCTGTTGTTGAAGAAAAGGGGAATTTTACAATTTTCTCCTCCACCAGACTTTCTTCTTCACTTTATGGGAAGCTTGGGAGATTTAATTTGAATTTTGGGATAAGGGGAATTCTTTCAGGCACAGAGAGAGAGATTCATCGATAAATTAGTCAATGGGAAAAGTTGGGCTTATACGAAGTGATTTTCACACTACCCGATGAGGTTGTTGTGTCATAAAGAACACCTCGCACCCTCTAGAGTCTCACCAAAGATCGAAACACTAACAAGATTGTCGTCTACGTCGAGAGTTATTGGCCATTTGTAGTGGGAACCAACCGAAATTCAACCTGCAAGACAGGTACATTATTCGACAGTGCGAAGAGAGGCTTTAAGGATTTGACTTTCATGTGAAATAATAAAACACTGGGAGGAAACTTTTGTGAAAATTGGACAAATATCTTCCCCAAATCACAATTACTACAAATGGCATAAATGGACAGTTCTCGATTGGGTGCATAATTGGAAATTCCACTGATATTTCAATACTTTTCAAAGCCTTATTTTCCCTCAAATCCCCACGTCAAGTGTGTCTCCTTGTCCACGATTCGTTCTCCCCAATGAGCCGATAGGATTTATGGGAGTCACCTCGAAATCACCAGGAGTTGAACTCTTCGATGCTCTTTTAAATATCTCCCTCTTGTTCCCATTGGATTATCGAGATTTCCGGGCCCATGAGAAAGACATATTCCATTCTGCCAGAGTGTCTTCTTTTGTCCAACAATCGACACTCCGGTGGAAATGACACAAGATTCATTGGGGTTTTCTCAAGCATCCTTTCTCCCTCTCTCTCTCTCTCTCTCGGCACCCCAAGAATTGTGAGGGTGGCTCTTGATCTGGGAAAATGTGGTGAGATTCAAATTTCTCGATTTCTGTGGGCAAAAAAGCCACCAGATCGACGAGGGGTTGGGGGTTTGAAAGAGGAAAGAAATCACGGCAAATGGCTCATAAATTTTCAGCTACACCACAGAATGTGAAAAGCAAAATCGATTGAATATCAAACACATAAAAATACAATATTCCCATTGTTGTGCGAGCGAAGGATGCTGAGGAAGGAGATGAAAGTGAGATTGAGGGTGAGGAATAGATGGTATATCTGTTTACCGGGTTGTAAAACAATGAAAGGGCTGTTATTCAAATAAACCAATTCCTTTTTTTCACTCTTGGGGGGCTTCTCACACCCTCTCTTTCACCCTGGCCCAGGTCTCATTGCAATTTTCCGTCGGTTTTCCTCGGGGGTGTAAGTGTAATGCATTGAATAGTGAAAGTCTTTCTCTCTCTCTCGGTGAAAGAATGATAAAGGGGTGGCGGCCTGAGGGATAGGCAGAGAGGGATTTTCACGTGGGAGTTGAAGGGTGGAAGAGGCGAGAAAATGCTTTGAGTGCTGGGAAAATTTCACCTTTGGGTGTAGTTAGACATAAGATGATGGCTTTTCTTCATCACACTTGGAGGATCTCCTCGAATACAGGATGCGAATATTATGGCGATTTTGCTCAAAGCCATCACACAAAATATCTTGATACCCAACCCCTCTTTGGCCACTGGGGTTGTGAGATGTGACAAATCCGTGGATATAAATCAAAATAAGAGCTATTCCATCCCCTAATTTTGTTTTAAATAAATTCCCTATAAATTCACTCTCATGGCCTCTCTTTCTTCACATGTGCGCCTTCGGGTAGGGTTTTTTTGCCTTCCTTCCCGCCCACTTCTCGCCCCTTGTGAGGGTAGTGTGGGAAGTCAATGTGAAAATATTCAAAAGACAGATATTGCAGGAGGAATTTTTCCTATTACACTCTTCCACCCACATTCCCATTACACTCACATCCAATTCGCGAATGTGATTTTTACGACACCTCCGAGTGATGCTTTTTATTTGCAAATTCCTTTCTCTCCCCCGGAAGGAATCTCTGATAAATATTTCACGAAATATCTCGGAAAGAGAGAGAGAGAGAGATCCTCCCTTGAGGGAAATTGCATGACCCAAAAGTGCGGTGAAGATGTACAATTTTGAGCATAGTTGCCATCATGACACGCCCGCGTTTCTTCAAATTTCCCATCAAAGACACCGCGCGAAGAGGTTTAATTTACTGTTTTTCCCCTCATGGAGTAAACTTGAAGATTGAGCGTGAAAATCGCGACAGAGAGTTGCTTCAAATTAATCATTGATAGTGCGCACAGAGTGTGTATTTTGCCTCTCTTTGATTAATTGATAATGATTAGCCGATTAATGTTTACCCACCAGCGAAAGCGCTGCTCCTGAAACGTGTGAAGGTCCTCTTACGAACAAGTTGCGATAAGAATTAATTATATTTTTCGTGTCGCAACTTTTTGACCACTTGATGAAGTGCCTTGAGTGGAAAATCCTAAAACACGGGGCGCTTTGATTATGCGATAAAGCTGCCCAGATTTAATTATTTGATTTTTTTGACACACTGTCACACATTTCACACTCCATTTCATTTGATGTGCAATGATAGGACCGCGACAGAGATCCGAATCACCCACCGGCGACAGGGTTGGGGATATTGTAAAAATTAATGATTCCAATGGAAGTCTGCAAGTGAAATTGATGACAATGATAAATATCTGGTGCGATATTTCATACATTTTTTTGCCTACACGCGACGAATGTTTGTCACTGTGCCAAGAGCTGTGGCCGCGCAAGAAGGGGGATGATTTGAGGTGAATTGGAACTGCAACTTATACTCTTTTATGGTGTTGTTTGATTAGCTACCGAAAAAATCATGTTGATAGTGTACACCACATATTTTCATTTGACAAACAGTGGCAGTGTTTAATTTGGGTGGAATGGTGCGATAACCTCATATCAGATTTGAATCAGGCGCTTGTGTGCCTCCTCTCGCTGACTTGTCGTCATCCGTGAGTTTTTTCGGGGTTTTGGTATATGGTGCAAGAGAAGTGAGATATGAGGCCTCCTCGAAAATTCAACAATTCACGGGGAAATGTGTGTTAGTCAAAAGTCAAATATAGCGCGAAGAGCCAATAAACCACGACGTGGTTTGGGTGATTGCCATCAAGGTTTTTGCCCAAGAATGGTCTCACCAAGGGACAGACAGTGTGTCTCACATCTGTACACCACTTCCGCGGCCTCTTCAGCATTTCAGACACCTCTAAAGCCTAAAGAAAGGCATTTTCCATCGCTTTTTACACTCCTTCAGCAGTTTTCATGTCAACATGATCAATGTTTTCCCGTCTCATGAAGTTTAAACTCTTTAAATGTTTAAATTTCAAATTGTGAGGTTATGGATCCGGCCTAAACAATCCTTTTTTGATTCATTTTAATAGTTTTGACCATGTTTCTTCTAGATTATGAGACTGAATTTGTCACTTTGAAGCACAAATCGCGGAAATAATGAAGCAAAATTTATTCCTCTAGACTTAAATGACATTTTTGAGGTTATGATCGATAAACGCTCAATTTTGTCAAGAAAAATACAAATACTTCCAATTTAAACACGAATTTGATGATTTTGAAGGTTTTTTAAGCACCCAGAATCTGTTTTAAAAATCTGAAGTCAATCAAATAACTTAGAAAAGCCATGAAATTAATTGTTCCAAGCAAAATAATTCAGAAATATCTGCCCCTTGAGTTTCACAATTGCAATCAAATGGTTTAATCTGAAAATTACTGATTCTCAGCTTAATTATTATTCAAATTCTCCTCGATCATGTCAAACAATTCACTTTCCCGCCTAAAATCTCCTCATTTACCCACAATATCCATCAGCCCAATTCCAAATCGTCCGATACCCTATCTATACTATCTCCAATTGATTAAGGTGTATTAAAGTCTTCGACGTCACATGTGACTTATCGACGCAACACGTCTCTAATCATTCCTAAAGTTATCGCAATCGAATTTCTCGGTGAATCGCATCCAATAGATGGTGTCTTGGTGGCATGAAGAGCCTTCTGAAGGTGTACAATTCCTGTATTTATTATTACCAACACTTGATTCTCGATTTTAATCACACTCTCAACACCGGTAAATCCGTGGAGATTTATGCCACTGAATACGGGAGCTGAAAAAATCCCATTCCTAGCAATAGGTCAGACACACAATCAAGCATTTCTCGACAGTTTAATAGTGACAAATTAAGCGGCTCAGCTTTCTGAAGATTTAGAGGGGCTCTCTCGTATTTTTTTGCTGATTTTGATAAAAGACTTTTTATTGCTCTCACGCCCGGTCATTTCTGATACAGGCGCAATTGCCATGTGAGTCCAAAGCCGTGCCTCTCTATTGAGCCGAGATAATTTTTGCGGGGTGGAATGTTAACAACTATTGGGGCTTTTGGGGGGCTCTGCGCCGTATTTATTTCCCACCCCCAGCCCCCGCCTGTGCCTCCCCCTCAATTTTGTGCGGATATCAGGCTGGCAGTGCGGCTCTCTTCGGGGCGGGAGGCGCACGGATTGAGGGCGAACGGGGGAAGAAATATCAAATATTTGGTACTGTTGATACATACAACAACTCCAGCACGTTATCACCTAATATCTATGCGTTCACACGACTCGATGCTCACACAATTCGTCTGTTTTACGGCTGATAACGATGTGATGTATTAACATATTCGTGATGTACGATGCGACCATTTATTAAACGCATTAAAATTGGCCAAAAATACCACCGTCACAGTTGATTTTGTTTGTACATCATTTCAATTTAATTACAAAATGGCATTATGTTAATAAATTATTAATATCACTTCGTGCGGTGGCGGCTTCTGAATCGACGGGTCTCTTTTTTCTCACACTCCGTGAGACATTATGAGCACTAATGTGGTGTAGAATGTGAGTCTGGGTGGCACTTTTAACACCTCCGGCGGCACTCTAATTGCCATCGAATGCAGAACTAAACTCTGTAGGACAGTTGTCGCGAAATCCAACAGATCGCGCGGAACATAATTGCATATCGCGGGGCAGATTTGGCGGGAGGCGTGGAAGGGGGAAAAAAATAATAAAGCTAAATGGTATCGCAGAATGAAATTAATTTTTAATTTGTTTACCTCATGGTGCCACAGAAACGTGTTTTCACATAATAATTTTGCTATTCGCATAAAATACACTCTCGGGTTTGTGTTGTTTTTTTTTCCCCACCACTTATCCGGACTCATGTTTGCAGCAATTTATCAATAAAGATGACACTCAATGGCATATCAATATCACCAATCAATTTTCAACGCATTCATAAGCATTATCCATTTGGCATTAATGAGGAGAGAGCATATCTGCATGGCAAACAGCACAATAAGCTCCTTTTTTTCCACGTGCGCTCAGCCCATGGATGAAAAGCGCATAAATTGAAATTGCGGTTGAAATTAAAATCACCCTCTGTCACTGATGATCGAGGATGAGGACGGGATAATTGAAAAAAAAAGTTCATGCGAGAATATATGGTAGATTTTTTCAGTTGCTGATAGCTTTATACCTTCCAGTTGAGATCAATTAAAGCCCAAACTATAGAGAGAGTGAACCTTTTCAGCTGATTTATCTACAAAGTTTCCACCCACCCACCACCACCCACTCTCGTGGAGGAGTTTTGCAGAAATGCTGCAACGAGATGAGATGGGTTTGGGGGGTGGCCACACAGTTTAGGGTTTGAAATTTCTACTGGGGGTGAAACTATTGAAATTCGTTTCTGACAACTAATTAACATTCCCCCGCAAATACCCCTAAACCCGCCCTCGCAAAGTTAATATTTAATGTAATTAATTTGGAGTTTATGTTTTCTCCTCTGATGATTGCATATGAGGAACTTCTAAGAGCTCTCTTGTTAGTCGAAATTCTCTCTGTATTTCCACAATATGGAAAAGGTTAAATCTACAAGGAATTTCCGTAATGTGTGTGTGTGCTCATTATGCTCACTTCTGGTTGAAAGTCGTTGGTGTAAAAATGTGTAATTCCAAAGAAAATGTCCAATTTCATTATTCAACAAGAAAGCCCTTTGACTCAAGGAATTATGCTCATTTTCTTCACGTCGAAGAGCGACAAAAGGGGAGAAAACCCTCCGAATGGAGAGCATCAAACATGAGAGGATCTCTTTTAATTTATGCTGATTCCATCCCCACAGACGTTGAAATAATCTGATGCGGCATATACCTTTTTGGGTGAGGAGCAGCAGAAAAAATTGAAATGGTTTAAATTGCCCAAAATGGGCCATATCCTCATAACCATTACAAGCAGTTACTGCTTTTATGATCTGCCCATGGAGATTGCGGCTGGGCGGGGGTGGTGGTTGTCTTGTCAAAATTATGCAAATCTGTCTGCTGATGTGATTTGGGGTGGATGTCAGTGGAATGGCTTTCAGTTTTTCCACCCTCACAGACAAAATACCTTCTTCTTCTCTTCGCCCATTGTGCGGTTCTTTCTCCTCTCCACTGTTTTTTATGTGAGATTAAGTGTCGTAAAAGTTTTCAAGGTGTTTTATTAGGCAAGAAAAATTTTATTCCTCATTCACACTCCCTGCAATGGGGGTGGATTTTGCTGTGGCTCGTGCAGAGACAAGAGAAGAAGGAAAAAAAACACAAACACACACACACTGCTCAATATCAGATTTACCATAAAACGACAATAGGAAAATGTTTTCCATCAGAATGACTTTTTCATGGAAATCCGTATGGAAATTGTCAGCTTCTCTGGGCGATGGAGAGTCGTGCCACTCATGGGGTAGACACTCGAGACACTCACTCTCTCTCACTTTCCCGGGGAGGGAAAAGGGCAATGAGCCGCAAGCACTTTGTAGGTCATTTCGAAGGCGTTGATCACCCAATTTGGCTCCAGCGAAATGGCTCATCTTGAGGACAGACAACAGATTTAAATGGCATTGAATCTTGATTGTTAGCAGAGGAAAAAAATTCCGACACCATCTCGGGGAAAATGGGAGGGTTCCTCATCGTCCCATAAAGAGGACTTACTTTGTATTTATATGCAATACACTTTTATTTTTATCACCTTCGCCTGATGTGAGATTGGCTCGCCTGCCAATGAATTGTGAGTTGTCTTTGCCACAACAAATGGCCAATTTCCATCCTGAGCTCGTGCGGAATGTCATATATGGACTGCTTCAGTGAGGAAATTGAATGTCCTGGAAATGGTGATAAGAAGTTTCCATTCTCCCCCCTCAGCAGAATGACTTCTTGAGACATTCTGGCAAGGATATTAAACGGGTTTAACCCATACAACTTTGCCAGACTTTTATCCAAAAATTCCATGTAATTATCGGACGTTGCGTCGAGCCCCGAAGGCATCAATTTCCAAAGAGGCGCGCACAGAAAATTCACATGATTTCGAAGAAGAGTGGCTCATCTGCATCCCTGCAGATGGGGCGGAGCAGCAATCGCCGGAAATGACTCCTTCCCGTGGCGTATGCAATTACGGATGAATTTATCGTCTATCCGTCAATCTGAGGGGTGATTTTTTGCCATCAGCGGAAAACATCCAAGACAATGCGTGAGGCGTTCCTTTGCGAACATGTAAGTCACCCCGAAGGCCTCTCTCTGTTGTCCATCAGATTGCCTTGGATGACTCTGTCTAATGATGGTTTGGAAGTTTGTGCGTGTTTGGGCGGTGCATTGCAGGGTGGAACACGTGTGAGGTCCTCTCGACATCCTCCGGGACGGCGTGATTAGCATTGGACATGTTCCCGCGCCACCCACTCTCGATGACATTCGATCCCTATTATCGTCTACAAGTTGCCAGGTATTTCGAGACAGTTTCCACACTTTGAGCCTCACAATGTGACTTTGTCACTGATAATTGAAATCCTTTTGCCATGTCTCGGGGTTTGGATGAGTCGCACCCACTCGGGGTGGGGTGAGGCTGATTTGAGAGTGAGCTTTGTCTAATTTGAGGTCAGTGGCTGTTAATTTCCAGGAGAGAATTGTAACGTGTGTCTTATTCATGGGATATCTAATGAAGCACAAATTGATTTTCACCAGAAGCCCTCTGCAAGAGGCGTTATATCTACTGCCAGTGCTTCATTCAGGGGGTGGAAAGTTTCAAGAAATTTCCACAATTTCTCATCCTTTCCATGCGTTCAACGGATTTGAGGAATAATTGCATATGCAATTGAATAAGGGAAACATATGCGCAAACAATTTGAAACATTGCAATCCTAAGGCAATATGTGCTCAAGAATTGTCTTGGGACTTCATCACAAGACATGCACAGCATAATAAATGCTGAGACACTCAAATGAAATTGGATTGTGAATTTTCATACAACTAATTGAAGTTCTGAAGCAACTCTTTCACTCCGCTTAATCACATAGAGACGAATGGAAGATGACTTTCCAGCCACCCTTCCCTCCATCAGCTCACCTCCAAGGGTGTCTCTCTGCTTCCACCCCCAATGTACACAGCGATGCTCGTGAATATTGAAATAATTAGAGAGTGAGTTTGCGTGACACTTTCGAATGTGTCACTGAGAGAACACAACTCGGCGAATATGGCTCAAGTTGATGACTTGGCAGAAATGCACGAGTCAGCATTTTGCAGAATTTCAACCCCCTCCGGCTGTCATTTTGGGGGTGACCAATCAGATGCGATAGACAGTCGGTCTGTGTCCAGAGACAGACCGGCAATCCGGAGTCAGCGGAAAATTTTCCAGCACAAAACAAAAAGCCCTAAATCATTGCCATGGACAGATCCACGCCAAAATTGGTGGCCACCCACCCGCCGGAAGAGGTCCGCAGCCACCGGTGGTGGAGAGTTTTGCAAAATAGAAAATTGTAAACAATTTGCACTTTGCTGGGTAATTCTGGCATGTCACCCCGGAAGATTGGGTCATTTCACGGAAGCGAATAGACACACGGTTGGGGAAAAAGTTGTGACTGAGACGCATGTAACTGTCAATTATTTGCTCTATCATCTGGCAGAGCTTCCTTCCCAGGAGGAGGAAGAGGAGGAGAGGAAAAAATGCGGAGACCGGAGAGATTGAAGGCAACCTTCTTGGCACGAGGGTTGAAAGCTTCCTTCCGAGTCATTTTTCATCTCATTCCTCCCCAGTCGCGATGGCCTCCGTGCCGAGTTTATTTAGAGAGAGAGAGAGAGAGAGATTGTGGCATCGATGTTAATAATTTATTCACTCTCCCAGTTATTGTTATGATTATTGGCTGGTGAGGGAGTCCATGTGACCAGGAGATAAATGGGACTCGTGGGGAATTCATTAAAACACGATAAAGCGATCGCAAAGTGGGTGGGCGGCCTTTTTTCGCCACCCCCAAAAACCAGACCCGCCGGAGAACATTTTCGCCTCTCAACTTTTCCCTCCTTATCAGATAATGAGGTTTTCTTTTCGACGTGCACTCCGCCAGCAGGGCAGCCACCCACTGGGTGGGCGGGAGGCGTTTTAATTTAATGGCTTTATAAAGAGGTTGTCTATCATTATCAGTGCAAACCCACACCCACTCTCATGGCTAATACCATTGCGCCACACCAGCGCCTATCTCGCCGTATAGTTTTATTTACTTGCCAGTGTATTTTTATCTCGGGTGGAAGATCAAGCGGAAAATAGCGAAACGACAGCGGTGGAGCTTTAATAATCCCCAGGGAGATTGTGGAAAATTCGACGAATGGCGTGCCACCGTCTCCACATGTGGGGTGATGGCGACGCCACGGAAAACCACGAGTGGGTTGTGAGTGCCACAAAACAATTACCTAGATTGCTTTTCTTTCGTGCGCCATCCACTGAGAATTTCTTCTCCGGAACGCCGTTCGGCGCGGTCGAGGGGCCAGGAAGCGTTCGCCGGGTGTTTTTTCGGGAAGCTTTAAAGCACTTTAGGAAATTCAGAGAGAGCCCTATTGAAGATGAATAGATCAAACAACTATATAGCCATGAGATTTACTCTAAAGCCAATTATATCGTGAAACTCTTTGAAAAAGAAACACCCAGCGATCCCCTCGGCGAATTCGTGGATCCCATAACCAAGTGCAATGGCAGAAAAAAATACACCTCGGCACACAAAAAAGTCACTCACGAAAAATATTAATGGTCCTCCGCTCCAAATTTAATCTCCTCCCGTCTCACCGGGAGATGTGCCCAGAGGGGAGCGCGAAAAAGGTGGTTTTAAAAATACTTCCACGACGCAACATATCAAATATCCTTCTCTCTCTGTCCCTTTTTCTCCCGGCGCACTGTGAGACAATTGCGCCATTGAAGCTGCGGCAACACTTCCGGCAGATGTGGGTGTGTATTTTTTCTCATCATCATCATCAACCCCTTTTCCATACTGACGCCGAAGGAGGAAAAGGAGGAAGAAAGCAAAAAAAAAATTAAACCACATGCTAAACATGTCAATCAAAAGTCGTCCCCTGACTCGAAACCCAAAGAAAAGGCACTTCATAAAAATATCGGGCCGGGAAATGTTGATGAAGATTTGAGGCGCGAGAGAGCATAAATAGAAAAAAAAAACAGATGAGAAATATTGAAATAATTGCGGTGAGGCTGGGGTGCAGTGGATGGTTGATGGATTGCACACGAATGGGTGGAAAAAAATGTGCCAAAGACGGGAAGATGCCGGCACGTGGCTTGAGTCCATTGTTAACCCTTTCAAGTACACTCGCCCAAACACACGCGGGCCCCTTCAATTACCATCCCTCCCTGGGCATTGTGCGACCCGCAAATCAGATGCTTTTTCGCAATCGCGCCGCTCTATTGTTGAGCAATTATTAGATTCTGTCATATCGAATTAACGTCTGTCTCTCTCCTTTCTTTCCAGCATCCGTATCCATCGGAAGACCAGAAAAAACAATTAGCGCAAGATACAGGGCTTACGATACTGCAAGTGAATAATTGGTAAGTGATCGCCCATGTAATTTGATATGATTTTTAGTGTGACATCATCGCAGCATTCACGCGAGCACGTAATGTGCACAGTAAACAGTCCAATTACTTTGGCGAACTATCGCAATGCAAGTGTGAAGAACATCCATGCTCGCCAAGTGATAAATGATGAATTCGAGAGTGGAGGCAATTGTCCAGTCTCATGCCCACCCACATGGTGACCGCGAAATTCACGATCTCACCGATGAGATTCTGTCCCTCGTGCATGTCTCATTCGCCTTTATCTGGCACTGGGAAGAGAGCGAGAGACTTGCATCATTTTTCATCAGTCGAACCATCCATTTGTGCAGCATCCAATAAAATATCACAGCCATGGTGACAATTTTTGTCCGCCATATCCATCCTCCACCTCAGACTGTTCTTTGTACTCCGTGGGGACTATTTATGGCCCAGAGAGGTGGCTTCAGAGATGTGCTATACAAGTAACGAGAGGGAGAGAGAGAAAAAAAAATCATCGGCCAACGACACCCATATAAACTCGTTTGATTTGTGCATCAAAGTGCAATTTACTCTGTGCAATTTTGTATGGTGAATAGAAAGAGAGTTATTGGCATATTTCGCACAGATGATTCTGAGGGTGAATTCCTCGCGAGCCACTCAGTTGCCATCCATGAAATACGAACTGTCACCTCTGCCAGCCAATTTAAATATAACCATGTGAAATATGACATCGTTAAGGCCGTGGCGAGAGAATGAGGACGATAGTGTGCGCTCAGGAGGGAGAAGCCCAGGTATCAGCCACGGATCCCGCAGTTGGAGATCGCTGTGGCGCTAACGAGGCGCGCAGAACGCGCACTGTGATAAGGACAAGGGGGAGATAGTATGCCTTCAATCTGTACACCACTTTCTGACACTTCTGAATGCTCTTTAAGACATTTTCTTTAGCTCTTAAGACTGGTTCCTGCACGCATTTTCCCTTTTGTCCGCGGCAAATGCTAAAAGAAAAACGTTCTGACCAAATTCTGAGGTAATGAATCCGACCAAGAAAATCCTTCTTGGACTCTTTATATTGCTTTCAAACCTAGAAATGAGAAAATAAGTCGAATATTGCGATGTTTCTTTTAAAAATTGAGGTTCAATTTGTCGCTTTAAAGCACAAATCGCAAAAATAACTAAGCAAAGAGACTTTCTTGTGCACTAAAATGATGTCTTTGAGGTTATGATTGACTCTTAAGCTTTTACTCAACCAATATGAAATCAATTTGAACACAGATTCTCAGCTTTGCTCAAGAAAAAGAGAAATAATCCGTGATTAAACACAATTTTGATGTTTTTAGGGGTTAATTTCTAAGCAATATAATTTGTTGAAGCTGAAGCTTTTGCAGAGCAAATATTCTAACACCTCCGGCCATAATATCTGCCCCTTGGACAAGGAGAGACTTTAGTGGGCTTTTTTTAGTCCCTGAAAGCTCATCCCAAAATGACGAGTGCACAAATTGTCACGGACGACTGACTTGCAGATCATTCGCAGAGACCTTCCGACCGTCGAGGAAGAGTAAATGTCGAGTCTCCTTTGGAAATTTGTTGTCCTCTCACTGTCATGGTGATTTGTTGATTCACCAAGTGTGTTGGCATCGCCACACGGCAAGAGCCTTCTCGGGGCAGCCCTTATTAGGTGGCCGAGGTGTTATAAATTTGGCTTTTCGGAGGCGTTGGCAGGTGTCGTGTGACATTTGTTCACCGGCGATTCTCCTCCATTTTCGAGATTTATGGTGAATTCATAGACTTTAGCGTCTGCGACACGACGAAAGAACCACAGTCACTCTCACCTTCGGCCGGGGAAATTTATTTGCACCCCAAAGAGTGATCCAGAGAGCCGCGGGAAGAGGGTGTGGGTGGGAACGGGAATTTTTGTGCACATGTGATGCAAAGGCAAACACGAAATTAATGTTTTTACTCTTCTCTGTTGCAACAGAAACAAGCAAATAGTCATTTAATCCCTTCTCCCAGGGGAACATCGAGTGCGGGGGGCGAGTGTGTGTGCGACCCTTTGATAGAGAGAAGGGTTGCAAGCAACCCTTTCGCCTATTTTTCCTGTCCACATGATATATTGCTTTGGGATATGTGAACAAATCTTCCAATTGCCCAAAAGATTCCCACCCGAACTGGGCTTCGAGGAGGACAAGAATATTTTTCCAACCACCCACGAGTGCGCGATTGCCCATGAGTGGAGGGTATGAAATGGATTCTCGAGTGGCTGGATTAAATTACTAATACGATTGGGAATTTGTTTTGTTGTCGAATCACCCCTAACACGCGAATTGGAATTGAATTCATTCTCTCTCGTTCCGCCCTTGCTGTGCGCCAGGGTGAATTCCTACGGTATAAGATGACTATTTAGCTAATAGCACGACATTGATGCCTTTTGTCTTGTGCGCCACACTCTCCGAATCGGCATAGAATTGTAATGGAAAAAATGCATTCAGCACCCCATCTATCAAACACACGTCCTGGATGCGGAGGTGCTTTCAGGACTAGGGCAGCTCTGGGTAAAAAGTCTCTCAATTGCCAGAGTATAATTCCCCGAAATGGGAGAACTGATTGATTAATCGTGGCAATTACTGATCAACTTCAACTGCCTAATTAGATTCTCAGCTCTAACATCGGTGTTCACTTTCGCCCATATATTGAGATTGCTTACAAGAGGGGTTGGAAAATTTCTGAAATTCACCAGAAAGCATTCACTTTAATATCCAAGTTTTCCCTTCCCTCCCGAAAAGCCCTTCTGTATCGCAATCCCTCTGCGTAATTACATAATTTCCAAATGCAATTATCCATGTGAGAGTCTTTTTGTTCCACTGAATCCAAGTGTTTGCTCGCCCACCCCGGATTTCACATCCATTTTCAATTGCATATGCAATATTCAGATGGAAATCCGCACCCTTTTGACAATTTGCCCTGGGTAAATTGAGAAATAAAAACAGAGCCTTTTAATGAAAATTCCACCCGGACTCAGAGTGTAAATTCATCCCCGAATGCGATTTTAAATAGTCAATCGTAACTTTTGGCCTCATAATCCGCATGTGAAACAAACACCATCAAGAGGTTAATTGCGAGAGGCATTTAGAAGAATTCTCTGGCGAAGGGTGGCATGAAAATATTTGCAACTTGTGCACACTTTCCCATGTAAATTATCCCGACATGTGCACCATCAGGTTCATCTTGCAATTTTAGGTGTGAAAGAGGCGGAAAATTTGCAGGGGATTCTTGAACTTCTGGGGCAATTATTCCATATGTTCCCTCCTAAGATGCCTCCAAACAAAATGCCGGGATCTTTTGCCACAGCGAAGAGGGTATTTTTCGGGTCTCTTGCTCGGGAAAGAGCTTTAGATGGGAGTTTGTGGGGAGGAAAATTGAGGAAAAACACCGAGACATTTCGCTCTCGGGGAGGGAAAAAAGCGAAGAGAAGTTCGGTGAGTAAAACCAGACATTCTCCTAATTAATTAGAAGTTATTTAATGCAATATCCAGAAAATAAATGAGATAAAATCCAACTTTGAGGAAAATCCACCCTCACCAAAAAGTAAATTAGAATGTAGTGTACTTTTTTCGCCTCCAGATTGAGGCTCGTGGATTGCATTAGAGAGCTTTTCTAGCGCACAAAACCAGCATAACAACCCCTCTTCGCATTTTCTCTCTTTCTCTTTTGGGGTTTGGAAAAGCCTTGGCGCGGTGTGGAGAGCAAAAAAAAAGTTGGCAAGAAGGAATAAATATTAATTAAAGTAGGATTGAGGCTTGATGGTTTGCTCTCTCAATCCACAACTCCTCCAGACGCTGAATGTCTGAAAGCTTTCACTGAAAATCTCAAGATTGCATTTACGATTATTTGAGCTTTCGTGGCAAAATTGAGAATAACATGTTGGAATAATATTTCCACTCGGTCCAGAACAGTGGAAGTTTGCGGTATTTTCCGCAACTTCTTCTGCCCTTTCCGCGGCGAATTGTGTGTTTGGAAGAATTCTCATCATCTTCATTGCGATTATTGTTGGGACGCGCAAAAAAATCGGGTATAGCAAAAATTACTTAAAAATAAAATTGGTTAGAATTCTCCCCTCGCTTTTGCCACACGATGTGGTGGATTTTCCCCGAGGGTGGAAGGGAGAAATTCAATCTTGTGTATGATATACAAGATGGGGGGAGGGTGGTTTCTCCCCTTCCCAGGCGCGGGGGTGGTTTGGCAAAAAAAAAATAGAGTCGGAGAAAAAGGGAAAAAAGGTACAATTTTCAGTTTTAGCTGATAAGGACTCAATCCCCGAGCCACTTTGTCTCACCCTCGCATTTCCACCCCCAGCGCAGAACTCTTGTCATTTATCATCCCCCTGGAACGTGCATTTTGTCTCTCCTCCGCGTATAATTCAAATGATTTCGATTATGTGCTGCTTCAGGACACTTTCCTGGCGTGGAGCAAAAAAAGAAGAGAACGTATAATTTTTTCGCGATGGATTTCTCCATCTTCAATTGGTCCTGGAGTACTTTGGGGGTTGGCGCGGTGGAAAAAAGGTCTCTCGCGTAATTCGATGGGTCGTCGAGGGACGGAAAAAGCCTGGAAGGTTGATGATTCAAAGGATGGATAAGGGAGAGTAGATAATTTCCTCTTTTTTCTCGCCATTTTCACGCCACAATTGAGAAGTTAGGAATTGCGAGTGGGAGATTAAGCTCCACCAGATTTTCAATTTCATCCCTTTGCCATTCAGGCACTAATCTATATATTTAATCTAAAGAGAGAATCTCAATTTATTCTGTCTTCCATTTCTATGCATTAGAAATTCCGCACATTTTTTTCCATTTATTGCACGCACGAAAACCAATTCTTGTTGTGACCGCAAAACATCTTCTTCTATTTGATAAACCCCTTGTTTTCTCCTCTTGTTACAGAAAAATCTATGGCAAATTTATTCCCATGTTGATCACGTGATGTGATTCTCGAAGATTTTGCGGTCAGAGGGCAAAGAAATTTCTCTCCTCGTCCACTGCATGGCATGATTATTTTGTCTTTATGATGTGGTGCTGATGGTGACATTGTGAATCAATAAATGGCGTCTCGACGTCGTAAATTTCACCGAAAAACGATAACAAAATTCCACTTCTGTGCCACTCGACCTCCATCGCAGGCCAGCAGCAAAAATATTTTGTGTCCTTATTTCGTCCTCTTTTCATTTCTTCAACATCGCTCCGTGGAACTTGCGAGCGAACGAGCGACAGCGACACAGTCGCAGAATGTGAAGAATTCGATATATAGATCCATGAAATCGAAATAGAATTAATTCTGGGCGTCTTTTGCATATCTTTGGCGTACTTTTTCATCTCTCAAGCTTCTGCCATTCGACGGGAGTGCTTGTTTATGTATGTAGCTCAAATAAATATTCATAATTGTCTCGAGACTCGCTGATGTCGCCTTGTGGACTGGAAGTAAGGAGGAGCTGGGATCCGGAAAAGCAATTAAGTAAATGGCATCTCGAGATATTATCCTTAATGGATATGCCAATTTTCCACAATATGACATAATTGTTTTGTCGCCACCATTTGGAGCATTTCAATTTTGATCCCATTCTGGAGAAATACTATTGCGAAATGGGATGAATTTCCGAAGGAAAAATCAATATTGCCATGTCACAACCCTTGATTTTTTCCTTCCCTCGCTTCAAGACTTTTTCACCCTTTGCTGCATTTTTAACAAAACACTGGGTGTCATCAAATATTAAGGCTGTGCCGCCCTTTTTCCTCACCTCAAATCATCCACTCTCGCCACACTTTTGCAAATTTCATACTTTTGATGCACTCATACAGAATTCATGGCCACCAAGAGTTTCCCCAGAACATTCTCCGTGAATGTCACATTCACGGAGACCCAGAAACGAGAGCCGCACACGTCTCGTGAAAAATTTCTCTGAATTTCCATCTTGCATGCAATTCAATCATTCCAGCCAACCCTTATTCCCTCTGCAATTCTGCTAAATTCAGAGTGCCTCATCTTTATTTATTCAGCAAAAATTTCCTTCTTCTCGTGGAATTTTTATTGATTTGCAAATATAGGAGGAGTTTTCTTTTCCTCTTTTTTTCCTAAAAAAAAAAACTCGCTTTTTTGTGCCTTCTTCGCGCCACTGTGGCTCCCCTTCACCCTCAACCACTTTTGCCAGAGAGGGAGAGAGAGAAAAAAAAGAGTGTAATACTGAAAGTTGTCAAGGGACCGACTAAATTGAAATAAAACATTTCCTCTAACGCCAACACCATCTGAGGCCACTTGTTTTTCATTGTGAGGCTGAAGAATTCATATACAAAATAAGGCAATGTGCCACTTCTATATACCCATCATCATCCCTTAAGGATTTTCCGGGTATTGGTAGGTAAACTGCTACAGGGCGGCATTTAGCCACGTACAACGCTTTAAATTTAAATCACATATGTGCTCATATCTCGCTGAATTTTCCACAGATTTTCCCCAAATTTGGCTAAAATGATAGATATTGAAATTATCTACTATTTTGTAAAACATTGTAGGTATCTTAGATCACTCCTTGTTGGTCAAAAATGATCTTTTGTGCGCCACTCGATAGAAAATTCACTGGTTTTTTGGCCGCATTTTACTGTTCCATCCCTTTTTGTCCTTCGTGAAAAGACACACTAAGAATTTCCAGCAGTGAAAACACAAGATGAGGAGCTAAATGGCGAAATGACACAGTTGTAACAGTGGCGAGACATTCTTGTCGACTTCACACAGCCAAGACTCTGGGGATATTGTCAGAGATTCCCCATTGAAAGACTCCAAATTGGCTCCGAGTGCTCAACACTTTGCGAATCTTTAGCATTTCGCTAGAAGTCCGCTTCGATTAATCTCATGCAATTCTGTGGAAGATCGCGGCCGAGATTGCCATAATCAGCTGAATTGCTGAATTGATATTGAGCGATGGTGAAATTTCTCGGAAAGCCCCCACGGAGACAAATGCCGCGAAATTAAATCTGTGACCCTGTCAGACAATCGCATGGCGAAATACGCGCGCCCCACTGGCTGGAAGCCCCTACGGACGAGTTATTAACATAAATAACAATTTATAAAGTCTGATTTTATTGACTTTAATTAATATGCCTCGATACAAACACTAATTGCCACTCTCATGGCGCTCCTGCCTTTCTTTACGACTCGCTGGCCGCCCAATTGCCACTCCGTGTCCCCATCGTCCGTCAGCCATCCTCCGGCGACCACCTCGTCACTCCATCGGTCGCTCCCCAATCATGCTCCGGCTAATGGCAATTTGCAATCAGGAGGCCAAGATGGAGTGACTGAGCAGCAATAGAGCCATTAGCGATTCTACATGCTGCAATGGGGCTGTTATGCCAAATGTGATACACTGGAAAGAGCATAAATGTGAATTATATCGAGATAAATTTTCAACATATGGATATTTATACCGAGTGTGCTCTCTTGGCATTACACATAAATTCACCAGGCGTCTCCATCATCTGCACAGAGAAAAGGCTCCAAGGCAAAATGGGGTGAGCTCGTCTCTCATCCGTTGCAGCCCTGCGAATCGTATAAATAAAATGTTATGGCCTTTTCCATCAATGATCCACCATGTCTCGAGAATGTTGCTTTTCAATTGGCCACAAATACATCTCGCCTCGCCTAAGTAACCTATGAGAATTTACTTTTCCAAGGGGTTGCTAATATTGGGGATGTAGCGTGACTTTTGGCTCGAGATGCAAATTGAAATTCGTGAATTTTAGGCTCATTTCCAGTGCGTAAAAGCGAATTTCACAGCTGAAAAGCTTTCAAAAGACAACGTAAATTAATTATTCCATCTTTAATCGAATAATTACGGTTTTACACAAGGTAAATCTAGAAAAACTTCCCTATTTTTACAAATAAGGGAATCTTTAATAATTCTGACAAGAATCTGTAGTTGAGAATAAAGAAAAGCCCTAAATTGTCCTTTAATCGTTCAATATTCTTCTTAAACTTAACCTCAACACTCTGAAATCTATCTTCAGACCTCAAACTTCTCCTGACGAGACAATTTGACACCCAAAATATTTTTTCTCCTTCATTTTCCACTCTTTTTCTCTAAATTTCTGGCAGAATTCTCGACACAAGACGCTGAGGCATTCAAACCCCAAAATTAGCAACCCCTTGTGTTTTTCCCAACCATTAAGCTATCAAGTAGTTGAGAAGCTTCACCAAAATTCGCCTCTTTGGTCCTGAATCGCCTCCAGAAATGGGATATTTCCAAATAATCCAGCATTTCATCTGCTAATATTAATTTACATGGGGCCATATGCTGCAGTATATTTCCTGTTCTCCTCTTGATGGCACCTAATCCTTCATATCCCTTTGTTGGCGTGTCCTTCCGTGAGCATTACATCTCACTCCCGGAGAGTGCTCTCGGTGGCTTCACACGTGATGGGATGGCGAAATGGAGTCTGCTCGATGTGAGGGCCCGAAAGAGTGTGTGATCCAGAAGACTCATTTTTGGGATAAGTGCTCGAGGAGGCGCAAAGACACATGGGGGATTCCCATGAAAGGGGCTTTGGCTGCAGGGGAAGATTGTGAGAGATGGTGGATCATGAGCAAGAATTATGGTCTTCATCGCGGGAAATCCTCAAATTCTTCATATATCCACACTTTTTCTCACCCATGTGTGATTTTCATACGGTGAATAATCATGTCTTTTTCTCTTTCTCTTTCCAGGTAAGTCTCACTCTTGTCCTGTTTCCACGCACGCGAGATGATTCTTGAATCGAACATTTGCCGTCTTCTGGGTGAGTTGAGAATGTTGTAACTGTGTTTGCTGGGCGAAGGAAAAACACATCGTGTGTGAATTCTATGGGAAAATTCCAAACTGCGCTATTGGCCCCGAATTGTGATGACGTTTCATAAAGTTTTCTATTCATGAGAGACTACAAAAGAATGCGCAAAAAGGAGCGAAAAATTGGGTGGGTGGAAAATGCTAAGTCATTTTTTACCCACCCACACAACAAAGTTGAATTGTGAAATACTTTCCATATTGCGCGCCGAGAAATTGGTTCATTTATGGCGCCAAAAATTAGTTGCATTCAATATTAAAGAAGTGGGCAAAGCATTTTATCAGCACATTCAATTGGCCCAGGAATGCACCAAGGTTTCGATTGCAATCACGCAAGCAATTTTTACAACCGCAAATTGTGAGCATTTTTCGATTTAAAGGCAATTTGCAATTGAGTGAATTTTTCTGCCAGAGAAAGTGTGGCGGAATTATTTCCCTCTGGCCCTGAAGGTTATCAGGAAAATTATTTTCCATCCCCAAAAACTCACATGGTTTTATATTCAATTAACCAACCACACATTTTCTGCATTCTGGACGTGAGGTAAAATATTTTATTATTTTATGCATAATTATGTCGAACAGAATTTTCAGCAAATATTTGATTTATCATCCCCATCTCAACACAATATCGCGTTCGTGCCATAGAGATTTTCCTGCATGTAAACAGAAATTTTGCAAAATTCACACAAGTGTGAATAAACAAAATTCTAATTTATAAATACAGAGCCGCAAAATTTGGGTTTGTTGTCTGCCGAATTAACTTTTGATATAGGGCGATTCATTAACTCAAATCCCAGAAATGAGAGATTTAACCATATATCAATATGGTGCAGACAACCAGTTTTGCCCCCAAAATCGCAAATACTATAATGTTTATTGCAATTATTATACTGTATTTATGCTGTATTTGTTCTCAAAACATTTTCCAAAAACAGTATCAACAGAATATAATTCTGTGCTTTGCGTATACACAATTTCTGGGGGTTATTTTATCATATTGCAAAATTTGTGTTTTTCCTCCCTCAAACCCCCGTCGAAATACTATTATTGGTTTTAGGGGTGGGAAAGGGGAAAATCATATAAATCACGCGATTTTGAAATTGCTTATTAAAATTTTGATGTGTGGTTTTCATATCACAAAACACCACTCAATTGCACTTAATTCACATCTATGAATTTTATACTTTTTCCCACTTCAGCCCCATATATAGAGTCAAATATTCGATTTCAACTAATTTATTTATTTGACTGCAATTGTAATTCAATGGTTGGCTGGAGTGCGGTGACTCTGCCATTTACCTTCCTGCCAATTGAGGTCAAAATCACCCACGCATTTCGTGTCTTCTCGCGGAAAAAGGGGTTTTCAAATCGACAGAGAGTGGGAATATTCACCTGTCCTTTCGTGCAACTCAACCACATCAGTTCTTTTTCCTTTCCCGCGATCCAAAAGCGCACCTTGAAGTGAAATTTCGTGTCTCTTCGGCTCTTCTTTTTGTCCAAATTGAGAAACATAATTTCCAATTGGGCGAAAATTTGATAAATTCAACTGATATCGGGTGAAACTTCTGCATCTGGACACTCAAAGACTTCCACCATTGAATTTATTGTGATGAAATTCACCTTTTTTCCTGCTTCTGAGTCGATCTGATGCGATGATACGATAAAAGCGTTTACATATTGAGAAGCACTTTATTAAATATTCAATATCCAGTCACCTGTCCCTAATTCGTCCCTTGAATGACTCACTTAGAGATCTTTTGAATATGTATATCAAGTCCTGGAAGGTAAATCAAATGGGAAAGTCGCCAAGAAGGCCACATTGAGTGACTTGCAGTCCAGTTTTTCATGCACTTATTCTCCGCAGCATTGAGAAGAATAGCGTGAAAAAAAGTTAAGTAAATGCCTTTCATGCACCTCCTTTTCATCTTGAGCAGGTGATATCATAGTCTGAGTTGGCACAAAGAAGTGCTATTGTTGAAATTATTTTCAGGTCTCTGTTCAAAATCTGCTCTTTGTCACAAAAGTTTTACGGACAAAATGAATGAAATATGCTCAATTGTACAAAATTCAAATTCAACTCCAGCATTTCACCCTCCAGCAGATCTCCTCAGCCTTTCGCGTCCCTCCACGCTTCCAGGACAATGGGAATCACCTTGGAACTATTGGTTATTTGTTAGTTGAGTATATTCTGTGAGGCGGAAAAGCAGCGCCCCTAAAGGATGAAACGAAACCGAAGCATTGCGATTCCTGGGCGAGGGTGAAAGTATGGGATTTACCTGAAGGGTTAAGGTTCCATTGTTGAGCATCCTTTTTCCTCCCGCGTGCACAATTGCTGTTTATTTGCACCGTCAAACCACAATGCAACTTTTCCCTCGCGTGGTTTTTCCCTTCTGGCGCAGCGAGAAAAAAGAGCCGTGGAGAGTCCTTGGAAAAGGCAAAATTTGACACCCTTCTCTGTGTGTGCTAAAGGGAGAAAAAGATCCCCCAGTCATTCCACCATGTGAAAAGCCGTGTTTTCAGAGAATTTTCTCTGTTATGGCAAAGTATAATGAGAGTAATTGTCTGCGGCCAAAGACAATGGAGTGGTTTTAGATTGCACACCGCATTCATCGACAAGAATTCATCTTGGGGGTGTTTTGTGTACATTGTTTGCTCGTCACTCGCCTCTTTTTTCCACCGCCATTGTCGTGTTCTTCCCTCGTTCTGCGTGTGTGAGAGACTTTGGCGATGATGGAGCCAGAGGAACATGACTTGTGCTGGCGAAATCAAATAAAAATCCAACACAGAGAGAAAGAAATGATGGATGACTTGAGCACGAGCGTTGGATGAAGGGATATTTTTGTGACTATACAAGAAAATAGACTCTAATTTTTCCCATTTGGGACACATTTCCACCCCATTTTTCCCCTGTTCCTCTTGCAAAACTCCTTCTAATGGTTTCCACTCGATGCCTTTCGGCTGAAAACACATTTCGTGTTTGCCTCTAAAATAGAAACATCTGAAAATATCTTTAAATTGCAAGTTAATGACATGTCTATGGATTTTTCCACACTTATCCAGTGAGATTTCCGAGGATATTTTTGGCAGTAAGTGAAAGTCTTTTCCCCTTCGGGAATTCAACAGTATATATATGTATAATAAATATCTCACGGAAATCCCTGCTGGCTAGACGTGGGGCTGCCTTGGCATTGTGTTTGGCGAAAATCGGAAATCCCTGAGTTGGGGAGTTAATAAAAATTACCGAAATTTCAGCATAAAACATTCAAATAATATTCAGTGAGACAAATCCCGAAGAATTTGTAAGACGGAAATCCATAGACATCCGACAAGGAGAATAGGGAGCAATTCTCGAATTCATTGAATTTTCCACCCCAAGTGTATGTGAGCCACCCGGCGAGATGGGATGTGGCGGAGGGAGAGCTTTTCTGGGTCCTTCGGCTCGGAAATGTCGAATTTCATTAAAACAGAGTGACAAACTGACATGCCTTTTCTCGTTGTTTTCGGCCCCACCCACTCGAGACTTCTGCAATCGTATGCTGAGCTGGGGGGTTGGGATCCACCCGCTGGGGGTGTGGGGGAGTGGAAAGCGACACAATTCCTGGCGTGCCTTCATTCTCGCCGACTCCGAGAGTCGATTTTAAATGTAAATTGAAGAGGATTATCAGGAAAATGGCTAAGAATTCAATCGACAACGATATGAATTCCACTCCTTGGCATCCGGAGACACCCTCGTGTCATCAATATTGGCTCCTCCTCCTCCATCTCTCTCTGCCCCTCTGGGGACATCGCGAGCATTTTGGAGCGCCCTGGGGATAATTAGATGGATTTGAAAGCGCTTACGGGGTGAATTTTTAATCAGAGCGCCAACGAACATCGATAAGTGGGTGTATTTTGTGATTTTTTCTCCATTTCCCCTTGGAATAATGTCAGGCCTGGAGGCACTTGTAGGCTATTATCGTGCTTTTTGTCTTATTTTTCAATTAACCCAGACACTTTGAGACTCTCTTTCAAACAGATTTTTAGTATTTCAAGGAATCTGGACGACTTTTGGCATGAAATTCGCATTGAAATTCACTCAAACTAATTGCCCAGCAATTATAAACTATAACTTAGACTGTCTTCAAGTATCGGTAGAATACGACAGTCATTGAACACGGAGAAATTATTGCAGCACACATTAGTTGTGCGTGAACTTACCAATGCCCTTTCGAGCATTGCAGATCTCACTCTCAGATAACCTCACGATGAGAGCATGTAATGAATCAAATGGCGTAGTCTAATGTGTCCGATCGCATTCCTCAAGCATTGCCCAGTGACTTTTGGCTCACAGAGTCCGTCAATTGCCAAATCGAGCATCGGAAATCACGCTGAAACACCCAATTTCGCATTCTCCACTTCGTCTTCTCTGCAATTTTGTTGCACTCGCGCATCCCGTGGCTGAACTTCTCTTTGGCGTTAGGTTTTTTTCCTCGTTGGCTGTTTTCCTCCCTGAACCCATGTTAATTTCGTTCTCCTTGTTTGTATATAGCCAGCCTGCTTGACTTCACTGAGCTCCAATGCACTTTTTTTTCCGCTGTTGTACTTCTTCCTCCGATGTTATTCCACTCATTTATTTTTCTGCATCATACAAACACACACCATTCGGCGTGTAATTTTGTAATTGCATTGCGTTTCCATGGTTACTCGCGCTTAATAGGACTGCAATTTAATGGCGGAATTTTGATGCGATGGGGTCTCAGAGAGTGTTATTTTTTTTTTATTCCACAAAACTTTTCATCCGCGCGGAGCTCCGCATGTCCCTCGCGTTTTTAATCTCCACTCCTGCGTTTCCTCCTTTTTTTTCTCGTGTGGGGTTGCAAATAGTGCGCGAGGCGTGAGGAGAGTGCTTAGCTGACAGGCTGGCGATGTGCTGAAATATGCAAATTCCTCCTGTATGCAAAATTCAACCTTGTTGTGTGCCACTGACTAATTAAATTAAATTATTTTATAACGTACACCACACGGACAGTCGTTTGGAGACAAAAACATATAATATGCTGGCCGAGAATGATGGCAATTTTCTCCATCACTGCGCGACTCTTTCGCTTCCTCGCGAGCCCACTTTTGGCGCGAAATTGCCCAGTCGCACGAGACTCCCACGCAACCATCCCGAACACATAGCGTGCTATCGTCTCACTATATCGAGATCAAGATCACAATTCAATCTGATGCGCTTTTGTGATAACAAACCACTCCATGTCTCTGAGCACGACACTCCGCGCCTTTCGTGATCTTTCACGCTATTCTCGCAAAAAAAATCCTCATCGTGCAACATTGTGTCGCCATCTGGAGACGCGATATCTGACTGATTAACACCAAAACCATCTATATATAAACACACACACTGGAAACGCTCTGAAATCTCCAATTTTCCCGCTAAGAGCGCAACATCACCTTTCATTACCATAAATTGAAATTAAATTGTAAATCATTCATTAGTCGTGTGCTGAATGTTTGGTCTGTCAGAGCTTCAGTGCTTCGTTTACATATTAATTTCACGCGTTTTAATCACGAAATGTCTACGATGCGCTTGTGTATATATACAATTCGCATGAAAGGTGGCAGAAAAGCTACAGCAGAAGAACTCTTGACCCCGAAAAGTGTGATTTTCACACTGTCATTTCGCTGTCACTTCAAATAATTGCAGAATTACACTCCGGAATCTTATATTAAACAGATTTCTCAGAGTCACGCGCATTGAAATCCAACCTCGTCAATTTTCCTTCGTGAAATTATCATTGGCGAAAACTAATTTCGGAACTGTCTTTGCGACTCACGATTTTCCAACACGTTAAAGCTTCGCGATTGCTTATCAAGTAATGTGAAATTGCGTAAAATTTTAATGAACTCGTGCAAATACTTTTCCCTTAGAAATCTCCCTGAGCATTCAGCATCCCTCCCAGCCCAAGTGTGGCTGCTCTGTGCCATTTTCAGGGGGTTGCGAAGGGGTCGAAGAGAATAATAAACAAACACAAATGAATGGTGCAAACAAAACAGTGCGGCTGATAGCATCAAAATGTAGAATAGATAGGTTATGGTGCTGTTATTGTTCGCTCTGATTTATTGTCTGGGAGTTTTCATGATTAGCTCAGAATTTAGATGAGAAAATACTGTCTGGGTCCTTTTCTATCTCACCCAGTCACACTTTCCCACCACCAGGGAAATTTTCTTTATATCCATTCCTGATACCAATCATCGTTGTTGTTATATTTCAAGCGTGAGGGTGAGAAAGAAATATATAGAAAATTTTTGCTATGTATCTTCTGATATATTCACTGACATTCTGATGGTGCTTTTGGGATACAGAAATTCCTAATGTGGGTTAAATTGCTTCACCTGACAATAAATTCCTCACAAGTTGCAGACTGGGAAATGCAGCAATTTTCATTTCAACACCAAATAAATTTTGACTGACTTCACCAACCCTCACACTTCCCGCCTTTGACTATCATGCAAATTTCCCGTCACACTCTTGCTGGGTGACACCAAATTCCTAACCCATAAATCTCAAGATTGTAGTCATTAAAGTGTGGCGCGCGCGCGCGCGCGAAAATGGGATCATGAGGAAATGTGCACTTTTTCTCCCCATTTCAATTGTTGGGAAATTGAATTTCTTTTCTCCCATGACGCTGTGAAAATTGCATCAACTCCATGACGGCCCAGAGCATAAATCTAATTAAAGACAAATAAATTTCCCTCCTCTTTGGCTGCAATATGCGGGAAAATGGGTGTGTGTGTTGGTGATTGTGGTGGTGTTATTTCAATATTTGGTCAACCGGATTCTTCAATTTAGTCAATTTATGTATCGACAACTCCATTTTCACTTAAATGCCTCCGCTTCAGCCACAATGAGACACTTCTTTTCGACTGGCTCTCGTTTAAATCCAATTGAATTCGTAAAACCACTCAGTGGGCATTTGAAATCACACACGATGAGATTTGCAAACCCATTCAAAATGTTGGGGAATTAGCTGAGTGAGGAATTTCCGTGGTGAAAAATTGCTGAATCGCACTTGAAACTGTGAAGATTGGTTTTTTATTAATTTAAGAACTCAATGAAGCATCGTGGCTGTGCGGAAGGGTTTTCCTCTATGCCGGTTAATTGAGTGGTTGAGAGACCAATTAATGCTTGAAAAGCTTCATAGAGAAGCAAATTGCAGCCCAATGACTTCATGTGGAAAGTAAACAACATAGCTTATTATGCTAAATCGCCAATCATAGTGCCTAACTTGCCATGTAAAATATTCAGCTTCCTAATTATTCACGTGAAATTAGTATGGCCAATTTTCCACTGCTGCATCCACACGAGCACACAGCGAATCACCCTTGACCTTGACCCATCCATTTCTCACGATAGCCAGGGATGGATTGGCTCTTAGAAGAGCCTCAGCGCACCCGCGGGAATGAATTTAATTTACAAAACAATCAACTATTTATTGGCAAGTGGGTAATTGATGTTATAGAGCGCAAGAGTAGCCAACTTCTTGCATGTTTCCATGCTGCACGCCAAGGCAGTGCGCAAAAGAAGTCACTATATGGGCTTTTTTCCACCGCTCCGAAGCACACAATTTGAGCGAGCCACACCTCCGGGTGATTTTTCATCTAACAATGAAAGTCAGCAGTGAATCCTCTCGGCCAACTCTCCTGACGAGCCCGGCGAGCGTTACACGTGAAAATTAAATTGAGATTGAATTTGCATCGCATGTGCGCGGTTTCCCCTGGCGAGATGCTATGGTGCTTTTGTGGATGTCTTTCGCGTCTCCTCATTTTCACCGCCACATATATAGGCAGGGGAGTGAAACGGATATTCTTCATCGCGAGTAACAATGAGATAATTGGACTATTGTTATTGTTCTCGCAAGTGTTGCTCGGCTTCTTTTGCCCAACACACAACACTCTTCCCTTCGCGATGGCTGGAAATCTTCCCCCGGTTCGCTTGTTCTCGCTGCCCATTCCTCCAAGGCACCTCCAAGGCATCTCCCATGGCCGAGTGCACTCTTGTTCAGTCGCCTTTCGCGCCCCCTGCAAAACATCCACCGAGAGAGTGCGAATTAATACAATAATGCCCACGCCAAGGGGGAGATAATACACCCAAACACTGCACACCACTTTCTCACACTTCCAACACTTCTTAAACTCTCCGAGGAAATCTCAGAAATCAAGTGGAAATTGTAATTGTCTTAATTTTTGTCTTTGAATAAGAAATTTAAGAAGTTTTCTTCACTTTTCTGGACAATTTTCCGATCAAAACCGAAAAAAACAACATTAAGAGACAATCAAGTGTTGCAATTCTCTATAAGCTCAAAAATTTGATGAAAAAACTCTTCAAATTGATATTATTCAAATCTGAACCCTATTTTTGAGGTTATGTTTTTTCTTTCGTACAATTTGAATCTTTTTTCCTAGGCAAAAACCGAAATCGTGAATCTTTATGCTTTATATCCACTTTGACTGGAAGAATTTATGATTTTGGAGGTTTTTGCTGCTTAATCTTGCTCTTATTTTTCACATAACCAAGAAAATTACTGTGATGAATTTTTCTAGAGGATAAATTGAATGAATTTCAAGTTCTTATCCATAAAAATGTATCAATATTGATTGAGAAACGGCTTTTCCCACTTCTCAAGTCCTTCTCCTGAGCTGTACACCACGTCTGACTGAAATATCTCCCCCTTGGGCCACACAATGAGACAGAGTGGATCCGAAGAGACAATTGCTGGGCCCAACAGAGTTGTTCCATGGCCCAGGAATTGATGCAATTTCGTATTTAGAATTCAATGGTGTGTAGTAAGAATGCCTAACAATGTCTTAATTAGAGGCCCAGAACACCACTCATCTCAGTTGGGACTTCATATTTCCACCCATGAGACATTTTCAGATGAATTTGCGATTGTGTTGCAAAATAATTGGCTCTTGATATGCTATGCATCTCGACGTGTTTTCATGAAGAGCCGGATTTCAGGTTGGAATTTGTGGTATGAAAATGGAGAGAGATTCTAAAAACCATCATCAATGAAACAATGTAACGTTGAACATCTCCGAAGAACGTAGAAATGTTTCTATTTATTGCCGTTAACATTGTGTGATGAACAGAAAGAATCAATAATCTCTGGCACAATTTTTCCTCGCCAAGAGCCACGAAAGTATGATAAAGAAATTCCACTGCTGATTCACCCTATATATGTTCTCATGGGACAAGAGAAAGAGTTTCTTGTCTAATTTTAAAATTGCATTCTTGGCACCTCAAACTAGTTTCTCATCGCCGCGTTCTTTTTTTCCTCTCTCTCGCTCGCTCGCTGTTCTTCCACCTTGACTTCTTGCAAAAGCTCCTTATCTCGGTATGTCGGTATAACTTTAATATACCACAGCACGATACTGCGATGGAAGGTGAGGAGAAAGAGAGAATAAAGTATGCACTTTACCATCATCGTCATAATCTTGATATTTGATTCGCTACACTGCTACATGCCATCTTTATGTCCATCCCATTGAACACTCTCTGGGTAATCAAATATGCAAATGTTTACCTTCCATGTGTTGTGCTCGGGTACAAAAGCCTCCCAGTGAATATAACTCGTTTTCTGATTATAACATTTTATTATGTGCTCGCGTCGCACATATGCGACCAAAGGATTCCTCGCCATTCGGGGCCTGAAAAAGGCGCATTTTTCGGACTGTTTGCATATCCCCCAAAGGTGCGCAAAATGTGCGCGATGGCGCAAAGAAAAAAACAAGACATCGCGAGTGGTTAAAAAGAAAGCTGAAAAAGATATAATTCTTTCTTAATTCAACATGTTTTTCCCGCCAGTGAATATTTCAGCTGTTGATGAAATCAGCATTGGCTTGTCTTCACCCGAATTTGCCAATTCTCTTGGCGGATAAATTCACCCCATTCCAAATCCACCCCAAAAACCTTGAGCCCGGCAGAGTTTATTGTACTCCGCCAGATAAGAGAATTGCACTGTCAAGTCAGATGATATATACAAGCTCACACAATTTCCATAACCCAAGCGTCATCATCCCAATTCACAGAGGGAATTTCAACCATTTTTTTTGCCACCCCCAGAGCATCTCGAAAAAATTGCATCAAATCCGAGGATGATAAAAAAATATATATCCACTGATTCAATTGACTCTGTAGAACATTTCAAATTAATCTGGACGAAAGCAAATGCCATTAATGATTTACATTTGCGCCTGAATTAATTTCTGCTGCACTGTGAGGGCAAACAAATTGGACACGTTGTGGGGTTTGGGTGGCTTTTCTGCCTCCTTTTTTTTCCCCATCACTCCACATTAAATATACATGGCGAGCTGGATGCAAATGATTTTTCCATCCGCTGGCCAAATAGCAGGCGAAAATGCAGTGCTAAAGTGAAAATTGAATGCGGTGAATTCAGAAACTCCCATGTAATTGAAACATTTTCTCTGCTGCAGCGGCCTTTTTTTGGTGTATGTTGGACCCATGGAAAATGATAGATGGTTTAATTAAGAATATGTTCTGTGAGATAGGCGGTGAATTGCGGTAATTCTCTATTAGGAATTATGTATAGTATTCGTTGCACAAGAGAATGGTTTGCTGGCTTTAAATTTAGCAATCTTTTCGCCTTAATTTTTAAACGCTCTCCAACTCTTCCGCTCAAGTCGCCGCATTTCAAATTCACGTACAATGAATTGTTGGCTTTTTGGCGTGTTCTGCAGTAATAAACTTCCGGCCTTTTCACCACTCTATGAAGAGAGCGATATTTCGACAAATCCCCGCCCGTTTGCAAATATTGATACACCATCGATGCCCAGATATGCTGTTGTTGCTGTCCTTGTGATGGTTTTTTTCGGCCCAGCACTCGAGCCATCGAGATTACGCACGTCTTTGTGGGCTGACATTCATCAACGAGTCGCGCTGAGGGGTTGGCGAGGGTGATTTTTTTGATCCCTTCGCGCGCGCGACGTCCGCACATCCCAAATGGCATTTGTTTATCGCGCGCCGATGCCGCCACTCTTGCTCCATATTCCGCGATGAATCGCAATAAATAAGCGCCAAAACAAAGTGGTCCTCCTCCATCACAAGGGCCTCGATGGGGGGTGGCCCACCCCTTTCGCCCGCGTGACGGCGGGAAAAATGTTCATCATGTGTTTGTTTTCGCGCATTTCATCTCTGTGCGCTTCTGCAGAGCCCCAAAAGTGGTGGAATGTGAATTACGTGGTTCCATTAAAACGCTTCACACACCGTTGAAATGGCGTCGGAAGAATTTTAATCAAATCGCGTATAAATGCCCCCATTCTGCGACAACCAACCCTCTCTCGGGCGCCCTCGCCGAAAAAGGCCTGTACCGTGAAAATGCAAGCCACCCACTTTTCTGCGCGACATCGCGCGAATGGCTGCAATTCCCAAGAGTTATGGCCCAGTGGATGGGCGGGAAAAAACCGCGGGCAGAGACGGATGTTTAGGCAGAATTGGTGACACAAGTGGAGCACCATTTATTCCGCTGCACGCGGACAATTTGGTGTCCTGCAAGATGCCCTCGGACAGCAATCTCTGTCGCATCAGAGACAATAGTCTCGTTAGTTGCATGGCTTTTAATGATATCTCGAGGGCGAAGGAGCTCGAGATGCGCCTTGTCGTGTTGAGGTTGTGTCTCTTTGTCTTTGGTAGGAATTTCAAAGGTCAGCAGAACAGCGCAGAAAACCTTCGCGACTCACTGGAGATTATAAACATTTGATTTAATCTAAAAGGTTTCAAATGATATGCTGTAAACAAGTTTGTTTGCAGTGAAGATTTACTACACAAAATGTGCAAAATTCCTTCTCACATGCGTCCCAAAATTACACACGCATCGCATTCTATATATTTACCTTAAGCGTAAGTGATAAATTTATTACCCTGCTTCTCTTCTAATAAAAAGAACCACCCACGAAAATCTACGATTTATTTCACCTCATGTAATTCACACGCAAACGCAATGGAACTTTCTGCATTTTCCTCTCATTTTCCTCCAACATCCACGCATCTAAACCAATCCAAACTCACTGGGCGATTGAATTACATTTCAAAATCTGTCTTTTCCAATTTTTCCGTACATGCAAAAAGTGCTGTAAAATCGATTTATCCCCTGAAGATGTCACTGTGAATTGGAGGGAAAAATATTTGCCAGAAATCATAGCAATAAATCAACAAATTGGAGAATGATTTCTTTGTCACACATTTTATTAATACGATTCCGATGTGAGTGAATTTCCGAGTTATGCCCAGGTGGTGATTGCCATAAGTGGCACTGGGAAAGCGGATGGCGGCGAAGAGGCGGAGAAAAGTCCAGAGAGTGAAAAATAGATGGATATTAAAAAGCACTCAAGTCAATGAAAAATCCAAATTCATTTGAGATGCCAAAAGAGTCAAAATCAGTCAATTGAGCTGCAAAGTGTGGGATTGGAATAGAGGCAAAATGGAGCTCAATAAATTTCCTTTATTTACGCTTCAATAGACACACAGTGATTTCGCATAAAGCTCAATTGTTGGGGCGGTTTTCTTGTGCCCACGGGCCACGAAAGAGCCGCCAATTCAGCCCAGAATCTCATGGCGGAAAAGGAGAATTTTTCTCTTCTACAATCTTTATTAGTTGAACAATTTAATTTCTCAAGGTATTTCCCAACAGTTGACATCCAATGCAGACTTCCTGGTGGGGGAAAGAGGGTAAAAGTCAGTCCACCAATCCTTAATGACGAGTAAATTCCAATAAAAATATTTATGAGATAGAAAAGGATTGAGTCTGCTTGAGTGAATCTATTGTTCCTGTCCAGACAATCATCACTTTGTCACTCATCCTTGAGTCCCTGCTCAAGCCGCTGTTTATGTTTTCCTTGTCAGACGGAAAATCTACAACTTCCGGCTCAATTTTCTGGCCATCCCACCACCGCCCACCCTCAGTGGGTGGACGTGTCGTGGCTGGGAAGAGAGCAGCGCAGTGAATTGGTGGATAATGTGCAATAAATAGCGACGATCGAGGGGTTGAAAATTGAAGTATTAGTGGCGTGAAAGGGGTTGAGAAAAAAGGGTTGCCAAAGCCCCTTTGACTTCCATTATATGGCAAGTGTGTGCGCTGTAGTTTTGCTTGACGATTACACTCAAATGAGAATTACCCCTTTTCCATCATCCTCATGGGGATTAAATGAACGCCAAGCGGCGTCTGGTGAGAATAGAGTGAGGCCAGCAGATTGGTGGTGCTTTCACGCACATGGGAAGAGACCCCCATCCCCCGGGGGAGGGGGAGGCCATCGGAGAGGGCTGGGACATGTGATGCTCCAGTGTCTAAATTTTCAAATTGAGTTTGAGGTGTCTTTTTGTCCCTCTCGCCCGACTCTGAGTGCAGGAGCCGAATGAAACTGCGCTATGGAGGAGCAAATTAGACGGTGGGTCGATTGGGGTGTTCCGGGATTAACCCAGGGAGATCCAGAAGCTCCATCGCGATGATTTATCGCACAGATCTTTGGAGGATTTTACTCAATATTGCAATTTTTCCTCCCATTTTGCTTGTTTTGAGCATTTGGAGGCAGCTGGACTGAGCCAGACTGTGGAGGGAAAATGGCATATATCGTGCTATGTCGGTCGGGTGTCTCGGTGGCGATGGTGAAAGAGTCCGGGGCAGGAGTAGTTGATTAATGTTGCTGGCGTCACCTGAACATGAGCATTCAATGTTGAATGTGTACTTGTTATGTGAATTAGATGGATGTGTAATTGGGAAATGGCTGCCGAGGGCTGTTTCAGCCCACAACCCACAAGTCTCTCACCCACTTTCTGCACGTTGAGTGCTTTAGAGCATCCCCTCGACGTCGGGGCGGGGGATGTTTTCATGGGCGACGAAGAGGAGATTGGATCTATTGGGACTACAATTTAATACGTTGAATATGCATTATGGTGTGCCCACCCTTCCTCATCCACTGGCTGGTCGGCCCTGGAGGTTTTGGGCGGGCGTCAGAGTGTGCATTCTCGTGATATGGTCTCATATTGGATTTTGATTTGATACCAATGCTCGATATAGAGTCCGGATGAATTCCCGGCCAATTCTTCTTGCCAAGGCACGTTCGACGAATGTTCTCTTTCGGGGGTAATTAGTTGATGGATCCAAAACCACACACTGACTGACGTGTTCACTAATTTAGTCTCTCTCTCTCTCTCACTAAAATTTAATATGTATTTGTGTGAAAGTTTTGCGCAAATTGCAGAAATTTTCCGTGTTGATTTAATGCAAAATTGAACTTCAAAAACTTCTCAAGTAAAATGCATTAATACGACATCAACTTCCTATAGAGACCACTCAGGGTGATTCATACTCAAAAGATTCGCATGAATAGCCCATTTCGCGGGCGATAATTTATGTCTAAAGCACTCTCACCAGGCGCCCCCATCGCACTCCTGCATCCCATAATTCTTACATGAACATGTGAGAGGAAATCGTTCGACTGTGTGATGAAAAAAAAACAAGCGACTAGACAACATTTTCAAGAATTTTCCACGCTCCAGTAGTTTCTCTGTGGCCAACATGGGTGTTTTGATGTTATAATTTCACAAAATGTGCATAAGTGTAGTGATTGTTTTGGGGGGGAAAGGCTTTAGGGAAGATGCTAATGATTTGATGAAGTATAGAAGGTTGTCAGAAAAATCCACATATATTTCAATTACATGTGCCGGCGTGTCTTCTTCGCCTCCTGGTGGGCTTCTATGAGAGAGAGCAATTAAGGATATCCGTCATTTTGACAATGTTCTAATTAGAATTGCCATAAATAATTCCCTTAACCAGTGTGAATGTGAGCGAGTAGGCAAAAATATTTGTCCTTCTCGCACATTTTTCGGCGACTCTCTGGGGATATTAATATTTGAGTCACTTTGTAGCACATTTAGTTGGTGAGGAGAGTCATTTATTATAGGCGCATTGCTCCAAGTTATGAATTCGTCCAATTAAATCTTAAAAGCTGGAAGTCAGAAGCCGTTAATTTTCACAGCTGTTGATTCTTAATTAGCCTTACCATAGGCACACCACACACATCCATTTTTGACGGGAATAAACAATTTTATTGCCTACGGAGAATGTTGCAGACGCACTTGTCACGCAGCGACTTGCATCGCATGCATCTGAAGTGAAAGCAGAAATTCACTGCAAGAATTATCGACCGTGCAAAATTCTGCTCAGGCCGATGAAGAATGGCCCGAAGGACTTGGTTGGACACTTTTATGTCCCTCGCACGCAGGAAGTGCATTCTCTTGTGAGTCTCTTGAGAAATTTCCACCCATTCTTTCGCTTTTGCAGTTCTTTTTTTCCTTCCGCCGCTCGTTGAAATTCAATGATTTTACACGCTGAACACCTCAAAATAACCATCGATTTTGTGGCGATGATAAAGCAAATCCCGTGGATTAGGCATCAGCAATCACGCATCAACAGCTACATAAAATTTAAGAGGTCATTTTCTTCGGATTTCGAGCAACTCCAGAAGAGAGACTGACGAAAGTGTCGAAGAATGTCGCTAATAAAATGAAATGGAGTAGCATTTGGCGGTCTCTCTCAATGGAATTGGATATAAATTTCCACCTTAATTCAGCTTCCGTGCCAGAGAGAGCGAGAGGGAGAGTCAAGGGGCGAAGCGTGGTTGGGGAAATTAATATAAAAACAAATTCCAAACACAATTCCTGGGACAATAATTCGGCGAGAGTGGAAAGAATGATTAGAGTGGTAAAATGGAGTTAAACACGTACTTTGGATGGTGGATCACGTAGCTGAGTAACACCACTCATATCTGAGCGAGGGATTGTGCGGGGTGGATTTTTCCAGGACAATTTTTGGGGGGTGCGCGCGTGTGGGTGTTGTGATTATAATTAGAGAAAATGGCTAATTTTGATATGACGCCAAGTGCAAATCCCAAATGAAAATAAATTTCAATCTAACATCCACACCATCCAATTATATTTGATCAATCACCCGTTTATTGCTGGCCAAATGAGGGTTTTTTTCCACCCTGTCCGCATCCCTCCGCCAGTGGTCCGGTGGGAAGGAAAATCAAGGTCTATTTACCATAATTCGCCCATATCTATTCGGTCCACTGCAAATATTGTAATTACACTCACCCCGCTGGGTGTCTGGCCACCGGAGAAACCAATAGAGGGTGGAATTGGGGGCTCACTGCTCGAGGGGTGGCAATTTTGTGCCGCAAATTGAGAAGTTCGACGACAGACTCCTTCATTTCCCCGTGAAAATGACCCAAAACACTGGTCAAGAATTACTGCGGCAACAACTGTGATTTATGCTTTCAATTACTTGATTTTATAGCACAAGAATTTTCCCTATTAATCCTCACAAGGAGCTACATTTTCACACCTAATGAAATTAAACATGATTAAATACACACTTTTCAAAAGGGATGGAAATTAATGAAGGAAACACTCTTGAAACACTAACTAAAGAGAGAGAGAGGAAGAAAGCTCACTTTTCTGATACATCTTGAGTATCTTTCTTTTTTTTTGTTTTGACAAAAACCCACCCCAATTTCGACCCCTCGTGGACTGAGAATTGGCCAACTAACAAATCTCAATGCCCAAATGCCAAGAGATGATCATATCTGGTTGGCTGAAGGCGCTCGCATTATGGAATATGGAATTGGGATTTTTTTTCGTATCCATTATTGGCATTAGGAAGGTTTGTCTTATACATTTAAATGATGTATAATATATTTTGAGAGAAAATGGGTATTTATGGATATTGGATATGGAAAAGGATCCCTAGGCCAGAGGATTGTGTTTGTGCTTGGGGAGGATGCCGTATATAACCGCATTATATTTCGTGCTATTTTCCACCATCACGCACAGGCGAGAGAGATAACTATTGGGGATCCCTCACACCCCCTCAATGAAGAGCTTTTTCCTCCGAAAGAAAAAAAACAACTGAGGAGAACATCTCTCGGCCACGCGAGAATTTACCAAAGACAGAGAGATGTGGAAAAGTGTATTAAGAGAGCATTTCGAAGTTATCTTTTTCCCATGTTTGCCACCCTCATGCCCCCACCCCCCAAAAAAAAACAGCAGTGGGGAAAGGAGTGAGACCGGAAATTTAAGTGGATATCCTTTTCAACGCACGACTCCCATTTGGCTGTGTTCGCCATTAGGAGACCCATTACTCAACTGTCACCGTGGACCAACACCTAACAAGTCTATTTACGGTACTCAAACGCACTCACACGCGTCCACCCGTCATAAGGCATCGGAAGATGTGGAAACTGCTGCTGAGCATCTGCCACCCTTCCAATTGAAATCTCAGCACCTTCCGCACGGTGAAATATATGCGATATTGCGTCACTGGGCTTTGCAAAACAACCCTGCGCCGCTTGAGGAGAGCGAGAGTGGAAAAAAGTCCTGGAAAAGCGGCCGTTTCGGCAAGCTGACGTCAATGGGACAACGAATATCAAATCAAAATGCCTCAGTCGCTATTTGTCTCTGGCCTTCACTCTTGCTGGCTGTGCCGGAGGACCAAATGGTGCCACCCTATTGGTCTGACCCCGTCAACCCCCTGCGCGCCATGTGGATGAGAGTGACCAAAAGGGAAAAAGTGGATTTCGAGCATTTACACTCTGGATAATGATGACGTTAAATGGGAGAGTGCACCATCTGCTGACGGGTTTATATTGTTATTTATGAGGCACACAAGTTGGAAAATTGCATGTGAAAATGGCCAAGTCTTTCATACCTATGTACACAGTGGAGATGCTCAAAAGCATGATTTTGATTTTGCATTTGAGAACTTTCAAGCCTTTTGCAGAGTGTAAAACTTTTCGTTGATTTCGCATTCCTCCATTTTCCCTCGAAATTGTCACAGAGAGAATGTCATTAAGCCCGCGCGTATATATACCTGGGCAAGAATGGCGCACGAGATGCGGTGGAAGATCTTCACGGCAGAGTTTCTTATTTCATCGAGGGTGCCGTCGTTCTCCAGTTTCTCAATTTGCATTCTGAAATCCAAAATCATTACTTTGATAAATGAGTGTTCGTCTTATCTTGGCTACACTGAGACTCCGGCAAAACTTCCTTGTCGCCTTTCACCCCAACTCACGGCGCACAATTCATCTCCAGCGGAGTCAACCCCTCTTGTAAATTATCTTATACCAGGCTCTTTGCCACTCTCTCTTCTGGCACACTGGAATTTTTCTCATTTGCCTCCGTCAGCGACGTGGTGTGTCTGCGTAATTACTGTATAGTTAATGCATCAGATGACAAAAGATGAGATAACACACCCTCCGCGACGACTGCCAGAATTCATCAATTCCAACAGCCAAACCGAATGCATTCGGTTGTGATTGCGAGGAGTTAAAGTATTTCACTTTAATAGACTTTATTGCAAACAGCATCCGAGCAAGGGGTCACAGAGAGCAGGGTTGAATTGGGGGCTGATGATATCAATACGGGGAGAACAGGTAGAATCGCCAAAATGGCGTAATTGGGGATGATCTATGAGAGCCTCCTGGAATGCTGTCCCGAAGAAACTCCGGGTGATTTCCCATGGGAGGCCAGAAGACGAAGAAGGAAAAAAACAGCCAAAATAGACATGTCGAGTTCGGTGCTGAATTGAGAATTGAACTCTGGTGAATTTTCCACCCTCGACACTCTGGCATCGCCAGCAGTCACTCATGCATAAGTTGTCACAATGTGATTAATGGGTGTCGAACAAATTGTCTAGAAAAACAGAAGGGTCACAGACTCACTGCAGCATCGCCCGGAGAGAGATTCTGGGTGAAAATTCATACAATTGGATTTAACTCCCATCTCGCAAGCACAGCAAGGGTGGAATCTCTGTGGGTTGGGAGTCACAGAGAGACGGACAAACACAACAATGAGAACATGAGATTAGCTGAGAATTAAATACTTTGCATATTGTGCACCAAAGCCATATAGTCGAGTAGAGAAAAAAAAAAGTATTAGGATTTTCTGCGCAGTATTTTCAGGGGGTTGAGGGATGGTTTTTTTCCACTGCCTCACTGTCTCACTGTCCTTCCATTTCCAAATGAGAAATTCTTCAGCCTCAGTTTTCATGGCTATTTCAATTATTCAACTACAAAAGTGAACACAATGCGATTTTCCTTCCTATTAATCTAATTTCGCCTGTCGACGTCTCTCTCTCTCTCTCTCTCTCTCGCGCGCTCCACCCAAGACGTCTTGGCCGACAGAGACATCATGGTGGAAATTTAATACGAAAATGATATTAAATTCAACCCCCTGCGAGACCATCCCCCGCCCCAGATCGATTTTAATCCATTTCGCATTGACGGTGACTTGCAATTTTGTCTCAGCATATAACTTAGTCGACTTTATGAATAAAACACCGTCTGGTAATGGTCGTTCAGGGAAATGGCCATAATGTCTTGACTCACGAACCATCTCCTCAGCCCTCAGGCGGGCATCTTCCCTGGCCATCGGCGAAGAAAGTGCCCGTGCACTCAGAGAAATCAATGCAGTAAAATGGAATATCAAATAAGGCTGCCCGTTTTTTTTTTCACTATACACTCGTCAACAAAAGAGATGAACTTTTCACGCGGGGTGGGAAGCGCGAGGGGAGTGTCTCTGCACACCAAAAAAAAAAAAAATCCATGACAAAAGGATGAGGAAAAGTGCACTCTTATCGATGCATTTTTTATCACATCCACCCACAGTTTCCTCCTCACTTTTTGCCCACCAATTCCAACCCCATTGACATTCCCACAAACTCCCCGTGAACGACATTCCGTGGAATGTATTTCAGCAATTGAATGAAAATTGGTGTGTGTTATGAATTATTCAATTTCCACGTGTACTTTTCCTCTTTTCCTGGGATTCTCATGGGGTGGCATTTCACGTTTTTTTTCTCCCCGCCACATTTCGCGATTGTTTGAATTGTGAAATTTGCACGAACAAAATTGGGTTAACATGGAATGACGTTGAAATTATGTGTATATATATGTAATTTTATTTTAAAAAAAGAATCTGAGAAAGAGAAATACTAGCGGTTTTCGCGCATTTGAGCACGTAGAGTGGTAATGAGGAGTAATTTCCGAAGGCATACACAGCAGTATTCCTTATTAATCCAACAAGTGGGTTCAGACCGGATAGTTCGAGTACAGCACCAGTGTCAATGGAGTGGCGATAAATAAACCATTGAACTCATTTTCGCTGAAAATACAAACAACATCGTAAAATGTGTCTTTATGGGGATTTTATTGTATTGTGTTGAGTACAAAATTGCAATTTTGCTCTTTTCGTGGAGGCACACCACAATGAAATAGAGAATTTTGTGTATTTTCTATGACCATAATTCTGTCACCATAATCTCTTGCATTTCTTCCCCCTCCACCATGGCATTTTATTTATTGATCAATAATCGTCTTTCCTCCTTCGTGCTGAGAAAATTCACTAATTGGAGGAACACACGATAATTTTCATGCGGAGTGTTTCACTCCTTGAAAACACGTCACATCTTCAAGATTCAAGAAGTTTTTGTCACATTTTCTCTAATTTGTGCTGCAAGAGAGTGTTTTCTAGGTCAAAAGTAAACTAAACTACACATGGTAGAAAAGTCCATTATTGCTCATCGAATGTGTTGGAAAAATCCGGTACAATTCAAACTATACACAACGACGAATTAATTCCAACTGTTCGCATGGCCGAGAAAAGCCTTCAATATGCTGATAAAAAAAAGCCAAAAGAGCTGTAACCATGACCTAACCCACAATATTTGTACTCAATTATAAAAATATTTGTGTCCCCATAAAAATCCCCATGGAATACATGGCAATTGTGTCGTCTTTTTGTCGCTTCCAACTCGCTGTGTTGCATGAAAATGGCTTTTATCATTCCACCGATGAAACCTATAATAATAGTAATAATAATAATCATAATCTGCTAGCATCAAGTTGACTCGTAAAAGAAACGGATTTTTGCATTTTACGACTGAACAAACTTGCAATAAAATTCACATAAAAGCAATATTACACGTCGCACATCACGTCATCTTCATCAGTTGACTTGTGGCTCGGTTCACTCTGCCAGCAAACCCACAAGAAGACATTGAGCTTTTCCACCAAGCTTGTGGGATTTCCTAATAGAAATCTCCTGCGCGAGACATCCTCAATCCATGCATAAAAGCCACGACAGGGACTCCCTTCTCTCTTTTTTCAATACACCACCACCATTCGTGGGGAGGGGAGAGGAATATAAAAATTTTATTTACCAGACAAGAAGTTATAAAACGACGGATTGAATGCTTTCAATGGAACCTCGAGTGTAGTGAGAAAAGATGTCTTTTTCCAACCATTCTTTTCCCTCTCTCTCATCCCCTCAAGTAATAACATTGTGGGTTATTTTGTAGTCGTTCACTCTGAATTCTATCATTCGGAAAGTCATTTTACAAAGCTTTTCAGCATTATGTTCGAGATCAAGAATCATATGCTCTTGTTTTTCCCTCACATGAACTCTCTAACATTATCTCTATCCTTTGCAGGTTTATCAATGCGAGACGTAGAATCGTTCAACCAATGATTGACCAATCGAATAGAGCCGGTAAGTAAACTTTCAATAGATATCCTTAAGCGTAGAAACCTGTTAGAATCTCCCAAAAAGTCCATAGAATTGTCGCAAAATCTCACGCACATCGAGGCTGAATCGCGGTTGAATCGCTTTGGGAGACAAAAGACGCTGAGGAGGTGAAATGATAATAATTCCATTATGAAATTAAATTTAACGACTAAGAGCTTCATCTGTCGCGCATCCCCCGCTGCCAATTTGACCCCGAAGTGTTATGCAAAGTGTGGAGAATTGCTGTAGGTCATGGATCAAATGGTGAGCTTTCGCCATAAGATGTTGAAACTTGCAGACATCATTGCCATTAAATTTGTTGTTGTTTATACAGAGGGTTGTGCCACACATTTCGCCCATTTTCTCTCCACCGAATGATCTTTTTACGACCATTTTACGTTCATCTTTTGTGTTCTGTAAATAAGCACACTCACTGCGTCTCAAGAGGGGTTGCGCTCAGGAACTCCTGTGAGAAACTTCCTGCCAATGAATCTCCGGCCACTCTTAGGGACTCTTCCTTCAGTGTTTTCTTTTTTGGGTCAAATTCACCTCAAGAGTGCGTGGTCGAATTGTTTGGGGGCCGAAAACCCCCTTGGAAAATTGTATAAAACACTCTGAGAAAAGCCTGTAGCGTCAATTTAGCAGGTGGATACGCGTGGAAACTCCCCCGAGAAAATCCCCCTCTTGGCCGTGTGGTGTAATGAAGAAAATCCCATGGATATGATAAAATGGTCCATTGAGAGACAGTGAGATTCAGGTGAAAAATAAATTAGCAATTTAAATTCTAAGCGCAGGTGCGTTACGCGTTATTAATGAAATTTAATTAGAATGCCGGCGAAGGTGAAAAGAAAGTTTCATGGCGCGTGTAGGGATAATGCTTTCTCTCTTGAGGTGAAAACTGGGTAGGAAGAGGCTGAGGAAAACCCTTTTTGCGCCATGGCCACAAATATCATACTTGCGCTCTCACGGGTGAATGAAATTAAATTACAAGAAGAAGGTGAAACTTTTTAAGTCACCCTCTCGCTCTCTGACCCATCTCTAGCAATTTCATGGGACGTTTTCGGCCATTGTGTGTGTATTCTTGCAGCAAAAGGAGGCAATGGATGGCAGCTCCAATCCCACCTCTTCATGATCGTGTGAAAAATTAATAATACAAATGGTCGTGGAGGGAAAATAAGCAGACAATATAAATTCAAGATGCGAAGTCACAAAACTTTGTAATCTTCCTTTTCAATTTTCCCACCGATGAGAGAAATGCCAGTTTCTAAGGGTGGAAAATTCACTCAGGATATTGAATTGTAAGACACGGACCAGAGGGTGAATCTCCTGATATTATTTCCTCAAGTTTTGTCGACTTTAGCCGGAATGCATATATAGGGTGGATATTTTTCCGAAAATTCCACAAGTCAACAAACACGGCGAATAAATTTTCCAATTGAACACACATGTCCAACGAGAGTTTGATCAATCAACCTATGGCAATTTGCTAATTTTGCAATGCCGATGTTGCAATTAATTCTCCACATCAATCGTATCAATGGAAAATAATGTCCATCATGAGGCAGAATATGGGGTTGAAACTTATCTCCCTGACTTCGCTTGCTGATGAAATGCCGACGAGATAGAGTGCAAAACCATGTCTCTCTGAGTCACTCTAGGGGACGATGTTGGAAATCGAAAATCCAAAAATATCTCCACAGCCACACAATGTCAATATTCGCCTGAAAGATTCATCCCAACTCTCGGGCTCACGAAAATTATAATGCCTCATCCGTTTCAGCCCAATTTAATTTCACCACCTATGCAGAGACAGGAGTTTGCCCGGGTGCGATCCGTGACAGTCCCCAAGACATAAATCTTTCAACGGGGGTTTTATTTTCCTTCCACGCTTGCCTTTCGATACAACACAATTTTCCACCGAGAAAATCCCTCGCTCCATCCGCTCAACACTTTTCCCATCCAGATATCCACCAAACACACACCCTCGGCGAGGAGCCGGGTAACTCATGTGTATGGATTCCGCCCCCGAGAAGGCAGCAATACTCCCTATCAGCAGCCCAAAATCTCCCGGTTGTCCTATTTAATACGCTCCTCTCCGAAAGCGTTAGGAACTCTTTTCTCCCGTCACCATTGTATCCTTATTCCGGCATCTGGGCGCTCGCTGAGGCAGAAAGGGGCGACCCTCCGCCACCCCAGATACACTCCTGGGCGGCGGAAGAATTGGTGGTTGCGACAGGTTGAGAAATGGCGGTCCATTGACCCTCGGGGTGCCATCCATCACGCCACCACCGTCAATGCAGAAACGCAAAAGGGGTCCATCGGCCTTGAAAACTTTTATAGTTTAGCGCCTCATCGCTATGCATCGATGACTTGCTGATGAGGGCCGCCTCAACCCCCTCAGCTCCTGAGCAAGAACTTTAATTTATGACAGGAAACTCCCTCAATTCAGCCGAAAAACACTACTGAGAATGACTCTTTTCACTTAATATTCGAATACTTAGTTTTACGGCTTGAATATCGCCACAAGTTTGCCAAACATTTCAGATGAGGAAGACAACAATCAAGATGTCTCGAGGATAATTTCTCTGTCCTTATTGATGTCTTCCTCGAGAGAGCGTGAGCTCCCTTCCTGGACTTGATATATGGCTCAGCGAGATTATGCAAAATGTGTGTATTATTGGTGAAAGGGCGACACAGTGTGTGTGTGTGTCTTTATCTGACGAAATGGGGAAAAGAGGGAGCGGAGCAAGAAATCCTCGACAATCCTCGAGCACAACGTAAAATTTGGAGATTGATTTAGGAGCCCTCCAATGTGTATCTATTAGGGCTTCCGGATCCCTTCGAAAATTCCAATCGCTGCAAAGGCAGGCGAGGACACTCTCTTCGGGTTCTTGTCGTCATCAGTGACGATAATCCGGCAGTAAATCAATGTGGTGTCACAAAACATAAACCAAACACTGATGTATTCCACTCATTGCAACAGATAGAGAAAGGGAGAAAAGGCTTCAAATCGCCAAAATGGGGATAAATGTCTCCAGCGTATCCAATATTCTTTTCCACCCCCCGGAAAAACCACATGCGCGCGAAGCTTCTGTGGGACATGTGGAATTCCGCACTCATCCAATGAGTTTTGGGGTGGGTTTTGGCAACCCCAACAACATTCCCTCGGTGACAAATGAAATGGAATTTATATGAGTTTAATGATTCTCAAGTCTGTGAATCCATTTTAATTATAATCTCATTGGACTTTTTCTACCCCTCGAAGCTCTCTGCGGATGAACTAAGGGATGAGCTTTGTGTGTCGGTGGGTGTGAAAAGAATTTATGCCCTTTAATTATGCAACAGCGAATGGGGCGGAATTAAGCGACAACATTTCGAAAAGCAATTTTAGAAGGCAGGTAATTTCAACAAATCTCCCACACTCAGCCGTCTTCACACACACCCCCTGGGGAGGGTGGGGAGCTCGGGAGCTGCAACAGCACCTGTGTGAGGTGTCATAGATTTCCCGTGGATGCGGAGGAGTTGTGTCGCCGTTGAGGAGTCATTTCGCTGAGGCCGGAATTAACGATTTGGCATCCGGGAAATGGCACCCCTAACGAGCCCTCTAGGTGCTGTAGAGCAATCAACAACACCGAGGAGGACACCGCACGGAACCCACCCCTTGATAAATGATTTGGGGATTCTTAATTACTCCCCGAACTGTCGTTGCCCAGTTGTGTGCGCGCGGAGAAGAAACTACAACCCCCGAAGTCTATCTTCAGCATCATGGGAATTGTTTCGGAAGCGAATATTTTCCTTCTTCTTTAGGCGCTCTCTGAACTCTGCAGAGACCCAGAGAGATTCCTTGGGTTGGAGATTGTGTGCCGAATGAAAAATCGAATCCTCCACCAGAGATGAGAACGGGAGATTTTTCTCCTTTTTACGGTCTGAATAATACATAAATCCCATTGATTGGCTCGCACCGGTACAGGGCTTAGGCGATGGGATGGATATGTGGAAATGATTGCGTTAACGGCCATTAAGAGATGCCAATAATGGATGCTCTGCGAGGGAGAAGAAATTAAAATGGCGACTTGTTTGCACTGGGATGATGAAGAAATTAGGATTTATGCCCACTTCCTGGCCGCTTCCGAATGCACCCGAAGGGACGCACAAGGGATGAGAGAGAGGATAGACAGTGAATTTGGTTAATGGGATGTGTTTAATTGGATTTTTTCGCAGCTTCCTTCTCACACCAAACCAAGTGTGTTCCACAGACAAAGAACAACCTTTCACTCGTAGTCATTCATGCAAAAAACCTCGTTTCTTATGCATAAATCCTCAGTTCCTGAGACACACACGCCTTGAGTCGCTAATTCTGCGGTCTCTTCAAAAGAATATACCGTCTATTGGCGCATAAATATATCATATGCACGTGGAAATGCTTCGCAAGCATTCGATACGCCGAATAAAAATTCAATTAGAAAAGCTGTTTAAGTGACGTTACGATGCTATAAATCACGGAGTATGTTTCAAAAGTCGCTACTGAATTTGCAATCTGCTACCTTTGACGCCGAAGAGATTCATTTTGATGAGATTATGGGACTAATTCAAGCTTTTGGGCTGTTCTTCTTTGTTTTGCAAGATCTACCACTCAATCTTCCATATGATTGCCTAAGAAATCTTCTCAAATCTGCATCTCTCCGTGAATGGCATGTAATCTCTCCGTGATACATGTTGAGAGTGAAGAATTTATTTCCCTCATTTCGGGCATCAGCAACCCCTCCCTGTGTTGTCGTGTCTCTGAAGACGGCGCTTCGCCTCTTTGTCAAGCCTTCGCGCGCGCGATCAGATTCAATTGAAGTGTCTATCGCGCAATTCTCGCTACAATTCTCACATGGGTTGAGAGACGCCTTTTTGCATGCGGCGAACATGGGCTCCCCGAAAGGGAAACAAATCAAATTGATGGATATTCAAATGGGGTACTTTCGGAAGCGATTATCATGCCACACATACGATAGGAGAGAGAGTGAAGACGTGAAATCTCCGAGGCGAAACCCCTCCTCGTCCCGCACTCAAATACATAATTCCATTCATCGGAAATGCGGAAATGCGATCCGGAACATCTCATCAGATCCTCGCACACTCTCCAGATTCATTCGCCCCAGAACGGATGCCATTCTCGCAAGTTCTCGCAATGCTGTAGTGGAGAAAGAGAGTGTCTTGGGCACGAAAGGGATGGTTTTCTTGTACACTTTTCTTCGCTCCCACGATGCATACGTATATTTGGGAATTTATATCCATGAGTGGGAAATTTATGTGCTCCATCTCTGCATGTTTCACCATTGTAATGGGGAAACGATAAACTTTTTTCGGCACCCCCGCCCTTGGTGCGCCAAAAAAATTGAATATGTTCGCATTCGCGCGAGACCCATGAGGTATTGGGAAAAAATCTCATTACATATCTCATGGTAGAATAAATATTTGGTGCTGTGTGTAAAGTTTTGCAATAATAAATAAATTAGGGTAGGATATTTTCTCATGGCTAAATATTGCCTTTCTGCATATCACAGGGGGGTGGCGATATGTGGGGGGGTGGTTTCTGCCATGGATGGGCAGAGAGTCGCATTTTTCACAATTTTTCATTCATATTGGATGGGTGGTGGGCCGGTCTATCTGGGAGGAATCACATAATTTGGGATTGGCGTTGGAGAAATGGGCGAAATTACACATGGTGGTGCGGAGAAAACCCCAAAAATCCTCCCTTCGAGCCATATCTAGAGAGCTGAAGCCTGAATTCCATTTCCTTCCAACCCACACATGTTCCTCTGGGTTTGGTCGCCGCACAAACTGGAGGGCTCGGAGAGTTTTGGCATTGAGGGTGGGTTTTTGGGGAAATGAAAACCCGTCGTTCATATCCCCCGGTTTTCTTTTTCCCTCCCCCGCACATCATCTGCCCTCTCGGGTGTGTGTTTCGCTCTCTGCCATGGGAAACACATGCACAGCATACACATATTGCCATTATAACCCACCCTCTCTCTCGGTCTCTCTGAATTCGGAAAAGGTGGCGCGCACATGAGAGAAAGGCACCCCCGATGTGGAGGCGGGCGGGGGTGAATGGAGCTTTTCTCTCCCGTATATACATTTGATATATCGCATGTAATATTGAAACGAAAACGGGTAACTCTCGGGATGAAATGTTTAATTTAAACGGCATACACCGCTTCCATATGTATCGCACACACACCCACCCTCCGCCCACACCCCTCACAGCCCAGGGAGCACAGCACAACAGGAAGAGAAAAAAGGCAGCGCCACCCACGGATGCCTCGTGTTTGCACGGGATGGCTGAGGGTAGTTTATGAACGTGAGGAGCGATGGTGGAGCGAACGAATCGTAATATGGCTTTTAATGTGCAAAATGGTTGAGACGACTTGAAATGGTGCGCAAGAGCACCGAGAGGTATTTGGCTAATTTCTTGATGAACACATTTTCCACCATGGTACTGTTTTAATTATTTCGCGTTTCACCATTTAATATGACTTGCACTCCAACTCAAATGTCTCACCCACACTCCGCGCGCGCGGCTGGCAAATGTGCTTCTCCATGGTGGAAATTTCGCCAGCCAGTGGATGAAAACCGCAAGTTAAAGTGCCATCGCAGAGTTGAAATGATATCGAGATGGGAGATTTGTCTGGGATTCTAAAGTACTTCTGAGCAGCTAAACTTGCAGCATTTTCTAGTGCGTTCAACTCTGATTTGCGCGAGATGAGAGCGACAATTCAGCCCCAGTGAATCTCCCACCCCAAAGAGCCCTCATTACCATTAGTTATAATTCCCTAATTGATATTGCGACTCTATCCTGTGTGCGCCTCCGAATGTGTCTGGTTCGGTGAGACAGTGTCTTCCATCCCAGTCGAGAGTCACATTCGCACAGACTCGCGACGCGCAGTCTGTGGGGGTCCCGCGACGGCGGGATTTCGCCAAAGGGCGCGAAAGAACATGACATGACCTCCCTAATTAGTCTTCCCGCCTCATGCAGGACCATCGGCGGCGTACGGGCCCGAGGCGATGGGCTGGATGGACGGCCAGGCGCAGATGATGCACCGTCCGCCCGGCGATCCGGCCTTCCACCAAGGCTACGCGCACTACCCACCCGCCGAGTACTATGGCCATCACTTGTAATGCGCACCACACGGAGAGCCAGGTGAGCCCGCACGCAGAGTCTGACCGGCCGACCGCAAGGGTCCCACCTCGGCACGTCCTCTGGCAGTGCGTCATCCAGTAGTCAACTTGTCAGCAATCCCAGTGAGATGACCTTATGTGGCTGAGCAGCCAGCGTTACCACCAAACCTTGAAGCCAGGAATTCGTGGAAGGATCCAAAATCGGTGCAATCAATTTAATAATGTCGTTCACTCGGCGCAGACCATCAAAATTCTTCTGCGACACCACCCAGGATTACCATATTTCGGGACGTCTGCGTTGAGGCTAAACCCAAGTAAAAGCAACAAGAGAAAAAGCTAAAAAAAACCCCTTTTAAAAGCTATAACAACGACCTTCACATTTTAACTGGAGCGGAAAGGAGAGCGGGAGTCTAAAATCCAATCTCCTAAAAGTCGATCTAAAAACAAGCGTATAACTAAAAGAAAAAAAATGGGTAAAAATGTGATTTATTTGTACAAAATGTAAAGTGTTAAGAGTGTCGTGTCATGTACAAATCATATAGTGAAAAAGATGGTGGAGAGGCAGTGATAGCAACTGTGTTCCAACCGATAAAAGAAGAAAAACACTGCGGCATTGACGCTTTGAGCTAAATGAACTCACGAGAGAGAGAGAGAGAGAGCAAGTTGAGAGAGGAGAAACATGGAAAAACTACAGTGATTAATTTTTTAAGTATAGAGAGAGAAAAAAAGAGATGAAATATAAATGATAGTAAAAAAAAAGAAAAAATACCTAGCAAAATTACTATAAATAAAGAAAAACGATCACATGCAGCAACTGATACTATGAGCGAGAGTGGAGTAAATAAAGGATGATCTAGAATATAGTGAAGAGCATTATAGGATATTAATATTAAAAAAAATCGTATAAATATCAGTGGAGTGTTTTTCTAAAAATCAGTAAAAAAGAGAAAACAAATGAAAAATTAGCATTAATATATTGAAAAAGAGGGAGAGAGAGAAAAATAAATGGAAAATGCAGTAACTGTAAAAAAGCGAAGTAAATTATGGAAAGAGAAAATGGGATAAAAATTTGCAAAAATAGTGAATCTTAAATGCTGGTCATTGAGTGTGAGAATAACTTTGACGATTTGGAAACCGTAGATCAACGCCCCCTATCAGCAGACTTTAGTGAATTTCTCCTAAGAAAAAAAAAACCACCAAAAAGCAGAAGGATTTCCACTGATATTGGAAAAGGATTAGCCAAGATAACCAGAGGAAGAACACATTAAAGAGGAACAGTGAGGGAATCTACGCAGAGAGAACGATGTTAACTGCTTAAGAGATACGCAGTGGCAATACCGACTGACCGGATATGTCATTACTTATAAATAGGAAACTTCAAGATGAGAGAAGTAATATAAATATTAGTTGGTAAGTTAACTAGAAATATTGAAGGAAAAGTAATAAGGAAAATATTAAATAAAAAAGTGAGGAGAAAAACAACTGTAATTATAAACTATCTTGCAAATAACGTAAACTATTATTATTGTGTATATTATTATTAATTATTATTATTATTACAATTAATTATTGAATAAAAATCAATTCGTTTTCCGTACTATCCGAACAAAAAATTCATAAATAATCTTTAAAAAAAAAAAGAAAACCAACTCAAAGAGAGAAAAAAATGATAAACTTCTGTACAAAATCTCACAAAACACACACACACATGTTTATTTTCAAGAAAAAGATGATGAAAAAAACGAGCCACTGAAGCAGAATTTCTAGAATAATAAATACCTGAAGAAAAAATATATCAAATTTAAAGTGTTGAGTAATTGAAGAAGAAAAAAAACCATAAAGAAGTTCTAGAAAAGATGGAAACAGAATCATTCTCCAATCAGTAAAAATTATATTAAAAAAAAAAGAATAAACATGAAGAAATAGAATTTATAGTATAACCGATTGATCTTTGGCTCCGTTTGTGTAATAAAGTGAATTGTATCAGCATTAACGAGAATTCGATCATGAGAGAGATTGAAAAATCATTTCTAGTTGAGAGCAAATTCAGAAACCTTGGCATAAAATTTAGTACTAGAACTTGTTGTCTAATATTCCCCGAAGGACATGAGATCTGCTGCCGATGGAAAAGAAGGACATGAAAGGGATCAAGAGTCAAAGTGAATGTCAAACACAGAACACGCGGTGCAGAAGAGAATCATAGACTTCAGGCAAAAAGTAAACTCTAACACAGGTCGAAAAATTTTCTTTAACCTTTTTTTCCTATGTATATTTTTTCTCTATATAGTTTTGAGAAATGAAAGAAACAAAATATTGGTTGTTTTTATTTATTTTTCAATATATTTATTTCTCATTTTCTTCAATGTGAAGGTTTTTTCGTGAAAAAAAAAATTATATCAAGATATACGAAAAATTCTTTTTGTCAAATTTGCTAAAAAATTAACTGGGGAGGTAAAAGAAGAGTAAGAAAAAAAATGTATTCAACTCGATATACGTAATTTTGAAGGACGATTAAAAGTTTTTAAAAAATGAAAGAAAAAATTAGAGCTTTTTGCTACATTATAATGAAAAAAAGTAAAGGATACATTAAATAAATTACAATGGATTTCTATTTAAAGAAGATGGAATAATATATAAATATATTTTTGCTTTATACATATTGAATTTTTTATTGAAAAAAAAAGTACTGTAAACACGCAGCATGGAAGTGGAAGGAAGGGCTAGCAATTGACCAAAACGATGGGAAACTTCCACAGAGTTTTCTTATAAGTTTTCATTTTCGTAGACAAGAAGAGAGAGTGAAGATAATCCCGAGAGAAATCGAGTTCTACAGGGTGTTTGTAGTACGAAACTTACTGTAAAAAAGAAGAAAAAGAAGAGATATATAGGGACGGAGAGATAGATGGAATCACACAGTAAAGAAAGAATGAGAACAATGTAAGAAACTCAAGAAAATGATAATAAGCAGCCTCTTATCGACACGCCTAATCATCCAACTCAGTATACGATTAAAATATACTCACTTTTGCACCTGAAAGTGAAACCAATAATTGTGAAGTAAAACTTTTGGGATAATTTTGTATCCTTATTGCAGATTCTAATAGTTACTCTTGTATGGATTTATCAGCTGGCAGCGCAGCTTGAAATTGTTAAATACGAAAAAAAGAAGAAGAAAAATGCTAAAGTTCCCAAAATACGAACTCACAAATCGATCGTCCTTTCAGTGAATTTTTCTCTTTCTTGTTTTTATCCTTTGAGTTCCACTTCCACATAATGTTAAATCGGGAAGAGTGAAAAATGAAGAAATTTAAAAAGAAAATATCCTTAAATTTGATAACGTTTTGGCTGTCGTCAAAATGGTTTATCCATTATTCGCCTTAACCATGTATACGAACGATGAAGAAACTTGAGGAAAATAATTGAATAAATTAAGACAGGACCTTATTTAAAAAAGTAAAGTAAATATTTTAATGAGGAATAAATATACAAAAGTAAATTAATTAATGAAGAAAGAAAAAAATTATCGTTGAATGAAAATATAAATATTTCAATTCTGTTTTCTCGCAAGATAAAAAATCAGACGAAAAAACAAAGAAAAACATCTCAAAATATTTATTTGCCTCTTTTTATTACGAAAAAAAATGCAAAAATCCGAAACGTTTTGTTTAAATGTGCTCAATTCCAAAATCATTGAATATAAATATCCCCATTTTGATGAGAATAAAATAAAAAAAAAATCACGAGATTTCTTACAAAAGCAAATAAATAGGAAAGAAATGTGAAAATGGGAAAAATTGCAGACATATTTTGAGAAAAAATACTGTGTAGGAGAAAGAAAAAAAACATCATACATAATTATTGTATAATAAATACCTCTCTGTACATTTGCATTATTACACTTACACAACATTATTTCTGTATAGTCTTTTTTCTTTTTATTTGGAAAACCAGAAGCATTAAATGCGCATCTTGTGTAAAAAAAATTAAAATAACTCTTTGTGTTTTACTTGAAATTCATCGTTGTCCTTAAACTTGACTTCGCTTCGCTCGCATTTCGCGGTTTGTGTGTGAAAAGTGAAATACAATTTATGATATTCAACAGTAAGTATTCAATAAGATGATATTTTGCTATACAAAGTGCCCAAAAGTGGCAAAAATATGTGCGTAAACAGAGATGCGTTCGATATTTCAAGCCTTTCTTTAAACTCCGGGCAAAATTGCAGCACTTGAAAAGTGAATTTATTGCTGAAAAAGCCTCAGTATGTTTGTGTGTGTCTCTGAATATTTTTCCTCAAAAGTGTAGTCTTGAAATTTCCTTTTTACTCCTCCGGAAAATTCTTGCCTTTGTCCGCAAGTAGTTTGAGAAGACACGAATGAATAAACCGAAGCTCCACTACTTCATTTTTTATTCCAGGAAAATACAGCATTGAGTGCTTCTGAGCACACTCGAGGATCCGCCTAGTCGTTAGTCTCCTCAGCCGTGTGGACAAGGAGTCTGTGTAGTGGAAGAAAAGCGGAATATTTTGTGCATTTCCACACTAAATGTCTCGTGAAAGCAACACCGATGAAGGAGAATCCTCCGATGGATTTCACGCATCGAGAGATAGGGGTTTTGCCACCCTCGAGATCATTGGAATAAACTTATGTATGCAGAGAGACAATCATTTGTCATCCCTCCAACCACCACCACTCTACATATATAGCATTTTTCTCTTCCACCAGCTTTGCTCATGAGCAAAACCCATTCCGTCGATTGAAAGTTTCTCTCCATCCTCCGCACATATTTCAGCCATGAGAACCATCACAGAATCTTCTTAATTGCTCGCAAATTCCAACGAAGAAATTCCCTCATCTCATAGAAAAATTGGTTATAGTATTTAATTATCAAGAACAGCAATTTCCATCAAAAAGTCCGCCATGGAAGTTTTCTTATAGGAGAGAAAACACCGGGAATGATTAATTTTCCACGCGCCCCCGAGAGTGGCTCTCATCCCCCCCAGCCACGGTGGAGGAAATCCACTTAATTTAATCAAAATATCCTCATTCATGAGATGCTGCGCCAGTGTCTCTCTCTCTCTTGGGCGTAGCGCCCAACTTTTCTTAGACATGCCTTCGTAATTCGCTAAATTTTTAATAACATTCCAAAATTGCTTCATCAATCTATCCCAGGGCGTTCTCGTTTTGTGTATCTGCGGAGGGACAAATGAAAGAAATACCTCTGTTTGTGAAAATGTCACTTTAATTGGAAGACTTTCGGGCGGGGAAGAAAGGGACAAAACAGCGCGATACAAGGAAAACTGTGTGCTATTTGCTGACGAAAAGTTAATGGGAAAAAATACAACACGACAACATAGCGCGACAATTGTATAGCATGCGAAGCGCAATCTGAAATGTTTTCTTCAAAGTCCAAGGAAAGATGGTAAGAAAATAAAAATATCCAGCAACTTACAGAACGTACTCATTTCTCATGACGTCTTTCGCTTAAGAATTCCCACCACGGAAACATCTTCGCGCAGGTAAAGCGCGCGCGATATAAATTTGATGACTCTCTGTGTGTGTGCCATCGAAAATCGCTCATGTTGCCCATTAAATCTGCATTGAGTGGCGGGAAATGACTGCGGGTGACCTCCTGTAAATGATAATTTTACACGGAAATTGCACATTAAATGAAATTTAATTTTTATTGCAGTCTGACGACGCAATAAAAATGTTTATTTCACCTAATCAAATCCACAATGATCGTGAGCCACTGCGCGGAACCCTTCTGGGGACTGTCAAGTGCCGAAAAATCCTTTCATTTGCCGAAGGGATGAAGTGGCTTTTATGGTGGCGGAAGCGAAAGTTCAGGTGCTTTATGGGTCGGTGGAAAAATTTAATTGCGAATTATTGTTGCGAGTCAGTGAACGAGGAGAAGCAATTAAAAGGCGGATCGATTGCCACGAATTGAAGTTGAGGGTTCATAAATTTAGCCGCACGACCACGAATCTAATGAAAAATCGGATATATTTTGTCACCTGCAAAAGCAGTTCATAACATTGTCGTGAAGGAATTGAAATCGAAGGAGTATTTTCGCGCGCGTGTGTGTGTTTGAGTTATTAAAATGCATGCAGTGTGTTGGCTTTAAATGCACACAACTTCTTCGCCGAAGTGATCCAGAAATGTACAATTCATGCAAAATTCATTTTGACTGACTCTGGCAGAACATCTCTTCATCCAAAATTCCAGCAGCAAACCATCGCTTCTTCGTCAATACTTCGGTGGGGGGATTGCAAATAAAAATGCAACACATTGATGGGACTTGCTTTGGGAGCAAATGGTGCGACTTTTGCATGAAATGGCAATGAGTGGTGTTATTGGTGCGAATGCAGAAGGGCCAAAGTGTGGCGGGGAAGGCAGATTGGCGATGCCTCTCATCATTCACCATTAAATGCCAAACATAAAAGTGCCCCAGAATGATGTTCAATGAATTTTAAATCGCACCACGGGCATTTTCACGAGAAAAGAGAGTCACATAAAATTAACAAAATTGCTACAATAAAAGCCATCGGCGGGCAAAAAAAAGAGTCATGCACATAGCGACGAAATTGTTTTATTTTCGCCAGAGAATGGCAACTGAACAGTGAATAGGAGAAAAAAAAATCCACCGAAAAACAGACTATCTTTTTTTTCCCTGTCCAATATTTGAATATTTTTCCATACTTCTCCTCGCACTCAATTATTTTATATGTTTTCTCTCTCCTTTTTTCCCGTGCGGGGGAGAAAAACACAACGTGGCATCAAAACATTGAGTATTTCTGTATGTGGTTTTTTCTGCATATCGTGAATTGTTTCCATTATTTCACTTCTCCCTCTTGTGTGCACTTTTCCTATGCCATTGCGAATATTTTTCATTATATATTTTTCACTCCCGAAGAGTGCGCGAAATACTTTAATTTTTGCCACAAAAAAATTTGGGAATATAAACTCGTGACAATGCCAATTGTTTTTCTCTCCCAGAAATGAAAGCACTTTTTTTTGGAGTTCTTGAGAAATGTCTCCATATATCAACATTTCCAGATCAATTATGAAAGAAATTTGCTCTGCAGAAAGAGTCTTTGTCATTCATGAATTAAATGTTCATGAGAATATTGCCGAATCTCAATCAGCTCTTTAATAATAGACTCTGTGTCCAATTTGATAAAATATTGGACACTCTTGGAAGTAGATAATATGCCTCACACCCCCCCTTGACGACGTGCCAAATGCATAAATTGTCCATTAAGTGGCATTCGCGAGGAGAACAGCGACTTCTTCGAGTCATCACCATCAATTGAAAGTCGATTTGCATATAAAAGTTCCCTCATGAATTGTAATCAGCTGGCGGGGAAGGTATCTGCCGTGGCGGAGACACTGGGAATTGAAGAGAAAAATATCGCCAATGATTTATCCATTAAAAATTTTCCACCACCATCAAACAGAAAGGAGAGAGTTTCCGATAAATTTTCACAGTCGCACTGTTAGGTTGGACAAAAAAACTCTATTATCTTCTCTTTAATGCGCCAAAGAATCAAATTATGGTGGCTCTCTCGCATCTGTGTGTCTTTTTTTGCAACTCGGGTGGGAAAATAGTGGGGAAAATCGTGTCAGGAGAGAAGGAGGAGGTGGAGGATGATTTGGACCCACGAGGAGATAACACACCACCAATCACATATTCATGAGACGCCTCTCCTCCAATTACTCTCGTCAGCGCGTCCCAATTACGGCCAGAACTCTCTCTGGCATGAAGAGTTTCCCATGGCATCAACCCCGTGAACTGCTTCTTATCAATTTCCCACCCAAAGCCACCCCACTCGCAAAAAATCTATCTGTCACCGTACTTTTCGCGATCGCACGTAATGCATATGAATGTGTCGCTTTTGTATGCATAAAGTGGAATTTTTATTATTTATTCCCCACCACATGTTTCGAGATATCCTTTCGGGGTAGCGCAAAAGAACGTGTCTTCTCGCCAACCCCCCATTTCTAAGAGGCGTTCTGTTTTCAGGGAAAAAGTGTTGGTGAGCGACAGACATTTGTTTACTCACTGAGAACTTTTTGCCACACGAAATTTATTACATTGTTCGACATATTCATTTCATTGTACGGAAATCCTTTTTATTATACAATTATCGACTTGCTATACCTCCAAATTTCCCATGGACCACACACAGGAGAGGATTAATCCCAAATGCTCACAGGCTATCGGCTCAATCTGCGCCTCAGCAGAGTCACTTTTATTTATTTCCATTTCACCACACCATAAACATCGTCATATTTCCCAAGATATGCATGAATATGTGCGCCTGAAACATGGTGAATGTTTTATTTGAGCTATGCCACATACCAATTTTTTCCACCAACCCCCCACATCCCCCTCCCCTGCCGCACACCCTGGGAAAAGTCGCGCTGTGAGGCTGTTTTTCCTCGCAAAACCTCGCCTTGCAGATTTTGTCTTGTGCGCTCGCCTTTTTGCAAAAATGAAAATGTCGTTCGGAATGAGATACGACACGCTTGGGTAGAACACGTTCTTCATAATAATCCGAAGGGAAAGTTCCCGTGAGGGGCGGCAGAGGGTGGAAAATGTGTACCAAGACTGAGACTGTGAACAATTTTTCTCCACACTCACACATGTTTAAAGTTGAAGGTGGGATTTTAATTTGAAATTGTGTGTCCACGAAAGTATGCGCGAATTGGAGAATTAATAATTCACAAAAGATGGGAGTTTTTTTTGAATAATTTTAAATTGTTTGGGTAAATAGAAGAAGTTTCTTTCTCAAAATTTTATGAACTTGACTTGGACTGGAATTGATGTTTCTCAACTTCTAATCGCCCTCTCAGATTCACTCCTTGAAGTGCATGGAAAAGGAAGTGAAATGATCATTCCGGCAAATGGGCGAGGTTGGAATTTTTAACTACCCTTCGAACTACACTAGAAACAGCCGGAGAAAAAAAAAGTTGAGGGGTTGGAAAGTAAGAAGTGGGTGGATTTCAGTTCCACCCGGCTTCATTAAGATGTTTAATGACAAAAATACTCGTTAATTTTATAGCCTGTCGACGGGGTGGTTCGACGGGGCAATCCGGGGGCTGAAAAGTGGGATCGGGGAGGGTGAGTGTGGGTGGTACCCTTCGCACTATGCGTATATATACAGTTTAATTGGGAATTTTGATGTTTGCATAATTTTTAAATTAAGGTTTAATTTTCAAGTATTTATGCAGATAATTATTTTCGTGCCTTTTTTGCCTCTCTCCCCATTTGCGCCTCTCCAGAGCCATTTTCCGCTCCCCATCGCGCGCACAGGGGTGGGACTCTTAATCATTGTGTCACCCAGAATAAATCGAAATGAACCCCAATTTCCCTCGATCCGTCATTGATCTCGATAGCGCGATTCGTCACACATTTATCCTCACGACTCCCCGAGCAAATCTCGAGACGGATATTAAACATTTTCTCTCCTTTTGTGGGTGGTGTGTGAATGAGGAAAACACCTCGGAAACCGAATGCCGAATCGTCATGTTGAGAAGGCAATGTTGAGGATTGTCGCTGTGCGGAATCAATTGGGGATTTGATTGGGTGCGACGTTATAATGTTAAATTTAATTTTATCCACTTTAATGAGAGACTTTAATGCTGATAAAGTCAGTGCCGGCTATTGTTCTCAAAACATTGAAAGACATTGTAAATTTCTAAAAGCGCCTTTTATCATAGCATTTTCATCATTGTGTTCACTTCCCAAAACTCTGAATTTTCCTGTCGAAGAGAATGGCGCAAAGGATTGGTGGAGTCTTTGGCAAAATGTCGCTCAGCTTCCTCTTCCGCCACCCCATCGGCTTCCGGTCAATTCATCGTGGCCACCCCGAAAATCCGAGCATGAGACTCGTTGTCTCCCCGTCTGGCACTCATATTGATTTCTGACGTTTTGGGCCACAAATTCAACAGAGCCAAGACGGCCAGCGGCTCCCACGAGGCCACATTAATTGCCATCGATGTCTCGGCGCCCCCCGAAAATCGATACGCGGCCAGAAAGCGCGGAAAATGTCTCGAATTAAACTGAAAACGCGCTGTTTGGGCCTCGCGCGCTTATCGCACAATTTTCTGCTGGGATAATTATAGCCCGAAGGGAGGCAAGGAGGCGGCAAAAAAATTAAATAGAAAAAAGTCATGGCAAAAGAAAGGACACAGAGACAGAAATTAGTCTGATTCTGACAGCTCTAATCGTCGTCCTCGCAGTCTAATTTAAAAAATTCGATAACGCCCACTCCCAAATGGCAAAAATGGGCGGGGGTGGAAAGTGCTGAAGATGTGGGAGAAAAATCCACTCGAAATCCCAAGGGCAGGGGCTGGAAAATTGCATTCACTCTCAAGTGAGATGCTCGAATGCGCGGCTTTCTCGATGGGGTGGAATATTCGCGAGGCACTTATCGAGGCCATTATCTTGGCGAACACGAATTTTTATTACGTGATTATTGTCTATTAAAATAGCATTGGTGTGTCACCCAGTTCGATATTCCTCAATAAACATTTCCATTTTGATTGAAAGATTAAATCCGCGTGGAATGAATTAACCATCTTAGTCAAAATTACGAGCGATTCGGCGAAAGAGGCCAAAATGTAATACACGTTCTGCCATCTGTACAGCGATAGCGCCAATCGCGCAGGCGCTCTTCGATTCTTCCCGCAGGGAAAACGAGATATTTGAATTTTCAGTTGGCGAGAAAATGCACAGGAGTCTTCTAGGACTCTAGGAATCGCAAGGATCGCGAAGAGCATTTGATGTGGTGACAGAAAAAGACGCTCATGCGACGGTGTTTGGCGTGGAGGTGAAGCAAGAGTGGGCAGAAGCAGGTTCGTCGCTTGATTCCACACAAGTCTTTCGTTTTCCAGTCAAATTCATCCTATCAAAATTTGTTTCTCACCAGACCATTTAATTATTTCTCTTTTTGAGCATGTCGAAGAGCATATTTTACTCGTTCTTTTTTTCATACCTTTTTTTGCCTCTCTCGCATCGCTTTTCGAAACCTTTTTCAGTTTCATGGGATACACGAAAAATGAGGTGCGCGAGAATGGGCTGAATGTCTAAGAGAAAAAAAAGGCGGTTAAACAGTCGAGGAGAGAGAAAAAAAATCGAGGGGAGCTCAAAAGAATCCACCAGAAGACGAGAATGCTGCGGAGCTGAAGAAAGAGAGAAGAAAAAGAAGTTATCCCATATGAGATGGCTTCAATATTCCTTGATGCATAAAGGCGTGGCTCATTTGCATTTTTATGTTATACCACAAACGGTGCACAGCAGACAAAAAACCACCTCGTCTTGATATTTAATATAAAAAGGAATCAATGATTTCTGCAAGACGAATCGCAACAATTTGATGGACTTGAGATTGAGGCTGCACGATGGTTTGCTATGGGGGGGCACAAAAAAGGAGAAAAGTGAATCAGACACGGCAAAAACAGCACTTCCTTCTTGTGCATCGTATCTCCATTATTATTATTGATCTTCCCCTTCTTTTCTCTGACTCATCTTGCGCAGTGTGGTGCAAAGATCGCGCTCCGCAGAGGCTCCTCGCATTATCTTACGCGAACTAGCAATCATCTTTCATTCGCTTCCATACAGTAATTCGTCCATCGTGATGCTCTTGCTGGCGAAAACGCCAAACATCCATAGGCCTCGCTGCGTGCTATATATGTGCGCTATATATGCATGTATTGCACGCTGAATGCGGCGAAAATTGACCGTGTGATCTCCGCAATTTGCCACTCCGGCCAATGAAATATTGAAGTCTCCCCGAAATCTGCATCACTCATCCAGTCACCGGAGCCCAAGACGCGGCCTGGCAGCCGATGAAGAAGACACCAAAAATCAATGTGAGGTGTGGCTAGACACAAATAACATGCTCGCGATCTCGAAATAATGATCACGATCGGCGAACGAAGAGCGATCACGAATTGAAATGCAGCAAACAGATCAATTACCCACCAGCGTTGCCCAGTGATCACATGGCGGAAGGCCTCTATTTGTATGGCGAGATGATGGTGCGATCGTGGCGTATCAAATTGATAAATATCGCATATCAATTTCAATTGTTTCGCAATACATAAATCCATGCGCGATCAATAGACGATTGGCGGTAGAAAGGAGCGCTCGAGACACTTTTCGGCTGCTCACTTTTCCCTCCGCCACAGCAGTTCTTCCTCATCTCTCTCTGGCACAATTGAAATGCGTGACTCCGCGAGCTAATGTCACTTGATTGACGGGTGTCTGTCACAGGAGCAAGAAACCGCGTAACTCTGCTGCTGCCGTGCTTTTTCCCATCCCCGCGCCAAGCGCTCCCTTCGACTCTCTTCCACGAAATTCAATAGTGTTCAACGATCGCTGATCCAACAAACAAATACGCACGCTCAAACGCTATTCGACGATCTGGACGTACAATTGTTGCCGATGCACTCAGAGAAACATCCAAAGTGTGACTCATTCTTGGGGCAAAGAGTGCAAAGTCCTCCACATTTTCGAAATTGATCTGAGTGCAAGTGAGCGCGGTGTAGGACAAAAAGATCACATACAATGGCTGAGAGTGACACCAGCCCAATCTCCATCGTCGCGTTTGATAGTTCGCTATGGGTAATACGCCAAATGGACGACCAAACAGACAGACAGACACGGCAAACACGATTAATGACAATTGTACCAACCTAATTCGGGATAATTGGCCGCCTATTCTGCTGCTTGCGCTCGGAAAAACACACAAAAGTCACTTTTTACATCACGATCGCAAAGGTATCACATGTAATGATCCCATTTTTTCGTCCTAACCAACCATACTGGCATTGTGACTGTCTTTTTTTCCACGTAAAGTCTCTGCGCGATGCGGCAAAACAATTTGATTTGCCATAGTTGGAGTCATTATTTGGTTTAATTCACTTCTTAAAGCCAGTTGCGCTTTTTTCACCATTCTCAACCTCTCTCTCTCACATCGCGACTCTCGCGTGTACTTCTTGTATATTGAGGCCTTTTTTTTACCCTAACCATTGTGACTGTTTTTCATGCCGCGCTCTTAGAGACCACTTTCCGCGATGAGACTCTCCAAGTCACAAACATTGCACCCAAGAGAGATCGATGAAGATGGAGTTCGGCGAAGGAGATGGAAAAAAAAGTCAGCGGAGAAAGGAAACATTCCTCAGGAGTTTAGTGCGCACCACAGGCAAAAAAGACGATCATGTGGCTTACTATAAAAGTACAAAATACAGATAATTGCCATCATTTGACAAGTTGACAAGTCGTCATCCGACAAGAGGAAGATTATGTGATTAAATCTATGTGATAGTGGATTAATGCTCGAGGATTCTCTCTCTTTCATTCTCTCCGCCTGACCAATTTAGACTCATCACGGGAATATGAATTGTTAGTGCTTTGAGGCACTTTATTGCCATTTTAGCCTATCAGAATATATATTGCAGAGTTTTCACATTTATAATTAGCTTATTTTGCATTATGCAACATATTCAGAGTTGACGAGTGCTTCAATGTGAATTTTACAAGATAATGAGCACAGATATCCTGAGGCAGATAAACTCTTTTTAGATTTAAATGCATGTAATTGATGAAGAATAATTGTCTTGTGTCTTCTATAATATTCCGCAAATCTACAAATTGAATCTATGCAACTCATCATCGCACTGATTAAAAAATATATCCAGCAAATTGGCATTAATGAAGTTTCTCACTCTGCGTCGAATTGAAAAATAATGCATAAAACCCCGGAAAATGATGGAAAAAATTGCACGAGTATCCAATTATGTGTTGTTTTTTTCCCCTGTGACGCACGGGGGATGGAGAAAGTGGATATTAATGAGGGAATATTAACCCCAAAAATGAAATGAAGTTGCAGTCGTGGAATCATTAACAATTCAATTCCCAATCAAAAATCAAAACTCCCATGTTATAAATTGGGTGGAAAATAAACCCGATAGAAAGGGGTGGCATTTATTGCATTTCACAGTGAATAAAACCGTCAATTATTTATAATGTAATCGACTAATATTAAACATTTCACTAATGTCACGAATTATGACATTTTGCAATAATATGCAAAACCAAAATTTATTTTATCGCTTCGCTACCACTTTGTTCCCATTCCGCCATATTTCCTGCTCGCTGCATCCCTTTTTTCCCGCCACAGCGCATCCCCAGTGTGGGTGGAAGGGTGGATATCTGCAAAAACATCCAATTGACACCGAGAGAATATGTGGCATTTATGAGTGTGCGGCTGGGCATGTTGGCATTGATGGGCAAATGAGGAGGAAATGCACAAAGTGCAGGCGAAAAAGCATGTGATTTCCGTAGAAAATGTCGATCAGCAAATTTATTAATTTCACCCCTCATGACGATGAGTGTGTGTGAATGTCCGGGTTGGGGTGGGGGCGGAAAAAAGGCACGATTTCCCTCTAATTGGGCTGCCACACTCCGCATGGCACTTTGACACCCATCTCGACGTGGGGCCGAAAGAGATCATCGCAGCCCGGCAAACAACACTAATTTCGATATCATTTTTCTGTCAGGTCGATTATATTAAATGAGGTGTTGACGATAATAGACACTCCGACACTGCAGATCTCAGCGATGGGCTTTTCCCGAATTTGTCAATTAAGGCAAAAATCAGCCACGCCATCAGCGACGATTGTGTCACATGCCCACAAATTCAACCCTCTGCCCGTCCATTTTCGCGAGATTGCAAATATCACAGGCGATGCAGACGCTAAATAAACTCAATTCCGCACCCCCATCCCCAGCTATACGCCCACAAGTCAATGACAAAAGGGAACGTGTCCTTTTGGCAAGTCCTTCGGCGATGGAGTGATGAAAGAGCGCACAAGGAAAGAGTATTCAATTAGTGACAAATGATTAAAACACTGCTTCAAGTATTCATCCACACCTTTTGACTCCTGATATGGAGAATTAATCCATCGGCATTAGTCTGCGGACAGTCTCACCCCCTCAGCTGCAACCCCACGAAAGCTCCATGAGGGAAAACAGATGGATTGGCCTTGTACCTTCCCCGGTAGACTTTATTATTTAAATTCAATTGCTGAGTGCATTAACAGGGAACTAATTAAAATGCATTAAAGCTGTATTTTCACATTAACCCGTCCACCCAAAATTACCATCCGCGACATTAATGTTTCATCCAGCGGATGCATTTCTGGTCGAGGGCGGCCGAATTGGGGTGAGTGGATGGCATCGATGATTGCCACTATATCACAGGGAATCAGTCGAATGATTTATCTGTGGAGTCTTCGTCTGTGGGTGGTTAATTTTGCACTGCAGCGTCTCCCGCCGTGTGGCGACCGCGGGCGCAATTGGGGGGTTGGTGCGCTGCCAATTGGTTTTTGGGGTGGAATTTATTCAAAAGGTGCCCAAAATTGATAATTAAGCCCTTTTGTGCAATTGTTGACGGTACAATTTTACCTCATTTTACACAATTAGGTAATGCAAAATTGCCACAGACTAAACTGTTGCTTGTTGAGCACTGAAAAACCCTCAAAATTTGAGCATTCTACACCTAATTGATCTTCATTTATCACCTTCTCAGGCACAATAATGATCACTCTAGATGCAATTTCCTCAGCGCCACACACATGCAAAAAGGCTAAATGCCTAAATCATCGTCATTCAGCGAGGCATAAGACAAATTTAACAGAAGCCAGAGAGTGATAAAAAAAAATTGATGAAAGACATAATGACATGCGGGAGACAATTTAACAATCTCGCTAATTTGACATAATGTGGTCTATTTTGACAGGCGGGAGATGCCTCCTATTATTTATACAGCACACCGCGTGGTCTCTTTTTGCGGCGGCAAAAATACTAAAATTACATAATGACGACGACTTGATGATGAGAATCAATTTTCATGTCTTTTGCACTCGCTCGACGGATGTTGGCTGTGCGTGCTGAAAACAACCGCGTGATCCGCGTGAGTCAACTTGTGACGAGTCCTTCGGAATCACCCTCAGATTCGGACCAAATTCATGGTGAGGTGAATGCTCTGCTGCCTTGATTAATTGAGTAGCAAACATGTGGGAGGTTTTCACTCTCTCTCTCGCTCTTTGTCTTCAGCCATCCTCCCAAAACCACAGCCATTGACCCTCTGCTTCCATGTGGTTTCCTTCGCCCTCCTTTTTTCGATGCCTCTGCGGTCTCAATTACCAAATTGGTCGCCTGATGAGACGGACACTTTTGGTCTATCGGCTGAATTTACGAGCGCATCTCACAACACTTTATTGCAATATTTTTGCAAAATCAAGATGTATTTACACACATTACAGTTCAGCTTTAGTTTTCCCACCCAATAAGAGCCACTTTCAGACATGCCTATCAGGGGGTAAATGGAAAAACAAAACCCTCCTGAGTTGGTGGAATTAATTGATATTTTATTGGAGTCTCGATTGGTTTGAATAAATTATTTCCAGGCACACGCCGTACGGCAATTTTTCCACCCACAAAGAACACCACTGAATATCCTTGAGACTCTCCCTCGAGCGGAAAAGGAATTGGCCCAGAGTTGGCGAGGTTGTAATTACCTGAACCCAGGGTGAAATCGATACATATCCAATAATTTATGCCTTTTTCCCTCATGATTTTGACCAGTGTTTATTTCCCTTTTGTGTGTGCTAAACTCCATGCGTGCCTCGCACGGTAATTACTCATTTTAATAGGTTTAGTTCGCTTGGAATTTTTTATTGGCCCAGCAATAGCAAAACTCTCCTTTGAATTCAGCAATGTTGATACTCTCATCGCCAATTTGGCTTTCTTTCCTACACTTCAGCAGACACCCTCTCGCCCCTTTTGTACACTGACCACCCTCCGCGAGGGGTCGTTAGTTTCAAATCTCCACATCCCGAAGGTTATGACAATACAGCTTGCGGACCTTTGGCCATTCTTAATAGTCCTTCATTAGCTAAACACCACACATAATCCATTTGAAATTAAGATATTTGCTATGGAGATAAAAACACTCCCATCTGAACATCCCCTTGGCTCTCGTCTCAACCCCAAGGAGGAAAAAAAGAGCCGAGGAAGTGGTGCGTTATTATTCTCTTCGTCCGCGCAAGGCACCATTTTGAATCATTTAATTTTTGAAATTTTTATGTGAACCAATTATGGAAGATTTATGACACCATCAAAACAAGAGCCCCACCATCGTGTGCTCCTAAGTATATGCGGAATATATGATGAGGCCCTCCAAATAAGGTATTTGCTGGCGTGGACTCTGCAAAATTTGCGGTGGGTTGGAGAGGAAAAAATCACCCTCGCCTTTTTTCCTCTCCTCACTTGGTGTTTTTTTCGGGAGCGAAGGAGGGTTTTTGGGCTGTGATGGAAAGGGTGGAGTTTACATAGAAGTGATTTCCTGCTGGTAACGCTTTTCAACACGCCATTTAAGAATTTTCCTCTTGAGCTTTTTCCACACTCTCGCAGGGTTTTTTTTCCTTCCTTCCCAACGTGAGCCCTTAAGAGCTGCGAGGCGCCATTTCTCTGGGCTTTTTCCATCGATCCCTCTTCAGCCAGTCCCTGAAGCGACAAATACACCATGAATCGACCCATGCAACTCTCTGTCTAAGCCTTCCCCGATGGCTCCAGCACAGACGATGGAAATTAAATTTTAACTTAATTACAAGTTGAGCGAGTCTCGAATGCGCGGATATTTGGGAAAATATGAAATTACACTCCTTGGCATCTGACTATCATGGGCGCTGAGGCGCTCAGCATGTCGAACGGACTCGGTTTGAAGTCGATTATTAAAAGTTCGCGTCTCACATCTCCACCCCAAATGCCAAAGTGCGGGTCGTGGGGTGATCTTGCGGGCTCATCGCGGGCGAAAGTGGCCCGAAAGCGAGTGCTGAGGAACTGACGTCGAAGTAAACAAATAATAAAGGCGAAAAACGCTTTTGCTGCGCGCTCAAAACGACGGGAGCAACAATGTTTCGCTGGAGATTCATTGCTTTTGCCGCCGAATACATTGAATTTTTATCTCACTCTCCAAGAGCGGATGGAGAGGTGAACCATAAAATAATACATAATTGCATGTGATTATGGTATTATTGCAATTATACGTCTTCTAAACTGCAACATCTCTCGATCGGGAAGTCCATGGAAGACGGAAGAACCGATTATTTTTCGGTATAATTGCTTCTTCGTGGATTTCATCTTTGCCTCTTCTCGCTAATTTCATCCAATCCCTGAATGTTGTTCTGCATTTGATGTTATATTCTCTGCAAAAGGATGAAGAACGATTCTTTCCGGTGATTAAAAGATGGGAACCGAATTAAATTGAACATAAGATGTATTGTTTCTGGCCAAGTAATTGAGAGAATATTAAAAGGTGGCTTTGAAGATAAATTACAGACAATTGCATACCAAAAAGTCGCAACAAACCAGGACTTTTCGGTCAATCTGAGTCCTTCTGAGGCTGCAAAATAAGACATTAAACTGTCTAACAACACCAGAAACTCTTGAAGCGAGTCTCGAGGCGAGTTGGCTCGTGGGGTGGATGATATATGCGAGACGAAAGGGTAGATACCGTGCCAACAATGGCCGAGGTTCGCAGGAGACGCGCGGAAATGAGAGCAACGCCTCGGGAGGATGTTATCTAGGTGTTGATTTGAATTCAGCCGGAGAAAGTGTAAAAAAGTATCTTGCCCGATAAGATGGGACGTGTTTTTAATTGGATTGAACTGCCAGAGACTGTGCGGGAGGATGTTTTTATCTTGCGCCCCCGCTTTTCCACTCCCGAGGGAGGGTTTTTTTCGCCACGGTGTCACGCACGCCAGGAGAGGGAGAGGAGAGCCTCCGATTCCCACCACCCAGAAGACACTCTCTGTGCGAACGACGACAAGAATATAAATTTCACGGGTGTATTGTATCATATGACAAAAGAAATGGAATGCCAGGAATGCAATCCTTCTGGCACTTGGCCATCGAGCACAACAGCCAAGAGATGATCTAATGAGGGAAGATTTATGGCAGGAACGTGGAGATCTCCATCCCAATCTGAGAACCTCGCCTCGATGGTGTGTATTTGTATCGAATAAATTATATCGTGGCTGATCTGATGAAGTGGCTCAAGTTTCATCTGGCGTGGGATGACCGCAGTGAGTGAATTGTGTGACTTTAATCGCCATCAACTATCATGTCTCACCCTCCGCCCACCCTCAAGCCCAACGAAGAGAAGAAGATGTTTAAAATTCAACCGCCCGAGCGCAATGAGACGCCTCATTGTGTATTTTCTTTCATACACACAATCCAGACACATGCGACGAGATATTGTCTATGAATCTCATTTTCAGCAATCAGCCATGAGAGATGAATTGTCTCAATTTCACCCACCCAGAGATTGAGGACAAGGGCACATGTATCTTGTGGTCTTTTCGCTCACGAAGGAATCCAATTACACACATTTTGCCTCGCGCGTCTGTGATTTTGCCGCGCATGAGAGACTCTGGTGATTATATTGGGAATGATTGGGTGGAGGGAGGCAGAATTTGAATCGAAAAATTAAAATACTATGTCATCTCGTGACCTTTTCAGGTGCACAAAATGCTCATTGTATTTAAATGCTGCGGCGAAGGGAGTTTCGTCGCTCACTTTGTGGGCTTCAATTCTGTCTTGCAATTTTTCCTCAATTGTTCACCAATTTAATCTCTTAAAGAGACGCACCAGGAGAACTTTCTCTAAATATAAAGTCAAATATCATTTAAAGTGCTCCAGTTGCTGGTCTTTAAATTCCTATAATGATTTCCTTCATTTCCCAAACACCATCATCAAACATTGTGTGTTACTTGAAGCGTGTTCAATAAATTCCGTGTGAAGGTGCAGAAATCAAAGTGCGGGGGAAATTGAGAAGTCATTCCATTAAAATTGTCTCAAATGTGTGACAGTGGTGATGAGTCCATCGTGAGGTATCTTCGATGGCAGCACAAATGGCGAGCGCACATGTCTGAAGGTGGAGTGAAAATGAGTAGGAAATTAGCATGGGGTAGAATGTATAAATATTCATTTATGGTGGCACCAGCCCACTTAATATCCTGTGCAGCAGCAGTTCTCGAAACGATTCGAATTATGGGTGCCTTTCGCTCATCGGGAGTGCGAGTGTGAGGCCGAGCACTCGCCAAAGGTGCTTATTTCGTGCTCTTTATATTCCCATGGCACAGAAAGCACCCAAAGGAGGCGGTTCTAGGTGATTGGGGGGTTGCTGTTGTTGCACAGCATGTATACGCTGTATAGTATACATAAGGTGGTGCCTTTTTTAATCGACGTCTATCAGCATATTGAGGAAAAGTCTGGCATGGAGTGAGCCTAACCTTCGCACGATGGAGCTCTCTCTCGCTCTCCTCCCCAGAATTCCTTCCTGGGGACTCTAATGAAGTCACGACACGCCATGGAAGGAGTCTATTTATACACCCAAAACACCAGAGTGTTTTCTGGGCTGACCGAACGCCAAAGGAGTGGGTCGAAAAAGCCCCAGCACAGTTCGGAATCATTCTGGGAGAGAGAGAGAAGAAACTCACGCAAATGAACTCACCTTCCCTTATTCTTCTTTTAATTGTGAAATATTGCCGGCAATTATTGACGGCTCTGCGCAATTTCGACTTGCCTGGGATTTCTGTCTCATTACTTCACACAATTTCATCAAAATTTCCACTAGAATACCAACAAGTTTTTTCTTCTCCTTCAAAACGCTCACCTTTTTTCCGGGGACTCGCATAGCTTCCATGTTTTTGATGCGAAATTCCCGGGACGTTTTTGATTTTGGATGAGGACGAGACAAAAAGGTGTTGGAGAGAAATACCTTTTCTGAGACCAGCATCGTCGTGGAGAATTCCTGGTATTGTGATCTCTTTCTTGCTCCTTTCTCTCATCCATTGAATTTGGTTGAGAAATCAAGAGAATGCGCCCACAAATGCCATGATATTGAAAATAGTGAGAAAACACAATCAACTTTTTATCCCGAGGAGATGAATTTTTGGGACTGAAACCCTCCAACTCACCAACTTGATAGATTGCGATGAGATATTTCTTCTTGGGTTTTTCATAATTCCCTGGAAATCAGTCTCGATCACTGGTTCTCAAACTGTGATAAAAATGAAGAGATAAAGTAAAGAAATGATCCAATAATATTACTTAATATATTTTATCAGCTAAATCAATATTTTTTCTATCAATCCCTCTGAATTCCCATCAAAGCAATATTACAAAGCTCAACGTTTAGGAACAATTTCTCTCAATCATCTGTTTCTCTCCTGGGAAGATGCAAGAGATTATTCGTCTTCCCGAAAGATCGAAGGCAAGAGACTTTGTTTTGTTCTCGACGAATGAATAAATTGACTTCACACCGTTTTGGCCTTTTTTTCCACCTCCATTAACCCGCAAGGGAGATTCTGCAGACGGTGAAAAAATTAATATTTAATTTTTATGGGGAGACAGACCGAAATATTCTCTCTCTCTATAGATTAATAATTTATATCACTTTTGTCCTCCAGTCTCAATGATATTGCAGAGACGACGCGCGTTGCGTGTTTCGCCAGCCCACGCGTGGTTTCCTTGAGACTGTTGTGACACCTGAAAGGTGAGAGGTTATCGAAAGAAGCTGAAATGGGACACCGTCAGTAAATCATAGCAGCGGCTCTCGGATCAATAATTCATCCCATGGCGAACATGAGAGACGTGGACGCCGGCAGGAGATGACTTTGCATGGGAATTCGCCCATTTCTCACCACGGCGATGGTAAGTGTTGAAATGTTAGACAAGATAATTGGGACATCTGTCAAAGATATACACCAAAAAGAAGGGGTGCTTCTTGATCAAATCATCCCATGAGCAGCGAGAGCGTGTGAGGCAGAAATGTCCATTAGAATGATAAACAGCTTCGCTCACGATTGAGAAGTCCATCAGCAATCAATTATTAAGCACGCATCACACAAAAATCATCCTTTCGCCACGATGATTGGTGGCTTCCAATTAGAGGAAAATCTCGCGGTGCCATAAAGGTCCGCCAAACGCGGATGCATTTCTTTTCGGACGTGTAAGTCAAATTGGATGACACAAGAATTATCATCAAGTGTCCGCTGTACATCAAATAGACCCCCCTCGATAGGACAAGGCAATCCTGTGTGTGTTTGTGTGTGAGAGCGAATGGGTGGCGGGTGGGCAAAAAGGGCATCCACTCGCGGAAAGCAATTGATTGGGAGCATCTTCTTTATTGAGCCGACATTGCCGCCACATAAAACCTCCCGCTCTGCTGAGATCCATGGCGTTAAGATGCCATAAATAGCCATCACAGGGGCACCGACTAATTACCAGTGTGCCACATAAATAAGTTACCCCGCACCAATCATCGCCGCGATGGGAGCCATCCGCTGGCCAATTGAACACGCGCTCTCGCCAAAATTGCAAATTAAACTGTGCCGACATGGAGGAGCTGCCATCGTCAGGGAGAAACCCAGAGTGTGATTATCGAATCAGCCCCGGAGCGGCAGCAGGAGCCATTTGGACATCCTCACTGGCCTCGGAAAGGATCTGCGAAGATTCAGAGCTGGAATTCCACAGATAAAGATTCCCTTAAGTCACTTTTTGCGCTGCGGAAAGTCAAGAGACTTCCACAAAACTATGATAATTATAGAAACTTGGCTCTCCGCTCACTGAGAAACAAGGGGGAGATAATATAGTCAGAAGTGGTGTAGAACTAAAAGGAAGTGTTCAAAAACATATAATAATTTTCCTGAGTGCTTCTTTTATTGCCAAATTATCTCGATTCCTTGGATTTCTTTTGATTTTCTTGTAAAAATAAGCACAATAATTCTTTTCTAGGTTATATAACGAACCAAGAACAGATTTAATCAGTTTCTCAGATCAAATCTGAGAAATTTGATAAGCATTTACATGAAATAAACACAATAAACATTGCTATTCTGCAATATTAATGCTAAGAAACACTTCTAATCATATTGAGGTCGAATATAACCTCAAAAATAGTCATTTGAACGTAGAAAATGCTTGTTTAGAAACCTTTTTGGACAATTTTGACTCTGAATCGGCAGTTTGAATTAAAGTAGATGATTTTGTGTTCTCAAAAACTTTCAAAATGAGTCTTTAAAGTTCTCTTAGTGCTATTTTTAGGTTATGGTTGGAAAAGGTGTCCGAAAACAGCAGGAAAATTAAAGATATTCATTATAATTTGAGTAATCAGAAATTGTGTACAGATTAAGGGCACTTTATCTCCCCCTTGCTGAAAACTTCCATGAAAGAAGAGCTTTTTGCAACTCCCAATTGCAATTTATCAGAGAAGCATTTACTGAAATGCAGTAATTGCTCTTCTTGCTGCAGTAATTTCATTTCGATCCAATACTAATTCATGATACCCTGCAGATATCTTAAACGACTTGGCCGATCGTGGGTTGTCGGCGGCCGTCATCATTGGTCTTCTTTATTGCACTTTGACTCCCTATCAATTTATTTATTTCTTCATAGTCTCTCTCTCTCTCTCTCCCCATCAAAGCTCTCCCCATTTTCCAACATGAGCCCAATTACAATTATTTATTTTATCATTTGCCTCTCGCGGCTCAATTCAGCATTAATTTTTGCAATGAAATTGAAATCTCCCGCCATCAGTTGGTGGATGCGTTTTCTTGGGAAAATCGCGCGCCGTGCAGAAGAAAAAAAAAATGAACAATTGTCTGGGCGGAAAAAATATGTCCAAGAACATGGCTTCTGCTCAGCGCGGAAAGGGTATTTTCTGCAGAAGGAGCAATTGCCAATTATCTCGTCATGCACTTTATCAAAATGATTAAATTATAGTGCTTTGCTTTGCCTTCTACGACACATCTTCTCACACACACACACAGTCCAAACCATGGCGGCCCAGCGAGGTCGGCACAATTGGCGGGCCTCGCGGGAAAAGGAGCGAAAATTGAGCACTGCGGTGAAAAATGCCAAGAGTCTAATTAAAATAATAACAATATCGGTTGGATTGTGGTGGCAGGATTTAACAGCCAGTGTTCGCGATAAAGTGCAATTAGCGTATAATTAAGTGGTTTCTTCTCCAATGCGCCAACAATCTTGACTTCAATGGTGCCCCGAGTGCGGGGCTCTTCCGCGAGCCTCCATTCGGCCATCGTCCTTCGAGATAAATGGCCCAAATGATGCCCGACATCCAATGCATCTCCTGACTTATGAGTTCATTGTCATCCTCATTACTCTTGGGCTGCAACTGAACCCTATTTTCCTCACAGCGTGATAATCTTCCAGCGCACTCGCGATGCCAATAAGGAAGTCCATCTTTGACTTAAGCAAAGTGCAGCATTAGTGACTCAATAATCGATTTCCCAAATCACAATCCAATCTTTAGAACAGCAATCATTCTCTCCACTTGAATTAGTGCAAATCGGATATTTGCTGTGTCAAAGTCAGCACAACAGTGCATTTATTAAATATGAAATGAATGGCAAAGTGTCAGGCAATTGACCAATGAGCGATACCTGTCTTTAGCGTGGGGCGTGTCGTAATTTTTTTTCACAACCATTGCATTCATTTCTGCTGCACACAATTTAGCCCCGAGCGACGTTAAGAAACAACGCGTTGAGGGCAGAAAAAGTGCTAAAAGGCAACTGAGCGAGAGAGCCATTAATGGCCTCGTTGATTCCTTGGCTCTCAAAAGTCCATCACTTTCGGAGATGTTCAATTAAAGGAGGAAAAATCTCTCTCACTAATCCTTCCCCTTAAGACTTCACGCCACATTCATGATTGCGATGAATATCCGAAAAATCCACCCAAACAAAGTGACTACAAACTATTGCTTAAGCATCCAATTTTGAGCTCATCAAATTTTGATTGACATTTATGGCTGGAAAATTAATAGATTCATAACTAAAATGTTCCAATTTTTAATCGTTTTCGACTCCAATATGTCTCAAGTCGTAAAAATCGCTTCTTCCGCCACGAAATTCCCGCGGCGTGCAGACGCAGCGTTGCCTCAATGAATTCCACCACGAGATTCGAGAGATGCTTTGATTGACGTTTACGGCCAAAATATTAATTGAGATCCATCCTTAAAGTGTGTTATTCCCTTTCTAGCATACATTGTATCTCATGGGCTTTTTTGCCTTCGCACACACACCAAATGGGATTCTTTTATGGATTTTCATGGCATGAGAATCAACACTTTGACGCATTTTCACGCGCGCGGATCTCTCGTGATGACTGGAGGAATATTCAAAAAGAACTCCAAGAGGATCGTTTAATGTCCAAAAGAATCGATTAGGGAAGTTTTATTGAATAAAAACGAACACAGGTTCTTTCACAGTGGATTTCAATGGCTTTTTTTTGAGTGTTTGAATAGCAGTTCTTGCACCGCCGAAGAAAATGTCTGGGGCTTTCGTCACTCCTAATGGCCCCATCGAGCACAATTATCATTTTTTAATTAACTCCATCCTTCATCTCGCGTCTATGAATGCGAGAAGATGGAAAATTGAGAGGGCCTCGGAGGAATATTTCGAGGAATTTCAATTTGAAAAGGCATTTGTCGAAGCCCAGGTGGAGTCGTTAGTTGATATCCAAACTCCCTCATCTTCCCAACCCACTCAATTTGCCCATCGCGAGACGCACAAGAGCCGCGATCATTGCCGCGCATGATCGTCGAACATGGAGAAGTTGATCACCAGCAATGTTATATTTGCTGTAGAGCAAATATAATGGCTTTTAATAGTCACTTTATGATTTAATGGATTCCAAATTGACTCGACATTCCTCGACAGATGTTTCGACATTGTATGAAAAAAACACGGAGGAATTCTTCCACTCCTCCCTCGACCTGTATTAGGCGGGAATTGATCCTCTTGGCCCGCTCTCTGACACTCTAATTGCATTATTATTCACTCTTCAACATAACATTTTCAACCTTTCTCCAACTCCAAAATGCCGCGCGGCAACATTAATTGATTGACCCGCGCCATTCGGTGCTGTGCTGCACCTCCATCGATCATCAGTTCATCGTGATAACCCCGCGTGAACCCAAATGCAGAACTGATGCATTGCGACTTCTGCACGAGAAGCCAACCACGCTGGGGCCGTCCAGACTTCTTCATTTGTATTTTCATACGTTTTCACCTGCCTATCTGGCCGAATTATCTCCCGAAAGTCATTACGACAGTGCATTACACATGTCTTCATAATTCTCTCGATAACGCGGATCATGGCAATTGGGCTCATTTTGAGTCTTCATCCAAAGTATCCAAAGCTCAGCAAAAAACTCCCCAAAAAAAACTCCTCAAAAGCAAACTTCACATGGGCTTTAGCGGCACTTTCTGCCGCGGGTTGGTAAGAAAAAATCAATTATGAAATTCAAATTCAGCTTCCTTTATGGCCATTGCAATGCCGTTCTGCCATCGTCTCTATGCATTTATGTGATATTTTGTATGTACATAAATGAATAAGCGCGGTTGGTCGTTGGATATCCATCGGATCGCTCATATTTTCATTCTTGTGCGAAAAACTCGTTTTTTAGCGTCGCCCGCGAAGAAAGGCAGAGCGTCATAACTATGGGCATAAAAGACGCTCATAACCATTTCGTATTATTATTCCGCATTCTGGCCACCGCACCTGAAGAGCGACCGGCGGAGGATTTCTTGCGCGATGGGTGCATTTTTGGTGACGGTTTTGGAGCACTTTTGGGAAGAGGGAAACATTGTGCGCTTTCCTCCTCGTCACCCCGAGAATCGTGGTGCCCTTCAAGTGTGTGTGTGTGTCACCAAGCAGTGAAAGCACAAGAATGGGACTCACCATGTCGTGCTTCATGAATTTTTCAATTCTCCCTCCTTCCACTTCAAGTGTGGTTGCCAAAGATCATAATGTTGTTCTTTTTCGCCGCATGACTTGAACATCGATCTTCCACTTCTCACATGCTCCGATACCTTATCTCCCGATTCGTATTTATTAGCCATTTATTAATGATGATTTCGTCCTTTGTCCGGCCATCCAGTTGCGCTCATCGGCAATTCATGCGCCTCCTTCTCCGCACTCATGTTGGACGTCCAAACATGAGATGTACACTGTCTCCTCGAGAGTGGCACACATGAATTGAATGGCGATGCTCCTGAGGATTCACAATGCGCGCCTTCTCAATGGTTTAAAATTGAAATACTCAAGAGTGTTCCCAAGGATTGATTTACTGTACGGTGCCTATTTGTTAAACAATCAGTCAAATAACTGAAATTCCATGTAGTCACAAGACTGAATCAATTGGACGCTGGCCTCAAACTTGTTTCACATCTTATAAATATCAAAACGAAGATCATATGGAGATGCGGGGTTGATTTGAGCGCACACACACGCGGGAGAAGAGCATAAAAACCGGCACGTTATATATTTTTCAGAAGAATACAAATCAGGAGAAGAAAAAAAACCACCACATTATCGACTGAGAATAAGAAGAGTGTGTGGAGAAAAAAAAATCATTTAAATCCCAACTCGTTTATTTCATTGTCGCTGCATGAGATTTTTCACTCTTGGACACTGAATGTCAGAGTTAAGCGAGTGTTTCGAGAGAATGAGTAGATCGTATAAGACATGCTTCTTCCCAGTCAGATTGCCAGACAACCCACGGTTTTCTTTTCACTTTCTTCATGCTAATAAAAGCAAAAGCAATACAGGCAAATAATCGACTCCTTAAGAATACTGGAAAGCGCTTTGTGGCCACTGTGGCCAAATTTGAATCTCAAGCCTCACTGTGTCAACTGTGTTGCATTCAGAGATTTGCGCTATCAAATCATGAGAAGACAATTAAAATAGCTTTCATTTGGCGCAAACAGCACTAAAAAAGGTTGATTAGTTCTTTTTTAATTCGTAATCAACCAAAAAATACCCTCCGAAACACTTGTCAACTGTTAGAATATGAAGAAAGACGCATTTTCCGGTGTGCAAGAAAAACCAATTTGAATTCTCAACGGAGAATCCTTAATCTACAATTTCGTCTCACTTCAACTCTACTCTTGGTTTTTTCGGTTGGTGATAAAATGTCATTGATAGCCAGAGTGTGACACCATCAAAAACTGCATCATAATAGATTCGCGATCGCATTGAATTGGCGCGGCGTCTCAGATCTCCGCGAGTCACGGAACTCCGCAACTCTGTGGGACCACAAAAAGAGTCCATCCTCTGCTGGTGAGGAATTAAAATTGCCCTCTTGCAAAGTGTTGATGAGAATATTGTGCAAAATGCCTTCAGTGATGCGATTCTGTGACACAGACGAAAATGAGAAGAGCGATGAAAATTCCTCACGTCCACCTGGACACTCTGGGACGATTCAATTGCCTCCGGTTGGCTTCCAAGAAGTCCAATCACTCATTTGCCACACGGCGATGCACATTCATAAATCGAGCAGTTTTTCTGCGTGAATTCTGGGGGGGAAATTATGGCCGAAAAATGATGCTGATCGGATCGAAATAGGATCGCGCAATTAATTTTCGCACTGGGTTTCTGTGTGACAAATTGCATGGGATCCCGTGTTGGCAGGAGGTCGCCGAAATCGGGCATGATGATTGTGGCGAGATCAAGCTGTGCAATCTTGTTGCGGTCAGTGGGAACACCCAGATCAGGCGAAGGTGCAAAAAAGCGATCCCCACAGGAAACGAGCGCCGGTGAGACAAGTCAATAAGGTAAAAAGCGACAACATCGCAGAAGGGATTATTTATCGATGCAAGAATCAAATGACTCCCAATCAATTGCGCCTGTGGCCATCGCGGCCAGGAATCCTGATTTGCTGCCCAGTATGCAAATTCAATGTCAATTTCCCTACCGATTGAACTACTTTGACTTGTAAAGACATCATTTGTTATCTCTGCCGGAGAAGAGAAATGCCTCACCATCGCCGGCAATGGGCAATCTTGGGGCACTTTTTCTCCTTTTCTGCACTGCCGCCGATGGCCATAAAGAGGATAGTCGCACGAGGAAGTTTCTGCATTTAGCCAAGAAGAGAAGAATGCTGGAAGCCCGACAGCGACGCCTCTGCAGAAACAAACTCTCCGCTAAATGTTTTCGATCTTCTAAAATTCACAGACGCTAAATGTTTCCACCTTCTTTTCCTCCGCGTAATTCAAACCACCTGCCGATGAGAGAAATCTCTTTTTTTCCTCCCAGAAACTTCAAGTATTATTACATTAACATTTGTGTACACATCGAAAAAGAACCGCCCCTGTCAATATATCTCAAGGAATTGTAAATGAAGCACTCAATGTCTCGGAAGAACGTCTTCATAATTCTATCAGCCATTGTAAGGAGAGAAAAAAAGGCTCTCGAGGAAAGATGAAAAGGTAAATTCACTTCGTTTGAATTGTCTTCTTTGGATATATAAAATATTCCTCTTTAGCGGCAATTTGTTCACCTTTTTTTTTTGTACCCCGAACAACACACTCTATTTGTTAATATACAGACTTTATATCTCTTCGGCGCTATTAAATATTTCATATTAACATTTTTCGTTCATCCTCCCGGTATTAATTCTCCACCTTCAGCCGCTGTCCATGCGGCCGGCCAGAGGGTGAGCCGGGGCTGCGAAGGAGTGGAAAACGATGTGCAAGAATGTGGTTGAAACAATGAATTAATTTGAATATGGTAATTTGCAGTGGAAAAAAAGGGAGAGAAGCCAAGTCATTCGCGCATCTTTTGAACTGCGCTCAATCGCGCGGGAGGAGCGGAGGAGACACGATGAAGACAAGTGCCTCAATTATTACCATCGGGTGTGTTCTGCAGCTCGAGTAACAAGAGACCCAATGGGTGGAGAGGTGGAGATTATTTATTGGACACTCAAGAGCTATTTTATGATGATTTACTTAGTTTCCATTGAATGTTTTCACTCCGTTTTGTGTCTTGTGTTACTCCGTGTTTTTTTGCCTTCCCGAAATGCGCGGACTTTGCGCGGCATCGACAAATTATATTGATCATTTTGTCGATGTAATAATTGGTCGAAATCCTCCCAATTGTGGTGTAATTAAAACCATATCTTTCACCGCAATACTCGCCCGTGCTGCGACAGAAGGAATCGCGAGAATCGTCCAGAAAGCGTATGAGAGATAAAAGGAAAATACAAGATACAAACTGTGATCATCGATAAATGATCGCCATAGTTGACACATGAATGCCATTTTCAATTAAATATACGATCAACAGCGCCAATATCATTATTACTCTGGACTCAAGTGATCATCAGACCACATAATCTGCACTCGTCGCAAAAATCTCGCACTGAATGACCAGCGATTTTGATATGCAATCCACTAATTGATCTCCTCAATTGGCATCCTGTGTCAGAACAGATTGCATTAGTGCAAATGAATTGGATAAAGTGAAAATCACTTTTATTGATTGCGAAGTGCAACAACAAAGTTATGCAAAATTTGACTATGTTTTCTCTCTATCGCTTCTGTCATCTATCTACACTTTACTGCGGATTCTTACTTATCAGCAATTTATCAGCGATTCAGAAGATTCTGCAGAACAACTCGATGGCAATCGCTGTGACGATCAGTGGACGGTAATATTGTGTCGCCAGGAAGCCATAACTGACCATCTTATTGAATGCTGACGATTTCATTTTCCCGTCAATCTCGGGGGGAGGAGAAAGATTAATATATTTAATGTTCGCCACTGATGATATAAAAATCCACTCCTTGATTGAGATTCTGGTTACGGGATGTGCAATAAGAAATCCATCAGTGGTGGAAAGGAGGAAAAAAAACAGCCTTTTCTTGGGAATATCAAATCGCGATCGCGGCACAAGTTGATGAAAAAACATTTAGTTGATTTCATTAAGGAATCAGTTGGACTGGAAAAAATTCTATAAATTATTTATGATCATAAACTTTTGATTCCAATCGACTCATCGGGCTTCTCTGCAGCCTCACCAATCGGACGATGATGATGAAAAGTCCAGGGGAAGGCGCGGAAAAAATACGCGAGAGATCTGCTCTCTGGTGTATGAATATCATTTTTGGAGAAGCTTCATAAAAATTTTATATCGACTTTTTTTTTCCACCCAAACGCGCTTCCTCTTCACCGCGCGATGGTTCAATTCGCCTTAAGAGAGCCTTTTAGCATTGACCGCGCGCACGATTGGAAAAGAACGCCGCGCGCTGCATTAACATTTTGAAGGGATTTTTTCTCCCCCTTTCATCGTTCACGGCAAAAATGATGGGGGCTTTTTTGCTCCCCCCACAGCGCCGTTTGATCTCATTGCGCTTCTGCTGGTGGAGAGCAAAATACCCATCAACTTCTTCATCCGCGGGCGCGCCTGGCGGATTGAGTTAAAGGCCAATCTCGAAGAGGGAGCAAAATATAATGATATTATGAGTTTCATTATCATTTTATAATTGATTAGTTGGCTTGACAAATCAAATTGTCTCTATAAACCCTTTCCTGCAGTGTGCAGATGATGGGAAATTGTGCCCCGTTTTGGCCTTATCGCGCCTTGATCTTCCAGCATTTTCTGCTATGTTCAAACCCATCATTATGGAATTATGACGACGAGAGATGATGAAGCTGACGTGCGGAAAAAATGGACCAACTGCCGAAGAAGTCGCCATTGGCATTTGGACAATTTTCGCATCTTCCCTGGCCTTTGTGGGGAGGATCAAGTCGCGAGGTGTGAATTGCCATTAATTCACGCGGAAGCCGACGGGAAGTGATGAATTTCAGGTGGCTGCAGAAGATGGAGGTGAATTTGATTGGAAAATTGCCGCGTGTCGGCGTGGAGAATTTATGGCCATCAAATATTCCACACTGTGCAGAAAGCCATCGTGACACTGACCCAGGTCTTTGGCCGCGACAGGAGATGACACAATTATGCTGTGGAGCAGATGTGTGCGCTGTCGCCTTCACTTTCCACCAATTATCAATCAAGAGCCAAATTGTCAAAGAAGGAGAGGTCAAGAATGTCAGTGGCCAAAAAGACACGACGCGAGTGTGCCGACGGATCACAGAGAAATCTATCAATCTTCCACAAGACATTCCACCACACTCTGCACATCAAAATCCATCACATCCATCAGCAATTCATTGCCAAGGAATGACTTGCTGAAAGCAAATGGATGTTTTGTCTTTTGCATCTCCTTCTCACGCATTTCCTCCCGCAATTGCACTTTCTTCCTGGACACAAACTGATGTTTTTTGCAAATCTCACTGACAGAGGAGAAAATTTAGAGATCAAGGGGAAGATAGTATGCCTTGAATCTCTTAAGTTTCCACTCAAAAACCTCAAAATATCACTAAGAGATCCTTAAAGACGCTGTTTGAAAACTCTCTAGCGCACAAAAACATCGCTTATGATTTGTAAGTAACCCCAAAATTGTTGATTCAGAGTCAAAACTGTCTAGAAAGTTTAATAAAACAACATTTTCCAACTTCTTATTACGATTTTTGAGGTTCTGTTCCACCTCAAGACAATTTGCAGTCTTTCTTGGCGTCAAATGTTTAATTAAGCCAATTTCTCTGACTTTAGCATAATAATTGATGTGTTTTAAGAAGAATTATTCACTTAATCTGTCCTTGATTCGTTACATAACCTAGAAAATTGATTATTGCGATTCTTTCTATGCAAAAATCTTAAGAAATCCAAAGAATTTGCATGATTTAACCAGTTAAAGAAGCACTCAAGAGAGGAATATTGCAAGTTTTCCCCTTTGTTATACATTTAAGCTTTTTTACTTTAAATTAAAAGCTCGGAACTACGATTTTCATTGTCCGTGCAAGGAAACTCACCACATTGTCAGTTAGTTAACTCCTCTTAGATTCCATGCATGGAATCAACTTGATTATTTCAGAGATGCGAATAGACTTTAAGCCATGGCAGATCATTCAAAGTATCGGAAATAATACTTTGAAGATGCGCAACATTGTATTACGCCAAACTCGTTTTCCATTTTCTCAGCTCAAATCCCACGTGAAAGAGATTGAGTGCCTTCACAGTTCTTTCGTTTTCCTCTCTCTCGAGAAATTGTGTGCCTCGTCCTTTGCCCAGAGATAATCATCACGAATTCACATGTAGTGTTTCGGAGTGTTTCTCCGATCGTCCTCATGAGTAAACAATAAATAAGGTGCATCTCATCGTCATTGCCAATATGCAAAGCATCCTCGCCGGAGCCGTCAGTGGCAGGGAAAAGATCCAAGAGACGCCGCCACCATTACCCCAATTACCGCCGGTAAAACTGCCAACAATGTCGCTACTGTTCGGGATTGCAATAGCGGCGGCTGCCATCGCGGGCTTCCATCATTAAATTATCAACGATATCATTAACATAAAATGTCTCTCGAAATAAATACACGCACCCCCCGCGCGCCCAACCCCCTCCGGAAGGCCGCGCTTCCTCCGCGAGGCCGCTGCGGCAAGTGCACAGGCCCAGAGATTGAGGACGGGCGCTCCCAGTGAATGCCGAGCATCGAGCTTCTGTCATCCCGCGGCCCATTGTCTCTTCACTCATGTGCCGGGAAGAATGGGTGCAGCAACTGATACGCGGCGGATTGTCGGGCTTCGCCCCTCATTGTGGCCGCATTCAATGGGCCGTTGTCCTGGCGCGCACAAGTCAATGGGTGAAAAGGAGGCAAAAAGAGATTCGCTCTTTGAGCTTTTTGCGCGTCACCATTGTTTCCCAGGCCGCGAAAATCCTCGCGATCCGCCACTCATCCACAGGCTGCACACAATAACAGCCCGGTGTCCGCCAGGATTTCAAACTTCAACCCCTTCAACCCCTTTTCGCGCGCGCGGATGTGTTTAGTGTGTGATTGTGTGCAATGCTGCGATAAAACGCACTTCTTAGCCAAAAGGGTCAAGAGTTTTCATCTTCTTCGGCATGTCTTGTGCCGGAAATTGATGTCTGTTGGCCGATTTCTATCTCACGTGAAATTTCAATCGCCCAATGAGACCCATGAGAACCTCATCACGCGGGAGTCACTGTCCTTAGACACCTCGACTTGGGGGGAGAGAAATAAAAGTCAGAGAAACTTGCCGAGAGTGGAAGAAATCTTGTCTAAATTGCGCGACATTCCGCCTCAGAGCATGAGATTGTCTCCACATGGGCTGAGAGGTAGGAAAGCGAGCAGGTGAAAATAAAAAGAGCAAATCCGCAAAATAACAACAAATCTACCCACAGATTCCACGCACAAAGCCAACTCGAGTGCAAAGAGATGCAGATATACAACCACTAAAATGCTCTCTCGTCTCTTTTGCATCTCATCAACTCCTTTTTTTTCTCCTCCTTTTCACCCGCGCGGACTTGGAATCCCAGGGCGAGAGACGGATCTCTGGGGGCTTTTTGCCATCATCGCTCAGGTGAGGAAGACGCCGAAGCAGCGCGCGGAGATGCGGAGGACAAACGGTGCGAGGCTCGTCTTTTTGGGGGACCTCGTGAGACATCCCAACTAATTCAGCAACAATAAAATTGAATGAATTTGCAAGCTGGCAGAGTCGATAATCAGGCTTCTTTTTTTTTCTTCGTCTCATGCATCGAAAATCAGCCGGACAGAAACCCATGCAAATGCGGCGGATCTCTTGCTGGTTAATTGGACGGAATCTTGGGGCAAGATTTTGATTTTTTTTTGTCTCTCCTTCGCCTCCGTGTGGCAAAAGATGGCTGAGGATGATTCTGCAGGGGATTAGTTATGATAAATTACTCTCAATCTGCTCTTCAGGATTACCATTGTCTGTCGCTGTTGCGACTCTCGCACAATTCCACCTCACAAATAGAATTCCACACAGGTTGAGATTCCAAAAAATTGCCACTTTTCAGCTGACCAAATATCGTTCCCTGATAAACTGCAGTTTATTTGAATTTCTACTGACTCAATAATGCAGAAGATTTGTGGTATTTGAGGTTGAATTCCATGCAAATGTAACAATAAAGTCAGGAAGATCTTAATTCCCGAATTTATCACTTAAATTCTCAACGAATCACAATTGAAAGTTCTCAATATCTATTTTCATGTGCTTATTTATAGTTGAAATTTCATCTTTTGCTCGAGAAATTCACACAAAAAGTAGGTTTTCCGCATTTTTGCATGCAAATTCCATTATTAAAAACATTTCGGGAGAGAAAAGGTTTAAAATGACAGTTCAAGGACGATTTATTCCCTTTTTCCCCCCAAAATTATTCAAAAAAAGGAAATTGCATGACTTTCTTATCGAAAAGTATCGATAAATGTCCAATAATTTCAAAGCAACGAGAAGAAAGTGAGATAAATCCTTTCTGTACTAATTTTTGAGAGAGATTTTATGCTGTTCAGCACACAAAGCTTATCTGTTCGATGCATTCAATGGTGTTCCCGAAGAGATTAACCTCGCCTGTCACGCCCGTGACGTGGCCATCGCCATATCGCGGCGGTGATGCACGATGTGCGAATGGGGGTTCTAATTTGGGGTGTCTTTTATTTATGATTTCGCCGCATAATTATGCTAATCAGAACATAGTCTGGAACATGCCGAAACTCGGCTACACCTCGTGCACGGATTTTGATTTACGGCCAGCGTGATTTATTGAGCGACACCAAGACTGGCGCGAGTCTTTCGTCCCGCGACACCCGGAGGATGGCGCAGTGTAACACGGGGAGAATGTTCGGCTGCATTGGCGCACGGAAAAATGAGTGACAATTCCACCAATTGCAAATTCAAATGCCACGCGGCGCGGGAATTATGTATATGAATTCAAGCAACCTCGGCCAAAACATATTGAGCTATAATTGTGTACAATTGAGCTTGTGAAAAATGTCAGGAGTTGTGTGCTTAATTGGTCTTATTTTCGCGTGTTTCCAGTTGCAGATCTCTTTATCTACGCCCGACTGACAATTGACCACAGCGAGGAATTCTGTGATTTATTCCACAATCGCCAGATTGGCGTGTTAATCAAAAATTGCTGCAATTCAACTGTGTGCGCGCGGCAATTTTTCATCTCGAGCAACACAAACCGCACAGACACACTATTTTGGGGACGAAGGGTGAGCATTTGCATGATCGTGGAAAAACACGTTCTTGGGAGTCATTAGTGGAAATTGTTACATGCTCAGTGGAGATAATTCCTCCGTGTTTGCACAGCGAACAGCATGAGAGACAAGCCTTGAAATTGCGGTTGATGGAATTGATGAAAAATACACCGAATGAATATTGCATCGAGGCTCGAAATTTGAAACACCTTTTCTGAGCTAATTATCCCCATTGATTAATGATTTCAAGCTCCTTCCACCAGTGATCATCCATCTGCATTGTTTCACGCTTCTTTCCACCACACATAGTTAAACTTTTCTCTCGCTCTCCTTTTGCCATCCAATTTGCTTCACATGGAATATTTCCTTGCTATTTCGCGCCCAAACCGTCGCATTGACGCCACGATTATGCAACGTCCTGAAGAAAGTCCGCCACGAGTTGACTTCTGGCGACGATTATTGCTAAAGTTTGCCCCCACGGCGGGCGCGCGGGGTGAGCGAGAGGGTGAAGCGCATTCGCGGGGGTTCAGTGGGTCCCATTGAATGGTGCAGAGGTGATTTATAAACGTCCCAAGTGCATATCATGCAAGAAGTTATTTCTTTTCTGTCGTGAAAATTCAAGTCAGGAAAGTACTCTGGGTCACGGCAGGATTATTACTCCAGATAAATATGTGATTTGCATAAAATTTTCCGCAAAAATTCGATCGCGTCGCCTTTTCCTTCTCCAGGGCGTCAGAGAAGGACTTTCGGCAACTTATTGCCACGCCAAGTGTCCTTGAGATCTCTCACCAATTCCGCAAATAATATACTCTTCAAAGAAGAAATGAGTATTCTTGAACATTGTTTTCAAGGAAACACGCCTTGAAATTACTCATTTTCACGTCCTTTTCGGTTATCGTGGTTAATTTCAAGTTTTTCAAGGCATATAAATGAGAAAAAGCTTTCTAAAGACTTTTTGCAATCCTATTATCTTTTTGAAATCTGTAACGGCTAAAATTTGGAATATTTTCAACTTAAATTAAACCTTTTTCAACAAAATAAATATTTCATTAAAAAATTAAGATTCATCATCAGTGTATTGCGAATTTTGATTTAACTTTTGACCAGACAAGAAATAAGAAGTTTTCCCGCAGTTTTGCACTAAAAACAAGGAAGTTTCTTCATGAATATCAATATTTTGCCTTGTCTTAATCTTGATTTCAGTCTTCTTCGATTAAAATGAAGATTAATAACTCCATTTATCGGTTTTGAACTTGCTTATATTCTTGAATATGTGTTGGAAATCGACTTGATTTTGGCCCGATTTCGCTGGGTTGTAAAAATCACTGTCTCATCATGTGAATGTTGTTTTTATTCTCGCAGCATTTCAGATGTTAATCTTGTGCTGCATTTAATATCCTCCGGAATAGGAGCAAAGATGCAGCGAGAGGAAATGAAAAATGCCAGGGAGAGGAAAAAGGGGGAATTGTGTGACCGCATCTCGCTGGGGATTTGGACTTGGCAATATTGTAATCTCCTCTATTGCTCGCCAGCATTTCCCACCTGGCGAATCCATGTGGTCTGGCGCGATAATCTGCCTCAATAATCTCGGCTGGGCGCCCCCCGGCCGCAGCGGGGATCCGCTCCCTCGCCGAGGACTCGCCGCGCCCCGGGGGGAGAGACAGCGAGTGATGCTCGCGATACTGCTGATGATGATGAGGTGCAGCCGCTGCTTCTGCAATTTCTGCCCGTGATTGCCAGGAGGCGGGCGAGCGAGAGGCGAGCGAAACACGGCCAGAAGAGGCTTCTGTTGCCGTATTGGCGGGAGGGAATAAATTAAAAAAAAAACAGCGAGATGCCATGGCGGAAAATGAAGTGAAACCATGGACGATAGTGAAGGCTGAAATGGTGATTGTGCAAGAGAATATGGATAGCATCCCGTTGATATTCACCATCTCGCCATTGCAGAACGCATTTTTATGCGCGCCAGCATTATTACATGTTCACATCTTATTCCTCTCCCATTTCCGTAAACAAGTAATCGATAAGAAAATAGGAAAAAAAGCATTGATTTTTCAGTTTATGACGAATGTGAATTTGTGACACGATTTCTCTCGTTCTTTCAAACAGATCAATATATAAAGATAGAGAAAGGCTTTGAAGACATTCTGCAGAATTACAGCATCAGAGAAATATTTTCATTGCACTTCCACGAGTGATTGTAACCCAGTGAATTCTTTATAATCACAGCTGCTGCCTTCAATTCTTTTGTGAAATAATTCAATTAAAATTCCTCAGACTTCACAGAAGCTCTCTTATGTTCCTATTAGACAAATATTTCGCAGCATTTCTCTCCGGATCATTTTCCACGTACAATTACTGGGCATATCTTGGCCTCATCTCGAGTCACTCACCGACAAATCCACACTCTTCCTTCAACTGAGCGGTCAATTAAAATCTCAACTCTTGGGCAGAGATTGAGAAAGCGCCATGAGTGGCACGAAATTGATTTCCACGTCCGAGAAAATCCTCTCACACACTTGGCTGTGATTATTTCCCGCCGGATTAAAGGACTTGGTCTTTGCGGGTGGGCAAAAACCGTCGAGGCGAGGAAGGCGAAAAAAAAGGTCACCGAGACAATCGATATTTGATTTAATTTAGTGATAAAGTGAAGCCATTTATGTGGGAATCCGTCATCCCGGCGAATGGTGAGAAGGGGGTTGCTTTGCCTCCTATTATAAATTGTATTTTCATTTACAAAATGAACACACAGCGTCCAGATTGAAAGATGATACCGAGAGTGTATCCGGAGAAATAATTACCATCGAGGAGTCCCACGATAAATTATGATTGTATGCTGTGCGTGGCGAAGGCGAGAGTGTCTTTTTGGGCTCCCAGACTGACGATGGGGGATTCACTCCTCTAGTTTGGTGTTGGCGTTCACGCACGGTGTGGCCCGGACGTGATGCGACGCGATTAATCCTCTGCAAACACAATTAAATTGCCATTTCGCACCTCAATTCCGCATCCTATTCAGGTAGAATTTCCCACATTTTCCGCTCAGTTGACTTAAAAGGATTTTACCAACAACAAGGGGGAGATATTATGGCCAGAAGTAGTGTATAATTCAGTGGACAGTTGAAAAAGAATTGTTCATTATATTTTTCTAGGTTATATGATTGATTAAAGACAAGCTTTGTCACTAAATAATCTACAAAAATCATCCATTTGCAATTTACTGGAACAATAATAATAATGAAATCTGAAGAAGAGTGCAAGTTTTCAATGTTAAGAAGCATTAATTGAACACTAAGATTCGATTATAACCTCAAAAATATTGTTTCAGGATTTAAGATTGTTTTTTTTAAGAGCTTTCAGCTCATTGTCGACCTAAAACAGATCAATATTCTTCAAAATTACCCTTAAAACGTTCTGAATAAATTTCTTTCAAGGATTCTTCTCGATATCTCAAGGTAATTTTGAGGTTATGTTCCAAAGTGCATCCAAAAGAGTGATTGAAAGTTGAATTACATCAAAATATCCACTGGAAACTTGAAATATTTCTATTAAACTGTTTCTCTGCAAGTTTTCAGGAGTTAAATGGCGTCTTTTTAGGTCAGACTTCTAAATTTGAGGTTATGATATTTAATGTGATTAGAAAGATCTATTAAAACCCCGAAAAAGGTGAAGAAAATAAGGAAAATGCATGTTTTAAGCACTGCCAGAGTTCTGGAAGTGTCTGTGATTATTAACTCCCCCTTGGCCAGCACCACGTTCTGGCCAGAGCGTGTCCACTGGCCTCTCACTCCCTCGTCCAGTGAGTCTTGTTATTGTGTTCCAAACACCCAGAAAATGATTCACAGCGATTGAAATAAAATATTATTCAAATGACCCTCTTGTTTGGGTCTCTTTTTACCAACTCCACCATTCCGGGAGATTCACCTTCATCCTCCGCTGCCGCGAGAATAATGGCCACAAGAGGAAGAGCGAGATTGGAGGTGGATGAGATGCAAGAAAATCTCCTCTTTCATTGAGCTGTGTGGTCACTGCTTCGATGCCAATTGATTGATGATGGAGGGAAGAGAATTCAGAGATGTTGCAAAAGATTCCATCGCACAAAACAAACGCATCAAATGCAACTTAATTCCTCCGATGTTGCTGCGGCCATTTATGCAAAAATCGCCCAGTTTATCTCCGCCAACACCGGAGTGATGGTTCTAAATTAAATTTGCACTCTTTCTGTCGTCCATCGAGGAAATTGCCCGGCCACAGTTGAAGACGCCGCACCCAAATGAGAAATGGGATTGCATTGAAATTCTCCGCAGACACCGAAATTCTCTCCCCCTTTCGACGACCATTTGAAATTCCAATATAATGCTCAGCAAGAACTTTTTCCCATCCAGAGAGACTCCACGGAATTATTTCATTTCTGCTCCACAATCAGACAGAATTTTCGCAGATAAAACGCCGCGCATCGAACGCCACAGAAAGGAAAGGAAGCTGAAGAGCGGACGAAGAACATGAGACAGCAATGGGACAATTACAGTGGCAGATATATTCCCAAAAGGAGGCACATTAAATCACTTTGCTCGCCCATCAGCAGTACACCTTCATGTATTTCTTCAAACTCTTCCGGTAGAAGTCAAAGATTGCCTCGCTGGCCTTCGCGCACAACTCCTGCGCCTCATTGAACTGCTCCGCCGTGAAGTGTCCCTCCGTGTGCACGGCCACCGTCCGTCGTGACACGCTCTCGAAGGCAAACGTGAACGTGGCCACGAAGCCGCCCTCCTCGGCCATCGTCCTCGCGTCAGGATCCAGCAGGAGCGCGCCGGAGGGACGCAGAGCGCAGTGCACGGCGGCCACGAGGAAGCGCATCTCGAGGCCGCTGTGCAGAAGTGACAGACACGACGCATTCACGGCGCACGCAATTAACTGCAAAATAGAGGAGAGAAAAGAAGCAATTAGTGGTGAGACTAATTGCACCCGCCGGCGACGTGGGAGTGAAAAATCCACCGTGCTCAAGGCAAGGGCGAAGCCACGTTCGCCTGCGGTGTACGATTATTGGAAATGATGTCATTTGCCAAGGTTATGGTCAGAATTTCCACAGATTAGAAATCAATTCTTATGCAGGCGTGCATTTTGACATATTTTCTAGGGTTATTAACAGAATTGGTCATTTTTACTCAATGAAAATCACAATTCCGCAAGCTGAGTGAACATAACCTCAAATATTTTACGATAATAGCTGAAATTTTAAGCTCAAAAGCTTGTATAATCAAGATTCTTTGAGAAAACTCACTGTTATTCAAAAGATTATAGTCAAAAACTTACTTAAAAGTGCAATTACACCATCTTGAAATATTTTTTCAGGTTATGCATCATATTTAACACTAAATAACAGCTTTGAAAGGAAATTCTCGCAAAGAAAATGTAATTATTTTCATGTTATTAAGAGAATTGCTCTTTTTCACTGAATAAAATTCATGATTCCGGAAGCTGAGTGGTGAAAATCAATGCTAAAGTTAAACATAACCTCAAATTCTACTTAGTTAACAGCTGTTAAGGTTTCAATTTTGAGATAGAAAGATTCTGGCCGAGATTTTAAGAGAAAATTCACTGTTATTCAGAAATTAAGAGCCAGAAAATCATGGAAATCTCAGATCAAGTTGTCAGTTAGATTTAGGTTAGTTTTCAGTTGATTTTCAGGGTGATAAAAACAAAAATAACCATATTTTGTAGAATTTTCGTCTTTATCTGAGCGCATTTGTTGTGTGTCAAGGTTAATTCTGAGGTGACAGAAAGTCCCTTTCTCCCCTTGTTTTGCATGCAATAAAATTGATTTACTCCCGTCCATAAACCTCAATTCTAAAGTTCATAAAAAAAAGAATTTAATCGTCCTTTTAGCGGTTGATTCAATTAAGAGACGGCCATAAAGTTAACACCACGGCGATGTCATCCAGACGCGCGCGCGCGCGGTGTACGCTTTCGCCATGAGCTGCACCTGCCCGTGGCGCTGGTCATATTGCACCAGCGCAGCCCGCGGAGTCCAATAATGAGAAGAAAGAGAGACAAAACACCGGGGAGAATTAATGTCATCTTGTTGAACACAGTGCGAGTCTCTCTCTGCCCATCTCTTGTGCGCTAATCGATCGGACACAGGAACTCTTCTGTCCACTCTGTGTGTGCGCGAAAAATGGCAATGAGAATAATTGCTTCTGACCTGTACAAGATTCTTGAGTTGCAACATGCAGATTAAGGCACGCCTTTCCTCTCCCTGCCATTGCTGTGTCTCTTATCGAGCAATTAATACCCCTGCGCAGGTGTCGAGAGAGGGCTTAAAGTGCTCTCTCAACCCTCCAAATGTGACCGTCTTTCACGCACGCTGAGCATGAAATGCGCCACTCAAACACTCCCAAAATTCTCTCAACAACGGAATAAAATATATTTTAATTTGCCATCCATTAGATATCACGTACAAAAGTGCTAATTCACTGGAATATAAATATATAATATGGCAAAGAACTCACTTCGTCGCTCTCACTTTAGCACCGCAATTGTTGAGATAAGAGAATCTTCACTTTTCCCCCCTTTTTCGCGCGCGCGCGCCTTTTTATCTCATTCACCCAAAGGAGAGTTCAATGATTCATCCAACATGGCATGAAAAAAAGAATTGTCTTATCTCCTCGATGGCGTATTAATTGAAAGGCAAAATGCAGAATTGAGCACTTGACATTTTGTGTGTTCTCTTTGAGTATTTAAGAGAGGAAAATATCAAGAAAATGCAAATCAGATTCCACTGCAATTGCATAGATAAAATTGTCTATTTGATAAATTGATCAATCATCAGTGCAAGAGAATGTTTCTGTGTTAATGCTTCACCTCAAGATCATGATCATTTCAGTGTGATTTGCATACAAATCGATTTGTCTCTCTGGATAAATTGAAATAAAAACAGCCAGTGGAAGAAAAGTTACTTCAACTTGACAATTTCTTTCTTTTTCACTCTTTTTTTCAGGAGAATGAATCGCGAGATCATAATCGGTCCATTTTGCGATCACTAAATTATAATAACAGTCCAATTATTGGCAATTGTGTGACATTTTCCATCTGTTGTGTATCAAAAACATCAATTAAATTACTTGAGGATAATTGACAAAATTTACAGCCATTCTTCGAGAGTCTCTGGCGATTATTTTGCATCGAAGGCGCGCACAGAGGCTCATAAAAACGGGTGGAATCCCCATTAAACTACCGGGCAAATCTATTGGCGTGGAAAAAGTCAGTGAATTTAGCCTTTTTCCCGCCGGTGGCGAGAGAAGAAGACTCTCTGGACGCGGATTGGGACAGAAAAAGAGGTGCGCAGCGTGTTTGCAGCTCATTTTGCCACCACCTTAATTGCAATTCGAGCGCAAACGATTGACTCAATCTTGATCTGAGCGCTTTGAGCTAATTAACAAAATGCTGAAGGCGCTGCATCGCCAGACTCTCTTTCTGTGCGCTTTTCTCTGGTGCAATTTTTTTCCTTCCACTCTTTTTCTCTCTCTCTGATATCAAATGCGCTAGTTTATTGACTTGCGCAGCCCATTTCCAACCTATCGCTGAATCGCGGCGGCGCAGTGGCCGCGCGAGAGATCACAGAGAATGGGGAAAACAGGGAGCAACGCAGAGACTGGAAGCAAATTGCCATTTGTCAGAGCGAAAAACAGCGTCTTCAGCCTCCCTTTCCACCTGAAGCAGATTGCCTCAGGTGGGCCACAGAGCGTCTTTGGGTGGATAATTACCCCGGCACGATCTTCCATTTCCTGCAATTGCAGTGAAATTGCTGTGCGCGGATAGAGCGCTGTGAGAAGTGCCGATTCGCAGGTATTCCTGATGTACTGCTCACGGAATCGGTCTCCCACGCTCTGCTGACCACTCTTGCTCTTGTAGTACACCTCCACGCTCGATTTGTCGTACTGCAGATTCTGCAATTTCACCTCGACAGGACCGTGGACGGAGGAAAGCACGGCCGTTTCACCTGAAACCATTTGAACGCCCATTAACCACTAGTCGCTAGATGGCGATAGCACCGTATCAGTGACCGGTGCAGAAGAATGTGTATTGGATAAATGCGGTGAACGAAGAGAGGAAATTATCCATTTTCCCAGCATTTTCCTCACAAATTCAGCATTTACATACCTTGAGCGAAAAGCGCAGAACCATCAGATCGCGATAAAACGTCCAATTCACACCGCATTGGCCTCAATTCGAGGAATTTATGCTCACTATCGTCTTCCATTATTTACTTCAATATTTCACAAAATTTGATAGATTCTCTCGAAATTCCACTCTTTTACTATTCTACTATCAATATCACACCTTTTGCAAGATAGAATGTCAAGAATTCTCCGGAATTTCCCCAATAAACACGAGAAAACTTGTTTGTTTACATTTTACACAGGAGAGCACGTTTATTTGACAATTCTCTCTCGCGCGCTCTCTCGCCGCAATTCGCTGAACTCAGCGATTTTTCGCTCTGACTTCAAACATTCAAATATTCAACGTCCTCTTCCCACCTTAAAGTCTAAAAACAATTCTAACACTCTTCTAAAGAACATAAAATCTATTTTCTACTTTCATTAGCATCTTTTTACATCATTTGCGATTATTTTGTTCCCTTGGGAGTAGCTTTTCTCTGTGTTTTCTGCCTCATTTGGGAATTGCCATTGGAACGTCGTTAAACACCACATGACTGTACTTCTCAGTGAGAGTTTTCCGCAGCAACTCAGAGTGAGCCCAATCGCTGGTCTCACAGACCACTTTCACCTCCACACTGTAGATATCCCTTAGCCAGGCTCTCTCGTGCATTATGTCCTTTATGGACACTCCCAGAGCGGCCAGTTCGCGACACAGCTCAGAAATTCCTCCCGGACGATCACTCACGGTGACGCAGAAGCGAAGGAGACGTCCTTCTGCTGCCAAACCACGCTCCAGACACCGTCCAAAGATTGTTGTGTCGATATTGCCGCCGCACAGGAGAAGAACAACCCTTGAAATGGGAGAAAAATCATGGTTGAAATTGATGAAATCATTGAAGAATTCCACACTGACTTTTTGCCTTTGTACTCATCGAGATGTCCTGAGAAAATGGCTGCCAATCCTGCAGCTCCAGCTCCCTCCACAACGCACTTCTCCTGCTCCACCAGACGCAGTATGGCCAGGGCGATCCACTCTTCGCGCACCACAACCATTTTGTCCAGCAGCGGCACTGCGGTGGCGAAGGCGTTGTAGCCTACCGTGGGAACAGCCAAGCCGTCAGCTAGAGTAGCCATGTTGGGCGTCAGGATGGGGCCGCCGTGCTCCAGGGCGCGCGAAAAGCTGGGACACTTGTCCGACTCCACGCCGATGATCTTCGTCATGGGGGAAATCGCCTTGATGGCTGTTGCCACGCCGGCAATCAATCCTCCGCCGCCCACGGGAACAACCACGGCGTCCGGCTGACCCACTTGCTCAATGATCTCCAACCCAATCGTGCCCTGGCCGGCCATTATGTGCGGATGATCGTAGCCATTGACGTAAGTGAAGCCACGCCGCTTGGCGATGGTCATGGCGATCTTCTTGGCCTCGGACATGTTGTCGCCCTGCGCACGAAGACATTCTCAGCATTAGCTTTTCCCGGCGTCTCTTGCAGGGCTGTAAAACTTTACCTTGACGATCACGTTGGCACCATAACTGCGACACTTCTGGATCTTCATGATGGGCGCCGCTGTCGGCATAACGACCGTCACGGGAATCCCCAGGCGATTGGCATGGTAACTGAGGCCCTGCGCGTGATTGCCCAGGGACGCAGAGATAACGCCGGTGCGTTTCTGCTGGTCAGACAGCATCAGGAGTGCGTAGCGAGCGCCGCGCTCCTTGAAGCTGCGAAAGAACAGATAAGTCACGTCGTATTTTTAGCCACTCGAGTGAGGCGTAATAAATCTGAAGTCGAGATATCACAGATGATTTACACTATCATCAACTCGTGGGGTGATAATTGATTAATTACACGCCTGATTAGCGCAACAATTCCTCGAAATTTCACGCGGAAGCTATAATTTTATGGGCATTAGTTTCGCGTTAAAGATATTGCGTACCAACCTTCCAGTGAACTGGAGGAATTCCTTCTTGAGATACAGATCCATTCCAGTCATCTCCGACAAATGCGATCTCTGCCAAAAACACAGGTTAAGAAACCCTTCTCTAAACCTCACATTAAGTCAAGAGGATAATCTCACCAGACAAGGTGTGTTCTGGACGCCACTCTTGATGAGAAAGGCAGCCGATGTGATGTCCTGAAAGCTAATCTTCACCGGATTGTCGGCAACACAGTAGGGATCCTCCACATCCTCGATAATCTCAAAGTCCTCGTCCGTGAACTCAATGTGTTCAGTGCCGTTGATGCCATTTGTGCCATTTGTGTGTCCATTCGTGAGCTGAATCGCCTTCTTCGCCGCAATAATGTCACCGTTCTCCAGTTGCGTGCACGAAGTCATCGCGAATGCTGCGAGAGTTCAAGTGGAAAAATATGTATGCAATTATCTCTGGAATTTCTCACGCCCATTTACATAATAAATTGAGAAATGCAGTATCAATTATCTCTGGAGCATTTTTAGCCGCGCGTCTCAAGTGTTAAACAGTCGGCGAATGATAAGGAGCTGCAATGGAATTGAGTTCAACAGTCCAGAAACGTGAGGATGCACATTGACTTGTGTTCCTTGTGTTGTCAGGATTCAATGAAGTGACATTTTGGTAGAGAGAAATCATTGAGAGACAAAAGAGAGGAAAAAGTGTTGATAAAACTTGTCACTCGTAAACATGTTTTTGATGGCTCAATTGAACGATCACTGGCTCCTTATCACGACCAATTTAGGTCTTTTTTGCCACCACTGAGAACGGTAAATAATAAATAAATTTATCACTGTAATATTTGAGTTTATTTCTTACTGTTGAAGAAATTTCTGCACACTGAACTCCTCTTTCCTTTGCGACTGTCTCCACTGAAAGATCACCAACAAGTGACTCTCGTCCGCTCACTTGACGCTTTAAAGTGCGGATTTTCGAGCATGGGATCATCTCTGTTTACAACCGCTCTTATCACTTCGCCACCAGACGTAATAGCAAGATAGGAAGAGTCGAGCTGGAGGAAGACCCCAAAAAAGGCGTGTGCGAAACAGCTGTGCCACGGCAGAGAAGCGTTTGATTTATCATTAGGTGCTCCCAGTGATAATGACAGACGTGCTGTGCGACGCTGTTAACCCCTTGAATCATTGCTTTGCAATTTCCCGTGTTGATTTTCACATGTGAAGAAACCCAATTAGTGACTCTGAATGTGAGAATTTTATTTTTCTCTTACACTCGATGTTGTGGCGATGAGAAAATGCGTAAAATTCTGAGCATGAAGTTAAATATATTATCATAATTTTATATCCTTTATTTATCCTCTCTCTTCCCCTTCTTCATCTATACAATTGGTTGGTAATCTGAAAAAATATGTCATTTAATATTTTCCAATAGAGATTTTACTTTTTCACACAATAATATTTTTTTTCTTCTTCAATTTAAGTTCATCCAGTGAAAAATTTTCTTCTTTTTTTCCAAAGAGAAAAACAACAAACAAATAAAGATAAATTTACTATCTGAATAACTCTGTTGTCTATTGATGATCAACTTTGGATTTGATTTATAAGAAAATTCTTTCTCTAATTGCCATCTTTTGCCTTATTTTCTGTTGTCAACCTGTTGTTATGCTTTAAATTGTATACAATTGAGTTTAATCAATTTGTTTTTGTATTAATCTGTCCACAATATATCGTAACAATGCATTTTTTATATGTCATAATCTCTTTAAAATGAAATTTTGATGGTCTTTGGCCCCCCGAAAATCACAAAACCAAAACAATAAACGCTTCTTCAGCAGATCATTCAATAAAACAATATAGCAAAGAAAGACAGAGTGATTATCGTGCTTTTTTTGCCTACAAACAGTTGTAAAACTCATATTTGATAAAATATTCTCATTATCACGAAGCTCAAAAAAGGTTTCTTTTTTTTTTGAGAAAATCAAGACATTAACAGAGAATCAAATAAGCATATTTTGCAACAGTTGTATTTATATTGTACATAGATATTTAATTTCTCTTCTTCTTCTTCTCTTTTATATAATATTTATATATGTAATTGTATTTTCTTCTCATCATCTATAACTCTCAATATTTCTCTTTCTCTCCTTATTTAGAAGTTTACTTAGAGTCAATACTGCGTCTGTGTGTCAATAAACAAAGTGTTATGTTTTTTTTCTCTGTGTGATGGTAAAGAGAAAAATAAACTTTTCTAAGACATTTTAAGAAAATATATGTATTCTAAATAAACTACAAAACGTGGTTGTGAAACAATGTTTTGGCTAAATTTATGTACTCTTTTAGTTTAATCTTTTGTGTTCTTGTTTCATGTTTTTCATACTTATATAGGGATTTAATAATATAATTTTATGGTTGCAATGTGAAAAGCTCTCTTTTCATGCTGAAACTTCCGTTTTTTCCACCTCCTCTTTCCCTCATTTTGGCTGGTTTGTCATCCCTTCACTCTCACTCTTTCCATAGCGAAATAATACATAACACATCAAAGATACTTCATTCTTTCCCTTCTGGATATAATGTTTCAATATGTGTGTGTCTCTCTTCTAATTGTCAATGATAATAAATAGATTTTTCTTTTACTCTTCTGAATCTGAAGATCTTCTCTCACCACTACCCAGGTATAATTCTATTAATTGTTGTATAATAATTAAATTTAATAGACTTCATAATAAGATTCTCCTCTTGTCCCTCTTCTAAAAATATTTCTCTGTCTAATGTTAGAGATCGAATCTATACTTTTAAAAATCATCATTTTCACTGCTGATAGTTGTCAAATGGAGACTCAACTTCTTCTTCTTTGTCACTTTACACAGTATTTTTTTTCACTTCACTTCGGGCGCTTTTTCAGCCCCATTTTCTCGCTGGTTGTTTTAAGAAAGAACAGTGGTATTTATGCTACATATGTATGTTTATAATAGTGTATATAAATATAATAATTATACAATTTTTCATCTTCTCCCACTTCATTATGTATAAGTCATATTATAAGTAGATAATATGATTTTCTTTAATAGCTGAAGAATTACTGTCTGTGGTGGACTTTGGACATTGAACTGCACATTTTTTTTCATCTCCTCTCATCATTCTACATTTTTTTTAATGTGTGTAATGGATTTTTTTCTCTACTTTTTCACTCACTACTTGTAAATTAGTTTTATTCTTTACTCACGATCTAAAAGTAAACTTTCATTTTCTTCCCACCTCATGATCTACTTTATGTGCGCAAGAATTATTCCCTCTCATGAATTCTCTATATTTTTGTCCACTTTTTAGCACACAAATTGATTTTTTTGAAATACTTTTACTTTCTCTCTTAAGTTTTTTTTTTGGTTGTTTTTCACAGATATTCACATTTCTATCCTCCCTCAGATTTTTTTTTCTTTAATAAATTAGTAAATGAGCCAACAGCAAGTGGTCTACAATCATCAACATTTAGCTTTTGCAACATCATCCCCATGTGATTGAAGTGACTTCAAAAGGTACTTTATACTCATTGTATGGATTAAAGAGGTCTAGTAAAAGACTGTGTGTCACAGAGAAATGCACCATTTGGAGAAAAGTCAGAATTTTGTTGGTTTTCATCTGCTTCATAATTGGAAAAAAGAAACTACGACTGAAGGTTTTTTTTTTCTTTTTGCAGGGAAAAAATAAATCCACAGCCTCTCAGTAAACATAAAACTCCTTTACATTTTGCGTTCTTCATGAGCTTTCTTCACGATCGCCAGCTTTGAGTGAGGAGATCCGGGAACCAGAGTCCTGTACGGAGCCTCCTTCGTGCCGTGCAGCACCAGAGACCACTCCTTGATGAATCCAATCCGAGGCTGTTGCGAGTTGAAGCGAGCCTGCAAGAAAGTGACGCTCTGTTAGAAAAAGTACTCTTCAACTTCCCCCAGAATTTCAGCTCAACCTCAAGGATCCAAGTGCCTTGCGGATATTCTCCCCAGGTGTGTGTCGTCATGAAGGGCCACTTTGTGAAGCCATCCCTGTGGTCATCATCATTTTTCCTGCGACTCAGTATCATTGACCTGCGAGAGACACAAGAAATGCATTCAGAAAAAGTCTGCAATTCAAATTCTCCGCACCAGCTCACCTTGTTCCCATGGGAGACGTGAGGAAGAACTCCAGATCACCTCTTCGAGTGCTGTTGGCCGTGATGACCGCCTGAACGTGCTCCAAGTAATTCACCTCTGTGTCCGATCCAGCGCACGCATTTGTATTGACCTTCAGGTAGAGCGACGCTCCATTGCTGGGGATTCTCATGGGCTCCAGAATGGCGCCGGCTTCGCAGTGATACCGCGGCGGGCAAGTGCGCCACTGTCTGGCCAGCGTGACCATTGAGCCAGCATCGAGAACGCCAAAGCCAAAGAGATGATTAAATTCCAGTCCGACGCCATTCATGGTCCAGTGGAAGCGATTCTTGGCATCAAAGAGGGAATTCCTCTTGGAAGTCAGCACTGTGATGTGCTGAACATCTCGCCAAGTGAGAATTGGACTGGGTGAAAGAGGGTGGCAAATTAGCAAATAAACTATAATGCATATTAATCACATACTTCGCTTCCAGAGCGAGGGCAAAGACCCCAGCGGCTTCCGGAGCCGCAGCACTGGTGCCAGAGTGAGTGGTCGTGCACTTCCCGTACAAATCTGTCGTGGCCACGCCAGTGTTGGGATCCTTCGCTCCATTGCTGAAGGTGCTGGCCAGCGTAGAGCTACAACTCTCGTCGTAGTGGGCGTTCTGACCGTCATTTATGGCACTGTTTATCGAAATGGTCCACATGGAAGCGGCATATCCCTGTTGGAAGAGCACACAAGCGAGCGCCATGTGAATAATAAGCGTGGGAGTCGAGAATTCTTCACGTGCCACGTGAGAATCTTTGAAAAGGGGAAGTCAAGTTGTTCTGGGCCTCAAGAGGACTATTGTGGATGAAAAATTCAACGGAACTTCTTCTCCTAGAAAATTACAAACTTTTCCGGGGAAGTTCAGGAGAAAAATTTATTAATGTTTCAGTGCCTGAAGCTATGAATTTCTCGCAAAAACATCTCTTCTGGGAAAGCTCTAATTAAACTGGCCTCAACTCAATGAAAAGGTCACATTTTAAGCATTTTATTCAAATCTCGTATGGAATTAAACACAAACTCTGCGCTCTCGAGTACAATTTGTGCGGTGAAAGTTGTGAATTTCCATTCGGAATAAATCTAATTTTGCCCCTAATGAAATTTTCACCGCCTTTCCTGTGACGACCCAGGAAAATGTAACTCTGTAAAATACTCACGTCACAGTTGCAGTCGTCCTCCTCGCCACCATCGCCAGATGCCCACACATAGATGTTACCCAGTCCATTGCGACCCTGCGTGACACATTCCCACATTAGTGTTTGTCACTCAAGCCACCCTCCCGGCAAAGCTGGATGCTCACCTCATTCACACCCTGCACTATGGCACGCATCGTGGCATTCCGCGGTCCGTCCACCGTTTTGCCGTCATCCGTGGGGCCCCAGGAGGCGCTGTAGATGTGTATCTTGTGCGGCTCGTGTCCCATGGAGTTTGCCTCGATGAGATCTGTCATGTAGGGCTGGTCCAGCATCCGGATGCCCGCAATTTTCGAGTCATATGCAACGCCAACTCCACAGATTCCATTATCACGGGCAGCGGCAACCTCGCCGGCACATCTGGTGCCGTGACTGAAAGATAAAGAAACGGTTTTCAGTCGATTTCAGTGATGGTTATTGAAATATTATAACTTAAATATTGGGAGAAACTCAAGATATTGAAGTACAAAATGTCGATTTTTGACAGAGTTCATGAAAATCAACATTTACAAGATTTATAACGGCAATAATTAAATTTCTTTCTGCAAATAACGAATATATGACGTGCGTTTTCAAATAGAATTTACGATTCGAATTATCTTTCATGTCTTTTATTGATTTTCTTCAGATTTATAAATTTCCGCCAGGATGTTGTTTATTTCATTTCATGTTGTTGTTGATTTAAAGTAGATTCATGGATGCAAAACAATTTAAAAGATTCATAGATTTCTTTCATTTATCATCTATCCAAAAATAGGCCAACAAGCAAGACGATTTTTAATAATTTTTGGGGCACTTATCGAAATACTCTCAGTTGCTTTTCACCCAACTGACATCTTTCCTCTTGCAAGGAAAATAGTGAGCATCATTCTGAGAAGACGAAGACAGATAATGTCAACGGTACATGTTATAATAAATATAATAATATCGCCACAAATTGGATATCTCCACTCAGTGGTGGTTGAAAACACAGGCGTAGAAATGCTGAAGGGTGAAAAATGCGATGAAGAGTTCTAGTGTTTCTTTTAACGTCAAAGAAGACCATTTTGCCCACAGGTATTGACGTCAACCGACACACGGAGAATCGGTAAAAGTTGTTTTGACGAGCACTTGGCAATATATGGAGCTCGTCAAGATCATTTCCCGGACAAAGTTGACACGTGCACGAGGAAGATATTAATGTCTCATGTGAAGGTATTTCACCTAATATATTTTACGCCCCCGGTGGTGAAATGTCGGGCAAAAGATACCGAGGAATATGTGATAATTTTTGGGAATTAAGATTTTCGTGATGTCGAGAAGTTTTGCGTACAGGCAAAATAACGTACAGAGATAATTTGTCATTTAAATTTCTTGACATCGTTCCATAACATTTAGTCACGTAATTAAACACCCAAATGACATTCACGTGTCTCAGTGGTTGAATTCGCGATGGCAATTAGAGACAGAACGACTCAAAGACCCACTTGAACCATTAATTACTCTTCGTCTGCTAATGTTGCCGAAAGATATTGCTGTTCTCTCTTCATTGTAATAATTTCAACGATTTTTCTCCACACTATATATAACGAGGATTTTAAGCAATATATATACAAGAGCTTCTTTGTGGTTTCTCGCATGAAATCAATTCCGAAGAAGAGTTTTAAGACAAAAGCAAACTCTGCAAAAAGCCACGAGGCAGAAATGTTATCAGAAACTTATGTTTCATCTTCCTATATATGTAAATACCCAGAGATAAAATTGTATCAGGGTCGTCTCTCTGTGTGAGATTATACCAATTTGACTCCACTAAAAGTTTGCTATTCTACTCAACATTCTCCCATGAGTTTAGTTCCCGCTGATGGTGAGAGGGAAACTTTCCTCGCAATTATTTAATTACAACCCAGCAAGAGAAGGGTTTTACTTGTGATCTCCTCAGCTATTTCATGCTATGTTGGAGATTCTCTCTGTTTGCGTGGACTTGATTAGGTGTGTGTGTGAATGTGAGGAATTTAATTTTTCACCATCAACCATTTTTACGACGCCACAAAAGAGCCCACGAATTAATTGACTAAACTCACTCTTTTGCCAGTGACACCCTTTGATGCCATTGTTGAGTTTAATGGGTGACGAAATGAAAAAAAGAGTATGTTTCTTCCTCCATTCGAAATCACTGGCCTGTCCTTTTGCAAACACAGAATCCAGCTGGGGAACAGGAGGAGAAAGGCTTGAAGAGGACACAGAGGGAGAAAGTCGTAAAGAAAATTTAATTGCATCGCCGTGATTGTCGAACGCAAAGAGGGTTGGGGGGGTGAAGTGGTTAAGGCGAGCGCGTCTCTCGGGTGTTGCAGATCCAATTCAGAGGAGTCAATTGTGAAATGGGGAGCAAGCTATTCCATGAAAACGTGCCTCCATTATCCTTCATATCTTTCACGTAATTTAATCAGCCTCTGGCTGCGCCACTCTCTCTCTCGCCCTCAAATGCCTTCAAAGGTCGATGGAACGGGGCAAATATCAATCTAAATTGACACACTCTCTCTCAATTAATATTTTTACCCCCACTCTGACGGGGGGATGGGTGGAAAAATCTATTTAGAAATGGTTGGAAATCGTAAATAGCGAAGAGTATTGATTGCCAGTGAGCAGTTGTAAAAATATTCCCAGTTGAAAGGTTCGGAGAGTGGCAAAAAGCGAATTGCCCCCAGTGTTAATTGCCCTCTAGTGCCTCTAATAAAGGAATAAAAGTAGTGAGTGCTCAGTATTTAATAATGAATATAACCCACGGAAGTGCACGACCACTCGAAATGGAATATCCAATAAATTTGTATAATTTCTGCGCAATTTCCAGGGGATTTATCTGCTATTACGAATGTATGACGTCAGCGTAAGTGCCACTAAACCACCAATAATCCTCACAGTTTTCCTCACCCAAGATTTAATATCACTGGCATGTCTGAAGTGCCCATATTTCTCCGAAAATTCAGCCCTCACCCAAAAGAAAAACCGAACTTTCACAATGAAAATCCGCGTCATAAATTTTTGGAGAAAATTGTGAAGGCATAAATTTTAATAGCTTCGCCTCTGTCCTCAACTTCTCAATGAGTATTTATCAAGTGTAAATTTCCCGATGGAAAGTCACATCGCATTGGTCGCGACAGAAGCGTGTCGACCAGACGATGAGGCCATGCGGAAAATTGGAAAATCACTAGATATAGAAGTGTGAATGCCTCGAAAGATTGCCATTATTCTCGAGTTATAAAGAAAGTATTTCATATTTTTCCTCTTTACGCTTTTGCAGAGGTTTACTTTGTTGGTCACAATGTCAGAAAAAGGAATCTTAGATTATGTAATATGAGTTACGGCCTTCGTCACTGTTGCTGACTGTTTTAATTGTTCAGCATATGTTGCTAATAATCACTCATTTCCATCTCGGCCACTCGTTTCGACCCACGGTCTGTGGGTCACGTTGAATTGCACGGCAATGCTTAAGCCCAGATTAAATTCCCGAAGCAATTATTTGGCTACATTGCTCTCTGGGGGAGCAAAAATGCCCCAGAATCTGAGCGCCTTTGGCACGTGATCAGCCATTAAAGGCATATTCAGTCACACTTCTCTATCATATTCGTCAATGCCTGAATTATTTTCCCATCTAAGAAGAGAATGAGTCTAGTAAATACCCATAGAAGTGATTTAATAAAGTCTTTATGTGTGTCTTTTTCGCATAGCCACCCACCCTCGTCATTATTGTCAGTTATAAAACCACAAGTGGAGCAATAAAAGCGCCCCGCATGGGAAGCGCGACGGATGAGGAGAGCCGACATTTTCCAAAGAGCGCGCGTACGCATATGTCAAGACTGAGAAATATCCTTCTTCAATATTGAAGAGTTCTTATCCTCTGCCATCTTTTCCGTGAAAAACCACATCTTGCGCCCACAGTGGCTGCGAAAGTTGGCTCGAGGGCAGGAAAAAGCAGTGGTGGAATGATTGAATAAATAATATCACATTCAATCCATCATGCGCCGGAGCCCGAAGCCACGGGAGCGCAAGGGGAAATATTTAAATCACAAAAATATCTCACCTGTTGAACCAGTCGTCCGTGTAGCGTGGGTAGGGATATGGATCATTGCTGCTGAAATCGTAACTAGCTTCTGCATTCTGCAAAGACAGGATAAATATTCGTCAGATTATCCAGCCAGCTCAAACGAAAGCCCTTTGCAAGTTACTCAAAGTGTAATTATTTAATGTATTGCAAATCTCTCTCTCTCTCTCGGAGAAGCGGCAGCAGCGGAGGAAGTGAGTGGAGACGCCCACGGAGAGACTACATAAATTATGATATAGCTAACATCCATTTTATCACGGGTATCAGGCACACGGTGAAAGGTATTTGGATAATATTGTTGCTTATCTTCTCTCTCTCGCACAGATGATTGATTGATTGTGATTAAACACAATCATTCTATCGATGAGGTGTGGTTTCGATACGACTAGGTGCGCCTAGTACCAGGCGTCTCCATCTCACTGCCTCAACGCCTCAGCGTTCAATTGATTTATCAGACCTTCCTTCTTTTCCTGCCAGCTTTACGTGAAAAAATCCACCATAAAATGTGGCTCGTGGGGCTTTTTTTCCCTGACTCATTTGTTACTCTAACTAAAGCTCACAATAATCCTTGGAGCATATAAATTTTCGGGCGTCTCTTGAGAGGGATTCACGCGAACGTAAGTACTAAGCAATTCTCCTCAAAGAATGTATACAAATAATTTTCAATTTATTGACAAATTCCACCCAATTGTTCCGCTCAAAATTTTATCGGCAAATTTCTAACATATCAGAATGTTATAAAAAATAGTGATGACACTTAATTTCCGCTCTATTTCGCAATGAATTTGCAACTTACGCCGCAATTCAATCGAAATGTGCTTTACACGATGTGCAATACATGTTTACTATGAATGTGGACATTCCAATTAAACATTCGAGAGAGAGAGAGAGAGAGATTCTGAAATACAAATTCAATTATGCTGCATCACTTATACTCACATAATTGTATTTCAGATCCGGATGCATGTAATCCACACCTGCAAATATAAGTCACACCATCGTCATTAATTAATGCTTGGCAACTGACAGTGAAGTGTGGAAATTTAAATCTGTCATCCAATGTATATTTGCATAAAGACATCGACTTTTCCACCCACGAAAAGACGTCAGAACCCTTCAGATGTAATCAGTATTTATCGGGTTCTCAGTGTTATTGACAGTTCTCATCCATTGGATACAATATTTCACGTCAGTTACTTCAACTTATCATGGGAAAAAAGGTCTCTTTTTCCATTTCATTTCCTCTCGCTCACCTCGAGTTTAAAGCTCTTCATACAAATTCACACATGATGGAATTTTCTCAAATAAATTGCAATTAATTTCATCAAATCGAGGTGTTTTCACAGAGGAAAGGGACAAAAGAGAAATTGAGAGAGTGAAAATAGGGTCAAGGAGCAGTCATTTACCTTCCCAGCGCATATATGAGAAAAGCAATGAGTATTTGTTAAGAAAGGAGTTCACTTAACTTAAACTTCCACCCACCCACGCACGAATGGTAAATTTAGAAAATTATTCTTGACCATCAATTCCAAGAACGACCCTCAAATCTGTGACTTTCATGGCCAGAGTGAAAATTCCATTTGGACCATTTGCAAATTGCTGCCTGAAAGCGGATATTCCCTTTGAAGAGAAAACTCAAATCTCAAGTCCCTCGTGTTGGCTACATTTCCATCCCCCATTTTCTAACAGGTCCTTTCTCTGCACGCACATTCCTCCAAAATTCACTCAACCTGCGACACTCAATACCCATCCATATGGCAGTGTGTGTCCCTTAATTTTACAATATGTAAATCAGGCATCATTAGGCGTTCAAATTTGTACAATAGACGCTGTGTATAAATTAGAATTTATGGTGAATTGTAGGGACGAAAATCCTCCCATTAAACAATTACGCTGAGCACGCAAAGGTAATGATCCTAATGATGCTCATTTTCAATTACAGACGACCTCGTGAGCCAAAGACCCTTACAAAATTCAATACGCATTTCGTCTGAAGCTGGAAATTAATGAGCAAAAGAGTCATATTGAAAATTCGAGAGGTTTCCACGAGAGACAGCGTCAGATCTGTGGCAAAATATGGCAATAAACAAGAATTAAACAAACAGTCTTTAGGACAACAAGAGTGGTCCCTAATTAACGAAGGCAGGTGGGTGTATCGTGCATTTGCTCGCCCAGAAACACACCAATTTTCATATCCTCCATCCTGACACTCAACGGATTTACGCTCAAGGCCTAATTCACTTTGCCCACAGAGTTGCTCTTGTCGCAACACCAGAACGAGTCAACAGCACCGAATCTATGATTCTAGAGCTTGACAACTCCGTTTCGGTACTAAAGGCGAAGCTCTTGTTTGTCTGCAGAACATGTGGGAATCACAATTAATCAAATTGAGCACTCACCATCATCCATTATGGCCGTGGTAACATTTTTTCCCGTGATGCCCTGATCCCAGGCCGCCTGGACATTGAGGTCCAGCCTCACTTTCCCACCGTTCTGCCCTGTATTCCGCAGGTACCATTGCAGCGGAAAGTAGGGGTCTGTGGGAGCTTTTCCCGTCGGCGCCACCACAGGTTTCCCGACAATCGATGGAATTGCGGGACGCAATCCTCGCTTCACACGCACAAATCCAATCTGCTGAACGGCACTGTGAATCTGCAAAGAGCCCAAGAAATACATATCACTTAGCATTATTGCATGAAGCACGTAAGCACAGATCGCTTTGCTAAAATCATGGCCATCGGAGAGACTATGAGCACAACATCCTTTCCACCTACACAGCGGCGAAAGTGCAAAACAATTTAAAATCAATTCATGGTGATAAGTTTATGCAAAGTGGGACGATTTTCTCCTCATGGTTACAATATTTTCACACCATATGATCTAAAGTGCCAAATATTCTTCTCACATTCTGTGCGTACGATCAAAATTCCTTTCGCGATGCCACATTTATGAATATTTGAAAAGAAATCATTTACACAAGCATTTAATGTGACATTTTTTGACTGGGTGAAATACAATTTATGTGAGAATTTTTTCATGATAAATTCTTATTCGCAGCATCAAGTGCCACGGAATCACGGTTGGAATAAGTCATTTTGTCAGAGAAATACAGCACTGATTGAAGAAAGAGTGACAAGAATACACAATGCAATCATGTAAAAGGTCCTCGTAAAAGGTATATAGATTGTATACAAGGACAGAATATTACATATGCTTCCCTTATCAGAGAGCTTTCATCACAAGAGACACAATTATCCTGAAACTATTAACTTTGATGCCACAGTAGATAGCACAACACATGCTCTAACAATATGTTTTAACCTCCTTTCACAACCACACACTCTCGCGGGAAATCCTTCAGGCATCGCGGGAGTTTATTGAAATATCCTCCAACATCATCGAGCGGCGAGAGAAGTGACGGACAAGGGAAAAATGGTTGCAGAATGAGGAAAAATCCTCATCATTTCCTCTGCACACCCCACAAGTTCCCCACCCCAAAACCGGGAAAAGCGGCATGGGTGGAAATGAGTGGTAAATGTAGCAGAAAAAGTGTCATGCAATTTCTGGAGCAAGTGTGTAGGCATAAATTCATGCCATCATCGTATCTTGGTGAAATTCCTCTCGCCGCAGACGCTTCATTATTTTCTCATTTTCACCAGAAGAAATTTAATAAAATTTATTTACTCTCGCCCACCCAGAGTCAAGTGAAATGGGACTTGACGTGTTTCTTTTCATGCGAAGATAGAGAAAAAGGCATGTGGTTTCTCTCTTCATGGATGCTTGAATTCTTTTTTTTTCTTGTGCAAAAAGAAAATTAACACTGACACATTTCATACATGAATGAATCCCACCGCCGGCATTTTATATTCATTTTCTATATTCTTTAACGAATTGACATTGAAAAAATGCCCACGAACAGCATGAGATTTGCCTTGAAATCCTTGGAAAAATCCTTGAAAAAATCCCTCAAAATCAGAATTCATCGCATTTTTTACTGTCACCTCGTGCTGTGTGCCAACAAAAAAGTAAGACATTGTGGGTGGATCTTCACGACGACCGTAATAAATTCCCAACCAATATATCTCATCTCGTGCCACAGTGAAGAAAAAGTTATTTAACATCCCAAGCAGTATATTTAGTCATATCTGTTGACAAAAGTAAATAATTTCTATATCCTTTCCCCGCAGGGTGAAAGAAAAGTGTTCTGTGTGAAAAATTTGGGACAAATGGAAAAGAAAAAAAATGAAGGAAGAGTGAGACAGTGAAATGGGATAAAAGTTGACGGGTGGAGAAATTAATTTTCGTCCAAAATAAAGAAGAAAATTAGAGAGACAAGAAGAAAACCGTATTCTTTTTCCACCCATTTTTCCATTCTCATTTCATTGGGTCGCTTATTAAATTATCCTCTGTGTGGAATTGCTCTTGATTTCTACCATCTTTTCACTCAAAACTTGAATATCATGTTCAGCCAGAAGAGAATTATGATAGAATTTCACCAAACATAAAACTTTAACAATTGTTTTTGATGAAAAGCTCCAGCTCAAATGGCCAACGCATTTTCATTCAGCATTTTCCCAACCCAGTGAATTCCAATTTTCAATTCAATCAACAAACACTCTGCACTCTATTCACTATTTTCAATTTCAATTTAATTTCCATGTAAAACCTGATTGGCTTCCCAATGAAATGCAAATTAACTCACTTTCAACACCAAATTGTTTTGTTCCGCTTCACCAGCGGAAAATTCATTTCAACTATAAATAATATCCTTTCATAAAATTCCACTGATTTGAACTCTGCACTCCCTTCTGTTTCCCTGCCATTCGCACTATTAATTCCCAACAATAATAGATAGTGTATCGCATAGAGTTGATGTTTTCACAAAGATTCGTATAATGTGAAAAGTGTTCAGAGAAATAACTGGCTTTATCACAAAACCACAGAGATACAATTCACCATTTATCACATGATATTATCGCAAAGGAAAACAGTCTGGGCGTTCAAAGAGAAGACAAAGCATCAATCATCCCTTATGTCCCACTGCCATACATATTGTATTTCACTCACATGCAAAGCATCACGCTGAGAAGCCACGCAACAATCCAATTTTCCTAAAGTTTAAAAGGTGCCAACACGTCCAAAAAGGGAATCGGCCTCTTGAATTTCAATCAAAATGGCAACAGAGTAAAGTTTTCACGGGTCCCCAACGCGCAATATACCAAATTATTCAGGGGATGAAAAAGTTAGGCAACTTTCTCATCCGACCATCACTCATTAATCGTGCCAATGATTGTGAAATATTCACAAAATGATAGAATGAGAAATTATGAAGATTTTATTTTCAAATTTGTACTCGGAAATCGATTAAAATCAGTTAAATTTAACAGTCATCGAGTTATTTGAAATAATAAGGGTGGATTTGATGCATATAAATCGCTTTTTAACTTCCTTCTCTTCTCATAATTATGCATTTATGTTTCTGCAGGGTGAAAAACCGAAGTAAGAACTTTTAAATATTCTGCAGCGGATGCAAAAGCAACGAAGCATTTCCTTGTGAATATGCAATCGATTTTACATAGCTTTATTCATTGGCTCAACATTGGTTTATTCTCTTCTCTCGTGCTTTTTATTCATCAAATTCAAAAACGCGTCATGACGCAAGTATGAAAAGTTTTAGAGAAAGAACTTTCACAACTCACTTTTCCATCCATACGGAAAACACCCGAAAGCACTCCATCATCAATTGGCCATTACCATGTTACAACTAAGGCTAACATCTCCATTTGCGCAATATCTTACACATGCAATATTCCGGCGAGAAAAGCGTTAGGGAACTGGCAAAAAAAAACTTTATGAGAAAGTTAAACAAGTGACGCAAGTTTCGCCCAGGCAAAAAGCTCTGACAAATGATACAAGAAATGAACTGAAAGTTTTTCCCTCTCTCGGGTACGGAAAGAGAAGTCTCCTTTTCCAGGAAGAAAGTTGATTGAAAAGCTCATCTCTTTGTAGCAATATTCATTTTGCGTGAACCAAAAATTCAACCGCATCGACGAGGAAAATTCAATTTACCTCAAAGTCAATTACACGGTAAGCTTTCGAGAAAGCTCCTCTCTTCCCCCATCCCCCCAACTATATGGCGTCAATAATGGAATTAGTAAAAAATTTCCACAACATTCAAAAGCAACGTACGCAAAACTCCCTCAACAGGACAAACATGTTCAATTGAGTTTACGAAAATTGATCAAATTTAGTGAGATGAGAAAATTTACATCGAAAATTTATGTATGGAAAATCTGTGCTGCGGAGCAAATACCCAGTCAATTTGACCACCCACACAACTCCTGCATGTCCTTCATCTGCACTCTCATTCATTATGGATATCCTGTTAAAATGGAGATGCGCTCTGAAAATTTATAGGTAAAAAAAAGCTGATTGCACGGAGAAGAGCATGACCTTTTTCATCATATTCTCCTAAAGCTCTCGAGAATTTCATAGAATTTTGACTGATAAAATGAAAACTCTGCTGGAATTCCACAAGCAATAACAACCTCTGAAGCACGCAAAAAAGCCAACATTATATTCCCTGGGTATAAAGGAAATTCTTTACAACTCGCAAGATGGCTGTTTGTCCGCAAGGGCATAAAAGACAGTTATGAAATTAACAGATTAATAAAAAAAAATTGAAAAACTTCACCATAGCGTCTCACCTTTGGAAAGAATGTTGGAGAACTCGTGTAAAATTTATACACGAGGAGAAAAAACCAGGAATTTCTTCTTACAACTTTCCTTGGGACTTAAGTTCACGGTATAACTAACGTTATTTTAATCATTATCACTCTTCTCATACTTTCTTGGAGAGTTTCCTCGAGGAAAAAAATGTCATAAAATTCATTTCTTGCCATTTTCCTCTCAAGTTTCATATAAGAAAAACCACTTGAGATCAACTTTTGATATTAATCATTCGAAATTGACATTTTCCAAATGAACGTTGCTAAACGAAAACTATAATCTTAGACTTGTGCATCTGGAGAATAAAATTAAAGCTCCATTCATCAATCTCTTTCTATACAAATGAATGCTTTTCATGTCTAATTAGATTACTTAGTTGAGAAAATTTCTGGGAATGCAGAGCCTGGAATCTGTTTTGCGCTGTGCCTTAATCATATATATTTTTCTACATCTTGCGTTCCGAGAAAAGCTGATCTAAATTTAACCAATTTCTCAATGCGTGGGAGGATGGAAACAAAAGGCATAAAATCAAATTTTATTCACGGTACTTTCCATCTGAAACAGATACTTTTTTGGCAAATTAGGAAAGGAGCTGAAAAGCCGCCATAGAAAGTCATAAAAGTGAAAGAAAGCCGCTTCAATACGGGGTTATAAAACTTTTCCCGTGTCCCTTGAAAAAGCATCCATAACTTTTTCAATCATTCTCTTTTTTGCCAGATCGCCAAAAATAAGTGACACGCCTTGAAAAAAAAATCATTGCATTCTGCAAAAACGCAAAAACAATGCAAGAAGTCAGCGCAGAATTAATGTGTGGACGGCAATAAATTCGTGCCAGACAATTGAGAGGCATCTCTGAAATCATGCCAAATATTTGATTAAATTTACATGCTATAAAATGGACATAATGGTGGTGTGTACAAGGGAATAGCGGGGATGAGCCACGGAATTGTCCAAAATAATTGCATTGTCTCGTTTCTTGTTATAGTGATATATATTATTTGCAAGACTCTCTCTCTCTCCCCGCATTCATGCTGGTCACACTGCAGCGGGTCTGTGTGATAAATTATATTGAAAGACTTACCAGAGGATCTCGCTTCAGAACACGGGAATGTGTAATGCTCCGTCGGGATCTGGCATGAGGCAGCGATCGATGCTTGAAATGAAATTCCGTTCCGGCGCTCCCAGCCAGCTGTGAGGGATGAGAGAAGATATATTAGCCATTATGTTGTTGTGTAAAAACCATTTGCCTCACATAAGTCACATGACTGCAAAAGAGCGCGTCTCTTGGAAGAAATGTGCAAATGACACGTGTCTTCTGGAGCTGTTATATGCATGAGTGGCCAAGGGAATTTTGCCACCCACTCATCCCGTCACGACGGGATGAGCACAATCTGATCAATTTAGCGTGAATCAGAAGAGTGCATGCACTAAGTGAATGTCACCCTTTCACCTGCCGTCAAAGCGCATTTTCCCGCCGCATTGCATTTTAATAAAACCAATTGGAGCATGAAATTCTCCCCTATTTATACGCAATGATCATATAGCATTACTGCTAAGATTGCAGTCGAACATTGAGAGCTTTTCTCACACACATACACACGCGCGAAATTCCTCCATTTAAGAGACAGAATAGACGCGCTTAATGTTGAATATTTCCAACATAACAATGCCCACCCACAATAAAATCACGGTGAGACAATGAAATTTTCATTGCTCATGCAAATTTACGTTCTTCTGCCCACAAAAGAGGGGATAAATTAATGATAAGCACAGTGGAACGCTTTTACGACAATTTGGCAGTGAAGAATGGCGTGGACAAAAGAAAGGCACCCAAAACGGAAGGAAACTTTTTCTCCAGACTCAAATTAACACTTTGGCCTTTCAGTCAACGGCGTGAGATATTAATCCACTGAGGATGGGAATTAATTACAACCCAGTTTCGCTACATAAGTTTTCTTATCAGAAGAATTGATGTACAAAATCACTTGTTCCAAAGCGTTTTTTTAAAGTTCAATTTATCCAGCCAGAGACAAGACGAAATAATTTTGCTGTCAGAAAAATGAAATATTCCCTTTCAAGGGAACGTGAGTAATTGCCAGAATATTCATCACAATTTCAATGGGGAAAATGATCAGACTCGCAGTTTCATTATCATAGAGAGGAAAGTGAAATTCTCGCATGATTAACTCCTCGCCATGGCTCGTCGAATATCACTCCATTTGTCATCACTTCCATCAGCGTGATGGATCTTTTTCCAGCAGAATCACCGTCGAAAAGAGAGGAGTTGTGAGGAAGAAAAAGGTCAAAGGTTCTCACACTCTGTCAACTTCCCGCCCGGATTTCACACCCAAATTAGCCACCATACACATTTTCCTCCCGCTCATCCCAATTCTGACTGGAGATATTTTCTTTAAGAATATATTTTTGTCCAATGTAATGATAATTGTGATGAGTATATTTTATCTAATTTCGTAACATTGGACTCAATGAAACTCCTCCATAAATTAGATCATGCGGCAATTCCAGCAATGCCACGTAATTGCCTCAACCTACAGTTGGAGAAATTTCCCTTTAATACAATTACAGCGGAAGTGCGGTACTAAAAGATAACGAAGAAAACTTGTCGCGCTTCTCAATGTGAATTCCCACTGTCACGCTCTGCAGATGCTTTAGAAGCAGGTAAATTCTGCTACGAATACAGACTCTTGTTCACCCCCCGTCTTTTCGACAGAATATCGCGAACATCCCTTCAATCCCTCTATTGTCTTCAATCATAATACAAATTTCCCCCCACAATATTCTCAGCAATAAATGTCACGACTTTCGGTATTACGTGCGCGTTCTCCGAAAAGAAAAATATACCCCGACTTTTGGGAAAGGCACGAAACACTCAACAAAAACAGAAGTGCGTTTGTGAAGGGAAGCAATAGCCTCGAAAGTTCAAAAGCACGTAGACAGACAGTTTATTTGCTCCGAATGTGATTCTCTGCATACATTTTCCACCCATCTTCGCTGCTTTATTCGAGCACTCCTTTGGCCAGGATAATCCCATATGGGACACCAAGACATCACATAATCCCGAGACTTGTGTCTCACCACGCGACAAAATGCCACTCAAACGCTTACATAGATTGTGGGAAAATGGATGTGCAACGCTTAAGACTGTGGCATTTCAGGATGGCCTGAGAAATCTCCGTCCACCCTTTTTGCACCAAAAAAAAAACACCCGCCACGAAAATAGAATAGAAAAACAGCCCCCATCGGACCACCTGTGCAGAGGGGCGACTTTCAATCTTCTCAGGGACAAGTCAATCATTCTCCGCTGACACTCGCCTCACGCATTCACCCCACGGCCTCACGCATCGTCAGCAAATATTCCAAATATATGTGTGCGACGTCCTAGCCATTATGCAAATTTAATTTTAGTTTTCGGCAGTCTATTTTGGTCATGGCTTTCACCCTTGAATTCGCCGCGCTGGAGATCATATGACTGCGAACCATATCAAGGCCATGGCAAGAATTATGGCATGATTACACACCAAAACACACAACTACACCATCCATTTTATCTACTGCCGCCAAATTTCACCACAATTGGCGTCGGTGGCATAAATTTTCGCCGCAAAATGATCTCCAAACACAGCGTAAATAGCGACTTAAAGTAATATGTTTGGATGACAAAATATTTCCATCTCTAAAGCTTAGAATTTTTAATTTAACGCATTTATTCTCTTTAATTTAACCTTGTATGTCTAAGCATTCATCCACAAACACCACATTAAAATGCATTAAAGGATATAAGAAAACATGTGGAAGCACTTTCTCTCCACATGTGAGAAAACATGCGTATATTTCTCTGCTAATTCCCAATCGATTTTCCTCTTTAGACATTTATTTGTATAGCTCTTTTCAAAGTTTTCTCGCACAATTGGGCTTTTAAAAGAAACCCCTGTGTTTTATGTGCATAAAGTAAATTGAAATTAAAATACGTAATTTTGCTTGAGAACTTGAGTGTTTGTGGCAATTAAGATGCTTTTCCTTTATGCTCCATTTAGTATCAAGGCTTCCAACACCTCAGAAATGCCTCAGCATGCAAGAGGAAAATTGCAAGAACATTTAAGACAGAATATACATTATGTATCAGGTGTCAGAAGCCCAATTAAGACCTAGAGAGGTGTGCTGGTGCATAATGAGAGCCTGGAACTCATTCTAGTTAATAGATACTCGGTGACCTAAATCCCACCATCATGAGAGCCACTCAATTGCACTTCAAGACTGTCAAGCTAAAACACCTTGTCGAAAATTTCATTGGGAGAACTTCATCTTGAGCTCAAAGTGTCAAGTTGTCTCGCCTTTCTGACTCTCTGAGTTAAAATACAATTTAGAAACTATTGATTTTCAATATGGTGACTGGAAAAATTTATTTCTACCCTCTCACGCCATATGTTGTTGAGAAAAGATTGCGAAAACGGGCATAAAACGACTCATATGTATAATGTATTCATCGTGAATATGAAAATCATGTTTGAGGAATTTTATGGAGCATCACTTCTGAAAGTTTACTTTACCACCAGCAGAATAATCGACATCAATATACATGTAAATACACGTCCTTAAAAAAATCTCGCATGAGAGTTTCTTCAGAAACATGCTGCAAAACGACGAAGAGGACAGAAGAATTCACTGAATCGATATTGTGTAGTTATTCATTAAGTAGTATTTATTCCTTCAAACTTGTCTCCCAATGAATAAAAAATATAATATTCCATTTCCTGTGAATCCTCTTAAAGTATTTCTCCAAGTGTATCTTTTAACAGTAGAAAAACGTCACACGAAAGAGGATTACTTTCACAGTAATTGCAAATTTTATTCCTCAATTTCCTCAATGCTCTTTTTATCATATTTTCCCTCATTCTCAATGTCTTCGACATAGACACCACCCAATTCTTCCATCCCTTCATTTTCGTGCGCCTTTCACGCCCAGCAATAAAACCCAATTTTATGATTGAAGCAAATTTAATTAACTTGCGAGATTTTCCACGACATCTTCACGGTCAACAGGAATGGCGCGCGATGCGGAGACAAAATATCTACACGCGATAAATCACATTGAAATACAATATCGTCATTGGAAAATCTCCTCTCCCACTCACACTGCCGGGGGTTGCAAGGGAACGGGCTGGTGGACGAATGGGGAAAATGGTGCTGATGGAGTGGCTTGACTTAATGGCTTCTGCAGTTCACACAACATGAGCTTCCATTAACAGACAAAAATCTTAATAGCCCCTAAGTTTCCTAATGGAGAAAACTTATACGACTGGAGAATTGCACTGTGCTGGCGTTGCAAAGTGCCTCACCATGCGGATTTTCACCACCAACTCATGCCCCACCCTTTTGGCCACTTAACTTCAGATGCACTCTCTGTATTTGCTGCGACGAGGACATAAATTGGCGAATACTGCAAGGGAGTGTGTATATATGATCTCAGTGACTCGAAAGGCCCTTCTGAATTACTGCGGAAATTGAAAAGTATCCACAGTGGAGAAGAGGAAATGCAACTGTTACAGCAAAACTCTGTCCTCTGCACAGCCGACAGAGTTATGAAGATATTAGATGGTAGATAAATATCATAATTACTTACATAATGTCCAGTGAATTATCAATAAAAACTGCGAATTACAGCAGTACTCAAGACTGAATTTATTTACTTATACATTCGCATCAATGAAGTCATAAAGTTCAAGTGTAATGAAGTTGTTCATGGAGCGTTATTGTAATGTTTCAATGTTCTCAAATTGTGTGACAGTCCAGCGTAGGCGGAAGATCTTAATCACCCAGTGAAATTCATGTGAGGAAACACACAAGACAAGAAGTGCGGAGAAATCCTCGAGTGAGAAATTTACAATCTGTCTGTTAAGCATCTCTGAGCCTTAAGCATTTTGCTTGCCAAAAATGTCAAGAAGCTTACATCATAAAAGTGTGTCTGTAACAATAAATTCTCCTTCATCCCTTTTTGCCTTCATGTTTGCATATCAAGTCAAACATTATATAGATTGCTTGAAAAGATCCTTTTGTGCCACATATCCCGACTCACTCTGAAAAAAAAGAGAGGAAGATTGCGTTTTTGGCATCATATTTGACTCGCTTCTTGTGCACTCAGTTGGCATTTTGTAAATAAACCAGAACCCAGAATTGATAACATCGAGGAAAAAAAAGCGAAGAATGTAAGAGAAAATCAACTTCATCGCATGAATTCTTTTCAGATTACATTCTCCAGAAATTCATGCAATTTCACCACACATCGATGAATCCACCAACAAATTCTACAATCCATAAAGAAAGATGCGAAGAAGTCGGAATATGATGCTGAGAGTGACTTTAGAAATGCTTCTCAGGGGAGAAACTTTTCAGAAATACGAGAGAAATTCCGAATTACATCAACTCTTGCAGAAATCCGTGGCACAATGACGCACAAGAGTGTGCAGAAGAAAATCACCCTCAGGACAACTGTCGGGAAAATCGACTTCAACTCCATTCAAACGCACACTAAAAAGATGATTAAATATATGTCGAATGGTCCTAATCTCTTCTCCACGTTCTCACACAAATGTTGCGCCTCTCGAATAAATCCCCTTAACCACTCACTCTTTCTCTTTCTCACTCTGCTAAGGAGGCAAATTTTCGCATCGATGATCTCGAAATGTGAGGAGGAAAAAAACACGCACGCCGAAGAAGCAGATCAGCGGATGAGTGGAAAAAAACGTTGACACAGAAGTGGTCAGAAGAAAATTCTTGTCATCTAATTCCGACGATGCCACTCGTTTTTGTTTGTTACGGAATTCCTCTTGACAACTGTCGGAAAAATTCGAGCTTTTCGCCTCAGTTGGGAAGGTCATAAAATTAGACGATAAGTCAGCAACACTGATTCAGCCATTTGAGACATTGATTGGGGAAGACAAGATTCTCATATTCGCAAGTCAGATGGAATGTAGAGTGGCTATAATGAAACATTATAGCCTTTTCCTCTCTGTAATTCGATACAAAATCAATATAACATCAGAAGCTCTTTCCACTAAGCACAGTAATTTACATATTACGCAGATTGTCACGATGAAAATATATATTTTCTCTACAATAGCAGATGCTTTTAAAATTCTTTGTGATATCAAGAATGACATTTGATGTATTTTGACTCTCTCTCTCTCGACTATTGTTACGCTTTTCCTCTTGCAAGATAACAGTGGTGGGAAATGCTAGCACAAATAACCACTTTCACGTGAATGAAAGTGCAAATATTTCTTTTTCACGATAGTATAAAATTACAATTTATCACCACAAGAGAGCTCATCAAATGATTCTCTAAACTAAAACCTCTATTGACAGAGAGTCTGTTTTCCACCTCTTACACTTTGAATTTTAAACTCAAAGACAAATCTACAACACACAGTGTGTTGACGTCCAACATAGTTTCCACTTCTCCCCATTTATTGACACTTTGTGGTGTATTTGAGGGAAATTCGCAAATTAAATTTGCGCCGCAACACAGCGAGTGAGAGAAGTTGATGGAAAATTCTGTGGTGAAATTTTATTCTACACAAACCCAAACAGAAAGTGAGAAAACATAATTAGTATGAATTGTGATGAAAATCCATGAAAATCGCACACAAAAGATGAGGTATAAAGGCGTGAATGTCGGTGGAATGGAGCGAGATAAGAATAATTTCTTAGTAATAAATCTATTATGGTAAATGAGTTTGACATCAAACTTTGAACTTGAAGTGAGCCAAAGAAGTATTATGTGTGCAAAATACATCTCAGGGTGGAAAATTCTATTCGTGAAAATTAATTAACACAGCAAAATAGCACACACGCTCTTGTCTCAGCACACTGGCGAGGATCATTTGGTGGAGAGATGGAGTGTTTGTTTATCACGAGGTAAATTGTTGGCAGGAGAATAGAGTTGGAAGCGAGAAAAGGGGTTTTTAGCATGTGTTTCGAGCTGTATTATTAATCCTCAGCATGAGAATGAGTTCCAACCACATCAAGGTACACATAATTCAATTTCACTGTGCTGCATATATTGCGAAACTTTTTGCAATTAAGGACGAATTGTTGGAGCTCAAAACTACTTTGTTGCGCAATCATCTTTCGTATAAAAATTTAATGTTGCTATTAATTGAAAAATGAATGTTCTTCGAAAAAAAATCATTCAAAGGGTTAAAAATCATCTTCAAGTGTCTAAAAGTCTACTCAAAAAATCAATAAAATCCTTTTTTCTCCATATTTCCAGCTCAAATGTTTATTTGCCGGAGATCTTCCAACATGATTCGCAGCAAAAGTAGCCAAAAATAGCCAAGACAGGGCAAAAAGTTGTGATTTCAAGCGATATTTATTCACCACCCGGCGCCTCCATCGACTAAGACGACTATATACAGCGCGAAATGAGGTTCGAAGCTGAGCGCCTTGTGCCGAAAATTAAATTTGACTCTGGAGAGAAGTTTATTCGTGAGAAATTTGCAGAGAATTTCACGAAATGCCACACTAATAATTCATTTGGGATTCAAATCCTATGTATTATGGCACGATACATATACAAAAAAAACCTCCTCCACGCCAAGGAAAACAACCCCGAAAGCGTCTGTAAAGTGCGTCACAGAAAATTGCTCCCAACCAATGATTTCCACCCTCACCAAGAAAAAAAAATGGTGAGAAGAGAATAGAAGAAAATCTGATGTGACTTTTTCACCGTATGTCTGTTGAATGGGAGAAAGGTATCTTTTTATGAAAAATTCCTGGCATTTCTCCTCTCACTCTCACGGGTTTTCCCTGGCTTTTTTTTCTTCTTTTTAATCTCATACACGCACGTAAATAATGCAAAAGCTCTTCAGTGTGGCATAAGCTGATAAGAGGCAAATGTGAGAGCTTCACTCTCACATTATGGGGATGAAGTTTGCCGGCAGAATTAAAATGATATTCACGTTTCATACACATTTGCTATTGAGACTTAATAATTTTTTCCTTTGGAATTTTTCCACCCAACATGGGAAAAAGAGAGGGAATTCACGAGGGAGAGAGAGAGAGAGAGAGAGGGAGGATTCAGAATCCAAATGGGATTACGTGAAGCACCAGCTTTCCCTCACAGCCAAACACACACATTTATATCGTGTGCCGGTGTGCAAAATGAAGAGGAAAATATTCTGCAAACACTGAAAACCATTTAATTTTCGCCCACTCAATTTTTCAATATGCTGGCGAGTGAGCAAAAATGTAGTGCGTCCGGTTGAATAATTCAGCAGAAAACACACTCTTTCTCAAGTGACTTATTGAAATAAATTTGTAGGACGATTTCGTTTCGGCCTTTTTTTTCCATTTGCCCCACTTTTTCATGCATTTGAAAATCATCCCCGCGGGAAGCGATGGAAATACGAAAGTTACTTTCTCGATCTATTTGTCTGTCTGTCATTTCCATTCCACAAAAGCGGCGAGATTGACTTTCCACATCGAGCACATCTTCTAGAATTGCTAAAGTATTTCATGCAATATAAATAAATCCATAGCGTTATTTAGGAAAAAGCTCACCGATTGTGTACTGATGATAATGTTAGGTAAATGCTCAAGCTGTTATTCAAAGTAATTTATTATCTTCGCTTTTGTGTTTTCTAAAAATAAAATATATTCAGATATTTCCTCTTCTTTCCCAAAATATTGTATAACTTAAATACATATAAACTAGACTAGATAAATACCATTTCATTCCACCCTAAAAAGAAATGATAGCCACAGATTGACTTTTTCCACCCACCAATTCAACCCTCAATAGCAAATAGTCCTAATATTATTCAAATACAGACATTTAAATTTTTGGCAATATTTGAATATTTCATTGAGCTCGTAAAACAAAGCTGTTCTGGAAAATTCCCCGCGCACAATTTCCACTCTCTTCCATCAATATTTTCATGCATTGAATTATTGAGTGGCGAAAGCCGCGGGAAAATTTTCTGCTTGCGAAGGTACATTTTGAGGAATGACGCCACGTCTTATCTCATCGGCGGAAAAATCATGACGAAGCGCGTATTGGCCATTATTTTGTAATACGAACCAAAACTTGACCAGAGAGCATCGTCAAAAAGTGATGTAATCGCTTTTAATTAAATTAGCCACTCTATATTTAAACCCAAAATCATCTTATTGAAGGGTGAATGAACGTCTAAAAACCCCAAAGCATGAGGAGAAATGGTTCTTTTTGCTAGGAAAAAGAACTGATCTTTCAATATCAAAAGAATTTTCTGCTTTGCATGTCCTTTGACTGATGGCTCCTTTTCATAGAGCCTCAGTGGGCAGAATTCCTTGAATTTTAGCAAAGAAAAATCACATTTAATTTAGTAATTGAAGAGGAAGCACCATTTATTCGTCTCTACACGTCATATGGAATAGTAATTCTTTCTGTCAGATTTTATTATTCTGCATGATATGAATATGCGTGGGCGCGAAGCTTTCAAGTTTCCAGGATGAAAAGCTTTTTGTCCACGTGTCAATCTCCAGGCGAACAATATTCAATCGGATTTTTTTTCCTGACACACAATATTTTTATCTTGTCCTTGCAGATGTGGGACGAACTGTGTCCTCTTCTTCTCAAATAAATGAATGCCGCATCATTTCACAGGATTGTGTGACAAGTTTTTTTTGCTGCAAACAATCTCCGCAGATAAAAATGGTCTTCATATTGTTGCACAAAATCCATTCCACGACTTAAAGAGAAGAATATTGCGCAACAAGAATACAAAATGCTTGGCATTGATGAGAAAACATTCAATGGAATGATCTTCAATTGAAAAAACTTGCGTATATCGCAAATGATTGTGAAAAATTGCACACAATTTCTCAATAGTTATTTTTAGTAAAAATAATTGAATGATAGAATGTGTGATGTGGAATTGATGGAGTGAGAGACAAACAGAAACTTCTATGCAGAACTTTCAATCGATATGAAAAGCGTCTCTATTGAGAAAAATAGAGGCAGAATTCGAGAAGGGAAATCATCATTCTGCCATTCTCTTTCTCTCTCTCTCTCTGCAACATGGACATCTCCATGACACTGAATTGTAGCATTTCTACGAATTCCCTGATAGACTGACTTTCTACATTTCATGTCCATTCACACTCAAATTCCCCACACAAAGCAGTAGTGCAGAAAAGGGTTCATGACATTGTCGCAATAAATCAATGGTTTTGTATCGAGAGATTTGCTCCTTTACCAATTCCCTCTCATCGACACAAATCAATATTATGATATAAATCTAAAGTCTATCACAAAGCCAATTTCCGAAGAGCCTTTTTAGCAATTCGAAGAGGGAATTACATCCATTTCAATAGTAAATCATAAGAATTTCTATTTTATACTAAAAAAATCCACTGAAAAAATCATCATTTCCATCAAGATCCGATCGATTCTTATATAAAGTGTTAATTTTGAGCGATGAAAACCGCACAAAAATGAGCAATAAAAGCAGGAAATCTGAGAAATAACACTACATATTACATGTAATCATGGATGGAGATTCTCTTCTCATCCTCACCATTTCATGGCGCGAGAACTCTCGTTCATATTTTCATTCACTATAGCGCTATTGCTACAGCTATGTAGCCACCAGATGTGATAGCAGAAGAATGGCGAAACCGCACATACACGCCCCGACAGAGTTGAACTCAATAGCACAAATATTGCTTTAAAGCTCTACATACAGAATTTCCACCAGAAGTGTTGCGACTTTGAATACAATTGCTGAAATACACATATTTTTCAGCTTTTATTGCCACGATAAATTCCATTTCTTCCACCATCGCAATCTAGAACTGTCGTCAACTCTCTGAGAAAGAGATGTACGAGACCTGAAGAAATAACTTATTGGGAATTGAAAATATGCTGTATAGCGTGATTGATTTTCCTTCCGTCGCTATGAAATTCTGCAGCCGGAGGACCGACGGGTGGTCTGACAAGCTCCGCCACTTTGCTGAGAAAAAGGGATGAAAGCGAGAGAGGGAGAGAGGGAGAGAGAACATGAAAAAGGGTGGCTTTGTGGCGAAATGAGAGGAAATTACATTTCTTACCCAAAGTCTTCAGTCCACCATATGTTGGCATTCAATTATTCAATTTGCCATTTTATTGAATTAATCAAAAGTGTGTGTGTGTTCTTTTTTTTCTCTCTCTTTCTTCTCTCCTCGTCAGTTCGTTTGCCTTTGGGAAATATACTTTTTGGACTCACTTTTGTGCTGTGTGTGCATTTGAAAGTGGCCACCTGTTCCACTTTCTCTCGTGGCATTTCAATTTCACACATTTATTATTATTTTATTGTCACCACAAAATTCTCATTCACCCCCCATTCACTCTAGCACTTCGCCCTCCCTTTCATCCACCCACACACAGACACACACAAGGGGGTGGACCAGGCGAGTGTGGACGGAGGGTTGAGGAATTTGAAGTAAGGAAAATGTATAAAAATAACACGAACAAAAAGTTTGGTGTCACAGAAAACACCGCAACAGAGTTGAGATGTGAAAATTGTATCGAGATACTTTTTTTTAACTGCGAATTGGGTGAATTTCGTCCAAAATCCCTCTCTCACCATTCGCCGAAAGAAAGTTTAATTCTCACGCTACGACGCAAAAGATCGAACCTAATCCCTCTGCCCACGTTTCCAAAAGCCCGGAGTTGTTCTCTGCGTAAAAGTTACAACGCTCGAATGGAGACGCCTGGTGGCCACCAGGCGTCTCCACTGGACTTTCAGCCCTCTCCGGGTGAATTATACTTTCCAGAATTAATTACAACCCAGGGGAATTCAATCATCACCCTTCGCGCAACCCCCTCGTGGCATCATCTTCGACAGAAATAGCTGAATGTCGCCCACGAGGCTGAGCTGCAATTGTACGAAAATACAAACACTTCTGTCCAATTTGGCGGAGCAAAAAAACCACATCATTCATTTTTTGCGCCACTGGCAACCACCCACCTCCCCCCGGAAGCCTCTGCAGCACCTACACTATGTATCTTGTAGGACGATGGTGAGTTTTTTGCCATCCACTGAGTATTTACTTCCTCACTGTTGTTTGTCTTGTCGAGGAATGAGACAGAGAGAGAGAAGAGAGTGACTCAAGGGGAGATCGATTAATAATTCAAGGTGCTCAACAAGGATTTTTCCTAGAAGATGAAACCCGAGACAAAGGATATGTGAAGGAATTCAGTTTGCAATGGAAATTTTACTTCAAGGAAAAAAAAATACCTTTGAAATATTTCTATAAACACGCGTTTTATTGTAAACATGTTGTTTTCAAACAGCTCAATCAAAAAGGATTCCCAGCAATGAAAAAAAATAGGCATTCTCCCCATTCTCCGCTTTTATGCCTAGATTTAATGTAAATATACATATATTTTTGGTATGAATTGACAACATTTGCTCCACATTCAGAGGGAAAAATACTTGGAAAATCCAGTCTCATTTTGTGCATTTCACATTGTACACATTATTGTGGTGAGTGTTCCGGACAGTTAAATCAGAAATATGTTTGTCAAATTGCATTTCCACATCAAAGTAAACATGGAAATATGCATTTAGGGGTGAATTTGGGGTGAAAATCACAAAAGGATAAATGGATATTTGTGTGATGAAACATTTGACGATGAGTGACAGAAAAAATCGAATCACCGAAATTCAACTGAATATTTTAGGCTTCTGCTTTCGACACAGAAAGCTTTGCGTGATAACCACGAAATATCACCATCAGCCAGGTGTCGCATGATTGGAAATTCAATAGGTCGAGAGGAATATATGTAGTTTGCCCTTTTCAATATTTCATGAATATCACAGAGAAAGACAGTGATTTCATCTCTGTCTGATTTGGTATTTATTGGGAGTCGTCGGAGTCGTGATGTTGGGAATTTGCATACCCTCTGAATGGAATCTCTTGAATGGATGTTGGAAGATACAATTTCAGCGATTTTCCCACCCCGCGGGGCGCCCCAACACCTCCGCGAACATCAATTATCTCCCGCGATTGATGTGAATGAAAATCTCCTTCTCTCCTCGTTGGCAGATGTTCCTCCAGCATCGCCCACACGAGGGGGCAGGAAAAGGATATAATATGTGTGTTTTGGGGACACTCACCGATCCTAAGTTGTCATAGCCGTACTTGTTGGCGATCTCATGGGCCACCTGGTTGTCCACGTTCCGCCTGAAGCGCACGAGGAAGGAGCTGGTGAACACATCACCAGACGACGAGGACACAGTCGCCACGGAGAGAATCATCAGCCCCAGGAGGCACAGCCATGTCACTGGCATCGCCCAGCAATCCGCACAGGTGTTCACGCACAGGAAACGAGGGGGTGAAAGCTCGCGCTGGTCCCTCAAAAGCAGCCCCTTCGCAGTATAGCAGCTGACGGGTTATTGCGCCTCACCTCAGACACTGTGTGACACCTGGAATATGTCTCTGACTCCCTCTTTTCACTCACTCCTGCATGTTTCGGCCCGCGTGTTCCTCTCACGGTCTGGGAAAGTTGTGTATATTATCGGGATGGTCGCACTTTCTTCTCTCACCACCGAAAAAAAACCCCCCGATAAAAAGCACACACACTCGTGTGAAAAGCTCTCTCGCGGCGAATGACGCACCCTCGACTGTGCACACAGGACTCCTCTTTTTTGGGGGGAAGACTCCTGCCTGGTCGTCTGGTGTCTTCCTGGCCTGTCCGGCTGGAGAGTGAGGTGGAAAAGATGAGAGGCCCCAACACACAAAACTACACCCAAGTCTTCTCGATGACGTGCCAGTAGTGACAGAAGCTCCGTGAATGGATTTCACTGCCGTCAACTTCGATCGGCCGTGCAACAGAGACGGAGCAATTGTTGGGGATGCGCAAGAGTGGCCCAAGTCGCTGCTTCTCCCCTTCGATCTCCACTGTGTGCGCCTCATTTGGCTGTGAGTGTGCTCAATGACGTCATTGGGTGTCTAAGCTCAACCAAATGATAATATTTGAGAAATATACCCACAATTCCAGGGCGGCACTCGCGAGAGAGCTTTTCCCCCCAAGGAAGCTTTGAAATCGCCCTGAAAACCACATCAAGACAAAGACAGAGAGAAGAAGACGGAGAAAGTGGAAAAGATGGTGAATTTCAAGCAATATTTTCCACCCCATCCGACTCTGATGTTCCGGGGGGATTAAATTCAAAAATTATCGATTTTCCGTTTGAGACAATATATAAAAATAGCCACACAGAGGCACACAAGAGATATGTTGGCTGGAAAAGTGTTGAAAACAACACACACCACATTAAACCCGGCAATTAATGCGCAAGATCACCGTGAACTTTCCCTCTTTCGCACACACAACACCAGACGTTGTTGGGAAAATGTGGGGAAGTGGCGTGAAAGCTCCGCCCTTGAAAGCTCCTTCTCGCGCGCGCCATCCGAGGGAGGCGCGCACTATGCGACGCGACGAACAGAAGCGGGAATTCACACGCACGATACATGCGAATTACATTAAACCATTTCTCAAATCTCAAATCCCACCAGTCAAGTGTACTTTTACGAGTCGTGCGAGTGTGATAAAGAATCGATGATAGCACACATCATAAAATGCTTCGTTTTTTTTCCCTCCACATCGCCCCCAACCGGCTGCTGAGGGGGTCGAAAGGGGGTGGAAGGGCGAGAAAAAACACAGTCGAGAGCTTCGCTTTCGCCAAACAGATGTTATAGTTCTGGTTGGCAATTTAATACAACATTTAGACATTGCGCACATTGGCATCGCCTCTCTTCTCTATAATTCCAGTGATTTACATATTTTACATGCTAAATACAATCGTAGAAAAATATAAAGTCAATTCCTACCTTTCTTTTCGGCAGGTTTGGAAATGTAATTTAGCACTATTTTTGTGTGTGTGTTGAAGAATAAATCAGATTCATTTATTGCTGAGATTCTTCTGCAGCTGCTTTTGCTTTGAGTTTCTTAACCTTTGCAGCGCCTCCTGGCGCTTCCTTGCAATCTCTGTCATCGTACACTTCCCAGAAGCTGAAAGAATCGCTCAAATATTGTAAATGCATTAGAAATATGTCAGCCAAACTTACACGAAACCGATGAGATCGACTCAGAACTGCCACTCCTGGACGGCGGTTCATCGCTCTTCCTCAGCGTGGAATTCACCGGCATGCTGTCGTATCTGTTGATCACTTTCGCAGAGCTTTGCGACAATTGTGAATCTTGCTTCTGCACCGGCATCGAAGCGTGCCTTGCAAAGCTTCCGTTGCGAGCTGAAGATCCATCGAGTGGCAACTGAGACAGGATGTCATCGAAGGAGTCATCAACGAGCCACTTCAACTCGTCGTCTCGACTGGAAGACTTCAATGGAGGATTCTTTACTCCACTTGAGGTGGGTTTTGCTGGAGTTTTCTTGCGATCTTCCCTAATTTCTCTATCCAAATTCTGAACACATTCTTCTACGGTGTAGTAAATCTCTTCCGACGACGTTCTCGACGACGAGTCTTTTTTCCTGCTCACAGCCGGAGAGAAAATCTCCGGAGATTGTGCAACTACAACTGGCGGATCATCGATAAGAGCAGCCAAATCTCTATCATCCGCCGAATCATCAAACAAGAAGTCTTTCTGAATTGTTGTCATTGCTTTTGACGGTCCAGGAGTGTCGGCATTCTGCACGACAGTCTTATCAGAAGTGTTTGAGTCCTCCAGGACATATTTCAGCATATCCGCGGTGGTTTCCACCCTCGAAGTGGCGGATTTTTCAGCTTCCACCGTCGGTGAACCACTTGAAGTGGTTGTACCAGAATCGGTGCTGCTGTACTTTGACTCCATCGTCATGAGATCCTTCCTGAACCTGAAGAAGCCCGTCTTCGCCTGATCTCTCCTCGCATTGGGCCGAGTCAGACTGTGCGATCGAGTGATTGGGGAGGATTTCTTCTTCGCGGAGAACTTCCTCTGGGCTGGACTATTCTTTGGACTGTCCCATCCCCATGCCACATCCGCTTTCCAGTGCAGATCCTGCGACAGATGGACAATCGGCGAGTTGTCATTCTCCGGAGAGCACGCTGGAGCACTCTTTATGTACCGGGAGCTGATGGGTGTCGAGAAGTTCTGTTGCTTGAATTGATCTTCATCCTCTCTGGATGGAGACTTCCGCTCAGGACTCTCTCGAGGAGAGAAAGGACCTTAAAATGGGGGCGAAATAAACATAACACAGCTGCTTTGAAGCCAAAATTTCATTCGTCAATTCACTCACGAGTTTTAGTCAAAACACTGACGCTTCGCTTCAACAGACTCCTCTTGCGCGTCTGTGGGGTCTCATTCATGGTGCTTTCAGCAACACCGGACCCAGATCTTTGCAATTTCTCAGGAAACAACTAAAATTTCCCTCTATACAAAAGCGAAACGGACAAAACATCAACAATGTGAGGTTACGTTTTACTGGAAGCCGCCAACTTCCACAGATACGCAGCCCAAAACCAACTTGAAAAATTCACGCTCAACTTTCCATCCCAACAAGACGAAAAAAAAACCATTAAATACAGGTGTAATTTGTGTAATTTGTAATTATATTCGCTCTCCGAGAACAAGGGTAGTAAAAAGACGACAAATGGTGAGTGAAGAGGGTGTCCTAAACCGACCCTGACAGCTCTGGCGAGGGATTTGGTATTAAATGCCAGGAGAGCCAGAAGGCCAGGAGCGGCTGGAGGGCGGCGACCAGTAGGAGGAAGTACAGCTTCCTCTTGTGACCCATTGTCTGGTCGAATTGCTGCTGATTCCCATACGGATCGTAAGTTGCCGGAGCAGTTTGGGTGTTGGACAGAACCTTCGCCTTAATGTTGCGCAGCTGGAAAAAATGATTATTGATGGAGAGTCCACAAATGAGGAGCGCCTGAACTCACCAGGAAGAAGGCCAGGGAGAAACTGCTGTACGCCAGAGCGCCATAGTAGCCGGACTTGCGGAATAGAATGCTGACGATGAGGCAGAAATTGATGATGGTGAATTTGTATCCGGAAAACGCCAGCAAATCGAGCGTCTTGAGCGATGTTGAGATGTTGGCCACATAGAGAGTCACTGAGTAGATGATGAGCTCAAAGAGGCTGTAAGCCAGAGCGCTGGACGCCAGAATGCCCAGTTGTTCCGGTGAGAAGCGATCCTGCATCCCTACAAAGGACACACAATCGTCTCTAATCAAAATCGTCTAATCGTCTCAAAGCAACTCACCGAGCACCAGTCCGGCGAGGACAACGTAGGTGATGTAGGCCATCATGGGGATGTACAGATCTGGGGCGTTGATGTCGTACCTGGGCTGCACGGGATTGTCCTGGTCGTACTTCAGCGACCAGTCGGAGTGGGTGAAGGGGAAGAAGAGGAGCCTCAGCTTGTTGATCACGTACTTGTTGTCCACGGCGAAGTAGTACTTGAGCCGCGTCACGGGGATGTACTTCTCGAACTCCCTGTTCACCAGCTCCTTGCCCTGATCCGCCAGCCTCTGGCCATACTGCATCGCCATGTCCTGGACAATTGGCTGCTGCAGCATCGAGAACTGTCCCTGAAAGCCGGCCCCGGGGCCCGCTTGGGGCGCACCACCAGCGAAAGGCACCTGCTGCTGCGGCATCTGCTGCGGATTCTGCCCATAATTGCCCGGATATTGGGAGAAATCTGCAAACACAGCGTGTGAATGAGCGAACTCTCCCTGCAGACGCAATCACTCACTGCTTGGCGTCACATTGGGGTCAAATCCGTAGCCCTGGGGCATGGGATACTGCTGCTGGGGGAGATTTTGAGGCATTCCCTGGGATGGACCGTAACCTGGTGTAGTTCCACCGCCTGGCGCTGCCCCAAAGGCTGGTTGTTGCTGAGGAGTTGACATGAACTGAGCGCTGGTTGACGGAGCCGCTGGTCCCATGGCGTTGGTGTCACTCACTCTCTTGGGCTTCCGGACGCCGCCAGCAGCTGCAAAAAGACACCCAATGAGTACAGAAAGACACACCATATGGACAAAACCAGCAAATAAATGTGCCGCACACAACTAAAACCACACAAAACGACCAAAACCAGCCCGGAAAAGCCAGGAAAACACACGCAAGACTGCCCCATTGGCCCATAACACGCAACTCACACATTACTTGCCAGTTTTCCTTACAATTCTCAAACTTACGCTGCCGGGCGTTTGCATTGGCATTGTAGTTCATTCTTGGTCACTTTTCTTCACGTTCTCACAGAGATTTTCCCGGAAAATACGCTCAAAATGTTGTCATCGCCAAATCACCGATCAAACGTCAAGACGCAGCCGTTGAATGTTTCAGACACTGGAAACCGCAGCCGCCGCAGCCACTCTTCGCGTAGCTCACTTCACGCCAGAGCTTCTCAATCGGCAAAACTTTGTGTGTAATTTTTAAATGTGTACCGTATTATTTATTTACATGCACTTTATATACAGAAAATTTCATCATTTCTATCTTGATTACTATTTCTCAAAAAATTCTCTCTTCACTTCTCACATTTTGTAATGTTTTTTTTTTGTTTTCCTTACGCTTCTTTTTCATCATCTTCTTCAAATATTACTTTTCTATTTACAAAAATGGCAAACATTTTTTTTTTACTATTTCACTCTCGTTCTCAAAAAAAAAAATTTCCCAACCAATATATATATATTGAAAATCCTCCAATTCTCTGTTATACACACAATAAATTAATAATTTAATTTAGAAATTTCTTCTCATGTTCTTCTCACAATGGATATGTATTAAAAATGTTTCCTCAATATATTATTTTTCAAATCATTTTCAATTTTTTTTTAGTTTTATCAGCAAAAAATGTGCACTTTTACACACAAAAAAATTACTTCAACTCCAAAATGGCTTTTCGCACACAATTGCATGTGGAAAATCAATATAGAAATGCTCAATTTCCGCAACAATTACATTTTCTCCTCACCATTTGTCATTCTTCTTCCTCATCTTCTGCTTTTGATTCTCTTTGCTATTGTTATTCCTCCTCTCATCTCGTCCGGAGACAACATATTTTTTGAAAAAAATTGTGTTGCTAGAATTCTCTCAGATTGAAATGAATTTTCCTCTCGTAGAATTTTTTTTTTCATCTGCGCCTTACTTTTGCTCTATAGTTTTCTTTTTCTTCTTCTCCTTGTTTTTTAGTAACTCTATTAAAATTAAAAACTTTAAATATTCTATTCATGTGTTATTTAGTTATAAGTTTTACAGTAATATTTTTTATCTATCTTTATTACTTTTTTTAACTTGCGTTTTTCTCATCTCTTTTCCACCTAAAAAACTTCAACTGTTGTTTTGTTCACTGACTTTACAAAAACGGAAAAAGAAAAATATATTTTTCGATAATAATGCAAAAATGTTACTCATTGTTTCTCTTCTTTTGTATTTTGTTAATTTGCTTTTCTGTTACATTTCTCAGATTGTTCTCGTCAATAGTTTTTCCTCATCTTCTTCTTCACCATCTTCTGGTTCAAATAAACTTTCACAACAGCACGTAACAACATTAAAATTGCTAATTTATTCAAAATATATCAGTTTCTCAGCGTTTTTTTCACCTCTTCTCCTTCCTTCATTCCACTTCACAATTATTTTGCTTATTTTTCCCTAAAAATATTCATTTTTTCTTTAGTATTTTTTCATGGTGAGAGAAGACTCGTTTCTTGTTTTCATGTTAAATTTGCTTATAATTTCTCTCTTTCTTCTCAACTACTTTTCACGCTACTTTAAGTGATTTCGGAATGTTACAAAGAAAGAATTCTTTTTTCTTTTCCTTTATTTAATTGTACAGAATATGTTTTTCTTCTTCTTCTTCTTCTCCTCATTTGATGGACAGATTTGTGTTCTTTTTCTTCTTCTTTTACGTCACGTTCAAAGATTCAGGCTCAAAGAAATGAAGAAAAAAGAAATTATGTGAATAGAAAATTGTGGTTTTCTTTTCTTCTTTTTTTTTGCAATAAAAGCAGGTAAGAATAAATCACAGTTAATTAAATGTATATTTGCTAAAATAAATTTATAAAATATATTTTAAAATACAAGAAAATAAATGTTGTGGATTTGTTCGCAAGTTTGTGGCCATTGGAAATTACAAATATGCTTAAAACATTTGCCTATTATAGAAAAAAATCGCCTCTTTTTTTTAAATTTATCAATGTGGAAAGGAAAGTGTAATAATTTCTCCTTCTCTCTCTCTCTATATATATGTAATATTATTAAAGAAAAGAGCTGACAATAGAAGCTGAAGAAATATAAAACAATTCTTGCGCTAACAAAAGCTCTCACCACTTTTCTTCAGGCTTTCACTATAAAATCTACCGTGAGAAAATCAAATGGTCAGACATTCAAATGAAATAAAATTACTTCTTAGAAACTAATGTAATTGTAAAAATTAAATATTTCTCTCTCTCTCACACACTCACGCACTCTTGTTGCTCTGAAAACTCACTCTCTCTCTCTCTTTCCTCAAATAGAATAATTAGTAATTACAAGATTTGTTATCTTTGGTGTGTAAAATTTTTTCTACTAATATTTTTCATGTTTTTTTCTTCTTCATACTTTAAAAGGTTTTTTCTTCTTCTTTTCTTTTCCCCATTCTTTCCACTCAATATAATATCCTATAAATCAGTTTCACTTCAGAAATCTTATATTTTAATTTACTGCTCTTTCCATTCCGTGCTTTTTTCCTTATCTTCATCTTTTCTCATATCAGATCCTCCAGAAGACACAGAGTTTTCCTGCTTTTCTCTCACTTTTTCTCCCCTTTGCATGAGAATTTTATTCAATAGGCCCATTTTTTTTTTGTTCCGACACTCCACACGATCTGGAGTTCTTCCGCGCGCGGTGAAACTGCGTCAAGACATTGTTTTTCCTAAACATGGTTTTCACTGTATTAAACCACTGTTCCGCCGGGAGGCGCCGATGGACTCGAGCCGGCGTGCTGAGGAGCATTCTGGAAAAAAGGGTGAAAAAGAATGATTTTTTTCTCCTCTTCCAAATCTACTTTATTACTCACCGCAAATCCTGGCCTCGCCCACGTGTAGATAATCCCATCCTGGCACGCTGTGAGGAAGCAATCTTCGCGGAAAATGAGCGCTGTCAGTCTTTCATGGGCGATCTTCTTGCATACCAGCGGCTCCAGCACAGGACACTCGTCGAAGCGCGGACACGCCGACGTGCCAATCAACTTCATTGGATCATAAGTGGCCACAACACTGCTTCCGCCACTGCTGCCATCGCCATCGGCTGCGCCATTCCCATTCGTCGCCACCTGAACCATCGCAGCGCCGCCGCCGCCAGATCTCGTCTTCCCACTCGTGGCAATGCTGGCGGAATCACCTGGACTGCTGGCGCTGTTGTTGTTGTGCACAAAGTGATGATTCGCACTGGATTTGGACAGACTGAATGTCTTCTTGCCATGATGATGACTCGACGCCTTGTCACTGCCGAAGCCCAGATGTGACAGCCTCTGCGTGAGGGTGTTGAAGGCCGACATGCCGTCGGAGGATTTGCTGCTGCCGTTCTTTGAGTCCGGCGAGTCCGTTGACTTAACACTATTGCCCACACAATTCCCAATCACACTCACACTCTTGCCACTCTTCCCACTCACGCTGTTCCAATGTTTACTATCACTGTTCGTGGCCACTGGCGCACTGTCACTCGCCACAGAGTTGGCAATCTTCCCACTGGCCGCCGCCGCCGGGCGTGGATTGTCCACATCCCGGGACGCTCCGCTCGACACTGTGGACATGGCGGCACTTGTTGAGGACACAGAAGAGCCAGAGGCTGACGATGAGGCACCCTTGCGCTCCGCCTCGCCATTCACGAGATTCTGCTGCGGATCGTGCGAGCTGAGCCGATGCCGAATGCCCACCGGCTGTCGCAGCACATCCTCCGTGATGTCCCACAGACACAGTTGCGTATCCTGACTCACGGATCCCAAGCGATAGCTCGTGGCCATCTTATCCGCCGCCGTGGCGCTGGACGGTGGCCGTCGTGCCGCGTCATTATCATCGCCACTGTAGTTTCTGAAGCCCCCATCATTAATGGGATTCTCATCGTCCGAGAAGTCCGGGCCGTCCCAGTGCGAGTAGCTCGTGGTGTAGGGATCAAATGCCACCACGGACACCCAGGATCTGTGGCCCTGCCCACGCGCCACAACTCGCCTCTCCTGCATCGACCACACCGTCACGAGATCATCCTCTCCGCCCACCACAATGTACTTCCCATCCGGACTCCAGCACACGCACAGGAATCCCCCGAAGTACGATCGCGCGATGCCCAGCAACTCCATCGTGTCATAGTGGAAGACCCGCAGGAAGCCGTCCTGCGACACAATGGCCAAATTGCTGCCGCACGGCGAGAAGCTGATCTCATTGATGCTGCCATTGTCCGTGCCAAATGACCACTTGTACAGCGGATTGCGCGTCGACTTGGACTTGCACGTGTAGATGACAAAGCCCTCGCCCATCTTGAACTGCTGATAGTTGGGCGCTGTTGGCGTGCACGGCAACTCCTCGTTGTACAAATACAGATGCCCAGAAGCATGGGCGGCCAGGAACAGGTTCGGTGACGACGGCAGCCACTTCAGGCACGTCACTTTTGTCTTATCAATTAGGCGCTGCAAAGAGAGAGAGAGAAAGAAAAGAGTGTGTTTATCAGTGAATTCACTCAAATGAAACCTTTTTTGCATAGTAAACATTAAC